>NC_142204.1:17634059-18234893 GCF_049639895.1 Pseudopodoces humilis
AGAACATTTATGATGAGCTCTTTTATATCTTTTGACTAATTTTACGATGTTTGTCGCAGGTAAATTTAGCCACAAAGTACTGGTTTTAACCACATAGCTTGAACAGATTTAAGCCCAAAATTCTGAGTAGATGAGCAAGTGGAGGTTTGTGTGGAGGGTGTTGATATAGATGGGTAATACGATGGTATTTGGCTCTTGCCATTAAGGGATGAATATTATGTGTATGTTAAGAGAAGTTCCATTGATGTATAGTTATGTTATTGTGATTTGTTGTTTAGGCATCCCCTGTTCTCTCCATAGTCCCCTTTCCCCCGTATGGTTGCCAAGGGATGGCCTTGGTGGTCGGGACTTGTGGCTGGAGGGCGCGAACCTGTGCCCTTCCTTACATGGGGCAGTTGGGAATGGGGAAGGCTTGTTGCTAGGGGGCGTGGCATGGCAACACCTGACCTCCAATCAAGTTGCAGGAAAGCAGCTTCCACCAATGGATGGTGAAGAAGAGTTGATTGACAGACTTTGGGCGGGGCAAAGGTTGCCTGAGGCAACCCCCCCCCCCAGAGATATAAAAGGCGGAGCAGCCATTTTGTGAGTGAGCATGTGGGGGTATAATTCAATGTTCCCAGCTCTGTAATTTTGCCTTATTCAGTCCTTGGTTGTGTTTTGTTAGGATTTTAATAAACCTTTGAAATTTTTAAAAGTGAGTGTCATTTCTCACACGTGAAAAGGTATTTTATATCTCTTCCCATGCAAGAAGTTTGCATGAGAGAACCCATGTGGTGGTGATGATAATCTTTCTCTGTCCCTTTCTCTTTCTCCCCTGCTTTTCTTCCTATTTCTATCTCTCTATTTCACATTTAGTGTTGGTTTGTTAAAATTTGTACCATTGACTTTGGCATATGATCTTGTTTGCACCTTAATTTAGGCAGAGGTATCTTTTAATTATCAGACCCTAACATTATTCCAGAAGTGGGATCCTAACATCATTCTGGTGGATCTTAACATTCCTGTTCCTGAATCAAAAGTAAATCCACCACTTCCAAGAAAATATTCTTAATTCTCACAAACCTATTACTTTTTAAGCAGCAGCATAAATTTTGATCTCGCTCTCCCTTGAACGTCATCATTGCTCTAATTTTCTAGACACTGCAGTTAAACTGCTAAGTTTGGTTCAGAAGTGAGGCTAGGTGACTTTCTCCATCATTACCTCCCAACTTTAAGGTAAAACATGAAGGTTAAAAAACCCAAACCAACAAATTTGGTAAGACACTGAAATCCTTTATATTAAAAAAAGGAACAGTAAAAGAGCACAAGGACTCTTTTTACTTCCTTTTTTTTTCTTCTCTTTTTCTTTTTGTTTTTTTTTTGTTTTGTTTTGAGTGCAGGTAATCTTTAACACATTACACAAAACATTAATATTAGAGCAGCTGTATCACTTTGTTATGACCTATCATGATGCTAAAATATTTGTAATAATATGACAATTGGCCTTGTCAAAGATTAATCATGTAATTATCCCTCTGACCTTTTTCACTGAAACCCACTGAAAGCTAATCTCCCACCAGGGACTCTGTTGATTCCCGTGGTATTCAACATATCCAAATGGTATAATTTAATTTTTAAGAGATTAAAATGGGCTAGGAAACCATCCTACTGTGCTGTTTGTTAGAGTGTCATCTCAAAGACATACCCATGCAGGTTCATTTGTGTTGTGGGTAGAAAAGGAATAGGAGTACATCATGATTGCAAAATGTAAATTCTAAATGCTCACATCCACACTTCTGATTTGTTCTTCAGATGACACTTGTAGAAACCTGCCAGGTTTACTGTGTGAAAAAAACAGAATTCACTCTTTAGAATTTTTTTAATTTAATAAGGGGATAAAAAGGGACAAATATCCAGCGCTGGGGTGTTTTTGGGAATCAGCCAAAAAACACACCTTAGCTTAAAACAATGTTCTCTATATACTGTTACATTTCTAAGGGTACATACGTATTCATGTGTTTCGTACTTTATTCAAACATTCATGTGAGCTTTTTGATGTTTCAGGAACTCTTTTGTTTGATTTTACACTCCGACTTATCTGTGTGACATCCTGTGGGTTAAGTCCATATATTTTATTTCTTCTTGTGTTTCCATCCTGTTGTTTCACACTCCCTGATAAGGAGTTCTTCTATAGTTCTTCTCCAGTGCTCTGGTTTGTGTCACTGTTATCACTTCAAGAGGTCGGTCAGCAGATACGGGGGAAACAAGCATAATTGCCTTACACCATAGGAGCTTTTTCACATTTTGTGTTTTGCTAAGGCCTACGATATAATACATTCATCACACTGCTATTTCTACAAGCTATACAGTGCAAAACCAATAGATTGGGTTACACTAAGAAGCAGCCAAAGGGAGTTACAAATTGTACCATATCCAAGTACTTATGATAACATGTAAAACATGTAAACAACATGTAAAAGCTAGTACATAAATGCAAAATCTAATATTTTTAAGTTATTTTTAACACTGTGTCAGGATTGATAATTGCTGTGATTTGCCAGCCAGGATTCTCATGAAGAATTGATGAGGATGGTTGAGCAAAAACATGAGCTAAGCCATGCTTGTCTTGCACCTGGCTGGAGCAAAGCTCAACAAGAGAACATTGTCTGTGAGGAAGCAGAGGCCTCACAGCCCAGTGTTGTCCCTGTGAAGCACAGAGCAACAACAATGTCTCTGTACCAGCCTCACCCCCCTCATCCATGGGGCCTTGTGATAACTCTTGTACTTTGAGGAGATGAGGATGTAAAGACTCTCTGGGGAAGGTCAGAGGGCCTTTGCTACTGCCTCAGCCGGAGGAGGATGCTGAAGTATCATGGTTCTGTTCTGTCTTCATTTCTCTATAAACCACATAACTCCGTTTGACCAAAGGTGACCAAAGACCCTTATTGTCTCTAATTTGCATATTAAAAATATCCCCACCAATATCAACACAAGAAAACAGCTATTCCCGAATTGAAACCTGCATTTGCAGGATACAGTATTCCTGAACCAATCATATTTGACTACAGTCACATCTCCATTTTGCCAAAAGTATGAATTTTCTATTTCAAATCCTCTACTTTGGGAGAACAAGAATATGAACCCGCTTTGCAGACAGGATTGTGGGCTGGCTCCTCTGTCCTCCCCAGAGCAACAGCACCTCTTTGTTAAGATCTGTACCTCCACCAAACTGCATTGGAGTATACCTGGGAACACTGGTAATCTAACAAGAATCCATAACCTGTTGCTTGAATAAAGTACACTTTTTGTTAATCTGTGATCATGAAAGTTCTTATTGAACATGACCTATAGTGCCAAATTGGTTATAATCAGAAATTAAAACATGCCTCACCCAGCCCCTCTGATCTCAGAGGACAAGTCTGAATGCAAGGGCTTTATTTTCTGCCTAATTTCATACACTTACCACATCTGACACAGTTCAGTTTTGTATTACTTTAGATCTCTTTCAATGTGCTATCCCTTGCTGATTCATTCTACACCACTCAAAAACAGTATCTTCAATCCTTTCTGCTTGTGGTTATCTGAATGAGGAAAATACTCTGGTAATGGAACTGACCTGTTAACAGGCTTGTGCTGCATCTTACTCTTACTATACAGGGCTGTGACCTGAATGCTGAGTCACAGGGCTTGCAAAAGTGGGACAGCTGCAAGCAACAAACGGAATACATACATTTTTATAGTCAGGTCCATAAAAATTATGATGAGGGACAACGGGACAGGACCTGATGAAACAAATTTTTAATTTGTTTTATTTATAATAATCTTGTTTTATTAACACTTGCTAAGCGAGAAACAGTTAATAGGGATGCCCATTGTACAACTTTTCCTTCTAGCATATAAGGGTGTGATCAAATAAGGTCCTTCTTGGCAGAGAAAGAGGCTGAGCCCACAAGAATCCACCCCTGAACTTGCAGTGAACTCAGTACATCAGGAGATGGGTTCTTGGCACTAAATCTGTTCTGTTTGCTCATACAGTGATGTTCAGACACAGTCAATAAAACTGATAGTTCTTCCCATTACCAGGTGTCATTTGTTTGATTCAAGGTGACCCAAGCCCTACTGATCATGATTGAAAAGGAGCTCCCCATTTTTGCTACTATATATAATAACTGTTAAAAAGCAATTAAGAAACTTAGAATAATAAAAAGACTAATTATAATCCCCAATAAACTCTGCTCTGCTAACTCAGTGATTACAGTTCTATTGATTAATCTTGCAGAACTTCTTTCAGTGAAGGAGAATAATTTTATTTTAGTGGGTTAATAAAATGTCTAGCTTCACCTACTGCTTTGATTGTGCTCATAGGAAGTGTGAAGTACATCCATTTAGAGACAACTGGCTAGCAAATCAGATCCACTGTCCAAAATTCACTTATTTATTTGAAGATTCTGTCATGGAAGAAGGATGCACCTCACTCAAAAGAGAGAAGCAGTAAAGTGTTTTATTGATGTAGAATAATGATTTTTGACAAAGTTTGATGGAATTTGACAAAGTTCAATAGCAAAGTTCACTTTATGAATTACTGCATAGAAGAGACATACAAAGAAAAGTTGAGTTAGAATGGCTCAGACAGGGACTGGATGTATGAAGAGTAAGAAGGATCCTTTTGTTGAGTCATGAGGAGGAAAGTAGATCTCTTTGCTCCTTTCCAGAGCCTAGGTACAAGCTGGATCCTGTCTTGGTCTGAGATTGCATCAATGGTTCGCTTCTAATGAAATTACCCACACTCAAACACCTGAGTAGCTACATAGGTAATCCTTCACAGGATGAATTCAGCATGCTGTCAGTCTCTTCCTGAGAACCTGTCCTGGGTATGAGATCTCTCAAGCCCAAGG
Organism: Pseudopodoces humilis; assembly: GCF_049639895.1. Lineage (NCBI taxonomy): Eukaryota > Metazoa > Chordata > Aves > Passeriformes > Paridae > Pseudopodoces > Pseudopodoces humilis. The sequence continues at coordinate 17,638,934 of NC_142204.1, forward strand.
AGTAACCTCAGGGAGGTATCATTGCCGTGCAGCCTCTGCTTCAGCAAAGAGAGCTCCAAGCTTTGCATGGGCTGTCGGTGCTTGTACAGTGAAGTATTGCTGCAAGTCAACAGCAATAACAAGACAAGTATCTTGTTTTAGCTCTGATATCTCGTTCTGTACCTTTGCTTATCTTGAACCTTTGGGTTTTGAAACGTGTTTTCAAAACACCTTCGCTCCCTTGTAGGTGAGACAGGGGCTTAACAGCTTGTGAGTGCACCCCAAGGACATGAGGCCTGTTGTTGGTGAGTCTGAGCCAAAGGACAGGGAGGGGGTCAAGTGTGTCCATCACAGTACCCCATGCCGGCAGGGTAAACCTCAGAATATACAAGTCTACTATATCATTGAGGAAACTTTCCTGTCTGACCATGCAGGAGCCACTCTGGCAGTCACACTCCCACCACCACCAGAGGCTTTCACTGCTGCGACTGAGGTCCCCTTGCAGTCTCAGACATCTGGTTCCTTCAAGGAACTTAATTGTGGTGCAGCAACACGTAACAGCTAAAGGACCAGCTTGAGCTGGTGCCTCTGAGGAGTGGCCCCAAACAGAAGAATCCCTGGGCCTTTATACTCTCCCAGTCTAAGCCTGCTATAGCCTGGGGTTTTGAGTCCTGGGCTCTTGGTGTGCCTCTGGGTGTCCAGTTACCCCAGCTGACCCTCATGTCCCCATAGTGGCCTTTGTTGTGCAAAGGGTTGGTGACAGGTCACTTCTCATTGCCCACGGCTCCCAGCACCCAGAGCTCAACCTGCAGCTTGCAACCAGACCTACCTGCACTACGTGTATTCCTCAACATCTGTGCTCTTGTAACTTAACAGTACAGTGTTTCTGGTAATTTTTAGACACAAAGCACTGTAACAGTTAATGTAGTTGCACAAGACAAAACTAGACAGTAGATCAGAGTGTGAGCAAGTCTGTGGTTGGTTAAGAGTCATAAGACTAGACTTTTCAAAAGTGAGATTTACTCAATCTATGTTCAAGGAGAAGTAGCCTTTTTCCATTGTTTTTTGTGGTTAGTTTTTGTAAAATACATTTAGTTCCTTATTTTTCTTTCTTTTCTTCCTGCCACCACCAAAGAGGAAGACACTTGAAAAAAATTTTTAAGTTTCACTATTATGTAAAAATGCAGTGTAGAAGAACCTCCTTATTTAGGCTAAAATAGATTAGGTAGTTCTTTCAGATCTCGCAGATGTCTAAGCAGGCAAAAGCATATGTTCTCTGACCTTCTTCCTCAAATCTCTATCCTGTGTTTTTTTTTACCATGACACACTTTCCTCTTGTCTCCTATCTAGTGCATGATTGTTGACAACCACATCCCAACAGCTTTTCCTACACCAGCCATTAACTAAACATTCCACAAAGCTGTTTCTGCAAGCTTTTCTTTTACTTTAAACAGAATATCCCAGAAATGTTTGTATTAACATCTGGCACATAATACACTGTATTTCTGTTTGGCAAGAACAGGCAGCATCATCCACCTTTCCCTGTTTTGCTGGTATGTTATTTCCTCAGCAGCACTACAAGTTTGGTGCCAATTTAACAGAAACAAATCGATCTGGAAGTATGATTTATACGGAATTTCTCTAAATTACACAACATATGTGAGCTAATTGGATTTAAAAAGGGAAGGGCAAGGACACCGATAGCCAGGCTGACAGTTTCAAAGGGTTAAGCTTAAGCTAAAGAAATGCAAAGTAGAAAACAAGGGAGCCTAGACAAGTGCAGAAACTCCTGATGGATGCCATCCTCAGAGAAGCAGTGAAGTCAAAAAACATGTTTATTTCCTTCCTATGTGCAGCCAGTATTGGTCCATCCATACTGCTTGGTCAGCTGAATTTATGAGCTATTTCCCTGCAATAACCTCTAAACTCTAGGGTGTTCTGTGAAAGTTCAGTTTATGCTATATGTAAGTTTAATTAAAAAACAGAATTTTATTTATGGGAATTTTCAAGCTCTGTCATCTTTGAGAGTTTCCAAGCTAAGCAGCAAAAACAAAGAAAAAAATTACTTGTTGCAAAGATTTTGATCAAATTAACTCACCTGCAACCAATATCAAGTCCTCAAATTGTTCTTAGACACGAAAAATTGTTCTCGTTCTGTTGCTCTCCAGCTGCATCTCTTAAAAGACCTGCATTACTTCAATTACTCTCCACTTCCCTCACATATCTACGTGGTGTGCCCTTTAAGTTTTACTTCATTTGAGAGCCTATGCAGTGTGGCAAATGTTCAATTACCTCTAACTTCTGCTTACATAATTCCTAGCAGTAGCTGATGTTATTTCCCAAGAGATGTTTATTTTGTACACAATGTGAGCAGCATTGCCTCGGTTCTGTTTGAGACTTGCAAAGCAGATAGGAGATCTACATTGTCCTCACAGATAATTTCTTTATTGTTGCCTGTTGTCATCCACAAACACCTGAACAGCAGGGGCATCTTGTTCAGCTTAAGTCACTGCCTCATACACTTAAAGATTGCACTTGGCCTGGAAAAATTAGGAAGTGCCTCTAGGCCACAGTTTAGCACACAAAACTTTTCTTACTGCTCAGTACTGGGAACTTACACCCACCATCTGGGCCCATGACCCAAGGAACTTCCTGCAGGGAGAAGAGTATTTTGGGGAGCTGCTCCCCTTACACACTCCTGGTGACAGGCAATTGATAGAAGAAATGGAATACAACAATGCCTTACTTATCCAAGTACGGGCACAATGAGTTTCAAAGAAGCAGATAACAGAATGTAAAAGTAGACACACAGGATGCCAAATGTAGCTGGAACCAGTGGATAAACAGATAATGAGGAATATAGTAGCTTTTGTGCCAAAGCCATGTAATGAGAAATAAGAGTGCTAAGAGAAATTTATGGCAAAATCATCTATAACACTGGGGACACTTGGTGACCACCAGAGACCTCTTCAGATGGCCCTCTAGGAGCATTAAAGGACTTCCAGTAAGAGGTAGATGTATGCAAATTAGTTCTAGAGAAAGTGATGTTTATGTATTAGGTGGGAAGTATGCTGTAATCAGTATGTATAATCAGGATGGAATAAATACCTTGTTGTAAAGTTTCATGACACATCAGATTAGAGGAAATATCCTCCAGGTGTCCAGCCTGCTACAATATAAAATGCCTGTTTTCCAATACTTCAAAGTTGTGTTAGAATTCTTCTTCCCTAGCTGATTTTGGTATCACATTGCAGGCCAACATTCTCTTCATCACACAGAGAGAAGGAGAAATGTCAGCCAGCTCCAAACCTTCATTTTCTATAGTTCATTGGTATTCATCTTCCCATGATATCCCTTCTCATACCTGTCCCATTTACACAATTTCATTTTAAATTTGTTCTCCCTTTACATTTCAGTCAAATTAATTATTATTCTCAGTGGTAAAGCCCTATTTCCTACCACCCTACCCCCCTCCGTTAGAATTCATAAGATTTATGAGTGGCTGTAGAGATCAACTCCCAACAGAGAGGTCCAAAGTAAATCTAAACATTGGCAAATTAAACCATCACTAAGATAATTATAGTTGTCATCATCATTTCAGACATAGCATCATTGAATAGACACCAAACAATCAATTGTGTAATTGTGAATTAGTAGGGGTTCATGGAGATGAAGTTAATTACTCATTCCTACCGTGACAAAGCAACTGAGTACTTCTAGCTACTTTTTGTGAATTAACCTAACATAAGTGCTTAAGGGAGGCAGAGCATTTTAAGCAAGGGCTACAGCATGAGCAATTCAAACACCTGCAATATAAAAGGAAACAAAAAGAGCTGGAAAATATCTGCTAAGAAGATGAACAAGCTGGATAAATGTTGATTGGACCATTATAGGGAGAATATGCGAAACACAGTATGTGTATTGGGGTGACCACTGGTGTGAGCAGAAGGGAGTTAAGTGAAGCCCATCTCCCAGGGAGTAATGAGAGAATGAGTGAAAAGAAGCAAGAGAAAAAAGCTACTCCAAGAGACTCAGCTCCACCTCCTCTAAAATATTTCACCACAGTGACACCACTGGCTGCCTTAGGATGGCTGATCAGCTTCTGCCCAAGCAAAGCCTTCCCCCACGAGCCCTGCCCAGGATCCATCTCAGTGCCACATTTCTCTGTGCTGCTGGGCTTCTCCAGGCCAGCTTCAGCTCTTTGGCTTCCTGAACTATTCTTGCCCTAACTTGTGCATACCTCAACTCTTAACACTAAGCAATCTAGGATTAAGTAACACATTAGATTACTTTAGCTGTTTAGGTTAGGCCATTTCTGGAATTGTTGGAGACAAAATCTAATTTTACTTCACCCACTATAGAATTGACCATACCCTAGCACTGCTTGCAGTCTTCTACACAAATACCATCTCAGCTCCAGCTCTGAAATGAGGGCTGTACAATTTACCTTCCCCTTATTTGCCCATTACCTGTGATTTGAGCCCACCATCACTTACTGTCACCCTTTGAAGGGACCAAAGCTGGGTACAAGGTCTGTTCTCCTATGCAGCAAGTCTAGTTTCGAGTGGCAGAGACCACTGATCAGACACAAGTTACACTGGCTAAGAACATGACACACTTTTCCCAAGAAAAATACTATGCCTGTTAGCATGGAAAGAGCATCTTCGATTTCACACAGGCTAATGAACCGGAAAGCAGTAGCAGTTAGTGGCTGCTAGACCAAGAAACCTTCTGGCATCAGAGATAAGGTACATGCTATACCCTTGAACAGTGTGTTCCTTGATGCTTACCAACTGTATTGCTCTTAGTCATGTTCCTACTTAGAGACCAGCACAAGGCATTCTTTTAACCCTTCCTCTATTGTTCTTCCTGTTCCTTTCACATACAAATGTTACATTCATAATCCATTCAGAAGAATTGCAATACTTTTACTACAAATCTCAGCTGGGAAGTCAAAGCAACAAATTTATATGTGTGTTTAGCTTCTCTAAGTTAATATAAGATGGAATATCTTTCAAAATCCCCATGAACTGTTATTTTCTTTGGTAAATAGTTCTAGCAGTCTAATGCTATCTCTGGATAATTGAATATTGCAATAATTAAAAAGCAGGTATTTTTGGAAAGGATATTTTCAGATTATTATTTTTTCACTCTTCATACCAGCTGATACCTGCAATGAACTATCCATGGAAGCATCGTAAATGTTATTTTCAAAACAATATTGTGCAGTAAGACCACTCTTGTTGACCTCAAAGAACTAACATGTTACACTTGCTACATCACTCTGAAGAACTCAGGGTGGTTTTATATGTGGAAGAACACCAGAACTTCCATGAACAATTAGAAACTCCTTAATACATGCTATGGGCTAAAAGGCACTATGTGAGAAAAATACTGTAATATATAGATAATTAACAGTCACAGGATTTGTAGTATAAAAAGAATGGAAGCCATTCTGAAGGTTTCAAACTGAGCATGATAGATGAGTAAGATTTAATCTATGGTATAATAAATGTCTGCCAGTTGTAAATAAATAATCAAGTGAGAATTACTTTGGGGTGTCTAAATGTCCCTTCTTTTCTAGGAGGCTATTTAGGCAGATGTCCTTATCTGTGTATCTTATTCCAAGACAGGAAAAGATTTCACCCTGTACAATGAGGCATTCCAGGCACCCTGTATATGTGATGAATTAACTATGTCTGAGAACTGCAGTCTCCTGCACAAGGATGTCTGTATGGATCCCTCATTATGGCTGTCATTCTGAAGCTCTGCAGCTGAGCTGGGCTGGCTAAAGCTTTCAAAACCCCACACAATACATGGGTTCAAAATCATGGAAAATGAAATCCTCTCTGAGAGAATCTCATCATCGCCTGTGCCTGGAGAACCAAGCCATCACTGTGTAAGTGAAAAAAAAAATAAAAAAAATAGCTGTCAAACAAGACTGAGTAGAAACTATAAAATTGTTTTACTGCTATTTAAACTCTGTCAATGTTTCCTTTTTTTTATACAGCTCAGTGACCTTCTGGCTCCTTAAGCAGTAAACATTAGGGCTCTGAATCGCCCTGAATCATAAGATTTACGATTACTTACTTCAGCATAGGTTCTTCTGGTGTCAGAACCTGAAGGGAATCAAATACATTTTGGTAAACCAAACACATCACTGTGACAGTAACACTGCCATAATTAAACAAATAGTAGTAACTATAATGCAAAAGCTGTGTGTGAGAGTGTGTGTGTGTGTGTGTGTGTGTGTGTATAGTCTCTAAAAAAAAATTAAACCTCAGACAAGTATGTGTGCACAATCTATTCACTGACCCTAAATCAAGAATGTCTATTATGCATAAGTATCTTGAGCAAAGATTGTCAAGATGCCACAACTGCAAAACACTGTCTGTGTTACTAGAAAACTGAATCCTGAAGGATGTCTAAGAGAGAAAGGCACTGCCTCTTGGAATAGCAACCAGCCACTGAATCATATAACTTTTAGTCAAGAATTATATAACAACCATTGGAAACAGCATGATCTTTATGTTCCAAGATGAACTATTTATGTATGTGCCACTGTTTCACAGCTAGGTATGCAGAATATGTCTAGCACTCCTTTATGCTTTGTCTGCAAGTGTTATCTTGCTATCATTAAAGAAAACAAACCAGAAATGCCTGAATAGGATCAAGTATCCAGCTGTTGGATACTAGATACCCGGTTCTGTGAAGTGGGCCATCCCCCAGCCAACTCCCTCCATTTTTATTGTTGAGCATGACGCCATATGGTGTGGAATATCCCCTGGGTCAGTTGGGATCAGCTGCCCTAGCTGTGTCCCCTCCCAGCTCCTTGTTTTGTATCCAGATGTCAACACAGGCTGCCAGTCAGACCAGATCATGGTGATATTGCAGTATACCTTAGAGTTTTTAAAATTACTATTCCATTGTGCACTCTTTTACCTTGTTCCTTGCCAACATAATTCTCAGTCGCGTTAATACTGAGCAATAACAAGATTTAGCACCATTGCTAGCAAAATGTAATAGTCCTAAGAATATCCCTTGTTAAACACAGCTGAAAGAGGCAGTGAATAGTAAGAGCAGTGTGTGGGCTCATGCTTATAGATCTGGAACCTCCTGGGATCATTGACAAGGGCCATCTAAGAAGCCTTTGGGAAGCTTGAGGTTGCCTAATGCTGCTGGGAATAGACAGGAGGCCTTGACTTCTAGCAAGGCTAGCAGGGCTAAAGAGCTCTGTCAGTTCTCTTTGATTAAAGGGGCACTTGGAGGTTTTGTTCCAGCTGACACTGATTAGAGAGGGCCTTGTCCCCCATTCAGCCTGAGGGTTATGTAAGAGCTGGGCCTAAAACACACAGGCTTTTTAGGGCATTTGGTGTGGGATGGGCTGGCGCCTTATCTCATGGCAGCACACGATTCCTCAGCAGTGGTGAGGGTGTGCTACAAGCTGTTGTCCTCAGCAGCTTTTAGATAAACTTCTGATATGGGAAACATATATGTATAGGAAAACTCAGAATTTTAGAAGCATATAATGTGTTTAAGCTGTGGAGGGGAACCAGAAATATATAGCTTATTTAGCAATTTTGTAAAAGTAGAAAAACAACTTGTAACAGAACACAAGAATATCACCTGTTAGGCAGAGAAAAATGCAACAGAACACATAGAAATTTAGTTGCTAGGTAAAGGCTGTAAAGATAAGATGTATATTGTGAAAATTCAGTAAAGCAGGACTTACCTATTGTGAGAACTTGATAAAGCAGAACTTGTGGCTTAAGAAACCAGCAAGAACCAGGCTCCTGGTTTTGGCCAGGACAAAATGACCTGGGAGTTAGCCAAACCTCCACTGCACCCACCCAGAGACGGGGGTCAAACACCGAACACCTGAGAAAGACCACTTACTTCACAAAAATCCTTGCCTACAACCACCAGGAAGCATGGCACCACAGAATACTCATTATAATATGAAGCGCAAGGAGACAGAGAATAGAATGATGAGGAAGAGAGGATGACAATCAAATGAAGATGTGTTGACTGAGGTTATCAAGCAAATTACGAGGGCTTATGCAAACAGATGGGACTTTATCATCAACTTGTGTGTCACCCAAGTACATGCATATAAACACAAGGTTCAGAAAGGATTCCTTTGCTTTCTAACCTTTGAAACTAAATCTTAATAATTATCAAGTAGTTTGGTTTTACCCATACTGATGACCATGGGCAAATATTTTTCACTCAGGGTCAAGGATTAACCTAGAGGGGCCTCCCCACTCAAGGGAGGAATCTCCACACACATTTCCACCAGTCTTCCCTGATGGAAGATGGGACTATGCCTTTATAGCACAGTGATTGGTTGTCATTCATATGTTGCTAGGCTAGTCACTGCCATGCCAGCTTTATTTTTAAATAAGATGTTGTCACTTGTTTGTGTTTCTCCTTCTGTTTATCTGTCTTTAACATCCTTGTCTATTCAAGTCATTGTTAAGAATAATCTATCCTTCACATCCCTGTGATGGGTTTAATTTAGGATTGTTTGTCAGGCTGATCTCACAATCCTTCAACACTAAAAGCAGTTTTTACTAGAAGTTAACTCCATTGAAATGGAGTTCAGGATCTTGAAAGGGGGAAAGAAGACAAAAGCTAGGACTGCTGTCCTGGATTTCAAAAGGCTTCAGCATGTTTAGGGAATCTACTTGGGTGAATCCACTTGATATGATCCTGAAAAGAGAACAGGTTCTGAAAGACTGTTTTTGATGGATTTTTTTTGTATCTCACAAGGAATTAACTTTCTACAAGCTCAAGAATGGCCTGTTCTGTTGTGCAGGAGAACCTGCAAGGATGGCAGGAGGTTTTGCATGGATGTGCAAGGAGAGCTTGACTGAACTCGAGCATGAAAAGGAAGTACAAGAGGTGGACATAAGCACAGAAGACTCAGAAGAAACTGCCTAACTCTGCAAGGATGAGTCAGGAAAACCAAATCAATCTGGTCAAAGAATGTGAAGGCCAATAAGAAGAGCTTCTACAATAGAAAATACGGACCCACCCCCGAGTGTGACTGGGACCTGGTAGAAAGCAGTGCTGCAGGGGGCCATCACAAAAGGAATTGTAAGGTGGGTGGTTTCAAGTAGAACTTAGGCAGAATTTAATGCTAGGATTTGGTTGCAGAGATGAACGTTAGCATGAGGGATTGCTGAACCTGAGCATACAACGTGTGCTGCCACTAACAATGCAGTCTGTGTGTGCTCTTTGTGAGGGCTTGTTCCCACGGGAATGTGTGAAAATGTAATGCTTTCAGCAAACCTCAGTGTACCCTCTAGAACGTTTGGTATTGTACAGTAAGAGATGGATGGATTTGTTTTACTTGGAAGAATACTGTAAAGATGTGAGGAACAATGAGGCTATTGAACCTCTCCACAGAACTCTGTACAGCAGTGGCTCCACCAGAGAGGACTGTCCTGGTCTAGTGCATTACATGTTTCCCAGCATTGCAGGAGACATGTACTAAGTTTTAAAGCCACCTTTTTCTCTTAAGCATCTTGTGGTTTTTTTTCCATTCGAGATCCAACAGAACCAGAACTTCACTCTACAAAGCAGACACAGAAAGATTTAGTTTCTCAATGCCTTATTTGCCTTAGTCCTTATAACGCAGTTTGGGTTGAAAGGGATCTTTAAAGGTCAACTAGTGCAACATCTGTGCAATGAGCAGGCACATGTTTAACTAGATCAGGTTTCCATTGAGCTTGATCAGGTTTCTATGAAGCCCAGTATGGACTGGATAATTATACAGTGAAGTCAGCTGGCAACAGCTCCAACTTCTGAGTTCAAAAGATCACCAGCACAAAAACAAGCTGGAGACCAGTCCCTTGTGTCAATACTAAGGTCATATCACTCAACATCTTCCTTAATGACCCTGAAAATGTGACATGCAGAGTGCATGCTCACAAGTTAATAGATGATTCAAAACTGGGAATACTGATCGATGTTACTAAATGTTCCCCAAAATGGGTAAAAATAACAAACCCTTAACACCAATGTAGTATGTGTGTATAGTATTGTATATTACAATACAATATTGTATAGTAGTAGTATGTAGTACTATATGTACTATTATATGTAGTCTTAAGAAGCAGATATTCTTTATTCCATGCTGGATGCATGAGGGGCTATATACTCTGAAATATTGTGCATGCTGAATAAAGAAAAGCTCCTGTTTAAATACTGTATTTTACATGCATATTCATTGATTTTCCAGAATAAACATACATATGATAATAATTTCCTTGAAATCATTACCATATTTTCCCACTTCTTTGTGCACATATTGTTCTGTCCTGGGGGTCTCTTAGGTTGAGCCCAAAGTGATACCTGATTGCCTGGTGAACTGGTAGAAGTTGGCAGATGGGCTGGTTGCTTTCTAGTTCTTCTTGCAGAATGGATATTGTGCAGTTCCACAGGCCAGTGGTTTTTGAAGAATAAGCATCATGTTAGCCCACCAGGCACAGATGATTTTTCATCTGGCAACATCACGGTGTCCCTCTGAATAGGGACAATTGACAGGTTGGAGAAAGCAGCAGATAGGGACCTAATGAAGCTCAGCCAAGGCAAGTCCTATTCTGCACCTGGGGAGGAATAATCCCATATACCAGCACAAGCTGAGACCTCACTCTTTGCAGACAGTCTATGTCCAAGCACTTCCTGAGTCACTCTTTATAGCCTGCTGCTTTATCAGTGCAGTTTCTCCACATGTTCAGGCTGATGTGGCTGAAGTCCTTCCTGCAGCTGCCAGCAGTCAAACCAGTGCAAGAGTAGCATGTGTCTGTTCCTTGGGATAATCTGATGTCAGTTTGAGATACACCATAGATGTGTGTTGAGCATAGGTGTGTGAAGTTTGGCAGTTCATGAGCTACTTTGGAAGCAGCTCCTGAGGTTAGACAGTTAAAGTCACTGGGCTAGTAATTATTTAATTACTTCCACTTGAGAAGCTGAGGAACAGTAAACCTACCCCAAGCGCAACCCTAGCCATGTTACTACCTTCTTCCAGACTCACTGTTGGAGAAAGTGAACTGAATCTCATGAAAAATAGGAAAAGAACTGGTTGCTTGTCAGCCAGACCTGTGTGCTGTTTAGGTTTGTCACCCAGACACAGAGAATATGTCAGTACCACTCAGTTTGCTACAGCTTTATCATGTCTCCTGACCCCAGGAAAGGGATCTCCAGGGAGGCCTGCCAATGAAACCAGGAGCTTGTAATTAACACATGTAAATTGAAGTACTGACATGACTATAACTTAAGAAAATAAAGATTTTAATTTCACTATAACAGAATAGCTAACAATGGGAAGGAAATTTAGTAAGCAGAACTGGTAAAATAGAAAGACAAGCAGCTGGGTGTAATATATACCTATACCCTTGTGCAGGGAAGAGATAAGGAAGACTGGCTGGTTTTGCATCAACAATAGGTTAAAGATATAGTAGCTTGATGGAATGCATACCTAATTGCTTGCTTATTGAATACTAAGCAAAAAAGGAAAGCGGGAAATGTAGTAAAAATGCTGTATAAACCCACTGAAATCTATATGGAACAGAAATGCTTCTAGAGAAGCATTTCAAAGAGCATAGGCTCTAATGCTTTCTCTCAGCCAGCTTAATAAATGCATTTTTAACAGATGAAAATTGTTTGTCTGTTGACCTTTGTTTCAATAACTGGCTCATGGTGACTGAATAGCATTGCAAGGATAAATATTTAATCATATGCATGAGGTGTCACAGCCAAACTTGTCACATACCAGCATTTTTTCTTTAAGGTGTTTTATAACTTTCACCATAATGGTAGGATTTGAATCATCCAATTACCTACTAATGGATATTTCTAATTATCTAATCACAAAGCGTATTTTGTTAGCCTTGGAGCGTTATCATCCATCAGCACCCTTGTGATTTATTTGTTAATCCAGATGTTTCAGCTGTTGATTTAACAAAATTTTCAGGTGTTACAGTCTGCTATGTAACAGTTGACTTTTGCTATTATGTATTTGCTTTTGCAAATTATAATAAATCATAACCACTTCTGTAGATACAGTGCAAATTATAATTGCTTTTGTGAACAGTAGAACTAAAATTTTGCATGGAGCAAGGCTATCACAAGGTGTTAAGTGTGCTTGCAAAAGATGAATCACAAGATACATTTGCTCTTGTAAAATGTATAACCAAGATATCACAGGCAGAGAACAAGATACCATAAAAGCAGAATACCACGTCTAAAGTGGCATCGGAAGTCCACCCTGGACTGCCTCCCTGAGGGACCCTCAGAGACTATAGCTGTGGACTTCTGCAATGCTGTGGCAACCTGAGGCAGAGCTGTGGTAAATGGGCTCTGAGAAACGTGCAGAGTCATTTGGGGAAGTAATGCAGCTGCAACAGTATAAAGGATGGCTTGCTAAAGAATTGGGCTGCTTCTGGCTGCTGCAGTCACCCAGTACTGTTACTTTTGCTTTATTGATCTGTCCCTTATCATCCCTTACTAAACTCTCAAAATTTTGAGGAGTGGCCTCACATCAGGCATCATCAGGAACCTATGTTTCTCTTAGATATGGATACTTCTGTTAATTTTGTGAGAACAGCTGTTTCCATCTCTTAGTCAATCACACGTTTTTAGTAGGGGTGGGTGGTGGGTCTTGGGTCCAAAGCCGATTGTTGTAAATGACAATATAGTATTGGCTTTTGCATTTATGTATTAGCTTTTGCATATCATTATTAATCACGAAGATATTGATATAGTACAATTTGTATTTCCTTTTAATTGCTTCTTGGTATAGTATAATCTGTGAGTTTATGTATGCACCATATAGCTTATATAAATAGTAAATAGTAAATTTGATAAATATATCGTAGGCCGTAGCATAATATTAAAATAGAGACTATGTGATGTTAAAATATTTTTATGTGGCTAACTCAAGAGAATGGTGTAAGAGCATTAGGTAGTTCCTTGCGTTTGTAGACTATTGGAGTGATAACAGTGACAAAAAACAGAACCCAATTTACTGGCTCCTCGTTATCAGGGAATTTAAAAACAATAGGGTGGAACCAGGAGAAGAAATAAAATATATTGGTTTAATCTACAAGATGGCATGGAGACAAGTCAAAGGTTAAAACTAAGCAAAAGAACATCTAAACTCAAAGGAATGTTTAAATATGTATAAACTCTTACAAATATGCATGTGCCCCTGTATGTAACAGTATATAAAGAACGTGGTTTTAAGCTAAGGGTGTGTTTTTGGCAGATAGCAGAGGGCCCCAGTGCTGGATTTTATCCCTTTTATCCCTTATTAAACTTTTAAAAATTTTAAAGAGTGAGCATCGTTTCTCACAATGAGGATGCAGTGTTTATATACTCATAATGCTGCCAGCTTCCAAGGAATGTGTGGTCTCAATTTATACCACACCATCTAGAAATGTAAAAAGGAAAGAAAACAAAAACAAACAAACAAAAAAAACCACACACACAAAAAAAACCAAAGAAAATCAAAAACAAAGACAAAATTAATTGCAGGACGAAAGAGCTGGCAGATGATGGATGGCGGTAATAGGAAACCTGGTGCTGTGGAATGCCTCCACTGACGGCAGCAAGGAGGGAGAGGGCCCTTAAAACCACCGCGGCCCTTGCCTGAAGGCTCCCAGCCTCCCCTGTACTTCTTCCAGGCTTGGGAAAACACTTTCTCCTAACTACTAAGCTCTGGAAATGGGGAGTGGGAGCCCCGTTTTTTTGCTGCGGGGTGTTTCAGGCCGCTTCAGAGGGCTCCCTGAGCCCCGCCGAGGCGCTCCACAGCGGGCCGGAAGCGGGACTACATCTCCCGTCATCCCGCCGGGCGCCGCCGCCATCTCGGCACCGACCGCCGGGCCGGGCCGGCGTCCCCGCATTCCCCGCTCCCCGCTGTGTTCCTCGGGCCCCGCCGCATTCCCCGCTCCCCGCCATGAGCTGGGACGGCGCCGGCGAGGAAGTCCGGCTCCTCCTGGACCTGTGAGTGCCGCCCCGACACGCTGCCGCCCGCCCGCCCCGCCAGGGGGCCGGGCCCGGGGACTGGGAGGGGGACGGGGCTCGGCAGGCCTGAGGCGGCGGTGGCGGAGCGGGTGCAGCCAGTGTGGGTGCTGGCAGGGCTCGGCAGCCTTCGGGGGCTGCAGGGATTGTCAGAGGTGCCCCTTTGGGAGGAGTTATAGGGCATGTGACAGGGGTGACAAAATTTGGCAGGGAGGTAACAGGATGATCCTTGACAGATCTGGGTGTGGAGGGACGGCTGAGGATCCCTGGCTTCACCTGGCCCTAGAGAATCCAGTGAATGGTGTGTTGCTCTGAGGTTTTTCTCCATGTTGATACCGAAATAGGCTAGCAAACAAATTTTCTAACACAATTTGTGTTATGAATGCACTCAAGAGAGTGATATGATTCAATTAAAGGAAATCAGCGCTGGGCGACAGGGGAGTCTCCGCTCCGCCAACTGCCGCGCTTCTAATTTCCGCGTTCTCCCTTTTAAGTGGTACGGCTTCTGGGTTACGTGTCCTTTCTCGGGTGTCTCTGCGCATGTGTCTCCAGTTGCTAGGGGGTCTTTTCTCTGCCTTCTGGTGGTCGCGGGATGAAGATCAAGAGTCTTCCTCAGTCCTATCCTTTTGACCTTTCTTCGCTGTTCCCTTTTAGGGCTTATCTTGGTAACTTTCTGGAATTCAAGAAAGCTCGCAAGGCCGTAAATGATTATGCAGGCGTCAGCAGCAGCCTTCAACTACATCCTGATTTCACAAAGCACAGTTTTGCAAAGCATCATATCTATATGCTTAGGCGAACAAAAGGGTCTCTATTTATCACAATTTGAAGCATTAGAAAGCAGGCATTCTTTATTGCATAGCTGGACACATCTGGAGGATCTTTCCTCTAAGTGAGTATATCGTGACACTTTACAAGATGTTTATTCCATAGTGCTCCTATGTATTCTTTAAAGCGCAGTTCCTGGCTAATACGTAAATATCACTTTCCTGGAACTAATTTGCATGCATCCACGTCTTACTGGAAGTCCTTTCGTGGTCCTAGAGGGTCATCTGAAGGGGTCTCTGGTGGTCACCAAGTGTCCCCAATGTTGCAAAGGATGACTTTGCCTTGAACTTCTCTTAGGGCATGCGCTATTGCTTCTTGTTACATAACTTCGGCACAGAAGCTGCTATATTCCTCATTATCTGTTTATCCACTGGTTCCAGCTACGTTTAGCATCCTGTGTGTCTGCTTTTTTATTCTTTTATCTAATTTGCTACTTAGTCTTTAAGCTCTATCTTGCAACTCGAAGGGGAACTGAAAATTTTTATTCTCTGTGTTATCTGTCAAATTCCTTTGTGTTCCAGAGGAAGTTAGAAACAGCACAGGAATAAAATATTTCATTTGAAAGATAAAAGGAAAATAGCTAGCAAAGAGTACAGTTAGGTTATTATTTGTACCTTACAGCACTAAAGATAAGATTATAGTTACCATGGTGCGGCCAATAAGTGTCCTATAGTTTCCTATAAAGTAGAATTACTGTGAAAACCTTTATAATTTAATGAATAATTCTTTAAATTGCAGATCAGTATTGTACCGTGCTAATATCAACCAGCTTTTTGAAAAAAATGTGATTAATCTTAATAGCCCTTCAAGCTAAATTTAATATGCCATGGTAAGAGACAGCTGGCATAGCTCACATTGATTTCCATGTATCTGTGCTGGGTTTGGGGTATTTTCTTCAAATTTGAACTAAGTAGTTGGTTTAGATTTACAGGTCCCTTTTGAAGCTGTATTAGTGAGACAAGCCCCTCCTTTCTGCTCACCGTGTTGCACAGATCCTGCCTGCGAGCAGGTTCACATTTGTGGTCTTCAGAGATGATAATAAATGGTGTGTTTATTATCTTTGATAAGATTTTTTATTTTTAAAAGATAAACAATTTTCTTAATTTCTGAAGTCAAGTTGAGGAATGTTGTATATAGATAAGCTGTTTAATCTCAAAACAAAGAATGTGGATGGTGTAACCTGGATGTACGGAGACAGAGCTTGGTACGGGCTTCTCTGTTGGTCAGTCAGCCAAGTTCATCCAGCAGTCACTGAGGTTTCCGTGAAGGCATGGAATGCTTGCACATCTCTGAAGGAATGAGTTAAAGCTGATCCTGGTGTGTGCTTGGGTGTATAAGGGTCTCTGCAGGCAAGGCCTGGGTTTAACTGCCCAGGTTCTGCTTGAAATGTCTCCTGCCTACAGTGTTCTCTGCAGTGACCTGCTTGAGGTGCTTTTCCTACACTGTACTGATGCACAGACAAAGACTTTCCAACTTCAGTTAAAGTTAGAAAGTGTATGTTTGTTACAAACACCAAGCACACCACGAGTAATCTCCAAAGGCATGTGCAAAATCCATGGGGCTCTTGCCCTCTTTTTATCCACAAAAATCTTATATATTCATATAATTATTCACTATACCTATATATATGCATTACCTAACCTTGCATACCCCCACTTCATATTAAAATGAGTTCAAAGTCCTTCCTCAAAATGAGTCAGTGGGTTTCGAAATGGGTCAGTGGTCTCCTAAGATGAAGTCAAGGACATTTTCTTCTCATTAAACTCTTCACCTTTGCCTTGTTGGCAGGTTCTCTGGACCCTTGGCCATGGTCCAAGCTCCCCAGCCTGGTTCTGGCTGGTTTTGGGCCCAGGTGTAGTTACAGTTTCTTCATCTTTACAATAGCTCATCTTTCTCGTCTCCTTCTACAAACACAACTAAGTCAAGCAAGTAATATATTGTCTTAGCTCTACCTAGGTCCATCTGGTAATAATTAACCATCTACATAGTTTCTATTCCTCTTGCTAAACCCTGAATCAAAATATATTGCTTCTGTCTTGGTAACTACATTCTTAGCTTCTAAATTCTTTTAAACCTTTGATTCAGTATGAACTTTAGTGGCTTTTTTTTAATGTGACTCCATGATGGAAATCTTGCTTCTTTCCTGCCTTAAGTCTGTGCTACCCTTCAGATTATAAAGCATTAATATTTTGACCTCTTTAAAGCTTTTATTTGGTGTGATTTTAGTTTCCTGCAGTTTGGTGGCATTCTGATGCCAGACAAGGTTTTGTTGCAAAACCAGTTGCCTGTAGGGACTCCAGAGCTGTGGTTTTATGCTAAATTTAATTTGGCATTACTCCAGGCTGCTGCTGCACCCTGCACTCAGCCACTTATCCTGGCACTGTTGTTTCTGTGTCCTCAGAGGGGATTTTCAACCAGATCAGATGCTGAACAGCTCACATTGCAACTGCGAATTTCAGAGACAGCTTGAGGAAGGCACAGAAAAAAATGGTTGAGGGGCTGATTTTTGCCTTCAGCTGCTTAGGGAAGAGTTTCACAGAAGGATGAAGGATGCTTGACCCCAAAGGGCAATAGCTGAATCAATGGCAACATGGAACAGCTGAAACTGATAAGGTCTGAGGAGACCATAGCTGGATGCAGAAGATAACAATTTATGGCTTGATTGTTCTAGTTCTACTATGTAATGCCTCTTTTTGACTGTACTGTAACTTTTCTTTATTTCAGATGCCTTCAGTGTTTGACAAAGAACTTGTCCAGATACTCTGCAGATATTAAGCCCTTGCCACCCAATATAAAGGATAAACTGATTAAATTAATGAGTAGGCAAGGGCAAATAACTGATGCAAATATCAGTGAGGTAAGAGTCCATTCTAAACTATACTGTCTGTTTTGGGAGGGGAAAGCAGCCTCTCTTGCACACCAGTCTGTTCCTGAGTATTGTGTGTTTTGAGATGCTCATGCATAATTTATTATATGTCTATTATGTAAAACTTCATATATATCAGGTAAAGCTGTATATTTCATCAGCTTGACAGTACTCTGTCGGTAGAATTCTATTGACATTAAGCACACAATCTCCATATAGTTTATTTAAATTTTGGTTCCTAGAAATATAAGGATGGCAGAGCTAGAAATCAATAGTTAAAGTTCTCCCATCCCTTTTGCACACTGATGTGTGTCAGTGTTTCAATGAGACACCAGTTAATGATATTTCTTCAGCTGTAAATTCAGGGACACATCTGTTTTGCTATCTGTTTACGGTTATCTTGTTCAGCCTCAAAGGGAGGTGTGAGAATTGAGGGAAGCTAAAGGTTGGCCTTGATGAAACAGAAAATTAATGACTCCCTGTGCATTCCTGCTTTGCCCTGTAACTCAAGAGACAAATATTATCAGTTTCTCAGAGTCCGGATAGTGGAGCCAAGACTAGAGGCAGAAGCACTGTGGAAAACTTACAAACCAAATATTTTAGCTTTAGATAAAAGGATTCATGTTTACACAAAGTAAGTCTTTGAGTAAAAATCAAATTCTTATTAATTTATCTACTTTTTGAAAAATTGCCTGGACAAAATCTGGTTTAGGTTACCTTTTCAGTAAGGGATAATTTCAAAACATCCTAAGAGATTATATAGTTAAAGCCATGTGATTGTGTGTGCATGAATGCACAAAATGCACTAGGATATTTTTAGTCTGGAAATAAACTTGAGACCTTAATTTACAGACTTTTCTGCTGTCTCTTTCTTAAGTCTCCTCTGTATTTGTCATCTTTCAGCAGTTGATCAGTGCCTTCTCTTGGAGCCTATTTTCCTTGTGACTCTGGGAAAATTCTGCTCTGGTTCTTTTTTCATGTTTTTTCTTTCTCTGTTCCTGCAGTTTCCTGCAATTCTATCCTCTGTTGTCATCATTTTCTTTGGTTGTATTATACCTTAACTTTCTTTACTAGCAGTTTCCCATTTGTTTTTATACACATACTTCATATGTTTTCTCTGTTTTTCAGGGTATGTTTTTTAAGAATTTTGCTTGAAGTTAAGTTTCAGATGAAATTCTGTTAATCTGAACTTTTGTGTAAACTTCTATTTAATCTCTTACCTCCCTATTCTGTCCAAATTTGCGTTATCATGTGTCTTTTTCCCCCTTGCTCTGCTTTTTGCTTGGACCAGCCATCCACAGACATGTCAAACTCTTTATTCTAAATCCCCTTTACCAGCTAGTTTTATAAAGCCATTCAACATGTGTCCACAGAATACAAACCTGTATTTTTAAATATCTTTTTTTTTGTGTGCTGCATCCAGACAACCCTTTGTCTATCTAAAAATCTTTATATATTTGCAAAACAGCCAGTTTTCCTTGTAGTACCTTATTAGAGTGAACACCAGGAGGAGTAGGCCTTTAACAAGCCTGTCAGCTGTGCTGTTATCTTTGCTAGTTTATGGAAATTTATGTTTCTATCCCTGGGAGTTAAGGGAGTAACAAGCTGAAGGGAGTATATGGCTATTACTAAAATCGGAGGCCTTCCACTGCTTTGGGTCTAGCTTTCATAAATGTTCTCTTGGGAAAGATTTCACAAAAATTCCAATCTGGGTCTTGGGGGAGTGAAAGATCCCATTTAATGAGGATCTGGTACCTCTTCATGGTATGGTAATGAGAGTGCTTGTTTATGAGCAAAAGAGTGTGTGGGAGTGAGAAAAATACTTCGGGGGAAAATACCTTCCAAATATCACTCTTACCTGTTGTGCTTACCTGTTGAAGTTTTGATCACAGTGTTTTTTTTTGCACTGCAGATTTCTTCCCACAAAGTGTGCTAGCAGGTGTGAGGGCGTTGTCCTGGGTACACACGTAGCAAGTGAATCACCAAGATTGTATTTCCATTGTTTAAGTACCATTACTTACACATTAAGTATTAATGTGTTCCTACTCTGTATGTCTCAGAAACAGTTCATGCTGTAGGAGCTGAACTGTTGCACAAATAGACCAGATTTTAGTCTTTAGTTTTTAGTTCCTAGGACTGGTAACCCCACCCTATATTGCAAACTTCTATGTGATGCCTAATATTACAAGTACTTTATATAAAAGTGCAGATGTTTGATGGCAGAGCAGAGTTTGACTGAAATGGTGGGTTTTCATTACAGGTATTGCACCCTGCTGTGGAGTCTCTGGACCTCCGAGACTGTGATATTTCAGATAATGCATTATTGCAGCTTTATAACTGCAAGCAGCTGAAAAAAATCAACTTAAATTCTTGCAAGGAGAACAGATTTGGAATTACTTCAGAAGGTGTGTTATCTGTTCACAGATAACTGGGATCTTATTTCTGGCTTATTTTTCTTGTTAAATTGGAAAAAAAATTGCTAAGAAAATATCTAGGGTAAATATTGCTTAAAGAAAATCCCCAATGCCACCCCAGTACTAATTAAAAGTCTCTCCAGTGGTGTAAATTTCCTAGGCCTAGTTATCCTAGGAGAGAGCTATCAGGTTACTCTCCTGCTAGATTTCTGGTAAAACCATGCCATGCTCAACATGTTTTCCACTTTATCTTAATTGTTCCTTCCTCAAAACTTGTTCCAGAGCCTTTGGCCAAGCATGGTGGTTGTGTTAAAGAATTAATAACTCTTTCAAGTTGTTTCTTTGGCAGGAGTCATAGCACTGGCCTTATCCTGTCCTTACCTGCGTGAAGCGTCTTTCAAAAGGTGCTGTGATATAACTGACAGTGGAATTCTGGCTCTTGCACTCAACTGCCAATTCCTTCAAATAGTGAACTTGGGGAGCTGCTCAGGCATCATGGATGCATCTCTGCAGGCACTAGGAGAAAACTGCAAATTTCTTCACAGTGTGGACTTCTCATCTACTCAGGTAACTACAGTGGCAATTGGCCAATTGGCTTTAGTTTGTTTCTTTTTTAAGATTATCATGATAAAGTTCAAAGTGGATCGTTTTTGCTCTGCTCTTGACAAGATTTTAGACCATAGTTTACTTCTAATTTTTGCCTTTTAAGGAAAAGGAAAGGTATATTTTGCTTATTGGTGACTGGAAAAATACACATTTTGGTATTAGAGCATGTATAGTGAACCAAAGATAAACCTTTGTTAGAATCTACCTAGGTTGGTTTTTTTTGGTTTTTTTTTTTTAGTATATTTATTTAGCACAATAATTTTTTTTAAGTGGTAAAGTAATCCAAAATATTAAATTTAAAGAAAGTAGGATCTTGGACAGATCATTGCCGGCTTTCAGTTAGGACAAACTGCTGTAGGTAATAATCTAGGATGTTAAACAATACAAGCCCCTAGTAGAAGTAAACACTCTGTAATTAAATGATAATTTAAGAGTGATTGTGCTTGTCAGAGTTATGGTACAGAGTCAACACTGAAAAAACAACATTTTAAATGTTGGAAATGGCAGGGAAGAAGATTTAACAACAGCATTTAGCTTGAGAAGGGGGAGACAAGCTGCAAAAGCAATCCTGTAACATATTTCATAATTACAGTGAGATAATGAAGCGAGGGAAAGGTTTTTTGCAGTAAGTGTAGCATTCAATTGACACTGATGGTGAGTAATTATGTTAAATGTGAGTCCAGTACTGAGCGTTCACAATGAAATGTCAGTTCTGGAAATTATGTAGGAGGTTCTTATTTTAGATGCTATTCTTCTTTCAATTTTTCCAGAGGTAGGGTATCAAAAGAGTCTTAATATTTCATTTGGTAATTTTTATTTATTGCCATTTAACTCTTGTTTCTCCAGATTTACTTCATTGCTTTTTTATTTCCTTGATTGTCTTCCTTTATAGACAATAGCTGTTTCCCTGTGTGTATTTTAAATGAGGTGAAAGCTTCTTGAGTAACTACATGTTTACACTTTTTTTTTTTTTTATACTTTTCTGCTATGTTTACTTTTTTCCCCAACCCAAATTGGTCTAGGTAGAGCAGAAATGCTTTTTAAACCTATAAATTAAAAGTGCTGTGCTCTGACGGTATTAGTGTATCCACTGTTAAATGAGAGAAGGAAGCTGCAGGAATAGCAGTTACACACTTGGAAACATCCTTGCAGAAAGCCAGGCTGGATCACTTAGCAGAAAAATGAAACAGTGTTTAATAGAATGAAAAAAAGGCAGCTTGGCTAATTTTCTATACAAGTTTAGTTGGGAAGAAAATACTGTAGTGTTAACTGTATTCACTCACTGCAGGGAGTGAATAAATTAATATGATTTTTGCATCCAAATAGCTGTGTTTGAAAAAACTGAGCTTTAATCCATTGTGGTTTTTCTCTCCAGGTAACAGATGATGGTGTTGTAGCACTAGTGAGTGGAACATGTTCGAAGAATTTAAAGGTAACTGACTTAACCTAATAACAGAAGGACGAACAAAAGAAAATACCTGCAATTTAAAATTATTATTATTATTATTATTACTATTATTACTATTATTATTATTATCAGCAACATTTCTTCTGAGGAAGTGTTTTTACTGACTGACTTTCATTTCTTACATCTTTCAAGATCCTTGGAGTTTATAAATTGGAAAAACTTTCCAATAAGACAATGCTTTTTTTGCTTTTATCCTACGATCTCCAAAATATTTTACCAAATCCTAATTTCACTGGATTTCATTAAATGGTCTTTTTTCTGCATTTCTTCTTGTACCTTGTATTTATTGATAGGTAAGGCAATTTAGAGGACAGGAAAAAAGCTGGTAATAATCTGTTTCTTTATTCTGCTTTTCATGTTTTCCTAGCATGTACAAGAGGCAGTAGTTGAACAACTGAAGAGAAATTAAGAAAAGAGCAGGGTTTAATCTAATCTTGAAGAAGTTACTTGATTTTTTTTAGGAACCATGTAAAAATAAATAGATAGAAATACTAAAAATAAATAAATAGAAATACTAGAAACTCCAGCAGAGGCTATTTGGGGACATTTTGGGAAACACCAGAATTTAGTTTGGGTTCTGTTCTCCTGGACAATCAATTGGTATGAGAATGTCAAAGTGATGGGACTCACCATGGAATCTCATTGAAGAGTTTTCTCAGATGTCTTGAATGGTATGTGTGTGTTGGAAAAACTCAGGTTTATGTTTTTAGTTTAGACCCTTTCCAGAAAAGCTGTCTTATTTTTCCTTAGATTGATATTTTCCTGGTCTGTACAGGACCACATATGAGGTCAGTGCACAGAGGTCGTAATTCCTTCTGGTTGGAGATCTTTGAAACTGGTTGGGCAAAGGAAAGCTTTGCCTCTGAAACCCTGGGTGCTCTGACAGGCTGTTGTCATTCACGTTTTGCTAACAGGAGATACACATGGAGCGCTGTGTGAACCTGACAGACGTGGCTGTGGAAGCTGTCCTTAGCTGTTGTCCCAAGATACACATTTTTCTGTTCCATGGATGCCCACTGATAACAGGTTGGTCTAATCATAAGAAGGTAATTACATGCTGATCATACCTTCTTGCTTTCTGAAAAGCACACTGTACTCCATAAGTAATCCCAAACAAATTAATCACTTACTAGATAAAATAATCATACACTGAGATTTTCAAAGCAAGGTGAGAGTTATGCTTTGAAATGTAGCAGCCTTCAGAGAGAGAATTTTTTGTTGTTGTTTTGGAAACTGGAATTTTTTCTTCCTTTTTTTTATCCCCCTCAGCATGTTGATGGAGACCCAAAGACTTCAGAAAAATGCTAGCATCTTAAACCCCGACTCTGTTCTGAAAGTGTGGAATAGCATCCATTCAAGAAACAGTGGAATGGAGTAGGACAGCCTATGGGTGTTTTAATTCCATTGGCTGGTGATGCTTTACAGTTAGGTGGTTGGAGAAAGAACCAAGAGGATTTGGATTCCTACAGATGTATCTGAAGTGTGATGATAGCAAAAGAACCATAAATACAGATATAGAATTCCCTTACTGTGTTGTGTATCTGTTCCAAGCACCTCTATAATCTGAATGAAAAACAAGAAATTCCTTTGTTCTTTTTCAGATCGTTCCCGAGATGCTTTAGAGCAACTCATCATATCAAACAAAATCAAGCAACTAACTTGGACTGTTTACTGATGATTTATGCTGTACATGTGAGTGTCAAGTTTACAGGTGGGAGAGCTCCTTCAGCAAACATGCACCTTGGAGAGCTAGCTGGTGACTTTTGTGCCACCAGGTTGCATCCCTCCTGCTTCCCACTGGAGGTCTCCGTTGCCATTCCAGTCCTTGCCTGTGAGCCTCGGCTTCCCCATTGTATCTCCTCTGAGTCCTGTCTGTCTTTGCATTGATCATACTTCATTAAGAGGAAAGTTAAACGGTAATTAATATTACAGGGCCGTTGCTCAGGCTTCAAGAAGTGCTGGATTTGGCTGCTACTTAGTATCCTTTAGCAATTTAGTAATTTGTACAAACCCAGTTTAGGTAAGTCTGTGTTCGGAGTTCTGTATTCTGGGATGGTACTTGCAGCTAAAAGTACCGAGCCCAAACATAACATTGACACACAGAAATGTCTGTAAAGTTGGGAGTTTAACAAAAATCAACAGACAGAACTGGTGAATGGAGGTGGCATTAACATCAGTACAAATGTACTTTCAATAGTAACAAAGACCCTCCTTTCACCATGTACTTTTGCTAAGTCTGAAATAAAAAATGTAGGTACCTTTCTTCTGATGTTACTGATGCTGCAGATTTCTGTTCTTATTTACCATCAAATACTTGCTGGATTTTTACACATCCAAAACTACAGCCTGTGAATGTGTAAACATAAACTTGCTTTGGAACTGTTACGGTGACTTTACAAATTTCAGAGTAGTAGCTGTGACCAAGAAAAGGATTTTATATATGGGAAAATATTTCATTTGCTCTGTATTTTGCCTGTGTTTCTACAGGAAAATCCTTTTAGGGAACAAAACATTGGTACTCATAAGCGTATCTGTGAGTGAAATAGGACCAAATGTAGTGTCTGGGGACATAAATCACAGGATGGTAGAGTATGTGTTCTGCTGTATGCAGTCCATTATACATCCAGGGGCCCAAAAAGGTGAAAATACCAAAAAATTATTGTTCAAGTATAGTCATATTAAAAATTAATTTTTGAATTGTAGAATGAGTTTATTACATGATGGAGCAGCGCTCTTAACACAATTACCAGTCATGTTCCTTGGCTTTCTTGAACCAGAATACCCTCTAGTGAGAATTCTATGATTTCTGCATTAAGCTCCTTGATGCAAGCCATTTTAGCTTTATAAGGGCATGGAACACACTGGGTTCATCCTCTAGATCTGGAAGTAGAAGGGTTTAGTTATAGTGGTCTAACATGGATTTGATGACATCTGGAAACCTAAAGAGTTTAGGCAACCATAAGGAACATGTTTACCATTTAACTCTTGTCATAGCCACACCTAAGTGTTGAAGAAATAAACCAGTCTTGTATTAATCTATTAAAAGTTCAGGTCTAATTGCATGGAACATATTTTTTGTTGACAATATTAAAGAATATTATGATGTTTGACAACTTTCTTTGTTCTTCTGTTCATTATATGGTTTATGAAAGTGCAAGTCTATTTAGAAAAGTTGTTCAGGTGTAACTAAAAGCTTATTTTTCCAAAAGCAGCACATAAATCCCTTATTCTTGTTGCATGGCTCAGCTCAGTGATGTGTTCCTATGATCCCTGTGAGTGTAACTGCAACCGTACAAACCATTGGTGCAAGAAGTTGATTTTGCTACAGTAGCCACAAGCATCTGACAGTTGTCATTGCAGCAAATCCTTGTGCCAGATAGAGGCCTAATAACCTAATTACCAGGTTTTATTTCCCCTTTGTTTTTCTGTTTTTTTTTCCTAAAGATTAGCTTATTGTTAAGCCCTGTGGAATCTCTGGCATCAGTCAGGGCCCACCATTCCTTTGAGCTCTTGGACAAATCTGTGTTGCACTATATTTGATATTGAATTGTGTAGCTGTTTAGGCAGCTCTGTGAAGCAATGCTAATGCTAACCTCAGTGTCAAAGTTACCCTTTTTCTCCTTGCTGATATAACCTTGGATTTGTCATGTTGAAGGCAGATGCAGCTTATACTGTGTCCTTAAGTGTGCCTGTAGATTTACCATCCTCCCCTACAGCCTCTTGTCAATGTGTAACTTAGAGGTACATCCTCAACTGGTGCTTAAAAAGCTGTACAAGGTAACACTGTATTTTTAGGTTTGAAAGTTTAATGTAAGTTATTTTAAATCTTTCACCATTAGAGCTTGAGTCTGCCTTTATGTGTTTAGTATTTGCATAACTCTACTGGAATGTTTTTTGGTTCATAGTAATTTTCAACAAATGTTTACAGGCACTGGGTGAAGTGGAAGAAGAGCCTCATGGATGTGCTTACTGCTTCATGTTCTCTATTGTTTGGATATTGTTATTGTTGTGATCCTTGCAGAATATTCACATATTGTTCTGAAGATTAAAGTTTAGAAGTTGGGTGTTTGGAGAGTTCTGAAAACTTGTTGGATTATAGAACCATGTACATTTGACTGTGCTCCTAAACCTTCTACTTCATGGATACCATGATTTTCTGAGTGCCACACACTCTTTCACATGTGTAAGCTTCGACCACACCAACTGGTATTGGGAGAGTTGTAGGTGCACTGTGTTCTATGGTGCAGTTATTAGCTCCCCCTCTCTGCTTGTTCAATAATTGACTGCTAAAGTTGACACTTCTGTAAGACTGCTCTGAGACTGGCTTCTTCTTCAACTGGCTACAGTTACAACATCTTACCTGAGGATCAGATATTTTTTTTATCATGTTTGGCAGATGAAACTGGTTCTTAGTTGACTGATAAAACTGAGAATGATTCTGGAGTTTGTCCAGCATCTCCTCAAGAGAAGAGCAAAATAATTATATCAGGCTTTTATTCCTTGTTTTTATTTATTTACCCTCTGTTTGTCACAGAAGTAAAGACTTCATCCCTCAGCAGCTTCCCAAGGTGACATTGCCTGGTTTACCCTTGCAAAGGGTAATGTAGGGAATGTTGATCATGACTTGACCCTACTCTCAAGGGGATGAAGTTACCCCATAGCTGGTACTATTTATTCACTTTCCATTTATTAAAGCTTTTACACTGGCTGGCAGTCAAGAAGCAGAGTTTAGATTTGGGTGCAAGTCCTACACAATCACTCTGGCAGTTTCAAGGAAGAGGAAATTTTTATTATAGAGGGAAGGGGGGGGGGGGTGGTTTCAATTTAGTTACTTTGACATTCAGAAGAGATACCCAAGAAAAAAAACAAGGCACTTCAAGTTGAGCATATTATGAGCTAATAATCTAGTGGAGAATTTTATGGAGGGCAGCAATAATTTTCTGTATTTAGAAATTTTCTATAAAGAAGCTGCAAAAGCCTGTGGAAGCAGTGAAGTAGTCCTTCAGCCACAGCCCCCTCCCCACAGTCTTATGCTGGACATCCAAAACATTTCACAGGAATGTCAGCAAGACACAAATATACATGGGAAACATCAAGCATGCAAACTCCTACATGTAAGTTGTTTGTAGATCGGCACTTCAGTGCAGGCCCCTTTGAACACAGTTTGCATGTAGCTTTTACCTCAAATTGAGCAAAAGCCTCAGTATGATTGAAATCAGTCCAGTCGAGGTACAGTAAGCTGCTTTACTTTAACAGATAATTTCTCTGTTTAATTCCGTTTTCATTTTATATAACTGCAAAAAGCCAACCAAGTGAGACAAAATCCCATAGAAAGGCAGCTTCAAGAGTAATCTAAGCCGTTTGAGGGCTGATAACTCCAGACGATACTTGATGTTAGCCCGTAATTTTCTTGTCTCGTATACTCAGGCAGTGAATATTCTATAACTTTGTGCAGCTGACTGTGAATGCTGTGGCTTAGAAACTGATGCCTGCCAGGGTCACCAATCAGCACTTCAGTCTGGTGAATCCTGATGCACTTCTGCAGCCAGTGATGCAGACCATCAGCAAGTTGTTCGTCATAAAACATATCTCCTAGAACTATGAGGTCCCAGTTGCCAGCCTCTGAATTGATGATGTTCTTAATGGTGATGGGGAAGGGATTCAAGTGGTTCAGTTCGCAGTTCAAGATCATTGCCATTCCTGCAACTGAAGAAAAGTCATAGGAAAATTAAAGTTACTTTTTAGGAGTCAGCCCTCTTACACATTTCTGTGACACATCTTTCAATTTAATCTCTCAAATGTTGTTGTTCATCCTGTCTAGGGGGCTTCCACAGTTTTTATTATGAGTCAAAATCTAGCATGAAGTGATGAAATTTTATCCTCGTTACACCATGACACAGGGAAGAAGTATTCCTAGAATGGATACCAATAGAAACCAATCATGGAATTGAAGCAGAATATAATAACTGCCTTAATCTATGGATATACTTCCTTCCTAACTAATGAGTAATTAAATTACAAATAAACTGTATTCATAAGTCAATTATGGAAAGACAAAGTCTAGAGGAAAAAGGCAAAATCTAGGCCCTGATGTACAGGAAAATGCCACTGTCCTACAGAGAAGCCAGCTTGCTCCTTGTGTTTGGAGCTGTCATCCAAACCAGCTGTGATGGTGTATGGGCAACACTTGACAGAAACTTTCCTGTTTGTTCTAAGTAGCTATGGAGATAGACCTGGGCCAAGAAAGGCTGGTACAACCCAGCTTCCAATACTGGCAAAACCCATTCCTCTTTTTAGCATTCTTAGGGTTCTGTTTGGAACTTGAATTTCTCCCAAATAGAAGAAAAGTCTGTGTTAAAGGTGATTTAAAAATTAGTAAGTATCTTTACACAGAGATGAAAAAAAGCCTTACTAGGGTCAATGTCATTGGCAAGGACGTGGGATGCACCACTCATCACAGCAGCTATTGCTGTTGCTCCACATCCACTTCCAAGATCCAGAACTGATCGCCCTTTAACCACACGTGGATTATCTAAAATGTACCTGAAAAAGAAAAGCTGTTGAAGCAGTGAACCAGATCATGCAAATTTCTCAGGTTTACATTACACTGCATAAGTTTCTTGCCAAACATGTAATGAAGTGTGGTACCTTAACGCTATTCCACATGTGCAGCTGCCACAGAACTCCTTATTTGTCTCGGATGATATAAAAATCAAGAACCATCATTTTTCTCCCTTACTCCTCTCCCACCCACAAACAAAAATAAATTCAGCCAAGTATATTCAGCTCCTTCTCTGACAGGTGAGCTTTTCTGTTAAGTAGACACAAACTGGTAAGAAAGACACTTCTAGGTAACTAGAATTCATCAGAATGCACAATAAATAGTAAAGGATTTGTAGAAATTAAGAGCAATCTGACTGAACAAACATGATATATTCACAGTGAATATGGTGCCCACCCATCAATCTGAAACAGTGCTTCGAAGCAACTGCTTCGAAGAAGAGGAATTTCTCCTCTTTCTTTTCCTGTGCCATGCAGATAGAGGTGCAAATGCTTTGAGACTGCTTTGTGTTGCTCCCCAGTAGCATCAAGAAAAAGAATAGAGCTGTGGTGAGCAGAAAGTGTATCTTCATCTAATTGCTGACACCTGCCAAGAGAAATCCTGAAAAACCTTTAGGCTGGAAGTGGAGAACTGACAGAAGGCAAGTAGCAGTTATTGTTAAATACTATGAATCATATTATAACCATTGCAGAGGTTTCAGAATTTTAACAACTGCCTTGAAATTCAATTGGCTGCAAAGGGGAAAGCCACAAGTGTCAGGGAGAAGAGCCCTGGGTGAAACGAAATACTGCAAACTGCCATAATTTTACTGCCAATTTCCATAACTTCTTTTGAAGTAGAAACAAGAAAGGATTCTACATTTGTGTTATCTTCTGACAGGGAGAGTGATAGCTGACTCTTCACAGAGGGCTACAAGTAAGCACAGCTTTTGCAGGGGGATTCCAGTGCAGATAACTGTAACAGGAATGTGAAGACTGGTATACATTGAGAACAAATGGATGGAGTGGCACCAAGGGGCCTGGTAACCTTGTCAAGTACAGGACATTTGTGTTGAGGCTCAGCAGCTCAGATGTTTAGCAGCACTCCCCTAAGGACAGCCCCTAGTTTACCACCAGGACCAAGGACAGGGATGGGATCTCCATAGAAGTGCTGTGTTTCTCCTTTCTAGGGGTTCATCTTGGATTTGCCATGACTTTCCGTTAGTAATTTGTGTAGGGCATGATGTGGCCCTTGTTTCCGGTGAGTGGTTACTGAGTTACTGCTGCTGATTGTGGTGACTCAGGACAGCTGGATGCTGCTGTATCCCCTGGCACAGTGCACACAGTGTCTCTGCCCTCCTAGGTTAACGAGGAATCTTGGATTACACCAAGAGTAGCAGCTTGAAATAGGAGACTCCCGATGCTGTGGAAACGCCAGCTGTGAAAGGAGGACAGTTATGGAGGCAACCAGATGTTTTTGTGCTCCCTTTTTACTCTTCCAAATTATGCAGCTGATTTCTGACATTTCTTAATACATCAAATCAGTGCATAAACAGTAAGACAATAAAGCAATGAAATGCCAGATAATTATTACTGCTATCCAAATATCTGAGCATACAAATAATATGATAACAAAATGAAGAGATTAGTTAATCTATTTTACATACCCCATGTTTAGGAGCACTCTAGTTCATCTACGTGGCAGGCTAATCAACTCATAATTTAACAGTAAGACTCATCTTTTACCTGGTCAAAACTGCCTTCTTATTTATGCTTTCTTGCAGAAAAACAGTAACGCCCCAATTCAGATTCTTCCCTTTCATCTACGTGGGGACTCTCTGACAGCTTGTTCTCTGCTGTAAAAGTTAAGATTTTTTTTTTTCTTGCTGTTTAAGTGAGAGATTTTACAAAATAAAAGAACTCTAGTTCTTGGGAATCAAGAACATTAAAGACATTTTGACAAACAAAATCAAAATGTGGCTTCTGGTGTGACTAAAAGCCACAGTAAGCTGCAAAAATAAGGCTGCTGAAATCCTAGATGAGGAGAATTATTCAGGCTCAAGTGCATCAGCATTAAACTACTTTTCTCAACAAACCAGAAGCACATCCACACTCCTGTCTGTCTCCACAAAAAACCCATACACGTTATGACAAAAGAGCAATCCTCTTGTTTAGAATGATAGAATTAAACACCTCACTACATTTTGATGGCAACTTCACAGACCTTCCATGGATCCAAATTCAGCCCTGTTGTCAGCACATGCATAGCCACTGAATATAACCAATTTCTACTTCAAAGACACAAGTTATTTTACACAGCAGGTGCTGGAACTCGCTGCCAGGCAGCAAAGATTGAGACACTCCAGAGTAAGCAGAGAGGAGGATGGATAATGCACCCACAATAGGCAAACACACATCACTAGGAATTGCTACAAACAGAGCCAGGTCCGACATCCTGGCACACTGGACTTATCAGCTGTGGTGCATTGTGCTGCATACCTGGAGAGGGCTTGGCCTCCTGGCCAGTAAATTGCCCAGAAGGGGTCCCCATAAGGCCACAGGTCAGGCTTTTCTCTCCAGAACCTGCAGCGAGGGGTGAGGAGGCGCAGCCGGATCTCTGGCGTGAGGTGCCCGCTGTTGGTGACCTCGGTGTTCTCCTCCAAAAAAGCCCTCACCTCAGGGTCCAGAGACTTGCCTGTGCTCCAATGGCAGCAGCGCTTCCAGCACAGAGAGGGGCCTCCCCTCCTGCTTCTCCAGACCTTTGCAAGGGTGTTCTGCCTGCCCAAAAGGAGGAGCCACTTCCAGCCACGGAATGCCATGCTTCCCCAAGGACACCAGCCTTCCCCAGGAGAGATTGGAGCACAGCTTATCTGAAGGAAGTGATGAGGCACGGAGCTTGAAACAAACTCACAGGATGTTGTTTTTCATAGTTATGGATGACAATTCCTGAAAGGAGAAAAATGCTACATAAGTGATGTTTCTTCAGTGACTTCAAGGCTTTGTACCACCAGGGACTTTAAGAAGAGGAAGTCCCTATGCTCTTGTGCCTTGCCCCTGACCCTTAAGTCTGAAAGAAGTGGTATTCGAGGAAGAAGCTAGCAAGAGACCCATTCAGAAGAGTACCCTAAACTTATCCACTGAGAAACAACCAGTTAGTGGGACAGCTGATAGAGATAAAAATTAAATGTGCAACCTTTTAACAACCCTCTGCCCTGAAGATATACACACAGCAATCTACTCCCATTTAAGGTTCTTCCACTGAATCTTCAGATTTTGCAGGAAGACTCTGGCATTTGCAGGGCCTGTGGACATAGCAATGGTTATCAGTAGGTTGTTTGAAGAGACACCATTAATTACAAGTTTTATAATAGTGATGAGTCTTTCATACAAAAGCATCTTTTTAAAGGCAAGCAATTAAAGGCTTTCCTCTCTCTCCCTAAAATTTATCAACCTGCCAGCTCAAAAATTGACAAAAATAGAAAAAAAAACCCAAAACTGATGTTAATCAGAGTAGTCCTAATTCATTGCATTTCAGTCTGTATTTTAAAGGATTGGTTCATCTTGTGGTGCAATAGTCTCATGTGGATGCTGTCAGCTGTAGAAGAAAACATCTCTATAGCCCACTCTGATAAACTATATAAACATGCTCCAAGCTGTCTGAAGAGAGAAACTGAATCCAACACATTTAAATGAAGTTTTTAGATGGTGATACATTCAGACTGGACAGCCTTGTCACACCACTCAAGGTGTGTAGTACGCTTCACACAAACAGTGAAGGAGAATGAAAGACTGGTATGTCAGAGTTTAGATTAGTTTAAGAATCAAGAGACTGGAGAGTGGAGAGGCACAGCACTGCACTGATAGGCAAAGGAGGAGCCTTTCAGCACCTAGTCACCAAACTTTCCTCACCTGCCTTCTCTTGCTCCTAGGCCTTTCCTATGCTGATCCTGCGAGTACACACATCAGGAAATGGCCTGAAGGGAGAGGAAATGTTTTCCAGTCTTCCTGCTTAGATCTCCTTCACCCATGCTTTAGTATTTTCATATCCTTTTACCTTCCTCACCTTGCTCTCTAATTTCTTTTCAATAACTCAGACTTCCTTGCTTCAGGGCACAGCTTTTGAATCTCCCCTGAAACTGATGACCAGAGAAGCATTTCAGGCCTGTGCTTCCACAAGAGCAAGACTGCAAGTACAAACAAACAAACAAGAAACTCAACTCATTGTTTTGCAATTGTTTTCTTTCTTCTGCAGTGGTTTTCACAAACCAGCAGAATGATGCATAAAGAAAACTTTCATCCCAGCCCCAACAATTTTTCACAGCAGAAGAATCATGGACAACTTCATCTAATAGCTATTGCAGGTTGTCCTTAAAACTAGACAAAGGGACAACAGGAAGAAAATGGTGAAAAAGTCTTAATGCTTTGTAATTCGTTAGATCAGTATTTATATATTTGTCTGAATAAATAAAAAAATAATGTGTGTTTAGCGGTATTTTTGTTGTGTGCTGGCCTCTGCTTTAAGTACTGGCTTTAGTTTCATCACTTACTAAAATGTTAAGCTGTGAACTTCACACTTTGCTATTCAGGCTGATACTCCCACTAAATCTTTGTTTAAATCATTGGCTAAAGGCTTTACATTTTTATTACAAATAAATACACACAATCAAACATTTTGCATTTTTCCACACTGGAGAATGCCATTCAGCAGAGTCCATGTAATTAATGAATGCAACTAGCAAATGCCTTCCTTCTTGAAGGCAGAGCTCTATAATCCTCATCTGCCTAAGGGAAGCATGATGTTAACTGCAATCAATTGGAGAGAGAAATCTTGTCAGCAAATGCTGTATGCTGGCTTTTCTCCATGAATTGCAGCAAATTAGCAGGGCTGTGATTCTGTAGCGTTTATTTTGCATGGCCTGTCACGATGGCTACTCTGCTGAAATTAATCATCAGTATAGAAACACCTGCCAAAAGCTCAGCGCTCAAGATGCCAAACTGAGCTTAAGTGCTCAGTGAGGGAAGGCATCAGGATGGACATCCCTGTGTTTGACACTCCTGGCCCGCTCATTTTCCTGGGAATAAAATCAGGATGGATAGCAGGATGGATATCCCTGTGTTTGACACTCCTGGCCTGTCCATCCTACAGGGAATAAAATCAGGATGGGTATCCCTGCATTTGACACTACTGGCCTGCCTGTTTTCCTGAGAATAAAATCAGGATGGATTTCTGTGATAAATGGAGATTATTCGTGCTAACTAAATTGTAACTATTTGGAAAGTTATTATTAGAAAGCAATAAAGGGAATTAAGTGTTACAAGGCAGATGGACTCCTTTGCAGATGTTACATGTTAAAAATAGGACACAGGATGTAGTTTTAAGGTAAGTAATGTCTCCAGACAGAGTCGACCTTGAGATGGACAAAGTTGGAACAACTTCAAGCATAGGGTCTGAAATTATGGTTTTATCTATGAAATGCAAGGCTAATTATTGGAACATAATGCTTACTTACATAACACAACACTTAGTACGCACACACAACCTGTGAGCCCATCCAGAGGACAACGAGGATGAGTGTAAACCTTCATCCAAAGACCACGAAAAGAAGACTGAAGACCCCTAACAACAAGTGAAGCATGTGCTATGAAGTATAGTGATGTAGAATTTAAGAATTTAAAGCGGGAGGAAACTTAAAAGAAACATTAATGAATATGTATAAGCACATAGTATATAAGTTTAGTTTGAATTGCTTTGTTTTGTATGTGAGGTAGGGTGAGAAGCCCTCTCCGAACCCTGGTCAGTTTTGCTTATGTTTTAATCATGCTTAATTACTAGAAAATTACATACATGTATATATACATATATATACTTGAATACATTTGCTAAATTGTATTCATTTATACCAAACTGTTATTCAATTCACTAAATTGTATTCTTTTATACCAAATTGCTATTCAATTCACTGAATTGCTTTTATTTTTAATTAAATTTCTGTTAACTCTATAGACCTAGTTGCCTAATTTCATTCATAACAATATCCCTGTGTTTGACAATACTGGCCTGCCCATCCTACAGGGAATAAAAT
The DNA here is from genome assembly GCF_049639895.1 of Pseudopodoces humilis. Taxonomy (NCBI): domain Eukaryota; kingdom Metazoa; phylum Chordata; class Aves; order Passeriformes; family Paridae; genus Pseudopodoces; species Pseudopodoces humilis. The sequence goes on from NC_142204.1 coordinate 17,673,743, forward strand.
CAGGGTGGATATCCCTTCATTTGACAATACTGGCCTGCCCATCTTACTATAAATCAGTGAGCAAGTAGAACTTGGACAAGAAGAAAAAAACGTAGCAAAACACACAAAAAAACCCTCCCCCCCCCCCCCCCCAAAGAAAAAACAAACCCCGAAACGCCAATTTCTACTTCTATGCAATTAAACTTTTTTGTTTTGTTTTGTGTTGTTTTGGGTTTTTGTTTTTTTTTTTAAGGTGACAAGAGCAGTCCGGAGCCCAACCACCCCGCCGCACCTTCCCCTTCGAGGGATGCCAGCCCGCTCCCGCGCCCCGGGCCGAGCGGCCGGGGCTGCCCCGCCGCCATCTCCGCTCGCCCGGCGCTGGGCTCCCGCGGCAAAGCGGCCGCAGGCCTCGGGAGCACGGGCAGCTCCCGGCCGGGGCAGGGGCACAGCCGGGCCCGCTGCCAGCCCGGCCGGAGCTCCCGGCCCGCACGTACCTGCTGCTGCCGCCGCCGCGCTGCCGGGGCCGGGCCGCGCTCCCGCCCGCCCTTAAAGCGGCAGCGCCGAGCGCCCGGCCCTGCCCTCAGCGCCGCCGAGGCCTCGCCGCAGCTCGGGCCGGAGCTCTCTCCCGGCCTGCAGCGCCTGCCCCGCTCCGAGGCTGAGCCCTGCTCCGTGCCCTGGGCTTGCTCCGCTCCGAATGCGTTTGAAAGGCTTTTCTGAAAGACTCGCGTCGATGTGAACTAGCGCTGTGTTTAAAAACGCTGATGAAAATCCACGCGGGAAAAGGAGCGGTAATGCGCGTCCCAGTTGAAAAGCAGGGCAAATGAGGGGTTGTTTTCCCCTGTGCACATCAGATCAAGGTCTTATAAATGAAAATTCTAGACTTGCCAATATGTCAAGCAATATAGCCAATTTATTAATTTGTTCGATAAAAGGTGAGCAAGTTTTACAGCACGCTGGGTGCGTTGAGGATCTCTACCTTAAGCAACACACAAATTCAGGTCTCAGAGGTTATTCTTATTATTCTAGGCACTTCTTCAAATCTTCAGATGTTTTTTACTTGCTTTTTCTTCATAATCAGCAGCTGTGGTTTTTGGACATCTGCTGGGGAGGTGGTCCAAGAGGGTCTTCTGATGTCTCCCTGGTGTCCCATCTTTCTCTTAAAACATCTTTTCCCATTAGCAGTTTGTTTAAGCAAGCATATATTTTGTTAGTCAGCATATAGTTTGCAAAAGCTTTCTTTCAGTCATTTCACAACCTAAAGCTAACCTGTCTAAAAATACCTTCATAGGCTTTTTCCTCAGTTACTACTAAACTCAACGTTAAGATGTTTCAAAACGCTTTTGTAGAGCTTTTTAGCTCATGTTTGTCCTACTTCCCTTTTTTAAGTGATTACAAATTTTTCTTAAAACTAATTTATAGTTTATACAAAGGATAGTTTAAACTACGAGGTAGCTTAAAGCTTAAATTTTTCTTGTTAGGACAAGCTGCTAGGTAAAAGCTTATTGTTACATAATTACTTTGTTAAACTCTGCCTTCTCCTCGGCGTGTTCCCGTTCCTATTTCTGCTGCTCGAATGATCCCTTCGCTTCTCTCTGCCCAGACCCTCTCCGGTGTGGGCAGGAGGGAGGGGGCTCCCCTCGCTTCACCGTGTTGCTGCTGTCCCCCGGGAGGGCACAGCTCTCTGGCAGGTAAGCACACCATCAAAACATTGGGGTTTCCTCCGAGGCCTCGAAGCGGCCACATTTTCACGTGGCAGTGACTGGGACTCATTGGTGTGGGACAAGGAACCAAAGCCACCCGCATGCCCTCCGATTTCCCAGTTTCTGAGCTTCACAGAGAAATTCCCCCGAATGGATTCACCTCCCTCTGAAATCTTTGCGACTCCCCAACAGCTCCCATCTATTCTCTGCTCCATCTCCAGTCCCGTCTGCTGGCATTCAGGGAATACGAGCAGCTTCTAACAGGAGTGACGAATGTGGGGTTCTCTACCTTCCCGGTGGGACAAAGTGTACCAAATTTCTCGCGCTGCCTTTTTAAAAGGCTCTTGTGCATTGCCCGAGGTGATGATTCTGCATCCCTTGAGGTGCCAGGGGTTTAAACCTGGCGATTCCTGAGCCCGAGCCTGGGTCTGCCCAAATCTCTGGGGTTACGAGGCCATCTAGTGATCCGTGAGCTCGTTTCAATTGAAATGTACTCTCCAGGGTCGGAAAGCTGCTTGTAAACCAGGATCTCTTCTTTAAATGCGTGTGATCCGCAGTCTCCCGAGAGAAGGTGACCCCTGCATGCTGGGCTGCAGGGTGACCAGGACCCAGACAGAAGCTGGTATCCTCCTGACACACGAAGGAGCCTGGAATCCACAGACATGTTAAACTACAGGAATACTTGCATGCTTTTTACTCTTCTGAAGCAGGGCCCCCATTCAGTCTTTTTAGAAATGATCCCTCGAATTGTATCAACAATTTGTGGTTTAAGCTCAAGGAAGGGCGTCATTTCTTGGAGCTCCTAGGGAAACAGTGAAGTTTCAAAGGTCTTTCAGCAGCTTTTGCTGGTCCTCTCCAAGAAGAGAGATATTGAAAACATTCATAGCACCCAAAATGGTGAATAAAACATGCAATATTTTGTGAAATAAAAATTGTGAATAAAACATGGGGGTTTGTGCCCTCTAGGTACTCACCACCATGCTAGGAATAAAGAATTTGGTAATGTTATCATCAGCTCAGGATGCCATGTAAGATATGGTACCAGGATGCTGACAGGTGATGATACAGCTCTACCTTGCACATTTTATTTTATGCCTGACATGGTTCTCAGGGAAGCTTTTGCACTTAGATCACCAGCCTCTTTGATTGATATTTTAACAAGTATCTTCTCAGATCTAGCTTTTCTGAATTTCTGATATATGATTTTTTTCTTAGTAGCTATGTGAACCTCAGTCACTGCTGTCTAATACAGACCAACATCACACTTAAAAAGGCAGTTAAAAAGGATAGAATCTTAAAATCACAGAGTGACTTGTGTTGGAAGGGACCTTAAAGATAATCTAGTTCCAGCCTCTCAAAGAAGTTGTCTGGCTGCTCCCAGTTGAGAGATTTCTTAGGTGAAAAAGGAGGGGTAAAGTCTTTGTTTCCCAGTAACAGTGGCAGGAATGTTAGAATCAGAATTTTTTTCTCATTTAACTACAAATAATTAGTTGTGATTGTACAGATTCTTAGTAGGAGGTAAGAAAGCCCCAATACCAGTGATAGCTGCCATACCTCTTGTAAGAGTCTAGGTGAACCCTTTAACCTTTCAGGACAAGCTTTGTGCTGATGATTTCAGCAAAGTATCAAAGCCTGTTGTCCGTGAGAAAAAGAGTTAAATTTCCAAAGGCTTTTTGCTTTAGATGTGGACATCTGAAGAATTTCTGCTACAATTTCTGGTATCTTCAAATTACCAGAAGTGTGCTGGAATTTGATCTGAGGACAAGGACGTCTTTGATCACCACAAAACTTCAATTTGGTGTATCATGGAGGAGTGCAACACTTGCAAAATGCAGTTGTAGAGTAGCACACAAGGGACTGCCGGGTGTCCAAGGGAATTAGGGGATTACTGGCTGATGCTACCACTGCCCAAGTGTCTGGGGAAATCTTGTTTGAGCCAATTAATAACAAAGAAATGAAGCTGCCCAAGGATAAAGAGGAGGGCAAGACAGAGAGGAGCTACCTTCACATTAGCAAGCCCACAACTCATGAATTTTCAGAGATACAAAGGTAAAACTCAAAGGAAGGCAGGCCAGTGGTTCAGCAGCCAGGTGATCTTCCCAGGTGTCTCTTCCTCTTCCAGGTAGAGGTGACAAGGTCAGCTGCCGCAGTTTGCTGTGGTGAAAAGACCTCACTGAATTTCCTTGGTGGAAATTCACCAAGGGGAAAATGGATGGGTTTAGGATGCTGTTGATTTGTGAAAAGCATCCCAGCAATCAGTATGAACAGTTTTTCAGGATTTTTGCACATCAGGATCAATTTGTGGTTGCCCAGAGGCTGTGGAAGCAAGTCAATATCAGAATGGTAGCTGGTGTAAGTAGCTAAGGTAAAATTGAAGCTGAGAGCTCTGGCTAGGTAAGGGAGAGGCAATTCAGTTACTTGGTCATGCCTTCAGCTACAGTCCAATTTTTGAATAACAGTACATCTTTTGCAGTTGAAGAATAGGCATCTTAACATAACAACAATCACATATTATCTGTGATGTGTCTTGAAAGCACTACATGTCCTTTTCATAGGATTCCCTTTCCCCACTGCCTTGCCACCTGCATTAGGTTAGGAGCAGGAAGGAGCAGCAGCTAGCAGAGATGAAGGCATCAAGTGTCTACTAGCAGTGGAGGCAAGAAGGGGAATTTGTAAGGTGCAGCTGTTTTTCAGAGTGGGGTGATGAAGTGAGGAGAAACTGTATTAATCTGGCCCTTGTGCTGCTATAGATTCAGGTTTTCTGGCACAGAAAATCTCTCATCTATGAAAGCCTTGTTGCTAAGAGTGAGAAGTTGAAAACTATTACCCTTGATCTCATTCTTGATTTTGTCTTTTGTCCATGTCTGTGATTGAAGTATTCTTAGCCTTAGCTGGCTGGATTTATTCGTGTGCAGTCAGACACGAGAGTACGTTTTTAGCATGAATGAAGATTGGAAAGATGCATAGAGTCAGGTGGCTTGTGCTTCTCTTTGGTGTATTTTTGGATACTTGTTTTTTCTGTTAAAACTAGAGGGTTCATATTTTCAAGTCCTGTTTTTGAACCATTGAAGTCTCCTTGAGCTAGTGGGACTTGGGCTCGCATATATCTCATGCAGTAATGACCCTTGGGCTCCTGAGTTTCAGGTCCCAGCAATATTTTGTGATAATCAGCTGAGTAATTGTTGTGCCTGGCATCAGAACATTTATTTGTTTGGGGATTTTGTAATTGTTTTAGTCATTTTTATGTGTGTGTGTGTTCCTACAAAGCCCTGAAAGATGATGGAAGCTGAGTGAATATGGGCAGCCAGGGAAAAAGGCTGCGTAGGCACCATGGAGTGTCTCTGTTCTGGTCTCCAGACAACAGGTAGCTAAGTTTTCCTGAATGACACAAAGACATTCTTCATGACCTCATCCCTCCTGACTTCCTGGGACAATAAAACCCAAACCATCTGTCTTCCCCATGGCTTTGTCCCACATTCTCTCCATGTGTGATATATCAAGGGTGATATGCAAATCTCATTATTTCAGTGTATATATTAGTCCTTAGCTTTTCCCAGACAGGCAAAAACAGTATCAAAGTCTAGAGCTCAGCCAACACTTAGTCTGGAGAATGAAATCATGACCACCAGCTGGGGCCCTAATGCAAGTGATGCTTCCCAGTCTTGACTCTCTGTGTTGCCAGGCAGGCTGGATTAATTTCTGTGTTTAAACTTCTAGTTTGTCTTTGACAAATTCCTCTTCTGACCGATTTCTTCTCTTTTCTCCAGGTAGATTAATTGCTCCATCTTGTTCCAGAAACAAATCCTGAAACCATAGTACCTTTGGTCATCTGATTTTAAGGATCATGCTGACAGCAGCTGCTGCCAAGGGGCAAGGAAAGCAAATCAAGTTTTCAAGGAGCAGCATCAGCTCGCAGCAGCTGGTTTCCTTTTGCAATTCAAATTTTCTAGTTTTCTACTGGTGCTCAGATCCTGGCACCAGCAGAACTTTTCCTTTCACCTTCCACATGGCAGTCTGCCAGAAATTTGGACCCAGGGACAGAGGAAACAATGGAGATCTGAGACAGACAAGATAGACAGGTGGTGTTTACTCTCTTGAGCATCTAGAGGAAGCTCTCTGCCAAGGACCTGACACAATATGCCTCCTCTTTTGGCTGATGTTTGCTGTTGTGTCTTGGGAGGGTGTCAGGGTCCTCAAGCAACTTAGCTGTGAGTCAGGGTCAGGACCTACTATTCATTATTTTGCATTAATAGCCAGAGGACCTGGAAATCATGTGATAGCACTGCAAGGAAAGGAATGGACACAAAACTCCCCTGCAACACCTTCCTCACATGATGAAGAGGGTGAAACTGAAGTTGGGTGAAGAAGGGTAGAATAGCTACTGTTTATGCATGTGGAGGCATAGAAAGGTCATAATGGGCTGGAAAAACTTAGTCTTTGAAACTCCTCTCAATTTTCACTGGTATCCTACAACATGTTAGGTCCACTGGCTTTCCCATCCATACTTCAGCAGCGTATCCTCTAAAATGGGGTGTTTGGCATACCTTTCCTTTAGGATACAGGCAACTCTGTCACTCCTGTATCAATAGATTTCAAACACACCTGTCAATAGATTAATATAGTTGGGATAGAGGATTTCAAAGGTCTTTTCTAATCTAAGTGATTCTGTAGGGTTGGTTTACAAAACAACTCAAGCTGACATTAGCCCATATGTAATGGCTTTGTGTATTTCAAGCTTCTGCAAGTTCATTGTGTTGGCAGTACACTGCAATTTCTTCCCTGCAGCAGAGGACACTGGTTTGTTGGGAGCCAGCTTGCTTCCAGCTGGACCTGTTACCTGCAAGGCTGGGCAGGTTGCACAGGGACCTGCTTGGACACCTCCTTGTCACAGCTCCCAGGGCTCCAAAGAGCAAAGGGAGCCTGAGAGCCCCCAGCCTTGTGCTGTGTGATCTCACATTTGGGGTTTATCAGCTGAGGTGTGAAGCTTCAATGCAAGCAGCTGCATCGAGTGGAAGCAGCAGTGTCACCGTGACCCCAAAAGCTCTGTCACTGTGACCCTCTTCAGCTGTGGCACCATGAACTGGTGCTGGGGGAGCCCAGGCAGGAGCACCTGCAGGTGAACTAATCCTCAATATGGATAAATGGCCCAAGACTAATGAAGCATACAGGCTGTTATCTTCCAGACAAGAAGGTAAGCACTTCCCCCGCTGAAATCAGTGCATCTCAGCTGCATGTGCTGAGTGCCAGGGCCTTGAAGGTACTAATGGGTCTTTCTGGCCCTGGCTCTCCCCACACCCTGCCCACAGCCCAGAATCCTATTTCAGCACCTCCAAGACTGTCAGTCTGTGTCCAAGCAATGTCACTGCAAGGCTGGTCTCTAGCTCCCCACAGTCCTGCCCAGTCTGTTCATAGACCCCCAGCAAGCCATTCCCTTCCCCCTGGCCATCCCAAGGTTGTTTCCAGTCTGGCTCCCTTCAATGTCACCCATGGGCTGACATCAGAGTTGGAGCTGCCAGATGCTCTGACAGTGCCTGGCACCAAAGGTTACCCATCATCTCTTGCCTTCATCCCTGCTGGGTAGTCTTGGGCACCAGGAAACCAACGGCTCTGATTTATCTGGGAAAATACTTTCTACTGGGTTTTCCCAGTAACAGCTGAATTTTAGCCTGGAGGGAGGTACTGAGCTAGCTCATTGCCACATTAGACAGTGCCAAATGTGCCCACCCCCAAAGGATGTGCTTGATGGGAAGTGCTGGAACTGCTCAGCATGGATCCAGGCTTAAATAAGTTGTGACTATTGCTCTGCAAGGAAGTCACTAAGAAATATGATCTTCAAGGAGAAGCAAACTGCTTTGATCTGTGTCCTTCTGGTTGAGCTCCTCTGCATGAGCTCAGAGCTGATTTCCAGTAAAGCACGAGCACAGTCAGCCAGCACAGAAAAGCTGCAGTGAAGCTGCTGTCAGTAGTAACTCTCCTAAGCAGCAACTCTCCTAAGCATCTCCTGCAAGCAGATGTGCTGTTCTTGGGCACGAGGGATAAGTGGTAGAGAGGTATGGCCAAACCTGTGGATTAGATTTTTGCTAAAAGCACTGGTGGGGAAATTGAAATGGACCCTAGATTAGTATGAACTGTTTCTTGATTCAGAACATAACCCAGAGGACAGAGCAAAGGCAATCCTTGCTAAATGACATAACAATTCACAATGCATATTCATTGCAGGAAATACTTTTCATCTGTCCTTGATTGCATGTTGTATATTGGCTATGGATTCGATGGCTTTGGATTTCTTTAGCATGCCCTTGGGCTTTCAAGTGTGCTAGGATGCATTGTAATGTAGATGCAGGGTGTCTGGCACTTCTTACTGAATGAGGCTTCAAAGGGAAGTAGGAATCAGACTCTAATTACATTTGTAATAAGGCCAAAGGCATTTTGACAAAGAGATTACCTGCTGTTCATGGACAGATTTTGTCCAGAGCGCTTGAAAGTGGTGGGGTGGTTCACACTTCCACTGGTATTGGCAGGCAGGGGATTACCTGATTTTTGGTAACTGAGATGAGGGCAGGCAATATTTGTGACTAGGTTTTGAACACAATGGCATTACTTAGGTAGATGTGACTGCATGAATGCATTATCTCTGGAAGCTTTTCCCAGAGATCATCTATCTGGAAGCACAGACCATTGACACAGCTGTGCCTGAACCCCTGCCACTGCAGACAATATTGCTGTGGGCATGTGGTCCAAGCAGCTTGCCAGGATCCCCTCATGCCTTTCTTCTTGCCACAATATGTGCCTTTGAAGCTCTAGTGCTTTAAAAAGAAGCCCACAGCCTTTTCCTCATGCTTTACGTGGACAGCTGTATTCTGTTGCAAGACCCTCCTACCTTCTCAGGCCTTTCCCAAACAGACAGTTTGTAAGGGACGGGGGTCCTGGAGCATGGAAACCAAAGGAGTTTGAAGGCAGGGAAACGAACACCTTGAGCAGAGAGCAGAAATCAGTTCGAAATAAAAAACAGGTTTTCTGTCCTCACTGAATGCCTGCCTCATCTCTGGCATGATCTGCTCATCATGTCAGCAGATGATGGTGTTGGGACGCGTGGGCTGGAGGGACTCGGCGTCAGGGCTGCTGCCCGTGTAGAGGTGCATCTGCCTCCTGGTGCAACGCCATCGGGCTGGCCTGGGGAACAATAGAGCTTTATGCCTGGCAGATGTTCAGGCAGTGTTTGCTTTCTTTTCCTGAGGGCAGTTGAAACACAGGGAGTGCACTGACCTGATTTGCAAAGGGGTGTCTGGTGCTTCTGCAAGTCACGTTACAAGCAATTTGGCCAAGGTCACGAAGCAAGTGAGTGATGCTGTCAGAGATAGATGGAAATCTCTGTGGGGATGCTTTAGCTTGATGGTCCCAGCACAACACCTCCATTAGCGCATGACATGCTAGATTTATTCAAGCAGTACTTTGCTCATTAGTTTTTATCTCAGTAGCAAGTGGGAACAGTCTGTGTGTCTTCTACATCCAAAGAGCAGAAAGTGTACCTTACTCTGAGCAAAATACGGTCTTTGACCCATGGATCTTGGCACTGAACCAAACAAAAGCTAATGGTTACACATGATCTTTCTCCTGACTTCACGGAGTGAGGGACTGGAGCAAACCCTCACCAAATGGGTTGCTTGGCAGGAGGAGGTGCATCTCACAAGCTCAGTATAGAATCACAGGCAGAAGCAGGGCAAAATGGCAGGAATCACCACAGACTTTTGCCATACTGTGCCACTGAACATGGGGAGGAAAGAGTGGGGTGGTGAAGGACACAAACTTCCAGAAAGCAGGCGTGGCAACCGCAGGACTCGCTTAGGAGTGGTTTCTGAGGCGGTGTGTGAAGTCTGAAGTCTGTGTGCCCTGAGGGGCTGCTGTCACTTCCCCCTCCAAGACTAAACCCTTGAGGAGGCTGATTCACGCTGGGGGAGGTTTGAAAGGCCAGAGAGGAGGCCAGCCCTGAAGCAGAGCTGCCTCCTCAGCAGAGGGATGAGCTGCATGCTGAGAAGCCTGGCTTGCAGCATGATGATGATGCAAATGAAAACGGACAACAGTTCCATCCCTGCCTATATTTTGGGATCTATTTGCTGATGGTGAACTGGATGCACTCAGGAGAGGCATACAAGGCTACAGATTTGTTTGTGATGGAAGCAGTGGGAACACAGAGCCAGTCCCAGGAAGGAGGGGGGAAGAAGATGCAATATTGCATAATTTCAGTTGCCTCATGAAACCTCTCCCTCAAGGATCCTCTCAGAAAGCAGATAAGAGTGGAATATATCTGTTTGCAATGCAAGGACATGTGTATGATGAATGTACATAAAATTAATAAAATGCAATGGGCTACGATAGGGAATTACAGATTTAAAACCTTCCAATTTTAAAGCACCAGAGCTTCAGAGGTCCTGTGGCAGAGATTCTAGAAAGTAATCACCCTTTACTTTAATTCTGCTGCATGAATAATAATTATACAATGTGTCAGAAGAAAGCCATGTGCTTTTATTCAAGTTCAATCTTTACAGATATGAGGCAGGTATAGAAGGTGAGCCACTTGCTTTAATGGTATTATAATTTGATTAGATATTAGAATATGTGCCTGCAGTATCTGCTTTCTACGCAAGGATGGATTGAGCTGGAGGAAGTGTTCTTTGCTTTAAGCCTTATGGTAAGTGAGCTGGTTTATTTGGGTTTAGACCCTAAGGCAGCCAACACCTTTCTCATGCTCTAAGCAGTCTTCTTGCATAAACTCAGAGAATGAAAATTACATTCTTTATGAACCTCTCTATAAAATATTCTGCTCTTGTTGTTTTTCCAACTTCTGCTATAGACTCTTCCACACTTTCTGCCAGAATGACTTGTATTTTGGTCTTACAGTCCATCCTTAAGCCATCCTTATCCCATTTCTTTCAGGTGACTATTCACATCCAGCTCCTCGTGAAGGAGCTGACAACACTGCTCAACTGAAAGTCAGCCAAGGGTTGAAATGTCCTGAGCATTACAAACCTTCGTATTGCATCTTAGTGATTTTCCTTCCTTCCACCCTACAGGATCTCATGACCCACAGATACTAGAGCAGAACAGGAGAGGCTTTCAATGGAAAATCAATGTGGCTTGGCAGCTTGTGAAAGATCTTAGAGAGGGAACTGTAGAGCTGTGTGGAGGAGCGAGCAATCCATCATAGCGGCATGATTTCCAATTCATGGAAGAACGATGAAGGAAATAGAAAGTGAAGCAACAGTGTTACAGCGAGGAGAAGGGACATAACCTTTAAATAGCAGGTTTTTCCACCTCTCTGAAGCATTGAGCATTGGCTTCTTGCAGAAGTAGGACAAAGAGCTTGATGGTCTGATCTTTTGTGGCAGATCCTAAGGGCAGGGAGAGCTGACACGCTTGTTAGCATTTGACCCAGTTTAAACTAACAGGTTCTGAGGAACAAGGACTCACTGAGAGGTTATGGAGAGGGAAACCTGAACCAAATTGACATTGAGAGAAATATTCATGGCAACTGGAGATACGAGTACCTAAGGAAGAAGAGCAAATCTGCCGAGCCAAAAACCTTCTCTTGCTTTGTTGAACCAGTGGCAATCCAGCTGGTGAAGAAACAAAGCTGCTGCCACAGGAGAGCAGATCAAAGTGAAAGGTCACAGGCAGATCTGGTCTATGCCAGTAAGTTTTTTGTGCCTGTCCCAGTCTGAAATTCTCAGTCTTATCCCTACTCCTTGGAGGAACATGTACGAAATTCTGACACTGCTTTGTGCTCTGCTGTGCCAGGGGCAAACCTTATCTCCCTGGGGTTATTAATAATATTATTTGAATAGAGGACACCCATTGTATTCAAATCCCTTGTGGAACCTTAACCCTTCTTGTTGGTGAAAGGAAAAAATACTCATAATCCCACCCAGTTATCTCTGATCATCCTAGATGTGTCTCATTGCACATTCTTATCAGACACTGCTGCTTCCCAGGCCATACAAATGTTTTTTCATGGCATTTGGCTGATTAATTAGTATGTGCAGTACTTTGTGATGCTTTTAGGCCTCATCTTTGTTTTTCTCTGACTCTTGCAAGAAGCTCCACAGCACCTTTGTGGACCTGCTGTAACTTCTGTAAAATTTAAGCACTCGATGTTGGAAGTAGAGCAGAAGTATTGAAAGAAGGGCAGCCTTTTTAAGGAGGCACTGGTGATCAGTGAAGAGTGGGTTTGGATGGTGAAAAGACAACCAAAATGCCTAGATTCTGCTAAAATGTCAGAAAAGTCACAGATTCTTTGGGATGAGAGCCAGGATGGAGGGGGAAAAAAGCCCATGAGAGTGAAGAAAAGTTATCCAAAGGCAGTGTGCTGTACCTAAAGCTAGATAAGCTAGGATCCCTAGGAGGGAAAGACCAGAACAACTTAGATGGAGGGGTTTAGGTGAGAAAATCCAGGCCCAGGGATGTAACATGGTGTTCCAGAGCTCAGGCAAGCTGGGTGTTGCTTGGCAAAAGATCTGTGACCTCATTAGGATGACTTTTGTGCTCAGAAGATCAGTTGTCTAAGGAGAAGAAATCAGTGTCCCCACAAAAAAATTGTCTGTGGGAGCTGGGCATATAGAAGTTGGAGCTCAATCTCACAGCTAACCCAGGAAGAATGAGTTTATTAATTTTACACCTCCAATCCCATGTGTTGTGCTTTTCCCTCTTGTTTAATGCTGTATGCACTACTGATTTTATTGAGATGGAAGTGTCTGTGCACTGAATTTTATTCAAGCAAAAAATGCTGCCTTGTATAGAAGACAGCTAAACCAAAGCAATCTAGAACCAGCTAGCAGCTGGTTTTTACTTAAAGTAAAAAGGTCAGAACCATTGTGTTAATTTTTGGGTTATTTTTAGAAGCAGTCTTAATGCATAAATCCTTTAGAGAGGCTGATGAAGCCTCTGTCTTGGACTTCCTGGAGACATCCATGCCACTGAGCCTCAAAAACCAGACATACCTACAATATGAGCACTTGGTTTTGAATGAGAGTCAGAGATTGACTTGTCAAGATCTTATCATCTGACCTGAGGCTGAATAAGCAATTACATATGAGTTAATAAACAAACCAAACTAAATAAAACAACCTAGCTCTGGTGCAAAGTCGAGAAAATGACTGGTCTCACAGAAAATTTCTCTGCAGCTCCAGCAAGGTTCAGGTTGTTACTGAGTGCTGCAGCTACAAGAATTGAGGATTGTGAGAGAGGATCCATCCTATTTTTATTTATTTTTAAAAATTATTATTTTTTTTTATTGGGGATTGGGGTTATTGGGAAGGGAAAATATTAGTTTAGCTCTTGTCTGCAGGACAGGAAGCTAAGAAATAAAACGGCATAAAATTTGCTAATTTCATGGGATGAAGAGAGAGGAGAGATGCTGACCTAGGTGGCTTCCAGGTCAGAGAGTTACTCCATGTACCTCCATAAAATGAGACATGCTGGATGAAATATCAGTTTCTTTGTAGGCAGTTTCTTATCAAAGGCACTTGTTGAACAAGGACAAACGTAAACAATAAAAAGCAAAGATGTGATTCATACTGATAAGAGGTAAAATAAAGGGGTCGTACGAGTCCACAGTAAGAAAAAGATGAAACTGCAATTATTACAGACGGCATGGACCAGGACTAATAAACAGATGAAACACAAAAGGATAAAAGTGAAAATACTGAATTCTGCCAACAACCTCCTTATGATATCCAGATGTCAGAATTATCGAGATATGGGGGGAATCTCATCACTTTGGAGAAAAAAAAAAAAAGTTAGAGCTTCGAAAGAATTATCTCTGCCCCTTTAAAAGTAGGTGCAGCTCCCAGACGGAGCTGCCGGTATTTTGGCATCGGGTGATCCTAACGAGAAGAATTCTAGCAGCGGGGGTAAAACGACGCTGATTTCTTTCTGCACCCGGCAGAATGGCTAGTAAATCTTAAATGAACTAGGAACGAAGCAACATTTTAGATTTTTGCTTTGAAAGGGAGCGCGGGTAGCCAAAAAATAGCTCTCCCGTAACGCGGTACGGGTGCCATCCATCACGGAGCGGGGATGGAGACCGCACAAAAGCCATCCGCCGCGGGAGGTGGCTGCTGCTTCCACATTGGGCTGGGGAGGAGGATAAGCCGTTTCCCGCGGCAGGATTCCCGCAGGAAGCGCTCAGCGCAGCCCGGGCGCCGGGCGGGGCCCGGCCCGTTCCGGCAGCGGGCCTCCGGGAGCTCCCTCCCGGGCCGGGGGGAAGAGACATTCCCCGTAGGAAGTGGCACCGTCTCCTGCTTTATTTAAATAAAGCCAACCTCTCCCGCTCACACGCGAGGGAAGCTTTAAGCTGTAATCGCGTGTCGCAAGGACCGCGGACACAAAGGGTGCCGAAGCCGCCCGCGGCTCTCCCGACGCGCCGGGAGCGCAGGGCCGCGGGGCGGGGGCGGCCGTGCAGGGTTTAAATGCCCCGCGGGGGCGGCGCGGCGGTGCCGTCCCCGCCCCGCTCAGCTGACAGCGGGCCCGCCCGCCGGAGCCGCCGCTCGGTGCCCGCCTGCGCGGCCCCGCCGGGGCTGGGGGCGGCGCGCCGTGAGCCGCCCGCGGGCGCGCCCGAGCCGCACCGAGCCGCCGCCGGCATGAGCGGGAGCGGCAACCCCGGGCCCGGCGCGGCGCCCTGCCGCTTCGCCCACTACTTCGTGCTGTGCGGCATCGACGCGGAGAGCGGGCTGGAGCCCGACGAGCTGGCAGGTGAGCGGCGCCGCCGGGAGGCCTCGCCCGCACCGCTGCGGCTCGCCGGGCGTTTGGGATGCGCTGCCTCAAAATGTCTGCTCCCCCCGAGGAGGGGTCGCGCCGGTGGGAGCCGCAGGGAGGGAGCGACTGAGGAGGATAAGGCATCCTCCGGAGGGGCTGGCGGAGCATCCCCCCGAGGGCAGCTCCAGCCGGGCGGCGGGGAGCGTTTGGCCGCCGGGATGCGCCGTCCCCGCGGGCCGGGCTCAGCTGGCCCGGGTTCCTGATGGTGGCGGGGGGAATGATGGAAGGCAGTGTCCCGGCCGCGGCCAGCGGGGTGCCACCGGCGGGAGAAGGGAACCCGGGGTTACGGAATCGGAGGGAGCCGAACGACCGAGCTTTCTGCCGGGGCAGATGCATTTTTTTCAGTATCTGCACTGGAGAGGAGGGGGAGGGATCTGGGGAGAGCTGAATAAATTAATGGAATCGCATCCTTGTTACATTTATTCACATCTTATGTCTATTCAGAAATAGTCTTCCTGCATCCTTCTTTCCCCCTCCACTCCGATAATGTTACAGAAAAAAAGGAACAAAACTATTGGTAGGCTCTAACACATTTTCTAAAATGTTTATTTTTGGTGGGCTCATGACTGGATACGAGCTGATTACATTGGCATAAGGCAGCAGTTCTTCCTCAATGTCACTTTTGTTTATGCAGAAGGAACTATTTAAGTCAGGTTTTTACATACAAAATTTGATCAACTTCAGGCTTAATAACAGGGCTTAATTGCATGGAAGCCAATCGTTTCCTCATGGAGTTACGAGTTTGGAAGTGTTTAAGTGCCAATGTTTGCCCACTCCCGTGCGTTCACACTGCAGGCAAAGGAGCTGTGGGTGGCCGAAGTTGAAGGCAGCCGTAGCTGTCACAGTGAGCACTTCTGCCTGGCAATGGCATCCTGAGGATGGGATCTTAATGAGGTCTCTGCAGCTATTGCATCAGGAAGTACCTTGCCTTCTGGTTGTGTAAGAGACATGATGATCTGTATCACTGATCAATGTACGCTGGTTGAAGTTCATGTTTTTGTCACCTGTGAAAGGGGTGGGTGCTCGTATGTTTCCAGGGAACCGTATCTTAAAGCAGGGTAACCAAGTCTCTACCCTTGGCAGTGAGCACACACTGGAGGTAGCCCTGGAGTCTCCAAGTTGAAGCATTAGCTAAATGTACTTTCATCTCTTTGTTTTTTCCCACGTGACCACATTTGCGTCTTTTCAGTTTTGCTGCTTTTAGTAGAAAACTCCTGACTCGTGAGCCACTTCCCAGCTGATGGTGTACAGGGTTTGATTTGCATGATATGACCTATTGGGGTTTCAGCTACCTAAACTTTGAGTCATCTATCTGAAAATAAACTATTTTTAAAGCTGTGTTGGCTGGTAGGCTGTGCCTTCCCTGATGTACCCAGACTTTCCAAGTCTGCTTTGGCTGATTTTTGCACTATTTCCCAGGGAAGTACACAGGTATGTTCTTGGGGAGCACTGCTCAAGGACAGTCTGAGTGTGGTGGGTTTGTGCAAATGCAGTGCCTGCATTACAGGGCTCCTCTTCTGTGGTCATTCAGTAGGTTTGGCTGAACTGCAGATTTCAAAGCTAAAGCAACTTCCCTCTGCATTTTTAGTGAAAGAAAGTAATTTTGGCTCATCTAGGATATTCCCATTTAAAAATACAGTGCAGCTGTGAATAATTTCCAAGAGAAATTAACAAAAGTAGCAATTTTTGAAGCAATGTCTTTATAACTGGTTTAAACTAGGCAAGGTCCAGCAACGTGGTTTGGACATACAAACATTTTTGGTAATGCCAGTTCGGGAGGCATTCTTAATACCTTAGGAGGGCTAGGATGTGGAAGAAGTGGAGTAACAGAAATATGATGGGACTTAATATTGCCACTGAGCAATGTTATATTTTTAGGGACTCGTGACAGGAGCTTTCTGCTATCAGCTGGGAGCTCAGCAGTGGGAAATGCTAGGGAGGAACAGGGAGTGCTGTAAGTCACAAATATAATGCAGCCATGTAAAAATTAACTCTGGTTTGAGATATAGCTGAGAAAACATTTCTGTTAAAGCTTGGGGAGTACTAATGCTGCTCTAGGGAGGCAGTAGTGAGAGCCCATGTGGAAATCTGTGTTACAGGTTTCAAAAACCGAGCTACTATGATTGAATTCACTGCTGTAATGGGTGGGGAGAAAGATACTTGAGGGAACAAACAGAAAGTCTGTTCTATCACAGGAAACCCACAAATGGTTAATTCTAAAAATGTTCTTAAAATTATTTGTAGAAGTAAATGACCCTGTTCTTTCAGTATTATGTAGCTGTGATAGCTACATCTTGCTGTCCTTGTGCTTAAAGAGCTTGTTGTAGCAAGTCACAAGGCATCAGTGAAAAGTTGCTGTGACTTAAGCTGCTGCACAGATCATCCCCAGTTTAGCAAAAAAAGTAATCAAGAACCTGCTTATCCCCAAACCCGGGAATCCCTTGGCAGCCACTGTTCACAAAGCTCACCCCAGGTCTGACTGATGGAGCTGCCTTGGGGCTGAGCACAGGAGCTGGAGAAGGGACAAGAGGAGCTCTGCTGCTGCTCTGGAGGCCCCAGGGCCTTTCCTGTGACGGGAGAAGCAGGAGTTAGAAAATCCTTGATGATTTGAGATGGACTCGGTGGTGATCTGCTGGGATCCAGGCAGCTCACCGTGGTACATGGTGTGCTAAGGAGCTGCCTGTGAGTCAGCTCTGGCGTCATCTGGAGCTCCCTGACCTGTGCCCTGCCTTTGCTGGGACAGCCTGGGACTCTCCCCTGTGTGGAGGCTTTTCTTGCCTCAAGCCCAAAATTTCTTTCCACAAAAACTCTCTTCAATTAAAAACAAAGGACCAAAAATCCTCATCTACAGCTTCAGGCGTGAAATGTTTCAGTGTTACCTTTGAAAGCAGGGTGAAGAACTGCTTTTCGAATTCTTGTAGTGCTGATAGGTCTGTTCAGAAAATGAAATAAAATCAACATTTATGGTTGTATAACATTCTGACATGCTTTTAGGGAAGTGTGTCCTGTTTTATAGTTCTTGTTCCACTGAATGGATGCTCAGGGCTTAGAATAAGCTTGATAGATGAGAATTTTCCACCAAGGAAATGGTTCATTTTGCTTAGATTATTCATTTGTATTTTGCATGTATGATGTTTTCTGGTACAGATTTTTTTTTGGTAGTGAGTTGCTCCACAGCTGGCTCTTCAGATGGATGATTTGGGGTTTTTAAGTGAGCTAATTTTGAACATCTAAAAGCTGTTTACCTATTGCTCAACTTGGTAGTGTATCCAGGCACACAACAAAGTTGTGTGTAGATTATCATGTTGTCAAAACACTTGTGGCCCTTATCACAAAGCTCTCACTCAAGGATGGAGGGAAAAAACTCTTATTTTTTCCAGGCTCTTTCCAGAGACTTGAGGGAGGAAAGGAAACTATCTAAGGATTTCTTGGCATTTAGCAGTTGGAGAGGTCATAAAAGAAAAGTAGGGTATTTGATGTGAAATATCTTGAAAAGCATGAAAATTTCAGTATTGGTTTCAGTGCCCTGTTGAACCCCACTGAAATAGGGTGAAGGGAGCTTTTCTGTCATGTTTAGGGCTGATGGAAAATAAATTTCAGTTCACTTTCCTCTTCATGCCTGCTTCTTTCAGGTAAAGCCATTTTGAGACTATGAGCCTTGGAATTGCGTGTGCTCAAATGAATTTGTTATAGTAAATATTTAACATTGCATTTAACAAAAAGACCTAATTGTTCATTGTATTGTTTCTATCATGTGTTTTGTCATACTGTATGAACTTTATGTTCATATATAGTGAACCACATGTGCAGGGCACAAGGTTTTCTGGCTGTAGCAGCTTTTATCATTTGCTTGGGGAACGTGTTAAATTTTGTAGTATCTTGTCCAAGTGTCACAAACTATAGTTTAGAAAAATCCAGAATACGCATGACTCAATTAAAAAGAAAATGAAATATACTTTACTGGGTAAGTAATTTAGTGCTGTGGAGGAAAGCAGGGAGAGAGTTAAGGATGGGTGTTTTGTTCTAAAGTGGAAGGACTGGTTTCCATTGAAGGTGCAGTTTGGAGGAAGAGAAGGTGCAGTAAGCTGGCGTGGGAACTGGGACTTGAAGGACCATGTTGGATGGTGCCTTCTGTGTCTTATTGATGGAGTTATGGTAGCCTGCTTGCTGTGTGAAAAGATTGATAAGATTTTTCTTGGGTTTTTTTTCCACACATGAACTGTAAATGTTACCTTACACTGTGTAGTCTGGGCCATCGTGTAAAGATTCAATGTGCTACTGTCCCATTCAGTATATAGTTGAAAACTGTAGAGAGCTTCATTACTCTGCTTTTAAGATCAAATTCTTTATTTTAATGGCCAGCAAAGCAGAGACTGGATACTGGTCATGCTCACTGAAAACGCTGAATGTCTTGGGGAAAATGCACATTTCTTCTCATGCTGTTTCCCTACAAATATCCACATATTGGTAATTAATTTCCCTTCAATGAGATGCTGAAATCCAAACAGGGCATGCTGCAGTCTGGCTAACTCTGCTTCGTATCTTGTAGGCTCTTATTTTTAGAAAGCTAAAAGACTTTTTCGTCCTTGTGTGTGCTTGGCACCTGCATGCTCATGCCTTGCAGAGCCTCCCCACCGCCTGCGCCGTTCTCCTTCGCGCTTCCTCCGTGCCAAGTCTGTGCGCAAAGCACGCTGCCAGAAAACTTGGTGGCATTACTACAGCAATACAACTTCTTGTGTGCATGGCTTCTCTGAAAATAGGCAATTGGATTTTTTCCTGGTTTGCTGGAAATAGAATACGTTTCCCTTTACCGAGGAATATCTGATGAGCTGTGATTCCTGTTCGCAGCTTACGCAATTGACGCAAATGAAAAGCAGTCTACAGAAGTTTTGCTTTTCATTTTTAAGTACGGTCCAGATTTGCGCAAAGCATTTTTGGAGGGATTGTCCAGATTAAGTAACCTGGATGTGGATGAGAATGGTGCAAGTAGAGGCAGAGATGGCTTATGCTGTTCTAGTTAACAAACCTTAACTTGCTCCTCAGAAGCAGTTGAGGTCGGTTGCTTAGGATTTCTCATCTTTGCAGGGCTTGTGGGAGGGATGGAATTCAAGCGTTTCTCCAGCCCCCCTTAAGAAGTGATGCTCAAATGCAGCACTAAATCTTCTGACATTATAGCTGGAAAAAACCAAGTCTCATGGATTAGGGATTGGATGGACTAGCCGGCTTATTGAAGTAACTGTCGTTTTTTGTGAACTGTCATAATAAGAGGGAAATACTGTGTATTCATCTAGGAAAGCTGTTTGATAAAAATCTAAGCTGGGTTAATATTTTGTTCATGTGAAACCAAATCTTACTTTGCATAGACAAAATGTTGCTTTTCTAGTTAAAAAAGCATGGAGATAATCCCTGCTTTTGGGAAAACCAAAATTGGATGCTGAAACAGAAATAATACTTCTACTCTCTTCTACATCTTTAAAGGTGTTGGCATGGATAGTTGCTGTAATTGTTCATTCTTCACTTATTTTTTGCTATTGGAGGAAACCAGAATTCCATTGCAATACCACAAAGATTTAAATTTTATTAAAAAAAAAAATCTGAGTTATGCATTAAAGACTTAGTTCCTATAGGAGGAGTTCTGCAGCCAAAGGGAGGAGTGATTTTATAAAGAACTGTCATTATTATTGACAAGTATGATCTCCAGTTACAATAACCTTTAATAAGGAGTAACTCTCTTGCTTGCTTGGATAACAGACCGTTTGTGGAATTGCTGATGGCTGTGACATATTGCTGTGTTTTAGCAATAGCACTTTCATTCTCTATCTGTATATATGCCGGAGAAATACTGGATTTAAATGCTCACCCAGCCCTGGTGTGATCATTGTTATACATTTGCCTTCATCTGAATTTTTTATAACTGTATTCCTTTGAAAATAAGGTACTGATTGGATTGGAAAGACATTATTATTCCTATCAATAGCACTGATTCACTAATGCTAAACCAAAGAGAATTTCTTGTACTCTGCTTGCCAGATAAGCCGCTGTTTTGATTTCCACTTAGGAAGACTAAAGCCTCTCGCACGCTCGGAGGCTGCTTGGCTGCCAGTGGCTGCTGCAGTAGCAGAGCAGAGGAAGGTGTGACAGTGTACGTGAGGGGGCTTTTCCAGCGACGATCCCAGGAACTGCACCGTTAAAATTGCAGGAGGGAGCCCTTTTCCTTCACACGCTCTAAATGCAGTGGTAATCAAAGCAGTGCCAGGCGGAATGGCTGAGCTGCTGTCCTTTGTAAGAACGACCTAAATCCAGCCCTAATCTTGTTCCTGCGCATCAGCCCGAAGTCACTGCTGGCCTCATCCTGGTGGCTTTGTGGTGCAGTGGCTGTGCAGGGACACGGGGGTCGCAGCCTGGGCACAGAGCTGTGGAAGACAAGCGTGGCACATCCCAGGGAGCGCGGCAATGCCGGGTCGGGCTCGGCACAGCCGGGTGTCGGTGGGGAGGGTATGGACATGGAGGGTGTGAGCCGAAGGTCAAGGTCCCCGCTGCCAGGGGAGAAACTCCCGAGTTGGTGTCCACCTCTGCCCTGGTCCTCAGGGTGCTGCAGGATGGTGGCATCTGGGGGAAGGCGATGCCCACCGCTCTGCAAACGGAGGAGCAGTAGCCATAAATACGTCAGAATCGCTCAGGGCAGTGCGTGACTGTAGTATTGATTTCTCTGCTCAGCTGTTTTCCCGTGTCCTCGCCAGAGCCATTTCCCAGTGCTGCAGGAGCTGTGCCAGTGCCCTGACACCCTTCCCACACCTCGCCTGTGCCAATGCAGAGCGCCACATAGGAATAACTCCAAAATGAGCTGCTTCAGGAGAGGCTGAGCTGCACGTAAGCCAGCAGAGCAAGGGTGTCAGGGCCCTCTTGCCTGCCTTTTTTCACCCTCTTGTCATGGACTAATCAAGTTGTCCTTAATGCCAGCTCGTCCCTAAAACATGCTGGCAAGTGTACAGCCTGCAAAGCTCCTGCGTGGGCTGGATATGTGGCTGGCACACTGCTCCTGCTGCAGTTCTGGTCTGTTGCAGTGAGGGCTGGAGTCAAGGAGAAATGTGAATGAAGGGGAAGAAAACAAATAGTGCGTACACTTTGATGCAGTTAATGCTGTGGTCTTTGGCTGGTGCTGTTTGAGGTCAAGGAGGACCGCTTACCTGTGTGGGAAGAACATTACAAGTAGCTTGTTCAGCCACCTCTGGTGTGCATGGAGAGGAATTCTGTGGAATATGTGAATCTCTATATAGTTCATGAGTGTAAATAGCCTACTATTTTTTTTTCTTCTTTTTTTTTTTTTTTCATCATCTACCTCTTAACCAGCAAATAGCAAAAATAGGTGCAGTAGGAAAAATTGCATTGATGAAAAACAAATTTGGTCAGAAAACAGTAAGCCTTCGCTGTGGTGTTTTGATCACATTAGCCATATTGATAATCTCAAAAGTAATTAGGGAAGAAATGGTGATGGGTCATCATAGTAAAAGAAACATACTGGGGAGATGACTCATGTGTGACAGACTGCTAAGGTGTCAGATACAGGCACGGCTGGAAGAAACTTCTGTTACGCTACCAGTATGAAAATATAAACAACTCCATTTGTGCTTCTTGCTTGGAGTCAAAGATAATTTTTAATCAGCTGTCTGAGCATTGTATCTCAACTGAAGGTTCTCTCATTAGGGTGTCCTAGGCTTGGTGGAGGTGCCTGAATGGCTGAAAATATGAAGCCATTCTCCTTTGAGGTCTGAGGTTTTGCTTCTACCTCCATACCTACCCAAGCCATGAAAAATAACATCAAAACATTCAAGCAGATGCTAGAAGAGTTAAAATGGGGGAGTATTCCCATGCTAATATATACTCTGTGGTTTGAAGGACTTTGCCAAATCTCAGTGACCTGCTTCAAGTGATAGTATAAAAGTTAACTCTTAGTATAATATAGTATTGGAGTGAGGGGTCTATTTTTGGTGGATCTGTAAAGAAAACTGGTTCTCTCACTGGAGAACAACCTTCACAATTTCATACAAACGTGTCAGCTGTTCTTGGTTTGTATTCAGAGGCAATGTTTAAATATGTCAGTCTTGTAGAGTGAGCACCCCCCTTACCTTGGAGCATAAATTTGACTTTGCTTTACAGTCATTTTAATAATCAAATTGCAATAATAATTCTGGGATCTAGTAGCACTTAAAAAAACCCAGAACCTAGCAAGCTTAATATCAAGCTTGGTATGGAGTCAAATCATGCTTTGAATCTGTGTGAGTGGAAAGTTGCACAGCATGAAAGCCAGAAGTATCCTCCATCCACCCCCTTCTTCATATTCTCTTGTCATGTTAAAGACTAACATGTGGAAGGGTAAGGGGGCTTAATCTGAAACACCATTCTGTGTAAACAATGACAGGATTAAACAAAAAAAAAAAAGCCAAGCTCAACTGTCATGGGTGTGTAGTGGCTGCTGCTTTTCACGGATGACTGAAATTATTTGTATAAATTTGCATTTCCCCCTCAGCATCTCTATAAACCTCTGCTCATTTCCATGCAGAGCTATTTTCACGTACAAGTGGATTGGCGTGCGGTGGCACGCGGTGTGATGCCATGTCACCTGTGGGAGCAGGAACTAGAGTGACAAGGGAAAATCAAGTATCACCACGTTTGCTCCCTACACCAGGCTGCCCAGGTGTCAGAGGTGCTTTGGGTCCCTTGTGACTGAAACACAAGAGGGCTGAGCTCTTAGTAATGAGATGATGAAACCCAGAACTCACTTCTCTGGTAATTCCTCAGTGAAATATTGATCAGATGGGCCAAGCAGTCTGCTTTGGACTGACCAGCGTTTGGAATGCAGCTGGAGACTTCTGGGAGAGGATGCTGCTGTGGTGGTCCAAATAGGTATTGCTTACACTGCCTTCAGGTGTCTGACAGGTTCTGCAATCCCTGTTCTCACTGACCTGGAGCTTGCCTGGAGGGTCCAAATCACTTAAGAGCCCACCTCTCCTGCTTTTTCTCCAGATTGCTGCTGAGATGAACTCAGTCAGATGGTGTAAATACCTTCTGCTGGGCCCCCTGGTCTCCCCTGAGATGCTCAGGAAAGGCAATTGAGATTTGTTGTTTTAAATTCAAATTATGAAGTATTTGAGTAAAGAATGCAATATGCAATTGAATAAATATTTGGCTTTTCATTGTTGAGGGAGGGGAAGATTTGCTGATGAGTTAGTTATTCACACAATACTATTTTTCCGTCAGCATTCCCACTTGGTATTCTTGTTTGTGTTATGCTGTGCTATACTCTGACATAAATTTAAAATGAAGAACAATTTTATGCTTAAATCACCAGCTCTGTTAACACAGACTTTCTCTCAGCTGTGATACTGGCTGGTGTGGAAGAGATAAAGGGTTGCTACACCGTTTCTAGAATGGGACTTTTTTGTAATGTAGATTTTGTGCTTTCTCACTTTGTTTATTCTTCCAGTATAACTATATGAACATACACAGTACCAAGCATATGAGGAAAAATTCACACTTTTTGTTTTAAAAAAAACCCAAACCAAAGAATCCAAACAAAACCAACAGAAGTGCTGAAAACACCCAACCCCCTAAAATTTTGTGAGGCTATGAAGTTTAAATGTTGGTCATGACTCACATTGCTTGAGAACTGCCAGGTGCTTTATAAAATGACTGATGGTAGATCTGTGCAAAGCTGTGAAGGGTGTATTTTGCTGTACATGATGCCTTTGTTAGCACTGCAGGAATATCAAGGCCAGGAAGAATGGTATTACAGCATCTTTAATGTACCCCTTTTGGGGCTGTCAGCCTCTGTCTCTACTATTGCCATGAATTTATTAAGGGAGAACATTTGTCTCTGGAAATCAAGATAGTACCTATTCAGCATGGATGGATTAGGTGTTTAGCCTTTTCCAAGATGATGCTGTTCAAGATAGGTTTCTCTTACTGTTGTATTTGCAAATATGTTGTCTCTTTCTGGCTTTAGTGAGTGTGATAGCAGATGTTGTTTGACTCTCTTAATTCAAGCAGGGATGTGTCGTCTAGTGTTTGTGTCTCAAATTGGGGAATGACTAAGAATTAAAGAATCCTGGTGTAGGGAATGCTATTAAGTAATAATTTTTTTCCTGTATAAATATGAACATCTGCATAGGGTGAGGCAGCTGTAGCCGTGGTCTGCTGTTGCACTTAGCAAAAGGGGAATAGTGATGGGAGATATTAACTTTCACAATAGCAGTTCTGGGTAATAACTTACTGTCATTTCTATGCCCATGTCTTTGTTTTCTCTCTGCTTGGAGCTGCCCATGGGGTGGTGAGTTCAGCGGGGAAAGAAAGAGCCCTGTTGAAATTTGTTCGGCCTAACACAGTTTTGAAAAAAAAGCAACAACAACAACAAAAAAATTAAATTAAAAAAATCCCTCCAGCCTAATGTGGGCCGAACTTCCCATGAAAACGCTGCCTTAATGAGCTCAGGCCCCTCAGGCCTGCTTTGTCCCTGTCAGCAGGTGAGAAAGAGCCGAGGTCCCTGGCGCGGGTGCCCTGGCTGTGACCCAGGCGCTCGGGGCCCCGATTAGTTCAGCTCTTGTGCTTTCGGCGGGAAGAAGAATGACAAAACATCTTGTCCAGGGGCCTGGGTGTATTCATGCTCCTCGCCTTCAGGTCCGTGCTAGCGCTGGAAGAGCCATTTGTCCGGGAACCAGGGAGAAAAGGCACAGATTTAGGTCTGTCCCAGAGCTGAGAGTGAATTGCTCAGAGCAGCCGCTGCAGTGGTGTGTCCAAGATGCAGATCAAATATGATGGTGATAATGATCTGAAAGCTATTTGCAATTCAAAATCGGTATTGGGTTTCAGTTATTGGTTAATATTTTGTCAGCACTTTGCGACGATGACTTCTGACCCAGTATTGCTTGTGATGCTGAATAACTCAAAAGGGAAACTGATGCTAACTAAGCAGGAGACCATCTGTGTTCTTAATAGTGCAGTGTTATCACACTCAAAACTTAGCATGAGTGGTTGATAACATGATCACACGAGGCTTGTTTCTTCTTTATTAAAATAAAAAAGTCAAAATACCAACCCCCCAAACCAGTCTTGCCCTCCCCCCAGTCTTATCCTATCTACCCACTTCTGAGCACACAGGTCAATTTAATTTTGTCAGAGGTGGAATGGAAAAGAAAGGGATTTTTTTTGTGAAGTCCCTGCAGCTAAAGCAGAGATCCTAATTAACCTTCCAGTAGTACAAAGGCTGCAGGAAAAGCAAGAGCACTTTCTAAAGCAAGGGGGGCCCCTCCATGTGGGTATCCTGGCAGGCTAATTGGCAGCCCCAGAGCTGGGATCCGAGCAGAGATCTGAGCAGAGCATGCGTTGCCTCCTGCCCATCTGGTGGGGTGGGGAGTGAGGGTAACTCCTGGTACTGAGAGGGAAGGAAGGAATATGGGAGCTAGCAGGCCTGTGTGAGCAAAAGGAGCTGCAGATGAGAGGATGATGATTTCTGTCACGGCATCCTGTTGCATAATTCCAAGTGCTATTCACCCATACCTGTGAAACCCTACAGCTGTGCTAAAGCCATAATTCTTAGTCTTTCTTGCTCAGTCTCAGCTCCTACAGTGTGATAACAGGCAGTGGGAACACAGCTATGTTTGGCAATAAATAACAGTTCTCAGAGGGTTGTTGGCAGGGTCTAAGTCCTTCCTCAAGCTTAGTGAAAGCATGCAGGAGCTTGACTATGGTGGTACTATTGTATCCAGAGATGTGTCTGTGGAAAAAGACTTCTGTATTTTTTCAAAATGCACTGAGTGGGAGGTACAGAAGCAGAATATGCTGGAGAAGAGATTTCTTTACTATCTTTTCCTTTCCTTATCTTCCCCCTTCCTACATTCAAGAACAAACCAGCTCATCCTCATGTTTTATTGTTCTAAAATGCTATCCTGACCTTTCTGATGATTGTTAAGAACGAAAATCTGTAGTCTGATATATTAAAGTGCTAATGATGCATTAGGAGTCATAAAACTGTATTAAATTTTGAGTAACTCTGGTAAAAGGCGCTGCAAGAGATGGCTAATCACTTCGCATTTATGAGTTGTCTTGGAAGTAAATGACAATATCCAGCTGAATCTGCCTGCTGAAATAGCCTAGAAGGAGATGGCATTGCCTTGCAGTGGAAGGCTGGCAATCCCTGCTTGATTAATCTGCTCATACCGAAGTGGCATCGCTCCATGCTTCCAGCAAGCTTGTAATAGATGAATGCATTAATGAGCCCCTGGGTAACCGAGACGATGCTCGGGGGCCAGGAGATGTGGAGAAGGATAAACATTGCTGACTCAGTTTCTCTTTCTTATATTACGTATTTTTTCCAAACTGTGCTTAAGTGATTCCATGTTACAGTGAGAGTATTAAAGTGCCTTTCTGCATCACTAACAGTAGCGGAGCTATTTGTGTGGGTTTGACTGGCTGGGTTACTTAGGCCTTTTTGTTTCCCTGACCTTTCTTTACCTGAAAAAATGTTATGATCTTCAGATTTGAAAGACTGACTCTTGGTTAGTTGCTGATAGACCATGCTGAGTCTTTGTATGTTAGAGACAGGCTGGGATCAAACCTCCCTTGGGGCCAGCCAAGTGATCCACTGAGCCATCGTCATCCTTTGTGTGTATTCAATTAACTGGCTGGTAAAAGTGTGTAGAGACCTCTGAGGGCTGATGACAACATGTGGTCTGGAAAGTTTGGAAATTATTCTAGCTTGAAGAGAAACAATATCAGGAGGCTATTTAGCTTTTCCAGGCTTGATTATCTTTAATTTTCACCATCTGAATAGGTTTAATAACAAGGAATTGCAGTTGAATTTAAGCAGGCTTTTGAATTTAGGAATTAAATTTCTGGTTTTCTTTCTTGTTGTGGCTTTCTGACAATTGTCTTGCTAATGCATTTAAATTCTGCTCCTTAAAAATGTATTAACTGGTTTATTTGTAGGAGGTCATCAGTTTCACAATATTGTATAAAACTGAAACCAAATCCTCCTGTATGCAGCTGCAGTGTTAAATAGAGCATCATTGTCATGTGGTGAGCATGGCTGTCAAAACACTTTGGTCAAAGTGGGTAACATGAACAGTTCTTCTACATTAAATATTTATAGAAGAAAATGCAAACTCAGAGGGCTGCCAGCAGACAGACATGCTGCTTAAATACATTGTTGTGGTGGCGAGGGCACGAATCTTTGCGCTGCAGCTTTAGGAAGAAGACAGAGACCTGTTTCTCTTTGCTCATGGGCTCAAGGATGGGCTTTTTCTGTATGTGATCATGTATGAAAAGAAACTGGAAGTTTAAAACTTTGAAAGGAAAACAATAACTCTCCACAAGCTATTTGGCTTCAGCATCCCCCAAAATGGTCTCTTCTGCTACAGCAGCCACAGAAGAGCACAGCACAAGCTTCTCTTGCGTGCCTGGCCTCAGGCCAGCCGGCGTGTCTTTATTTCAGGTCCTCTGGTGCAAACAGGTGGTGAACTACAAGTGGCGAGATGCTGAGGAGAAAACCATGTAATTAAATCTGGCACTGTAGTATAATAAATCTCCCTTGTATTCTCTAGCTTTCTAGACGCCTTTAAAGCAGGACACAATGGCTGTGATTAATGACTGTTGTATTGTCTTAAATAATAAGCTTGAGCCTTTGGATAGGTGACATAATTTAGCCGTAATGAGCGTCAGCTTCATGTGTTTGATCTCAATGCTTTGAATTTCAGTGTCGTTGTTGCCATGTCCTTGAGAGATTGTTTTATGCTGAAGAAAACGAGTAAAGGAGGGGGATGGGGAGCAATTTTTATGAGAGTGTGAAGAATCCAACCAAACTGTTGCTCTGAGGATGCTGACTTTCTTGTTGTCTCTTGTTTTTAGATATGTGAGATGAAAGTGATTTGAATTGTTCATAAACTGGACTTACTGCTATTGAGAGAGATCTTTTCTTTGATAAAAGTATTCCTTGCTGGGAGGTGTCTGCTGAGAGTACCGATGATGGGCGTTTCCTTTTGTGTGTCAAGATGCGCCAAATAGCCATAGCAGGGAAAAGGCTTTTGGATCCTTTCCACATCATCGCCTCATCCATCACCGCCTCAGCAGGCTTCTCTGTTGTTTTCTCCCTTGAGTGAAGGCAGCAGTTCTTTGATATGAGCTCCTATTTCTTCACATTGCCTTGATTCAGCTGGCAGACAAGAAAAAACATTATATTCTCTTCCCTGCTGTACCTGTGAGGAGCTTTCCCCATCTCTGTGCTATGTATCTGCACAGCACTTCAGCAGAGCTGTAAAGGGAGGGCTGAGAAACTACAAAGCACATCAGACCTAATTATTCAGCCAGCGTAAGGGCCTTTCTTTCCTGCTTGGGATATTCACTTTTGCCTGTGTGGGTAGTTTGACTGACAGAGCATGCTGATCCCAAAGCCATTGCACTGTGCCATATAAATGCTCCGACCCCAAATCCATCCTCCTTCGGGCAGCCTGGCCCAAGGGGGCAGCCCTCACGGCAGGGCTCGTCAGTGGAGGGTCAATGCAGACTCTCCCTTTTGTCTTTATTTTTTGTGGAGATGGTGGGGAGAGGGATTTAAAACCCCTCACCCATTCGTATTAAGTCTGACTCATTTTGTCTGGTTTAGCGTTGTGGTAGAAAGAAACATAATGGATTTGTTAGGGTCAGTGCTTCACAATGTGACGGTTGACTTTGATGGGCAATAGGGCCTAGTTTGCCACTCCAGACAAAGGATTTGTAGGTCTTGCAGGCTGCCATCTGTTTCTAAAAGCAAGTTTTTGTGAAGAAGTGATGCAGCTTGCATGCTGAAAAAGTTGGGATCTTTTTCTTGAGAACTGCTCTGCCCTTATATTTGAGCTTTTAATTTCAAAACTAACCACAGCTTATTAATAGCAGGCCTCCCTTTTGCCCTCCCTCGGGCAAGCCGAACATCCAAATAACATTCGTGATGTGTTGACGTCTTCTAAAATGTTTGTGTTTTAGAAGGCATGCACTGATCCCTAGAGTGGGTTCTATTCTTCTCTTTATCCCCCACCCAAACTCTGAAATGCAACATCTGGCTGCATTGAGGTTATTTGCCTTTATTCTGCTGCATAAGCATAGAAGGCACAGATTGGAGAGGAAATAATGTTCAGCTTTCATTTGATTTTTCTTTCGAGCTGAAGTTTTGTCTTGTGCTCCCTTAAAAAAAACAGAAAAACAGTTGATTGCCTTCTGCCCCTATAATCCAGAGTGAAGTTCCTGCTTTCCTGCAGTGAGTCTGCTGCAGAGTCTCTTAAATAAAGTGGCCAGCTGACCTGTAGGGCTTAGACATGCTGACAAACATGGTCTATTTATGTGCTGTGCATTAACCTGACTGCTGATGGATTGTTTCTATGTATAACTACTAGAGGAAGCGCAGAGCTGCACAATGCAGGTTTGGAGGGCAGGAAGGCATCCTGCTGCAGGACTTAAAAAATGTAACAAGTAAAGCCTCTGCAGTTTTCTTGTTTACAGCTGGAGATGAACAGGACCTCCAGCACTATAAAGAGATCCTGGACCCTGGAACAAATGGGTCCTTCCCATTTGTTTAGCCCATTACTCTCCTGGTGCAGTCCTTCCTAACACTCTGACAGTGCATTTTTCTTTTTTATTAAGGGGAGTGACTGGTGTGGCTGCTGTAGCTGTGCAGGTACATAGCAGCATCACTGAAAATGGGGCTGCAAGTGCCGTGTTGTTATGAGTTAATACGCTGCTGATAAATGCTAAGACTGTGGTGGCAGCCAAAGGAAGCTGGCACCTTCCCTTGGCCCCCAAACTCAGCAGCCCAAGGTGTGCCTCTGCAGACATCCCTGGCATCTTGTCACTCTCCTGCAAACCAGTGTTTGCCAGCCACTGGCAGAAAGCTGTCAGGCTGTACTGGGGCTGGTGCTCTCACTGTGCTATGTTTCTGGCAGTTCCTGGAATTAACCTGTTCACCAAACTTGCTCCCAGCCCTGGCAAGTGGCTTGGTGCTGGGGGTTGGCATGGGACAGGGGGCTTGCTGGCTTCCCTGCCCGGCTGGGCAGAAGGAAACACAGTCATCAGCAGGCGAGTAGCACTGGTTCCCTGCCCTGGCTTTCCTCACAGCACTGTGCCTGAGCCAGCACTGTGCAGGCAGCAGTGAAAAGAGTATTTTTTTTTTTTTTTGAGGGAATTAAAGGAATAAAATGACTGTCTTTGATGTGGTGGCCTGGTTCTGTACTGAGCTTTCTGCCACAAGAGTTGATAGCCTGTCCCTCTGCCAAATTTTCCTCTGAAGGGTGGAAAACACTACTGACAAAGACCTGAGGCCCAGAAAAGTGACATTCCTGGTCAATATGATTAATTTAAATGAAGGGGAGCACAGCTCTTATATGAAGATGAGAGCTGATCCATAGTGGGCAGTCTAAACACAGGCTGCTTCTACTTATTCAGATTCCAAGGTCCTCTACCTGGATGTTTTGTGGAATTTAAATAGCTTGCCAAGAAAGGGCTCGTCAGGTCTGGCCATGTAATCTAGACAGCTTTGGATAGCTGATGCTGATGGTTTTTTTTAGAGATATGATGATGGTTCAATCATCAAATATATGTCTCAGGAGTGAGCCCATCCAGCTACCTCTAAACTCCTTTCAAGCAGCAGAAAAACTTCTGTCTGCTTTTAGGTAGTGGCAGCAGTGCCATGGTGTCAAGTCCTAACACCTACATGGAACCCATGGAAACAGGCTTGAAGAAGCCCATAATTTTCTTGCAGTTAATTTTAAATTTCCAAAGCTGAGACTTGCTTGACTCTCACTAAAATACAGGGTGACACAAGCTTCACAGAAGTGCAGTCATTGGCTAAAGAGGATTAGATAAAAATTGAAAGGGTTTTGTTTAAGAAAAATTTGCATCAAGTACTTCTTGGGTAGCTGTGTTATCATTGCATCTAAAATGAGTACTGAGTTTGAGAATCCAACATGTTCTTTATGGTCCATTTGTGGACTCCAGGTTTTTGGCAATGTGTATATACTGCAGTTTTGGAGATATCAAATTTATTGAAGTGGTAGGTATATGACCCTCAGTATCTTTTTGGTGTAGTCTTTGTATTTTCTACACCTTAAATAAAAGTGGGATTGTCATTTGTAGAAACAGCAGTTGATTTACTCAGTTTAGCCAAAGAATCTTTGGCTCTAATCAGAGAAGAACTTTTTCTGCTATACTTAATTGAATTTGCTAAGCTGGAACAAGCCCTGGCATAGCAGTTTCAACCTGTGCCTTTGCTAGTCAGCAGCATTCAGAGCTGCAGAGAAGTGATGAAAAACGCTGAGCAAATGCTGTGTGAACTGGAAAGTCAGCACTGAAATGCCTTCTTGACCTGGTGGTGATGGTCGTTTCCTCCTTCTGAGTCAATTTGGGACATTTGGCACGTGTCCAACACACAAAAATGAATTGTGTTCCGCAGGGATTCTCTTCCCTGCAGAGGTTTGTGTGTGCACTCAGCGCCCTCCGGGCAGGCACCTGCACAAGCTGTGCTCTGGAGAATGCATCTGATCTGATCAAGCTTCTGTGAAGGAGGAAAACTCAGATTAGTTGGGAGCTGCAAAAGGAAAGCAGGAGTTTTTACATACCATTACATAGGAGCATTACTTTTGTCTGGAAGCATCAGAGTTATAGTGGAGGAGCATAAATTCTAAATTTAAGTCCTGATGTGGCATTGACTATAGGTCCTGAGGAGCTTTATGTTCTGTTATTCTTGCAGTCTCCTGGAAAAAAAATGTGTTATTTGTACAGGCAATGAAAGCATTGGCTATGAAAGCTGCAGTCGTTTGCACATACTGCTGGATGGTTCTGAACCAGTTCAGTGATGAGTAGCCTGCCCAGTGAGATACTGGGGAAGCTAACATCCCACCAAATTAGTTGTTACTTCAATCAGGAAGGAGAGAAGTGGTGTGCAAATGAATGCCTTCCATTTGAGTTCATTTGGATGTAGGAGCTGCTGTTTTTGTTTGATAAACTTGATAAACCTCATCTGCTGTAACAGTGATTTCAATTGGAGGAAGATAAATTGAGGTGGAGAAGGAAATTGGAGGGCACAGGCTCAAGCCTGAGCAGGAAGGTTGTTTTAATAACCTTGTCAAATGCATGTTGTTCTGGTTCAGGGTAAATGCCAATTCTTCAAAGTTCTTAAGGTAAAAAAGGCAGAGACCTCAGTTTTTCAGGTATATTTGAATATAACATTTGACTACATTTGAGATGCCTCTGAATAGCAAGCCCAGTTTCAACCAACCTAGCAAGACAGAAGACTGTGTCACTTCCTTGAGAAAACAGGCAGACTCTGCCGGGTTTGTTTACCCAGTCCTGGAATGAGAGCTTTCTGTTTGTGCTATCCAAAATGCTGATTATTAAGATGTCCTGACAAAAAGGAGGAATTTAATGCAGTAAGAGTAATATGATGTAGTTTATCTGTGGTCGTGGGTGTGCCCTTGTGGGTGTGTGAGATTCCTGCCCTGGATTAAGGGTGACAGCGTGTGCTTCTGTTGGACCCAGAGGAAATGACTTTCAAGTGCATTGAATAGAGTTGGGTGGGTGTGGGTGGGTGTGTGTGAAGAATAAAAGGCAATAAGCAGAAGTCTTTTTCTAACTTAAGGTAAGTTTCACTTTTATTTGATGCACTGCACTAAAATAGCCCAGATACAAAGCTTGAGGTTAAAATGCACATTAAAGCTGAACACAGACTACTGTTTGGAAAAGCTAAGTTGCAGGAATTTGTAGAGAACAGGAAGTCCATGGCCTAAGAAATAAGCAGAACCAGTAAGAGAACTGATAGATTTTTTAGTTTATTAGGCAAGAAAGATTATCAAACAGAAGTGATGAGTTAGGGATGCTGATAGTCACAGCAAAGATGCACCGTGCCTGGGAAGCTGAGTGCGATGGTGCCTGTTCTTTCTCCAGATCAGTGGGGAACTCTCTGTGTGTGTGTGCGTGTGTGTACAGATGCATGAGGAGATCAAGTTACTATTTCCTGTCACAGAAGAACCCCAGGTAACCTGGTTTGTTAGAAAAGGGAGTTTCTGCAGGTTCAGAGCTGTCTGAGACCCTTTTCTACTCATTAGATGGTAATTCACTGGATATTTCTGACTGTCCTAAATGAAAGACAATGACTTCAATGGCCAACAGGGACAGCTTCAAGAAGAATTCTGGAAGCCTGATGGCTTCTTGTGTGCATTTTTTCTGCACCAGATCAAAGAACTGCAGTAATCTTTTTCATAAGGTGTCCAGTCAATGATCTGAATGAAGGAGCCCCCTTCATTTGGTGCCAGGGCTTTTGCAGGTGAAGAATGTGCCGTGGCACCTTTAGTTTTTGGGGTTTTTTTTGTTTGTTTTTTTTATTTGATTTTCTTTGTTTGTTTTTGTTTGGTTTTTTGTTTGTTATTTATTTATTTATTTTGTGCTAGATAGTAACCAATTCTAATGCTTGTTGAAGACCCTCATTATTCCACGGGTCCTAATGTTCCACCAGGAGTGATCCTCTAAATCCCTCCAAACTTTTCAATTATGCTAACAGGAGCAATTTAGACATCTTGTTCCTTCACTCTTCCCCTCAGTTCACTAAGAGAAAGTTGTGGAAATGTGAAACAAGAAATCAGTCTGTCTGTGTGTGTCCGTGTCCGTTCATGAAAGGTCAAGATAATGTTCTTAACTTTCTTAAGGCTCCGAATATAAAATCCATATTTCAAAATCTATGAGGTAAGAAGTAAAAAGACATAAATGGGAAGTGGTTTTGATGACTTTTCAAAGAGGATTTGTTGAGATAGCTGACCTATTACAGTGGGTCACAGTTTTGGAGTCAGGCACATGACAGAACACACTGAAAGTCATGTGGCACAGCCAGAGTTCATTGATAGACGTCCCCTTTTATAGGGGGTGCAAAATTCCCACACTTGAACACCCAAATGGTTGGAGTCTCAGCACTGGCCAGTTCCATGTCTGAATCATTCATTCAGGATTGAATGGGGTCCCCTGTTTGAGTTGGAATCCAACCTATAATTGTCTTACCCAAGGAGTTGTTTACTTCTACTCTTTAAAGAACTAGGCTAGTCAAATTGGGGTTCTGTTATGGCCAAATTTATCTGCAGCTTCAGCTGTGGTTG
This sequence comes from Pseudopodoces humilis, assembly GCF_049639895.1. NCBI lineage: Eukaryota > Metazoa > Chordata > Aves > Passeriformes > Paridae > Pseudopodoces > Pseudopodoces humilis. Next base: position 17,708,388 of record NC_142204.1, read on the forward strand.
TCCACATGACATAGGGATTACCCCATACATATATATGCATATTTGTGCTAAAAGAGGAACTAATGTTAAACCTCTGACAGACAAAATCACAGTATTTCTTAAGTGGGTACAGGATTTACATTTTTCATTTGATATGGCTCAAATGTGGCATCATTTCCCCAAGCTTATTCAGAAAGCTGTGGAAGCATGAGCTCAATTACATCCAGCTTCAGTAAAACGTTCTGCAAGGTGATGGATGCCTTCTGAAACAGGCTGCAGAAGCTGTCCTGCTGTTGGAGCAGTGAGCAAGGACCGAGTTGGCCATTTTGGGGCAGTGGTGATGGTTACTGCAGCACTGACAAGCACTGGCTGCAGGAACAGGAGAGTTGAAACTGTTCATGACAAGTTCTAGGGAGATGTGTGACTTGATTGTGACTGTCCTGTCTGGTGACACTTAACTGCACAAAAAGACTTAGCCAAACTATCATGCTGAAAATCTCACGGGGGAGCATGGAACAGATTTTGACAGTTTTCAAAATCTTTGTCCATTCACTGGTGTCAGAAATTCTTTCCTTCAAAAACAATTTTCAACAGAATTTTCAAAATTTCAAAAGAGTATTAACAGAAAGGAGGGGTTTATCTTGGGCCATCTAAGCCTGTTTTACAGGGAGAGGTGTGGTGGAAGAGGCTTCCAAGGACTTGCTCTGACAGCAGATACCTTTCAGAAGAGACTTTCTGTGTGAAATTCATCTTCATAATACTTAACCAAGAGAAATCTTACCATTCCTCTTGCCTTCTCTTTTGCCTTGCTACATCTCTGAACAAAAGGAGGTTCCTTTTTGAAACACACCAATTTGATGCAAGACAACTTATCACAGTTGTGGCCATATGTTGTATTACTGGGTTAAATTCTGTTGGAAAGCTGAATTAAAAACTAAGATGTCTCACTCAAGCAATTCCACATATTTGTTAAGTAGCTTGAGCTATGGATGCTGTTCTGTGCTGCACATCAATGTCTGTGTAGATTGCCAAAGAGTCTGCCTAATTCCAGAGATGGTTCAGAGTGCTTTCTGTTATCCCCTGGTGGTTAACTCTTACATGGGAATTCCTGTCCTGGTCAGATGAACTGTCCATCTTGTCTAGCAGCTGGTATATGCTACTGCTGTGAAGTGTGATTCATGGACACTGTTATGGAATAACTCCCCTGCAGGGAACACATCTTCATGGTGACCCTTTGGAAAGGTTGATTTCCATACTGGAATAGTAGTGTGTGTGTGTGTGTGCACGTGCATCCTTCTGCTGAGCTCAATATGCTGTGATGGCAGACATGGGCAGTGGCTTTGCATTCTCTACTGATATCAAAGCGAGGTTTTGTTTTGCTGTCCTTTGCTGTGCACTCAGAGTTCTTCCCTTCGGGATCATCCCCAGCATGTGAAATAATTTAGCTGATGGCTGTGTAACTTTGTTCAGTTTGTTTGATGGATGGGATTTATCCTCATCACTGTATCATCTCTCTATTGCAACTTGTAACCTTATTTTAGAAAGTGGTTTAGTCAGTTTAGAGGGGGAGGGAAACAACAGAGCTTGTGATGATATTTTTAGAAATGAGAGAGAGGAGAATGTAGTTATTTGGGTTGCTTCCATGAGGCTGCCAGATTGACTTTCTGAAGACTCCCAAGGCAGGCAGATTTGGCATTTTTGAAGAATATGCTTACTGCTCTTTTACACAATATTAAATTAATTATATTAAAGTAATTATATTAAATTAATTATATTAAATAAATATTAGAAAAGTGTTCCAGCTCAGGAAGATGCTGGACCTCTTCAATAGTTTAACAAACTGCAGCAGCAGTGTGTGCAGAGTTAGTCTTGCCCTCTTGGAAACCTGTCTCAAGTGGTTCAGCAGTCTCTCAGTGCATGATTACCCATGCTTAACAAGCCATGGTCCTTCCAACCATGGAGGTTGGAAGAGGCAAGATTATGAAGAAATAAAATACTAAGCAGATTGAAGTTCAGCGCAATCATTGCGTTAATGAAAACTACCCTCTTCCACAAAACCGGCTGAAACCAAGTAATGGACTCATCAGTATGGATTTAATTCATTTCCAAATGATTCCATCAATATGTTGATCTTTGATGTATTAATTTTATCCAGTTCATTTGTTACGCAGCTTTTCTCACCAGAGAGTCTCAGTCCTTTACAGGAAGCGACTTGGTATTGGCAAAGCTTTGTTTTTGTCAGTGTTTTTTTGCAGATCTGCCAATGAAGTACGCATGTGGTTGTTTTGAGAACTCCAGTTTGGGCTTACTTACAGAGAGTTCCTCATAGGCTCCTCAGAATCCTTCTAGGAGGAGCAAACAGAGCCTCTAGGTCTCATTTTAATTGGAGGTTTTGTGTAGTGGTTGGATGAGGGTTCAGCAGATCTTCACCTCTAAGCACCTGGGAAGAGTGGCACAGGTTGACCAAGGTTTGGCAGGGCTCCCCTCCAGAGTCCTGCTCCCAGCCTGTGTGCTCTTCCATGCCCTTCCCTTCTGCTTTCTAGGCAGTATTCCTGAGCTGCTCCTCAAGAGGAGTAGTGATAGTAAAACACATCAGAATTGATGTGCAGTATCTGTGGGATCGAGCAAGCAGAAATCCTCGTGCCAAAACTCTCCTCACAAAGGGAATATGAATTAATTTAGCTATTTATGGAAAGTTTAAGGTCTCACTCTCTGTGATGGTTGCCTACAGCAAGTTTCTTGTGGAGGAAAAGAAGGTGGGTGGGAAATCTCTTTGGAAGTTGTATGAGCACAAGGCATGGCTGGGTCTGGATGCTGTGTATCATTTCTGAGTACCAGCTCCTGGCCCAGGCGTCACTGATTAAAAGATTAAATATCCTTAGGGTGTAAAACATAAGTTGATGTGTCTTTTCAATGTCAGATAGTTTGTTTCCCAAGGCTTCAGTTTACAAGGACAAACCTTTTGGTTGTAATGTAAGGCCAGTAGTGGCTCTAAAGGGCTGTGTGAAGGAGTGCCTTCTAGGGCAGGAGACAGGTCGCTGCTTTGCTGTGTCTTGGAGAACTGCAGTCTTTGGATGAATACAAGGCTTTTGCAGGTTGTACAAAGTATTTGGTAGGGCACAGCACAAGGTAATGGAGCACGTTGTGAAATATTAATGTAGAACTTTAAATCTTGCTTTAAAAACTTGTTAAACTTTAATTACAACAAACACGGCTGAGCCACCACATTAAAGTGTTAGAACTTGATGTGTCAGTGTGTGAGTTCAAGCAGGCAAAGATCATCCTGAAATATACATATGAACAGGATTTCCCCTGCCCTTCAGAACAGTAGGGAGGAAGCATCAGAAAGTAAAGTGTGACATCAGCAGTGCCAGTTACAGCAACATGTGTGGATTTAATTCACCGGGTTCGTATCTAGAAAGAAGCTTGCCCCCAGGAAGTAAAAACAATTGTTCATCACCTTCTTAATGGGCCCATAAATCTGTGTGGCCTAAGCAAAGCTGCAGAGCTCGAGAGAAACCTTAATTGTGTAATGCAGTTAGAGGTTCAACATGAGATTGAAGTCCCTGTCTACACTCCCAGGATTTGTCCCATTTCTATCCAGCTGAGGACTGGGGCAGGTATTTCACCTGACAATGTTGAGCTCATCCCAGTGAGATGAGTGGTGTCACCGGGGGACTGTGGAGGTACAGTCCCCGTACATGTCTTGTCTGTGGCCATTTTACAAGCTTTGTGGCTTAACCAGGCATGATGGTTTTCCTTCACTAAAGTGCTGTCAAAGGCATGGCATGGTTTGAAGCACTCCTTAATCCCTGATGAAGGCCTGTGAGTAGTGATTGTCTTGGCAATGCTTTGGAGCACCCCATTTGCAGCTGGGTGATCCATACAGGGAACTCAAGCACTGTTCATACATCTCCAAGAGGATGTTTTGTTCTTGGTTGCAGCAATTACTCAATAATGAATAAATTTTTTATAGAACAAGAAAATGTCCCTAGCTTGTCACAGGGATGGCTGTTCTAAAGCAGTGCAGAGCCTCAGGCTCTTCAGGTGCAGGTTTCTCTCACTGTAGTAGTTGCCTTGGTATAAATTATAAAAGCAATTATTCCCAATTACAGCATATGACTGGACTGCCCTGCAGTGTGTGGGAGAGTGGGAGGGAGGGCGGAAATGAGCAGTATCCTCCTGAGAGGGAGTTGCTGGCTATACATTTGGAAAACCCCACAATTACTCCTTCCTAAGCCAGCTTTTTGTAAGGTCGCTATAGGAACTTTCTTTTGAAAAGAGGTAACTAAGTATTTTTCATCATTCCACATTTCAGGTTGGTTTTCACTTATTTCGTGCTCACCTTCCTTTCTTATGTGTCCTAGCAGTTTTCTTTTGCAAGTTTGGGACCTCAAGTTCTAGACAGTGTGTCTGTCTTTTGTTTCCATTTTTTGAACCAGTGCTCACTGAAATCCTTTTCCTTTAAATAAAATTTCCATGCTTGAGAAATTTAAAGGTTTTTTTTGTGTGCAAAGCCAGGGACAGTTTCCCTGAACTGTTTAAAGCTGGTGTTGCTTTTTTTCTTTTCTTCATATCCTCCCCATCCTCCAGGTGTCTTTTTAACAGAAGAGGCTGAAAACACCTCTGAGGCATCACAGCCTCCCATGGAACCTACTGGAGCTTGTGGAGATTTTAATATCGTAATTAATGTTCAGGTGTTCAACATAAAAATTTTATCTGTGGATCTGAACATAGCATAATTTACCACCTGCAAACAAAGCAGGGACAGGGCTTTGCAATGAGACTTGTTAATTAAAAAAAGATTAAAAAAAAATATATATATAATAAATAAATAAAATAAAAATAAAATAAAACCAAAAGAAAAAAAAAAAACCTGGAGCAGGGTTCTGAGATCTTTTTATGGCACTTGTAACAAAGTGAATTGACTCAGCTTTACAGGTGTCAGAGTAAGGACACAGGAAATAGAAAACTTTGATTTCTCTCTTAAAATAAAGGCAAAATTAACTACAAGCACAGCTTGTGGTGCCTATTCCTATTTATAGCCAGCACAAATCTTCTTGATAGAACACCTGGAGTCTTCTGACAGCAGTCCAGCCAGTAATGGCTGCTGGCTCTGGGTTCCATGTGAAGAGCTCCCAGTGACATAAGCCTATGTTTTATTTGGTTTCTCTAATGCTACAAAAGTCATAGTTCTTAAGTTCTCATAAGGGATGTCCAATATTATACAAGAGACTGTAAAAATACTGGAAGTTTTCCACATCATTTACCACATCAGCTGTACTTTTGGAGGGATCCATGGGATCTTGAACACTCCTGAAAATTTGATTGCTACAAGCAAAGAAGAGAGTGACCTGTGGGAACAAAGTCTCAGCATTAGCTAAACTGCAAGATAGATTGAAGAGTGTGTTTGAGCAGCAGCAATAGACAGAAAATTGTAAATGGGCCAGTGACATGGTAATGAATAAAGTTATAGGAAAAATTACCTGGATGTGTCTGATCCTTGCTAAATACTTGACAAGAGATGCTAAGACAGCCCTGAGTACAGAATATTCATTTCTTCTTGCCTCTTCTCCAGCCAGAGCCTGTGGAGCAGGAGCAGGGATAAGAAATTAAGCAGATTTCAGCAACTTTAAGGACTTCAATTCCTGTTGCTTCAAATGAAGCTTCAGTAACCATCTACATACATTTTTATATTCTGCTTCATCTCTCATATGGTCTCGCGGAGATCCTGTAATTTTTGTAACTGCTTGAAAAATGTCAATACTCTGTCTGAATTGAGGCAGCAGATTAAACAGATAAGTACCAAAAGATTAGTTACTTTTTCTTTAGATGTGGACATTAATAATTTATAAGTTATTATATTCACTAATTTATGAAAAACGGACATTATGCTTTCCCATAATGTACAGACCTGTCCCTTGTAGTGAATACAACATGAACATGTTCCCATCTGGTTTTTTGTTCACTTGTTTATTGTGATACAGTGTTTTAAACAGCTGTTGCTGAATAATTGAATGTGTTTCCAACTCTGTTTTCAGATGAGTCTTACTGCTAATGTGTGAAAAGTAACAGATGCTTCAGGGTAGTGGCTATCTAAAGTTCTTTAGAAAAAAGGTGTAAGTGCATAGATATCAGGCGCCAAGGTAGACCTTTTTGGTTCATAATTTATTTATTTCACCTGTGTTCCCTTATTTGTGTTCCATTTAGCATCCCTATGTCCTTAGGCTAGGCATTTGGCTGGCATGGTTCCTGTGTCTTTCTTTTAGGATAGCTGACTTGTGTTTTTTCATATTTCCCGAAGGAAAGATGATGTGCCAGAACTGTGTCATTTTTTACTTTGAAAGACTAAGTAAAATTTAGAATATTAAATTCAAATGTTTGGGTGAATATTGCAGTGAAGTTGTTATGTTACTGAGGACTGTCATTGTTCATCCAGTTGTCTTACTAAGGTCTGTTACACAAAAAAACAGCTACAGGAAACATATGGTGTCAGTTTTAGTGTGTTAATTAATGATTTGTATTCTTAACCTGTTTATTGAGCCTGATTTTTAGTAACCTCCATCAGCAGGGTTGGTTCGTTCTATTTATTGGTGGGGCACTGCGTCTGTTTACGACACAGATGTCTGTCTCCTGCAATAGAAATTGAGCTTTTTTTACAGCTGTTTCAATGTTTTTAATATTCAAGCCCAGTGCAGCCCCATAACTTAACCTAGCAGCTGAAGTGAAGGCTTTCAAGTGAGACTCTTCACTGCTGTTCCTATGGTTACACTGAAACAGAAACCTGCTAAATAGGAGCCAGAAGGGCAGAAAAAAATCTAGTAGCAATTGCTGTCATTATTGCAAGTTTGTAATTTCCAACTTACTTCATTTTCTGTGCAGTATTTTCTTTCCTAGTGGAAGCATATCTTTTTGAGGATTAATGACTGGTAGTGTTGGAAAACAGCCAGAAGATGATGGAGACACACCCTCTGGAAGCAGGTTTTTGTTCTGCTTGCAAGGGGGTTTATATTTTCCCTCTTTACCAGTTACCTTAAATTGCAAAGCACTCTTTGTGTGTGGTTCTAAGAGACAGATCCTGTGTTATTGGTAGGTGACTTGCATGGGAGCAGTGATCCAGCATCCATGTACGCCTTCCCATCAGATGCTGGGAGTAATAAATGGTATGTTAACTGCTATTGTGTGGAAATAATACATATTTAAAGCAAACAACCATCAGTTCCTTGAGTGCTGGAACAAATGGAGCCCAGGTCTCCTGTGGATTTGCCTTGTGCATGATTGATTTTTGCCATCTGAGAACGAGCACAAGCATTTCCTCGCAGCTGGGGCATTTTGTGGGGTTTCCCTTGTGTCACATCTCCTGGGGGAAGGCACACACGGCACTGCTGGTGGGAGCTATGGTATTCTCCTCCCTCTCTCATTCCCACCCTGCACCCATCTTTAGGCAGAGTGGTCTCCCCAATTTCACCCTCTGTTCAAAAGCTTTGCCCTTGTGTAAACACCCCCAAGCCTGTGGCATGCGTGCAGGCCAGGTCAGCTTTTGCATTGCAGAAAACCCAGGGTAATATGACATTCATATAAACAGCAGTTGAGGACACATTAAACCAGAACAATATTTATTCCAGCTTCTCTCTGGACACCTGAGTCTGCCTTGCTTTTTACATTATTGTAAAAAGTGGATAAAAGATCATAGCAAACAAGGAACAAAAAAATCTGAATATAATCACATAGTGCTAGCTTTCCTGCTCTCTTTAATGGGGTTTTTGACTCGGGTCATGTGTGAGTAAAGAAATATGGAGATTGTTTAGGAAGGACTGAAGGAAAAGCAGCAGGACTACAGATTGGGAACCGGGGCTCCGCTTCCTTTTCTGAATGATTTCAAGCCATATCATGTGGTGCCCACTGAGGCAATCCATGCTTTTGTATCGATGGAAATGTGTCAGGAACACCTGTGGCCGTGGGGCTAGGACCAGCAACAAGCTGTTGGGGTATTGGGAGGGAATGCAGCAAAGAAACAGACTGTAGCAATATACAGCTATCTGTCAGTCAAGCTTTGTGATGCATTAATTGCTTTTGGTTGTGGACTCAGCTGCTTGGCTCTGGCACCAGGGTTGGGGTTCTCTCACCCCCTCCCCTGCCTGGGAGCCAGCCTGGCTGTGTCCTTGCACAGCCTGGGGACAGTCACCTCAGGGCTGTGCTGCTTTCTCACTACTATCCAGAGGATAGAGGGTTTCATGTAGTGATGGCGCTCTGGTGCTGTCATTTCTGGGATAGCCACCCCAAAGAAAGACAGTATCTTATGTCCAGCGCTTGACCTGAAACCTTTTCTAATGGGAAGCAGCTTGAGGTCAACATAAAAGACATTTTGTTTTAAATTTGTTATGTTAAATAAATCACGAGGTTGAAATGCAGACAATACAGTTGCAAAGTTGAGAAAAACAGGTGAATAGGGTTGAAAGGAAAACCACACCTGAGCTCTATTGGACACCTTCTGCTTAGCCAAACAGCTGACTGTTCTCCCTGCTTTGGAGATCCTTGTATCCCTCTAACCCATGTCCCCAAGAACCAGCCAGCTGTGTGCTGCTCTGGTACCTGGCTAAGCCTTATGTCCTAAGAGGCTGATGGCAAATCACTGGACTTTTCCATATCAAATCTTCTAAACCTGTGTAAGGTGTAGCAGCAATCAATGCACCTTGCATGCTTTGAGGTTTCACTCAAGACCAGCAAAGGCTCTAATCAGTCACTCGAGGTGATGCTCCATTTAAAGGTGACTTGTGCAACTTGGTCACAGGGAATAGTGTAGCAAAGGGATCACCACAAACTCACTCAAGTGCCTGTTCTCTGAGGGATGGTTGGTTGATGAATGCACTGCTTGTCCTGTGCTGGATCTGAGATTTCTGCTAAGCTTCACCTATAATAATGTTTTAGCAGAAGTGACTTCCCAGCAGCGGTGCAGTAAATAACTCTGCCATGGTAAATTTACTGAACTGTTAATTGACGGTTGCTGACTGCTTAGGGACCTTTCTGCCCTGTCTGCTGCTTTCAGGGAAGTGAAACTACTGCTCCAGAAACTGGTGGTTTATTGGTGCTCATCTTCAGACGCTCAAAATCTTCTTCAGTCTTTGATACAGTTATGCAGACACAGCAAGTCTTGGAGGTAAAATAGGGAATTTCAGAAAGACTGAAGTCGTTAACTGCATGAATAAATGCTGAATTTGAAATTAGTAACGCTTCTGCCTTGTCAATAATAGACTTATGAAAGTTTGCTTTGTACCTCCCCTCCCCTTCTGTGTCCATTTTTGTCTTTTAAGAAAGTTTCCTTTTTTTTTCTTTTCAATGTTGTAAGTAAGACTGGCTTTTGTTTTTCCCTCTGTGCAAAAGCTATTGATCAGCTGACAAGGAAAGAAAGGTGTTTAGATTGTCATCTGAGGCTGCTTTCTGCATGGCCAGGTCCTTCTGCACAGCTCCCCAAATGGCTTTAAATGCAAAGTTCCTTTGGTCTCCACCACATTTTTTTTTTATTTTGTGTTGTTTTGTTTGGTTTTTTTTTTTAACAAAAGATTGTGTATTGCTTTTTTGGAGTTGTAGGTGACATATGAAGTAAACTTAAAATGAGGAGTATCATTCTTTAAATGCCTTTAGTTGCTGGGATCTCCTTTGATGGCTAGACACACCACTTGAAACATACCACACAGAGCCTTCTGTTAAATGAGGGCAGGTTAGGAGGATCCCAGTCCATGTGAAGCTGGGCAGGGAGCAGACCCCAAATGTATCCATGGACTGACTGAGAATATAGCTGGTTAATGGCTGGGATTCTTCTTGCATGTCTTCTTTCAATGTACTAATAGTGCATTTCTTTTGCTGTGCAGCAAGCCATTTTTTGTTGTTATTGTCTCTTTTGGGAAGCAGGAGAGGGAAATTTAGATGCAATCTCTCCTCACTCCAGCAAGCAAAAAATTGAACGCATTTTTCATGCCTGAAGGCATGTGTTCTACCTCTTAGTCGGTGTTAGAGCAGCCCTTTCAAAAGAAGTTTGTCATGCTTTAGCCCCAGCCAGCAACTCAGCCCCACGCAGCTGCTCGCTCACTTTCCCCTGGTGGGACAGGGGAGAAAATCGGAAGAGTAGAAATGAGAAAATGAGGGTTGAGATAGACAGTTTAATGGGTAAACTAAAAGCAGCCTGTGCAAGCAAAGCCAAAAAAGAAGAATTCATTAGTTGCTTCCCACGGGCAGGCAGGTGTTCAGCCATGCCCAGGACAGCAGGGCTCCAGCACGCGTAACAGTGACTTGGGAAGGCAGATCCAAGCCATAGCTCACTACTATGAGGAAAATTATCTCTACCCAAGCCAAAACCATCACAAAGCTGTGGCTGCATTTTGTGAGGATGCTTGTAAAACACTTGATGCTTTTTTGCTTGCCGGGTCAGGCTATGCAGGGACTGGAAACCAGGGAGAGGGGTGCCTCAGCTGTAGCTGACATGGGCAGGAGCCTTGTTTCTGGTGGCTGAGGGAGGAAATGTGATGGCAAGGAACATCATGCAGAGCTGAGGTGCCCAGGCCAAAGGAGGAGTTGCTTAACCAGTCCATAAACCCCCAATCAGTGAGCAGCCAGCCCTGCAAGTGCCAAAAGCCAGGCTTTTCTTAAATATAGAAGAAAAATCCTATGGTGCTGTGTCCAGTTTTGGATATGGGTTTAAAGACTTTTCAAAGACCAGAAAGCTCAGCAGTATTACTTTTCCATTTAATCAATTTTGTAAAAGCCTGAGTAATACCAGCCTTGCTGACAGTAAGTTTGTGCAGGCAGTTCACATGCAGCTTTTGCCTCTGTGCACATGCTGCCTCCGAAAAGATTCTGGATTCTTTAATTCATGTCAGGAGATCTGTGTGTAGTTCTGCAAACAGGTGATACCCCAGATCACATCAATAGATCACTCCTGAGCAGGAAACCTTCCTAACCAGATGCCCCTCTGCATTTTAGAAACAAGGGCAGTGTGAGGATTGCGGGGTTTATGAAGGCTGGAGGCTTTTCTCTTAGGGCTGGAGGAAAAAGAGATGGGGAAAAACATGCTCCAAGAGAGCATACACCGACTGTCTCTCTGGCTCGGAAAAAAATCTGGGGACATTCTGTTTGTAATCTTACCCACAAAATACTTTCTTTTTAAAACTCCAGCTCTTCCCTGGGTGGGGGGTTTGCTTAACACAAAGCGTACTCTTCCCCTGTGACTTCCTTGAAGTGAAGTGATGGGGCCGACCAAGTTTCATCTCACACCTTCAAAGCCAGGTTGGCATCACTGGCTTTTAGGATTTGCTCTGTCCTTCTGTCTCATGCTGGGCTAATTTAGTCTCATCTTGGTAAACAAGAAAAGGGTCCTTATTCAACAGATTTGAGCTGGAGTGACTGCAGCTGTCGTCTGGTCTGTGCACAAACCAATTTTGTTCATTCCCTCGCCTGGCAGGAAGCCTGAACCAGAATTGTGTCGGGACTAATCAGCATTAAACCAATGTCAGAGGGGCTGCAGCAGGCTGCTCTGTGGCAAGGCAAGAGCAACAGGGCTGTTTGGGAGGGATTAGCCTAAGTCCTGCTTGGGATGCAGCTGTGCTAGGAAAGGCACTGAAACTGTGCAGAGTATTTTTCTTGGGCTTTCACAACAAGCTGCAAACTGCCAAAAAAAGTGGCTTCCCAGGGAAAAATCAGCATGATTTACTGTATGTGACCACAGATAAAAAAGCCAGGAGGAGGTGCAGTGTCCATGGAGCTGTAATATCCAGGAGATACAAATGATGCCTTTGAGTGTGCAGGGCTTTCCCCTCCTGGAGAGGCAAGGAGGCAGACAATGAAATGAGTTTCAGTGTGTGGTCTCCAGCCAAGAGAAGATGTTAGTGATGCTGTTGCTATTGTTGTGTTACACCATAATGGATGTGTTAGTACTGAACAACACGAAGACTAGGAGGTGGAAATATTTTGAAGAGAAGACCAGAGGCTTGGCAAGGGCTGATTTGTAGCTCAAGTGCCTCACAGACTCTGTTTTCATGCATGGCATTTCCCTTGCAGGTTCACAAGTGCCTCCTGGTTTGCACTGTCAGCATTAAGTCAGAGAACCTGCCTTACACTGCTCCAAAGATGCCGAAATATTGATGTCTTACTTTGCTCTCCCCTCCTTACAGCTATTGAGTTGTCCTTGCAGTTTTTCATCTCAAAAATTATTTTTATCTTGCTCCTGAGCACCTTGATTTGGCTTTGAAGTCAGCCCTGCTTTAAACAGGGGCATGGACTAGATAACCTCCAGAGGTCCTTTCTGACCTGGTTATTCTGATCCACTCAATCCTCATCCCTCTGCTTTTACAGGTACATATTTTAGATTATTCTACAGCTGAAATTCTTCAGCTTCCTCTGTGATTCTGTCAGGGCTCTATTTGTTTGTGTATGTGCTCAGCATTAGTCATCCCTTCTCTGACTGCAGCTATGAGAGTTCCCTGGGAACAACCTGAAATGGGTTTGTGTGTTATCCACAGCAGGCACAGCCATGCTCTGAATGCCTTCTAGGCCTCCTAAACCTCTGCTAAATATGAGTCTGCCTAAATTTATATGTCAAAACTGTTTTCTTGTACAAAGCTAAGCTCAAATGAACTTTTGAACCGCATCCCTGCCACATGCTAAGCGTGTTTTTGTTGTTTCGGAAGCTCATTTAGGGGGAGCAAGCAGACCTTCTGGTCTGGGGTGCCCCAATTAATTATAAGCTAGCAACATAAGAAATCCTCCTTCTTAGGGAAAAATCTTCAGTGGCAAACCTGTCTGAGATGAGCGAACTGAGAACAGGAACAGAGCAGCTTTTTCTGAATGCTTCCATCACTAGAAAACTCCTTCAGGTCTTGGTGAAGAAAAAAGGACCAAAGGCCCAGGCTTGCCTTGTGTTTATTGACATGTGATATGGTCTTCCTTGGCAGTGTCTGATGGCCTGGAATGTTTACTGGGTGTGAGATTATTCATTAGGCAGAGGAGTGTTAGCTACCAGCAGTGCCTTCTGGAGCACCATTTTCCTAGAGGAAGGTGAAATGGTTTGGGGCATACTCTTAAGTGTGAGTAAAAGGTTAAAAAAAAAACCCAACTAAATAAAAAGACCACCAATTTTCTGAAAGCCTGCCATGCAGCTGGGTGCTAACAGAACTGGATGGGGTTTGAGAGGAGCATCCAATGCACATCCTCAAATAGTCACTGAAATGGTTGGAAAGTATGTATGAACCCGTCTACTTCTGGTAGTGTTGTTTGGGTTTTTTGAGGTTTGTTTGTTTGGTTGGTTGGTTGGTTTTTTGTTTGTTTGTTTTTGCTAGTCCTGGCTGAGAATGTCCTGACTTGCATGAGGGCTGGGCTGTTTTGAGGGCCAGTAACAGAAACTGGATTTGCTGTAACCCAAAGCCCCTTTTATCTTCTGTCCTTCAAGAGTGGTATTTTGGTATTTTTCCTAAACAACTTAAAACTTTGAGTTTCAGAGTCTCTCTGTGGATATTCAAAAATTGCTTTCCCCAATGCAGTTGTTATGCTTGGATTCTGCAGGGTCCTATTTTTCATGCTTAATTATAGGCAGTGTGCTCTCCTGATGGCCAGTGGCTTCAGGCTGTTATCCTGAAATTGCCACCTCTTGCCAGTTCTAGTAGAAGAGGTGTTTTGTGTTTTTTTTTTTAATTCAGGGCATTTGACAAGTTTGGGCCCCCTTCCTGTGGGAGCGCAGATGGCAGCTAAAGGGATGCTGGAACGATTTCACTCCTACCTTGGTGATGACAAACTGGGTTTCAGGAGAGAGTGGCAAGACTCTGCAAATCTGTTTGAACATATCCTGTGTCTCTGACAAATGTGGAAGGGATTTGATGCTTCCTGTGATGGCCAGTGCTGAGGTCAGAGGTCCTGCTTGCTTACTGACACTCTCCTGATTGATCATTATGCCCAGAGCTCCCCTCCTCTCCAGATTTCAGTGTTATGCTTTCTGCCTCTTCTGTCTCAGGGGCATCCTGTGAGAAGTGCAGAGCTGTTCTTGTCAGGGAATTAATTCTTCATCTTCAAGTAGAAGGGCCCTTCAGGAAAATTCACAGAATGATACAATGGAAGGGACCTTAAAGATCATCTAATTCCAACCCCCCTGCCATGGGCAGGGACACCTACCACTAGACCAGGTTGGTCAGAGCTCCATCCAACCTGGCCTTGAACACTTCCAGGGATGGGGCATCCACAGCTTCTCTGGGCAGCCTGTGCCAGGGCCTCACCACCCTCACAGTAAATTTGAGCTGGTGCAGCTCCTTTCTCCATCTCAAGGACCATGTGTGGTTTCAAGTTTTGTATGTGTCCAGCTTGCATAGCCCAGGGATTTGAAGAAAGGAACAGCTTGGGCTTGAAATGTCTGGAGGTGCAGCAACTTCCAGGTTCACGATCTGACTTCAGAGTTTTGCTTTCTGATGAGGATCTTTGCAAAGCTTTGTGTTACTTTTTGTTTGGAATACACAGTATTGTGGTTTCCTTACTGAACTATGATCTTTCATAAAGAGCACAATTTCCAAAATATTAAATAAAAGAAAGGTCAGGGAAAGGAAAAAACTGACTTTGGGTCAGAATAGAAGTCAGTGCTTTTGCTTCTACAGGTTAACACAAGGTTTCAATGAAATGCCTTTTCAAAGCAGAAAAGAAAGACTTAGGAAACATCAGGTATTTTAGATAATTGATGATATTGATTTTGTGGCTTCTTTGACATGCCCTGACAGTTCAGGGAAATGGAGCACTGTTGTTGTTTGTCTCAGAAAGTACAAACCTCTGTCAGAGAGTCCACCTGGATGACTAATGTGAGGTCATGTGTGTTATCATCTGGGTAAGGCAATGGCATTTGATCTAACCTGGAGAGGGAGCTGTACCTGTGTGGGGCTCAGGTTTTGCTGCCATTAACTCACCTGTTCAAGGTCTCCTTCTGTGGGCTGCATCAAAATCCATCAACTCTTTAGGCAGGGAGAAAGCAGTGGAGGCGTGGGAAGGTGATATGGATTAGTGCCTTTAGTGCAGGATTGTTACACCTTCCCCCTTCACTGTAAAATCAAAGTGTTCCTGACCTGAGTGAAACAGCTTAACCTGCAGCTTAAAGCAGCTCTGTTGGGAAGCACCAGTGTAAGAAAGGAAGCAGCAAAGGTGAGGAAAATCTCTGGATAAACACACCAAATAGTTTAGATCTCTGGGATGAGTGGCAGAAGAATTTTTCTTTAGGGAGGCAATAATTGGGAAGGGGTTAACCAGAAGCACCACCAGAACCCACAGTTCCTCTGGCTGTTTATAAAAGGATACTCTGCTGCTACAAAATACAGATTCAGGTTGAAGTTTCATATTTCTGCATTAAAAAAAGTCACATTCAGGCTGTCATATCTGTATAAACAGAGAATAAACCTTGCTGAATTCAAAGCCTGGCGTGAAGTCCTACTTTAGCAAGCAGCCTATTTCAGAGGCAAAAGAAGCATGTTTTGGAAGCTTTGTTGTTTTGGCTCATAAATAAGTTTAGCTAGAAGTTTGAATGTTTTTAAATTCTTTCATGACCCTTGAATTTGCAGCTGTAGGATGTGTGTGAGTGCTCAGATTCCTTTAATCTCATGCATGCATAGTGGTTTTGATTTCAAAGGAGAATTCTGTTCCCCACATGCACCGCTTGGTCTTGTGACCACTTGGAGAGCAGCCCCATTGGACTGGTGGCCTGTATACATGTGAAGCCCTTAAAATATTCATTATAGTCTCTGGTAATCTAATATTAGTGAAAATCATCTTACAGTCCTCAACAAGAAAGTATTTTTTCATCCTGGTAGTAAAACCACAGTGTTTATTTTAGCAAATATCCAGTAATACTTGTGCTCAGGTATCCCCTGCTTAGCTTATTGCTAATGTCTGTGTAACTGCTGAAATCTGTGTCATTTGTTGTCACAAATACTTTTTAGTTAGGGTCTTTCTTCTTGTGTGTGCTTCCAATTTAAATATATATATATATAGAAAAAAGGTTTCTTTAATGTAAATATTTAATGCAATGCACACAGACCTGTTAACCTTTGCATTGGGAATGCATCCATCGGGGATGCTCCTGGTGTATTCTGCAGGTTGCAGAATAAACTGCCACAAACCTGTCAAACTCTGAAGAGGTATGCAAATGCCTGTGTCTCTTTAATCTGACATGTGTGTATCCTGCCTGATTTGAGATGGGAATTTGAACCCCACAGGAGCAATGCAGGGACTCCTGATGCTGCTGCATCGCTGTGGGGAATTAGGAGCCAGCTGGTGTCCAGGTTTGAGAAGTGTCCCTATTGTTGCTCAGGCCATTTTGTGGAAAGAACCCCAGGTGCAGGGGGCAGCTTTTATCCTGGAGCAGAGTGTTCCTGACAGTCCCCTCTCATTGTGGGAGAGGGAGTGTGCACATGTGTATGGCTTTGAATAATACACCGCATGTGTGCTCTTTCTTACACAGAATGATGATCTTGAGTTGGTGGGCTTATGTTTTATAGGGAATGTTGAGTGGGGACTATCAAAACCCACCCTTAAGCCCCCAAAATTACTCTCTTCTGCCTTAGTTGGAAGGAATGACAACTTTTCCCAAGCAAAATGACAATGCTCTTGTTCTTTTCACAAGAGGATGATTTAGCTGTCCTACATTGTCACACCAAGACACCACTGTTTTCAGTTGTGTTGCTACATCTGTACATTGTGTTATTTCTCTCTCCTCTTGCATATATTTCCTTGCATTTATTAGACCTTCCAGATGTTTGTACACTCACAGAGACCAGAGGTACTAAAGTGTGTTCAGCTATGGTCTGTTCCTAATCCAGCCTCAATCTGCTCAGTGTGAAATGCTCCGTTTCTAATGTGAAATGTTGTAACAGCTACTGAGGCTCCAAAACAGCGTGGTATGGTTTGCCTCATTACGTGAAGCATTTTATTTAACTCTATAAAATTCCACTTTATGCCAACAGAAGGTGTAAAATACTATAACATATGTCATGTAGAAATAACAGGAGTTGTGTGCAGTGGCCAGGAGGGTTCTAGTGTCTGTTTGAGGTGGCTCTAAAAGCCTTGGTTTTCAAGTAGATCTGCAGTTGGTGACAGCTCATGCTTATGTAAAAATTAGAGCAGCAATTACGTGCCTTCTACCTATGTATTTTTAGCATGCCAATCAACCTGGGATCCAGGCACCAAAAGATTAGTGGATTAGTGGTGAAGAGGAAACATTTGCTTAAACGCCAAGTAATTTTAGGTTTATTTAGATCTCTGCTCTCTGGTGCTTTCATCTCTACTAACAGGGCACTGAATAATAGGTAAGACATGCACTTTGGTTGAAAGTGGACTTCAGTTTTTTACTCTCCTTTCTTTGCATCTCTCCTCTTTTAGGATCCCACTGGCTCTCTTCAACCCAGTTCGAGGCTAGGAATTGCTCCCTGGTCCCTTTAGTGGCTCTCATGAGTCTTTTTGCCTTTAGGGTCTAAAAACATTCCTGAATCATGCCATTCTTAAATGGATATCTACTGATAGAGGAGTTTTACACTGGAGTGGCTGTAGAAATGTGAGGAGAGAGCGGCTGAGACACTGGTTTTCATTGCTGGGCTTTGGCAAAGGAGAGACTTGCACGATTTAGAGCCTTTTGCACTTTTCTGTGCTCTCTAAGAGATCTTCTTGATGGCAGTGGAAGGTGTATCCTGGGATTTAAAGCTGTGTTGTTGGGAGAACAAGCAACCTCAAAAGACACCCGAGAGGAAATCTGGTAGAAGCCTTGAAACAGTGCTTTTGAGGCACAAGGGTCAGGACTGCACTTGCAGAATTGCCTTCATTTCCAGATGTCTGTGAGGACAAGTGGGACAGGGGAAGAAAGAATCTGAGGAGCATGGGCATTTGTGAGCTGTACCCAGGACAGTTACTTTTTTGTCTTTTTCAAGTGAGATCCTTCTTTCCACAGATCCTTTAGCCCTCCTCAAGGCATTAAGGGAAGCCAAAGGATTTTGTTTCTGGCAGCCTTTGTAGGGATCTGAACTAAATCTAGAGGCATGGTAGAAATGATGCTGTGATTTGAGTTTCCCACCTGGAATCTAGTTTGGATCCAGAAATTAATGTTTGCCTAGGCCTTTAGATTTGAATCCTGAAACTTTACAGTGGCCTGGTGATTGGGTCCTGGTGTCAGCTTTAGGTATTTTCAGTAAACTTGGAAACTGGCCACAAAACTGGCAGGAGTGATAAAGCATAAATCTGGGGATTTATGCCTGGTCTGAAATAGAGCTCTGCTGCAATGAATAAAACCTAAAGCTGTATCTTACTAATCTAACTAGTAATGATTTACTTAAGGTTTACACAAGTGTAAAGAATATTCTTCACGTGGCTTACATGCACAATTACTGTGCACTGATGCACTTAATGATCCCTTCTGTAAACTCACTGGCATTCTTCAGACTGTAAATGAAGCTGGTGCTGTCCAACACCTGTAGAGATGTTCATGGAGTAGTTACAACTGATCTTTCTTTCAAGGTGATACTTTTCCATTTTAACAACGTTCTGACACTTCTAGTTGACAAAACTCCATTTCCACCCCCCCCCGCCAAAGCTAATAATAACTGCATCATCCAGCATGGTGTATAAATTCTTCAGTACTTTGGTGACAGCTTTGCCCACTTCTGAAGCATTTGCAGCAATATGCTGATCTCCAGTTACTGTGGTACAGCTGGGTTGAAGCAGCTGAGAGCAATCTGCAAATTGAAATGGTTTTCAGGTAGCTCTTAAGTGGAAGTATCAGCTTTTAAGGAGGAATATGGCTGTGTGGGTAGCGCATTTTTGTCTCTCTGCAGCTTCATTCCTGCTTACCACCCTGCTCCATCCCGAAGCTCTGGTAATTTCAAGCCTTGCCTTAGGGCTCTTGTGACTTTCCAGTGTGCAGAAGGGTTTTTTTGTCCTTTCTTCTAAAAGGATTCATTTGTTGAAAACTGGCAGAAGACTGGCTCTTGGAGACTGTCATAGGGACAATTCCTTATTGGCAGCAACTTACGCAGCAGTTGCTCAAAACTCCCTTAACAAAGTTCGTGCTACACAAGGGAGTGCTTCTACTTTATGCCAATGAAAGAGCTTTGTTGGCTGCAAGAAGCAAAGTTCTTTCTTTGCTTGACCCTTTTCTCATCAAGACCACACATTAGCTAAGTTTTCATAAAGCTTAGCAGCTGCAGCCTTTGGCAGGTGACAGTTGCCTTCTTGTAACCCTGTGCTTGTAAAGCGTGTGCTAAAGAATAACTCACTGCAGTGGGGAGCCACTTCTGGGCCCATCTTTCTAAATCCTCCTTTTGCCCCACAGAGAAAACCAACTGTGTAAACCTCACAGGTGTGGGCCAGCTCTTCAAAGGGCTGCCAAGAGGCTGTCCTTTCTCAGGGTGTTTGAAGTATCCATCTTGAGTGCCAGTGTTTGGGTTATGGACTTTGCTTGTTGGAAGAAGAATCTTCTCAGAAACTGGGGATAGCTTCCTTCTGGTGCCAACTAAGTAAAAACCAACCACGAGTCCCTTGCATCTTCTGTGTGGCTCAGCACATCAAGGGATAGCTCTTGGCAACATCAGCAAGGAAGGGCTTCCTTTAACAGGGAGAAATCACAGTGTGACACGGCTGAGACCAGGGAACTGAGGCCTCAAACGTGTGTGAGGTGGGTAAAAGGAAAGCTAAATCCCTGGGTTTAGCTGGGTATTCGAGTTGCAGTGTGGACATCTTCGTGCTCTGATGATGTCAAAGTTGTTTAGTGCTGACAATGGTCCAGGTCAAATTAAACTTCTTTCTTTTCTTGTACTGATTTGCGAGCTGAGCTTAATTAAAATGGCAGGAGATGTTATATAAATGCAGCTTTGGTGAAATTGCTTCTGACTTAAAGTAAAAAATAAACACCTGAAACTTGCCATCCTGATGAGTGGAGATTAATACCAGGTGCATGATAGTATGTGCATTGCAGAGTGGTTTAAAAAAACCCCTAACTTAATACAGCCTAGTTTAAATGTAACTGAATGGACTGGAATTATAAAAATAAAGCTGTTTGTTCCTGTCTTAAAAAAAGCCCCAAAGCAAAACTTACTGAAAAACTTCCCTTTCCTTCCTGCATTGTTGCACACAAACCTTAACAGCAGTAGTACAGGGGTTTTTAGGATGACAGGTTCTACTTGTTTGTGGATTTTGGTGGGTTTTTTATTCTTTTCTTTTCTCTAGAAATGACAACTGTAACAAAGGGGATCTTGAGATAAAACTCTGGTACTACCTCTGTCACAGTGGAGTAGAGAACAAAACCTGTTTGGAGTCAGAAATCATATTGGTGAGACTAGTTCCAAAATCAGTCTGAGAATGCAACATCATATTCTAACACAGAAATTAGATGCATTTGAACTTGAACCTGCGCCTGTAAATAAGGAGAAAGCACAAGCATGAAAGATGTGCTGTGCAAAAGGCCTGAGTAACACAGGGCACCTCATCCTGTGTTCTGTCCGTGGAGGGAGGTGAGCACATGTGACAGGATTGGGAAACTGGCATTGCAGTGGGTAGGAAGCTGTTCAGGCTTCACAGGGAATGTGGTGGCATCTAAAATGCCTTCGTTTTCTTTGCAGCTAAGCCCAAGACTGCAATAGTCAGGTGCCTGTGGCTCCAAAACCAGGCATCCCCTTGGTGGACAGGCTTTAGCATCCTGCTGTGTTTAAGGACCCAAGCTGGTGTCTTGCTCCTGCTTGAACTTTTGTCACTTTGCCATCATTAATGTTCTTTTTGGGAGCTGAGAGCTGCATTTCAAGCTCTTCAATTTCATATGGTTAAATACCTTGCTCATGGCCTGTGTAACTAAACAAAGACTTAGCAAGCTGTTTAAGAATAATTATGTATGAACCTTCAATTTAAATGAACTTTTAATTGTCACTCAGATTGTTTTCTCTATTAGTAAAAGTGCTCATTCATTCCATATCAATTGTTAAAAAAATACGGCAGGTTTGAATATAAACGTGCAACTGAAAAGAAAATATGCTACTTGCATGTGAACAGGATAGGCCAAGGATTTCTGGGGCATCTTTTCCCTAGTTTGGGAGTCCATACTTGTAAAGGCAGTATGAATAATATGAGTGAATTCCACACTTTGATTTCTAGAGAAAATAAAAGCTTGGAGTATAAATAATTCCCTGTATTTATAAGTACAGGTCTGGTTTTGTACCTGCTCCACTGTTACCTGCTAATGCCTTCAGCCTTTGGAGACAGACTCCGAGGTAATTGTGTAGGAGCACTATGCCTTGGGTACCTGTTTCTTAAATTCCACCTGCTCCACTGCAAAAAGAATCACCCAAACTGACATAATTTAATTTTTTGTATTTGAAAAGATTATAATGCAATTTTGATGTAAAATGGAGGGTTTAATTCATACTTACTAATGTAGTCACATGTCTGTGCTCTCATGGCAGCTGGGACTTGGGACAGCAAATCTCCTTTTTAATAGAATTTTTTAAGTACTGCACCTTTTCCAAGTGCAGTTTGTAGCAATAATAGTGTTTCATTACATTGTGTTTGTATCAAGAATTAGGCTCCACAACACAGGGGAGTGTCCATAACTCTGTATTTGTATCACTGTTGTCAATTTGACTTCCTGTGCAGGAGTTTTTATGTAACTTCTGTGACAGTTTAGCTGTGTGATTGATGATGATAATAAATGGTCAAAGTACTGAAATGGGCATCAAACCAGCACCTGTCCTGCAGCATCTGGTTATGCATTGTTCAATGGGTTGCTCCTTTTCACTCTTCCTATTGCAGAGGTGGTGGCTACCTCTGTGGAAGCTCAGTGCCAAATTCTCTTTGAATTAAAATATGATCTTTAGGGGAGAGCTGAAAGGACAGCCTAGCAGAGAGACTTGTAAAGGTAGTGTGGATATGGGTCATTAGCAAGAGGCATCTCTAGTTTTGACAATTGTTTTGTTTCCTTTAGTTTAATACTTATGCAACTTTTTAGTTCAAGCAGCTCAAAAATAGAGTGAAATAACTTCAGACACATTGGGTGGAAAAACATCATCCTGCAGGTTTGAATGTGGGCTATCTTCAGGTGCCTCCTAAAGAAAAGAAGAAATTATCCTAAAATACAAATTCACATCTGAAAATCTCTGTTGAAAGACCTCCTGTGCCCACTGCTGAGGGTTGCCTTCCCAGAAAATCTGGCCTTGGCAAAGCTGTCTG
This sequence comes from Pseudopodoces humilis, assembly GCF_049639895.1. Classification (NCBI taxonomy): domain Eukaryota; kingdom Metazoa; phylum Chordata; class Aves; order Passeriformes; family Paridae; genus Pseudopodoces; species Pseudopodoces humilis. The sequence continues at coordinate 17,730,579 of NC_142204.1, forward strand.
TGTCCTCTGAGCTGATGTCTGGATTAGCAGCTCAAGTAGGAGGCTGTAGCGGAACTACTCTGACTTTACACCTAGAGTGAATCACCAGAGAGGTCACTGGTATTGCAGCTTTAGCATAGGTGCCAGCTCTATAAAAAGAGGTTTAACTAGAGGAGGGTTGTGTAATGCTTTTGTGTAGTGTGAGAATGTGACTTTTTTTGACAAAGAAATACCAAGGCATCTGTGGAAACATTTTTGTTGGTCTGCAGGAGATGAGCAGACCAGTTGGAGTTAGCCTCAGTTAGACATGCTAGCAGGAAGCTCTTCCTTTAGAAGTGGTAGCTGTTGCTGGAAGATGTTAAAATTGTTCATTCAAGTTCTAAACATAGCTTATTTATTCAAATTTTAGTCTAAAAACACCCAGTTATGAGACAGAAATGATGAATAGAGCTATTAGGTAACTTCAGTAAATCCTGAAAATGGCATGTGGTACAGGATTGAAGGTGTAACAACGTAGCTAACAGTATTCTACTAAATGAAACTCCTTGGGTTTAGTTCAACACTTGCTGAAGGGTTTTTTCCCTTCAACACTAGCTGATGTGTTTTTTCCCCTGAGTTTCTCAGGCTCTGGAAGGGCTCGATATGTGAACAAAGATGTCTTTCATAATAGGGAAGCTGTAAAGCAGCGTGTTGTTTGAAGTACTTGAGAATTTAATCTTGTTACTAATTTTGACAAGTATTTCTACCATGTCTGTCATTGCATTCAACACCTCCAGTAATCCAGTCCTGGAAGGTTTTATTTATCGTGTGGATTTACCCTTTGGCAGTAGTGGGGGGAAGAGAGATTGCAAGGGGGAATATTTAATGTCTGCTTCATATCTTTTCCCTTCCCCAGTACATTGTATATCTTTTCATTTTGTTCATATTTGCTTTTTTTTTTTTTTTATTTCTGTTTGTTATGTTGTGTAGTCTTGTACCAATATCTGCAAGCAGATCTCCATGGCAAGAGCTCAGACACTGCAGACAAAACCTCAGGTAAAGAGGGGTTAAGGATAAAACAGTCATCAGGACCTCTCTATTTCTTTATTTTCAGTCTTCTAACTCCTCTTGAATCAAATTAAAGATCACAGATCCAAATCAGAACCAAAACTCTGGGACTTTTTCATTCTTTTGCCTAATTTAAATCAATATTTGGAAAATTTTGTTCTATTTCTTGAAGCTCTCTTGGCAGATGTGGTTCTCCAGCAAAATCCCACTATTGATGTCAGTATATTGATGGAGAGGAGACTGTGCTAGGTCTCTGTGCTTAATAGACTAAACAATATCTTGCATGAGGCCATTTTAGAGGATACTTATCCAGAAATCTAACGAGGCTTAGTTATGTGGATTTGTGAATAGAAGGGTCTGGAAGGTTCAGCTCCACCAATTTCTGCTGCAGAAACACAAAGTTTCCTGACACCTCAAGGAACCTTATTTTGCAGTCTAGATTTAAATAGCAATACTGGTGAGGTTCACATAGGCACATACTCCCCAAAAAATTCCAAATAATTTAGATGTATTGATAGGGTACACATCCCCCTAGTGTTTCCTGCTTAAATATGATCCATTAATTCCTTTACATATTGTCAAACAAAAGGCAGGTTAGACACTGCCCTCCTCCCCAGCCCCCTAAAATCCACTACCATCTCACAGACAACTCAGATTTTAAAACTTTGGAATGAAAACTGTTTTGCCTGCCTTGTCCCAGTCCTCCCTTTCATATCATCTCTATCCTCTGTTTTGAGATTATGAGAATGTGAGCTCAGAAATAAGAACTTGGAGTTGATGTCTTTGAACTCTGATCAGCCTCCCACTGCCGCCTTGGCATCCTGGGGAGGCATGGAAGAAAAGCAGCAGAGCAGTTTCTGCATTGACTAACCAGTTCCTGAGCCTGACAATTAATAGCTTGCTTGCTGCCCAGCCCAAGCACTGTTATTCCTGTGCCCACATTGTTTTCTCATTCACACATTGTGTATTATTTGCTTCTCATGCAGGGTCATCCTGTTATTTAATATGCTTAACAAAATTCCATCTGCAGGGAGAGGACATAGCTGGGTGTGCTGAGCACTTTTAATTAGAGGAAGCTATCACAGAGGTGGTCACCACTAGCACTGTGCATAGTTGTGCTCCCTGTACATTCCTCTAAAGGAATAAAAGATATTTTTGTTTCTGTAGTCACAAGCATTCCTGTCTACGTTCCAGAGCTTGGAAGGAGTGACAGATAACTTGCATTCCCTGGACCAGAGAGTGTGGGTGGAGGATGCCTCTGCCTATTTGGTACAAAGCTGAGGATGCCGCTGTCACTTGTGACAATTAATTGGAACACATCTATTTAAACCTGAAGATGGCTAAATTTTTACATAGGACCACTCTTATGAAAGTCATCATGATTAACAACTTCATGACTGTAGCTGCATTTCCCTAATAATTGTATCCTTCATCCAAAACATGTATCAGGCTTGTTTTCTAATTTTAAGCAATCTTTTTGTTTTGAAATGAAATTAGCACAGTTTTTTCTTGATCTAGCATCCATCGCTTCACCATTTGCTTTTAATTTGAAATGAAATGTCCCTTTAAAAGCCAGCCTCTTAAAGGAAGGCACAAGTTGTTTGAGTACCATTAACAGGATGTAATATCCAAATGAAATGGAAGCTGAATCTGACATGTTTCACACAATTTTTAAAAGTACTTGATTTTTTTTTAATATCCTGAAAGCAAAGGGATTCAATTCAAACACAGTTTTTTACTTTGCCTCTGAGAGGCAGCTGTCTCAGTAAGTTGTGCTGTTTGCATGGGCAGCACACATCAAATACGATGTTCTTGTCCGTATTCATAGTACTGTTATCTGGCCATTAGTATTTTAGCAAATGGATTCAATTTGCATTTAATACCCTGTTCACTTTAAATGTGCCTTGCCAATTCTGTTTGGAAAGTTAGCAAAGAAGCACTTAAAAGCACGTGGGTGTTTTAATGAAAATTCACTGTTCATCCAGAAAAACAGCTGAGTAAATTCTCTCTGCCACGTGTGACTCAGCAGTTCAGAACTACCAAGGCTGAGAGCTGATAATGCCAGGTGCCCTTCAGTCCAGATCCCTTCCCTCATGTTTGCCAAGAGGATTCTGCTCCCTGTGCTTCTCTTCCAGCTGCTTGTCAGTGCAGAGCTGGCATGGTCCATGCCCTCCCATCTGGTTTTGGTGAGGGTTGGGGTGTTTCCTGCTAGTTTGGGCAAATTATGACCTTTCACCTTCATACACAGGCTGCTCCTGTCACATCCTTTTACTGTTTTTTTCCTAATTTGTGTATCTCCTCTGAAAGCTCACTCGGCTTGTCTTTCCACGAGGCAGCTTTGTATGGAGGGAGCAATGTCATGTCCTTTCAAGCAAATGACAGGTTGATTTACTCCAGTGTGGTGTCTTGGCTCTTCTCTTTTCCCTCACAATCACTGATTGAGAGAATTGTATTTTCTCCATGTGTGTTTTACTTTAAGTTTATATTTTTCTTAAACCACTGGAGTGGTAAAATGCAAACACTGCAGAGATTCTACAAAGGTAAGTTGTTTGTGCCATTTACTTTCCTGGATAAAATGAATCCATGTTGTCAGCCTACAGGGACATTGTAACTGCTGGTTTTGGGCAGCTGGATTTCTTAAAGCAACTCTTATACTTGACAACCAAAACTTTTTCTGTTTTTTTTTGTCATGAGAAAGGAAACCTTTAAAGAAATTTAAACTTCAGCAGTCACTTACTGTTAGCGGTGGAGAACTTCATGAAGTCATCCAGATATTCTCTTCTAACTTTTAGTAGAAGCAACCAAATAAATTTAGTATCAAATACCTGCCTTTGTGCCAAGTCACAGTTGTAAGGTAAACTCTGTCAGATGTGAGAATGATTGAAGATCTAATTGGGGAATAACCTCATGCATAATTGTTAGATTACGCGAGCATATTAATTACTGTTTCATTCTAAGAGCTAAAAATGTTGCTGAGTATGTCTAATTACATACCTGGAAAGAAAATTTTTGCTGGCTTTGCTTGGTGGGATCTTTATTTTGTGAAATTTTGGGAATTGGTGAATGACACTGTGCCTTTAATGGCTCTGCAAAGAACTTTTGGACCAAAAGAAGAGGTTATTCTACTTCTAAGTTCTGAAATAGAGAAATGGTCTCTGTTCTTGGTGCACTTGTCTGAGCTTGTAACTGAGCATGAGAAGAATCTTCATAGATTCAAAATCAAATCCAACCACTGAACCTGACACTGCCTTTTTACTACTAAAACATATCCCCAGATGCCACATCCGTGTGCTTTTTGAACACTTCCAAGGCTTGTGATTCCACCATCATGATGCTGCAATATGTCTAAATCCTGTGTTCAAAATAAGTATTGTATAAAAATAACAATACCATAAAATCTTAGAGATTACTTGGGAAGGAAAAGATTTTAAACCCCTTCTCAGAATTCACTTGCATGTGAGTGCTGTTGGAAGAGCTGCTTTAGTGTCCTAGTGTAATAGATAGTCATTTAATTAATAGATGTTAAGAGCTCCCTGTTTTGATTACTGTTTTGCATGCTGTAGACAATCCAGTCCATTAACAATATTACTGGGAACTCCATTAACAATATCACTGTTAAATACAGTATTTGTATGCTGATAACTGGAGGCATTTCTGCTTGAAGTCTAATTCCAATCATCCTCTTTGCACTTGCTGGATTCTTTGTGTGGAAAAAGTCTGTCCTTGAAATTTGATGTAGAAAAAAATAAATGTTTAATTTTCACACAGGATTTGTAATATAAAAAAGGTCATCTATAACAAATGCTTTAATAATTCATAATAGCCAAGAGGTGCTCATATTTTTTATTGATTTTAAAGGCAGCTTCTAACAAACTTGAGGGAAGGTGCTCTTTCAGAGACTAAGTCATTTCCAGATACTCAAGCTGTGGGGGAAGGCCAAGAATCCAGTTGATTGCAAAGTCATTTTCTGTAAAATTTCAGCAGTGACTTTTCTCTTGACAGTATATTTCCATTCTGTAAATACTAAACTGGCAGCTGTATTGCAACTGCAGTCAGATTTAGTGGAAAGGAGGGTAAGGTCAGACAGAATGGGAATCTTTTCTGTTTCTCTTTTAAAAGTAGTACCTCTGTTGAGAGTCAAAATGTCTATCAGATTTCACTAAAAAAAGAAGAAGAGAAAGAAAACCCAAGCCAGCTCTCTCTGAAGCTTCACTGCTGTTTCGAGTCATCATTTCTTCATTTGTTGCAGGAGAGAATTTCGACCAGAGTCCCCTAAGAAGAACCTTCAAGTCCAAAGTTTTGGCTCATTATCCTCAGAACATCGAGTGGAACCCCTTTGACCAGGATGCTGTCAACATGGTAGGTAGAGAGAAACTCTCTTCTCAAGTTGTTACCTGACAGTGTCAGCTCTCGAGATGTTCCTGGGTTGTTTACAGCCAGCCCTTGTGATGTTCTTGTGATCTTGTGGTTGTGGTGCTTCTGCTGGGACTAAGAGTGCTCACTGGGCATGCTGCATGAAAAGCTGTAGAGGAAGAGGTACTGTGAAAACACAGAATACTTCCAGGCACAACAAAAGTAAAGTGCTGCATTTCCCTGTTTCCCTCGTTAGAGTTCTAAGTGTGGTGTGTGATGAAACCCATCCCAGGGACTGGGTGAGAAGGGGTGTGGTCACCTAGGTAGGAAAGAGGCAAACCAAGGAATTTTTAAGATTCTGATATCCATGTGAGGTTTTTCAGTACACAACACTCTGCTTCTGCAGACAAGGGAAAGAGGAATCTTTATGCAGAAGCTGGAACTTATCTAAACCACAGCTTTTCCTGGGTCATCACTTCTAATGGCACTTCTGCACCAATACATCTCCTGTACATCTCTTTCCTCTCAGTTACATTTGATGTGAGCATCTGTGTGGCTGAGTCCCATGGACTGGGAAGGGAGGAAAAAACAATTCTTGGAGTCGGGGCAGTGACAACTGAAAGACTGGTGATTGACTGGAATTTTTCTGATGAGCTGGTAATTAAAGGATGATTCCAAAATCACCCAAGTACTTGTTGAGAGCATAACTTGACAAAGACAACAGATTATTGGTATTTGAGCTTCCCAGAACAAAAAATGCCATTTGTTTCTTAATTTAAAACTAATCAATTGTTGTAACAGTAACATTGCACAATATTCTGCTTCTGGCTGTTTTCAAAAACTTGTCTAACTCAATATTGGAAAATTAGGGAGGAACTTCCCCCAGTCTAGGTTAAAGGAGCTTTGCATTTGAGGAAGTCAGGACAGCACATTACCTGCTTCAAAACAGAATTGACCTCATTGTATGGTGCAAGTGGGAAGTCAGGAGAATCTCCTGGCACTCACCCAGCAGATAGAGAGGTGAGGAATACATAAAACCCAGATTAAGTTGGCTTTTACAAATGCAGAAATGCATTTGGAGCTTCCCTGCAGTCGTGAAGATGTAGAAATTTAGAGTTCATCTCCATTTCCAACAAGTTTTATTTTTAGCATCCTGCCAGATATTTAACATGAAAGCGCAGGAGTTGGAAGTAGCAGTGACACAGAGAGCTGATACTGTGGCACTGCACTTGCCTAGAAAGGCAGAGATGAGCCCAGTCACCCCCTCTGCCTGCTGACAGCTGGGGATTTCTGTCTTCTGCTTCCAAATGTGCACTGCTGGAGTTGGGGTGGTACTTGGGCTGGTCTCTGCATCACTTTGCTTATACAGAAGGCATGAAGGACTCCTAGCAATGCTTTGTCAGCAGTTCAGATGGTAATAGCTCAACTGCCAAGGCTGTTTGTGCCTCTTAGTTCTGCCTTTGCATTGGGGGTGTTCCAGTATGGAGTGATGAGGGGTGTGCAGCAGGAATAAAGCAGCTGGAATTGCTATGTTATTTGTCTCTCACGTTACAGTGGAGAATGTCTAATATTCATGAAGTGTGATCACAGTATCGGACAAAAATGGAATGCTAAAACCAGCAAGAGACCTATTAAAATAATTGAACTGAGCTGCATTGAACACATCTTTCATTTGCAATGTGTCTTGGAGAAAAAAAAAAAAGCGTTTACTAACAGCAGCAGTATTTTATGATCTTTTAAATGATCTTTTGTTTATTGTTTTGATCTGAAACATCATTTAAAGTAATATCCACCTCCACAGAATCCCTTGAGGCAATTATTGGCCTTTCTGATCTTGCCTTGCTGCATTAATTCTGCCTATGTGTTTGCTTTATGTGAGCTTCCAGAAGCAATTTTCCTCAGAGAAGAAAATGCATAAATCCTTGAAGGTTTACTTGTGAGGACTCTGGCTTTGCTGCATGCCTAAGGAATTTCAATTGCCTTCTGGAACCATCCTGTCGCTTTAAAAATAGCCCCCTGAAGTCCCAAGCAATCAAGCTGCCAAAGAGTCATGTTTTCTGTCTGTTTCAAAGTATGTGTCAGAGCTCTCTTTAATAGGGAATTGTGTCTTTCCTCCTGCTGCTTTTTGTCATTATCCCTGCCTAACCCCACGTACTGTCTTCCGCGGCCGTTCTGCAAATAAGTGTTGTACCAAAATGAAGTTCTCAGTAGAGAGATACAGAAATTTTTAGAATATGAGCTTCCTATTTTAGCCCTCTGATTCATCAAGGTATATAAATCTTTGCCTGTATTTCTGAAGCTCAGGGAAGCATTATCTGTTTAATGTCTCATGTACTGAAATAAAAGAATCAAAGGTTCCTTGGTGGAATTTGAAGGAGCAGGCTTTAACACAAACAAAAGCATCTTTCTCTCCATCTCCTCTCCCACGGAGCAGTTTGGGTATGGAGCTTGCTGCCACGGCATGTTGTGAACATGAGAAATACATAGAGGCTTAAAAAGTGAAAGAGAGATCCAGTGGAGAAGAGGTGAACCAGTGCTAGTGTGCAGTGCTTCAGAGGGGATCTTTGGTTCAGAAATGCCTGAAAATTATGATGGCTGGGAGAAGAAGGAGGGAGGGATTATGGGGGGTGTGTGTCCTGCCTCTGTGCTTGGGGAAGGGGTATCTCCTTCCCAGGACTTCCAGAGATTAATTATGGATTAGGTGACACCTTTTTATCTATCCTGGTGCAGCTTCCTTTTGTTTTTACAAACCATCTTGGTTATAAGCCTTATTGCAAATATGGTGTAATTCCATGGTTTTCTGCTGATGGATACGTTTAAATATAAATAGTAAAGTGCTTGGAAAACCAAAATCCTATCCTTTGATCAGTAATCTTGGAGAGTTTTCAGTGTTTGTACAAAGATGCAACGCAGGTGACTGACTGTGTTCTCAGCTTTAGTGGGCCAGAGTCACGCCAGCAGACTAAAATTTCCCCCCCTTAGCACATCCCAAGCTGCTCTCCAACACTCTCTTGTGGCATGTGTGACACAGATGAGATGGGAAGTGATTGATGTCCAAGGCCCTAAGATGAAAGTTTTCATGCATTAACGGCAAATTCAAAGCTTTCTGCATTGCTGAAAAATGATTACAGGCTCTTCCTTTTGATCTTAGTTTCTTAAGTGACTCCTGGTCATTCCTCCTACCTTGGTTCTTCCCATTTTCTTGTTTTCCTCTCTGCTTTTTCCTCTGTCCTCTTGTAAGTCTGACAATAGCAGGAGTCTCTGGGCCAAGGTTTGCAGCCAGGGTCTTGAAAAGTCAATATTCTGCATGTGTCAAGTTGTGGCTGAAACTTAATAGACAGGCATCCCTTTGTGTGTTCACCCAGTATATAAAGGACAAGGGAATAATAAAGGCTTGGAAGAAATTTATTTAAGCAGCTTTCTGAAACTGTCGCAGCTGATCTGAATTTCCCTGATGCCTATCTGTGTCTGATTGTAATAGTATATCTAATTTGCCTGTCCAGGTATTTTTCTGTCAAGTGAAAAAAAATTACTCTCTGATAAGCATTGAGATTTAAGCCTATGATTTCAGCGTGGTTGGCTTTGATAAGGCTTAGAGCCACCATTGAAAGCCCACATTCTAGAAATAAATTTTTATTAAGCAAGCTTGCCAAAAATGATGTTAAGAGAGATATTTATTGTGGAGATTAAATTTAAATAAAGTGTGAAACAAGGATTTTTTACTACTTCTTTACTGGAGAAGCCTTAACCATGGCACTGCTGTTAATGCCTCAATAAAAACTATAAAGCTCTTGAATAAAAATGTGGCTGCTCTTCAGAAATAGTTCAAGCTGCAATTTCATGGTTTGTGTCAGCAAAGGCCATCAATCGAATTAAATTCTTCTGCCAACTCCAGGCTACTTGTTTCCCTACACATTACCTTTTGAGCAATACATAAGAGCTGTCCTAGATAATTTAGGGGCCTGATAGCCTGATAGTTGTGGAGTCTGGACCACTTGCCTAATTCCCAGCTTTACAGGCTGTTGAATGGTCTCTGCAAGGTGCACTGCTAAGTTCAGGTTAGCAATGCCTGAAAATATATAATTATATTTCTCCTGGCCTCTTCCAGCATCAGAGGAGTTTACTCCTGGTCAAGGCATTAGGGGATGCACTCAGTTGTGTCTAGGTTCTCATACTGTGGTAAAATTGGATTCTACTGTTGCATTTTTTGAAAAGGAACACTTTGAAGGTTTTCCTTCTCTTCTTTCCTTTTGTTTCTTCAGGTGGTACAAATAAAGCTATAGTTCTTCGTTTATAAATATACTTATTTAAGCTTGAACATGAGTGATTTCCTGCTGGTGTGCAAGTTTCAAACAGGTTTTGCTGGATGTTTGTTACTTTGTATTAGATGGTTGATAGCATTCCCAAAGAATGTCTGGAAAAATGCCTGGATTTATCACTAGGACCATGCTTTGGAGAAACACCCAGTGTAGTAGAATCACTGCAAGAGATTTTGCTGAGTGGTAAATCAAAAATGAGGCTTTCATAGATTTTGGATGTTTCCCTCTGTGCCCCTCCTTTTTTCCAGTCTAAACTATTTGGTAGCACTTCAAGAAGAAAGTAAATGTAATAGCTGCCAGCCAGTTGGGGTTTGGTTTGTTGTTTTTTTCCCCCAGAAAATTAGGGAAGATCAAAGAATTCCAAGAAGTCTATGTAATTTAAATTCAGTGGTATAAGATGCTTCCTTGGCTTTCTGATTTTAGAGTACTGTGGGCATTATATATGCAAATGAGAGCAAAACTGGATATTTTTATATGATGCTTAAGTAAATGTCACAAAGACTGTTCAGGAGTGAAAACAGTTTCAGCAAGTAATGAAAATGAGCCATAATGACTTAATAGATGTATTATTTTGGAGGGTGCTTTCCTTTCTTCAGTCATGTCTCCCTCTGAAGTAGCGTCAGTTTTAGGTTGTTTGTTCTTGAATACCTTTTATGTCTAAAGGGAAATGGCTTGTTGCGATGCAGCCGATAAAAACAATGTGCCTGTACAGCAAAGACAGCAGAATAAAATTGTGTCTTAGGTAACTCTGTCTGTTTCTTTTCTCCTTTCTTAGCTGTGTATGCCCAAGGGGCTGTCTTTCAGGACGCAGGCGGACAACAGAGACCCGCAGCTGCACTCGTTCATCATCACCAGGGAGGATGGCTCCCGCACGTACGGCTTTGTGCTCACCTTCTACGAGGAGGTCACGAGCAAGCAGATCTGCACAGCCATGCAGACGCTGTACCAGATGCACAATGCAGAGCAGTACAGCAGCGTCTGTGCCTCCTCCTCCTGCAGCATGGACTCCCTGGCCAGCAGCATCGACGAGGGCGACGCCACGTCCCTCGCCAAGCTCCAGCGCTACAACTCCTACGACATCAGCAGGGACACGCTCTACGTCTCCAAGTGCATCTGCCTCATCACCCCTCTGCCCTTCATGCAAGCCTGCAAGAAGTTCCTGATCCAGCTTTACAAGGCAGTGACCTCCCAGCAGCCACCACCTCTGCCCCTGGAGAGCTACATCCACAACATCCTCTACGAGGTGCCCCTGCCACCCCCGGGGAGGTCACTCAAGTTTTACGGGGTTTATGAGCCCATCATTTGCCAGAGACCTGGGCCCAATGAGCTGCCACTCTCTGACTACCCTCTGAGGGAGGTCTTTGAGCTGCTGGGCCTGGAGAACCTGGTCCAGGTCTTCACTTGTGTTCTTCTGGAGATGCAGATCCTCCTGTACTCACAAGGTGGGCACTCATCCAGCAATGTCTGTTTCCAGCGGGCAGTTCCTGGGCAGCTGCAGCCACAGGAGCTCATAGAATTTCGTGTTATACAGAGCTAAGGTTGATTTTTTTGAAATGTGAGAATGCATTAAAAAAACGAGAGAAATGAGTGTGTCCTAATGAAAGCACTAAATAATTGTTTCCTCCAGGCAGTCTAGGTGCTGCTTGTTTAATTATGCATTGTATTTATCACTTGTGGCAGCTAGCAATAGAATACATTTGATTATTATCCTCACATTGCCCTTGATCATGCAAGACAGCATGAAATTAATCCTATCTTCTTCAAAAATACCCGCAGAAAGTAATACATCTTGCAGAAGACGCTCTTGCTCCTACTTTGATTTTCAAATTTCAGCAGTGTATGGAAGTCTGGTGTAATTTCCTGCCCCCCATATGATGGATATGTTCTTGTTAAAACACTGAGAGTGTTTTAGAGGCTAAAGATTTAATGGTGGGTTGAAAGTGAGTGGTCATTCCTATTTAGGGAACCCCTGCTTGGGATATTTGGGAATGCTGCTGACAACGATTCTTTTTGAGACACTAAGATTGCAGTTGGCCAAACATTGGCAGAAGTTGCTTACACAGAGCCTGTCCGTGTTTCATGTTGAAGTGTGCCAGCAAGCTTTGGAAAACCTGGTTTTGAAAACCTTTCTCTTATGGTTGTGTTCTTCTGTAATAGTGCAATGCTCTGCTGCAGGTTTGAGGAATCCTGACTTAGTACTGGGCTTGCTTTGGGATTTTACACCCTTGTTACTGTTTCCTCTAGGATGTTGATCCAGCCCTGGTGGTATGCCAACATGTCAGGTTTAAGTTTTCCTGCTGACTTTCAAGGGGATGTTCAGACTTTTTGGGTGTTCCTCTAAGTCTCACTGGAAGCCTGTCTGTGTAATTCAGGTTCCTAAATGGCATCTGTGATTCTGACCCTAAATTAGGAAAATGTGCATCAGGGAAAAATTTTTGGGAATGGGGGGAGTGGTTTCATCAGAGGAGAATGAAAAACCTAAAGCCAGGAGGTACCCATGCCTTTCAGTGAAAAGAGGAAAAGATGCTGAATACCTAGGCTTTTCAAGAGAAGTGGTTCAAGCAACAGACAGCTTGAAATTGGAGCAGGGAGAGAGGATGGGAAATAATCTAAAATGAGTATGGATAATGAACCTTCAGGCTCCAGAAGGGGTCGCTTGGGTTTGTCATATAAAAGGAAAGGTCAGGAAGTGTGTAATGGTAGTGCTAATAACTAAATGACTGAGAATGTGGGAAAATGTTCAGGGAGGTGGAAAAAGGGTAGTTCTTCTGCAAATGACTGAATTCAAAGGATTGATAGTTCTTTGCAGAGCTCTTCTCCACATGGACTCCAGGGGTTTGCTTTCAAGAACTGAAAATGAAAGGTTTTATCTTCTCTCGGTTTGAAGTGTGAGCAGAAATCCTGCTGTTAGTTTTGATTAGGCTGCTTTTCCCCTCCCTCCTGCTTGTGTGTGTGTGTGTGCACTTATCCCCTTTCTTCCTTGGTTTGAATCGTGCTGCCTTTGCCACTTTGCCCTGGGGTTTGATATTAAACAGCAGCACCACTGAAATGCCTCTCACTGCTCATCAGTCCCACCCTGCTTATGGACTCACTGAGAACTGAGAATTATTTTTTTTTTCTGTTTTCTTTCACACAGAAAGATAGCATTAGGAAAAATATGCTTGTCAGGTTACAGGTTAATTTTAGTAATATTTTGTGTATGTGGAGAGCAACCTGTATATACAGACGGATATACAAAATATTGACTAAATAGTTTTGACTCAGCCATCATATCCACCAGAAGTTAGATAAATGTTATTCTTCCAATTACTGGTTATAATTTAAGGGTTTACTTGGTTTGGTTGGTTTCATTGTGTGGGGGTTTTTTTAAAGAAAAGTGAGAATAGAGAAGTAATCCTTTCCATCCTTCAAATTTCAGAATTTTTTCCTCCCCCTCTCTTCCCTTCTATTTGTGAATCTAGGGATGTCCTTGACATGACTTTTACTTGCATGTCTAACATAGACACAATTTGATGGTGCATGGGGGAAAGTATATAGCTGTATTAGGGAAATTCTGTGATTATGTAAATAGCAGCGTAATGCTGGCTCCCAGAGGTGAGGGATGTGGATTGGAGGGCAAGTGCAAAGCCTTAATTTTGGCATACCCTGATAGTTGAGTGCTTGACTAATTGTGCACTGAGGCTTCTTTTAAATGTCAGTCTTGCAATTCCTGAAAAAGAAAACAGCAGCTATTTTCCAATTTGAGATATAACCAGCCTAGAAAGTACTGAAATCTGCTGTCTTCAGCTTTGAGATCCAGCAGGGAGGAACAGTTTTTAGCTCTGAAGTTCTTTCAAGGCAAAAGATGAAAAGGCTTTGGCTGACATATCTCTTGTTCCAAAATAACAAATGGGGGAGAGATTTTGCAAGTTTGCCCATCTTTGCCTTCCTGCTTTAAAGAGGGTGGTCTCATTGGACGGTTTCCAGAGGCCTGGCCTTGCAGCAGCCTCCCCAAACTCAACTAGAGATTAGCAGAAGATCCTCTGGTTGCAAATTCAAGCAAGACAGCATTATTTACACAAAAACACAATTCACTGGCATAATCCTGGAATACTTAAGAAATCGGAGCTGGACCAAAACCTACTTCAGTTCACTAACCTATTTCAGTGAGAGCGGCTGTTAACATGTATGGGAAATGTAAGCTGACTTTTTTGTGGTTCTCCTACACCTGTTGGAAGGAAGCTTTTAATTTAAGCTTGTCAAAAATTTAGTTCTTCTATAGAAGGCTTCTTTTGGGAAGTGGGGTGAAAAAATTAATTGTTGCACAACCCTGATCATACAAGAAGCTTAGTTGGTAATAACAGCAGTGAAAGGCTGGCAGGAAGGTTGCACAGAGACTGTACTGACTTTTCTGGAGTGGTTTTTCTCAAGGGAACAAGGAGTTGAGGATGAAAACGTTTATTTTTAACCCTGTAGCTGGGGCATAATATTTCCAGCAGCCAGAACAAAGGCATCTAAGTCAATGAAGAGGTGAGGGTGTTGGATGACTTTACCCAGCTTGCCCTGGATGTGTTCCCAGTGTGATAAGAGTGTGTCTGGCACAGCTCTGCCTTGGGGACAGGACCAATGAGTGGCTGTTTGTACCATAGCTGCTGCAGTCATCTTTGGCTATCCAGTTGCACTGCTGGTGGTGTCTCAGGGGTAGCTGGTACCCCATCACTTGGGAAAATGCAGGGAATGTAGTGGATTGTAGCTTCACTTTACAGCTGTGGTGGTCAAGCAGAGGGCGGAAGAGAGACTGGCAGCAAAGAATGATGAGCTCATTTTTTAAGCTGCTTTGTTCCCATATATTTTGGACTGCATAGCTGGGTAACTGGCAGAGACCTGTACCTCAGTGGCAAGACTGATAAGATCAGCCCTTACTGTTCCTGGGGACTGTGTGGTCTTCCAGAAAATTAATCACAATCATTGGGATTGCAGTTAGTGGGAAGTGCCAACTTTGGTCAGCAAAGGTGATACGGAAACCTGTACCTGAAATCACTTTCACTGTACATAAATTCCTGCAGCTTCAGGTCACATCCTTCCTGCATCTAGAGAATATTTTTAATAATAAATTGGGCAACTTTGCAACATTTGGGCTTTGAAAACCAAGGGGAGGGATTAGATATGTTTTCCCTGCAATTCTTCAGGGTGCAATCTCTGCAGTGCTCTTGTAAGTGCCCTTTATTCAGAGTGCAGCTCTCCCATGCAACTGTGCAGATGTAAGGTCTTGTTTATGTCCACTCTTCAATAGCTGCTACATTTCCAAAGGATAAATTAACAAAACACCAGTGGTGTGAGATTCCTGCTGGAGAGAGATGAATTAAACTGTGAGCTCTGTGGAAACCTCAGCAATCCATTTTGTATGTCTGCCTTTCAAGGGATTTAAGTGTGAGAGGGAACGTATGCAGGAGGCACAGATAAACTTCTTAGAGCTTAGGCTGTTTCTACTCATTATAATTTTGAGTGTTTTCCAAGTTGTTTTTTCAAGGGCTTGAGTAATTGCTCCTCCATGATTGAAATATTCTTTGTATTATTTTTTTTTCATCTTAGAAATTATAATACAAATGACTATGCATATATAAAGTCATTGCCTAGAAAGTGGTGTGTCTGAAAGATCTTTCTTATGAAGTCTGTTTTGGGGTAGATTTATAAAAACTAATACATGTATAATATGGTTGCCTTTTAAAGCATTTGTACACACTTTGCTCTTCTACTCATTATTTAAATAGCTACCCTCCACACTAATATTCATCCACATCACTGGGAAGTTATTGCAGAGAACAAATGATATGGGCACAAAATCTGTGTGTGCTGTGGAAGACACCTGGGTGTAGGGCCTCAGTAGAACTACACTCAGAGGCTGCAGTGCATGTTTCCCTGGAAAAAAAAAATAAATTGGGTAGAAAAATCAGAGAATGACATACAGTCTTCTTTTTTAAGTTAGGTGAAGTGACAAAATTGATTTTTAATTAGAAATTGCTCAATTTTGTTAGCAAAAGACAGTATGACCTGAAAAGTGAAGGTTTCAAAGCATCTGGAAAAAAGGAGGAGGAGCTGGTTCAGATCTGTGCCACAGCCCCACTCCTGTTTGTGTTCACAGTGAGCTGTAAAGGGAGACAGGGCCACTGCTTTTAACACTCTGCATACACACACCATGACCGCTCCACTTTTTTTTTTTTTTTTTTAATTTGGATATCATTTTTTTTCCATGATGAAACATCTTTATCTTTCCAGAGTGAGGGGAAAAAAGTTAAATTAGGCCTTTACACTGCAGTTATGGCAAATGCCAGGTAAATAACTTGGCAGTCTAAAGTGGTCTTGAGCAAAGTTGTGTACCCTGCTGGGCTCTTGTGTTCTCCCCATCATCTTCTGCTGCCTGGGGAGCCTGTTCTGGCCCAGCAGCCACAGGAGAGAGCAAGAGGCTCCCTTGTGTCTTCAGGAGCGCCTTTATGTGTCCTGCTGGCACCTTGTCAGCCTTGTCACAGACTTTTGCCCTCTTCTCAGAGACCTAACTGTGCTGGTAATGGGAGCTAATCATAAATTAATGTATGCTGAACTTCTGATGGCAGGCTGGGACATGGTTAAATTATATAAATGGAAATGTGTTGAAGCAGAAGCTTTTTATATGACGCGTTGGCCAACAAGGAAAACAGATAAGAATTGGCCTCGGTGAATATTGGCCTTCGGATGTTTCTCTTGGAGCAGAGCTGACCCCCAGTTTGAGAGACTAATTCTTCAGGCAATTAGCTGCAGCCTTGTCTTGACCCTTCTGTTCAAGAAAATATGTATTTTCATATTTGCATAAATTGCCACTCTGTTTTTATCACATAACCGAGTGCTGCGTCACTCACTGGTGAATGTGCCCTTCCTGCGGGGATGGAAGGGCACTGAGGTGCCAGGGGTCATTTCCTCGGGACAGTCTGCTGGTTACAGCCCCATGTCACGGCACCTGCCCAGGCTCCCTGAATGCAGCGCTGCTGCAAGGTGATTTCTGTAGTGAATAAACATTTCCTGCACCATTTTTGTGTGTTTTATCTGAACATCTCTTGAAAGTCACCGGGACTGGCTTGTCAGCTGGCAGCACGCAAACCAGATGAAAGGTGGAAGCTTCCAGGGCACTTTGATGTCTGAAGCACTTCTGTGTGCTGCTTCTGTGGAGCTGTTGAGATCTGATTTGAAAACCTTTGCTTTCAAAAACAATTTTTGTCTCCAATGTGGATTTCTGATTTCATGTTTCATCTGCAGTGTGCTATATATAAACATTACAGATCTGAAGGTACCCAGACCCAAAACAGGTCTGGTTATGAGCTGTTCTTGACTCATACTCAGAGCTCAAAGCAAAATAGTTTTATTTTCCAGTTTTTCCAATATACCTGTCTCATCTAAATCATATTTTGTTACCAAAAAAAAAGAAAAGAAAAGGCAGTTAAATAACAATTGCTTATAATACTTGGACTGAAGAGGTAGCATGTAGAAAAACTATTGGTCACAAGAATGTTTTAAAGCCTGTTCAAGTGTTTCCCTCTAAAGAATCAGCTTTTATTCATTCAGGTTCATTGATTTTTTTTTTTTTTCTCTGTTGTTGGTTTGGTTTATTTTGTTTAAAGACAATTGTTTTGTGCATATTGATAAGGTACTCTTTGAGAATACCATCTGATATCATCTTCCAGGATGCATTTTTAAATGTTTGTCTTTTCAAAGCTGCATTTATACTTCATGTGTGTTCTAAAAGCAGTAGAGGAAAGGAAGTGGTGTCCAGGTAACTAATCTTTTCAAATGCTTTCAAGTGCTTTCCAATTACATGTAAAGTGAGACTTCAAAAGGAAAATAAAGAAGCACAGTCTATTTTTAAAGCCTTGGACTGGATTTAGCGGTTCCAGGCTGTGACTCCAGCTCTGTGGTAGCCTTTCTGCCCTACCTTTGGTGGGTTACTGGAACAGAGAGTTGGAAAATGGCCAAGTTGTGCTTTCAACGGGAAGGCTGGGGGTGTTGAAACTGGAATAACACTACACTGTTCCCAGCAGGAATGCTGTTCCTGGGGAGAATGAGCGTGTGTGCACATGTCTTATACACAGAATTCCTGGGACTGGGAATTTGCTGAGAAGGTCCCAGGTGAAATTCTCTTCTGTTTGATTATGATCAAAGATTTGGATCTGTTTTGGGGGTAGAACCTGAATGTGGTCTTAGCTGTTTGGGGCAGGGATAACACTGATGTCTTTCTGCCTTCTCAAAGGATCTTGGTTTTGCTCTGCTGTGACATGGGAAGGATTTTGAGATACCAGACTCTTTTGTGGCAGGAAAAGTAATTTTCATGTTGAGCTTTGTGAAGTGCTTAACATCTCAGTGCTTCTTTTCCCCATATGTTTAATGAAAAGAAGATTTTGTTTTGTTTTGGTTTTTTTCAGTCACTGCCTGTGTTAAACTTTAAGGTCTTTGGCATAGATATTTCTTACTGATTATTGTCCTGTTATTGTGTTATGGAGAATCAACATCAAGACAAAAAATTGTCAAATTTTGAACTCTTTCAGAAGAACATTTGTAGGGAATTGATGTTCAAGTGCTGAAACCGTTTCTATCTCCTGCAGAAGACAGTGATTGGTAATTCTACAGGAATATCTCAGGGTGTGCATTTTAAGCACTGTATCATGTGAGCCATGTGAATGTTACCAGACCTGGGCACACTGTGGCTGGCCATGGTGCTCCTGCAGTGGAGCAGGTCCCTGCAGCCACTGCATGTCCTGCACAGGGAGCTGAGATGCTTGGCTGAGAACCCCCGGCAGATGGTGCCAGAAAAGAGAGGTGGATCCAGAGTCTTTGAGCTTTGCTCTGGTGCCCTCTCCTTCCCTTAGTGAACAGGTTGTGTCGGAGACATCCAGCTAAGCTATTAGGAGGCAGTGGTTGCAGTAGGAGCTCCAGGGACCACTTTGCACCTGGGGTTATCTTCCCTGAGCGGTTTCTCTTGGAAAACGTTCTGTGAACAAATTAGAGATGGAGCTTTGAACATGAAGAGTCATAGAATAATTTTGGTTGAAAAAGACCTTGAAGATCAACTCCAGCTGTAAACCTAACACTGCCAAGCCC
The DNA here is from genome assembly GCF_049639895.1 of Pseudopodoces humilis. NCBI lineage: Eukaryota > Metazoa > Chordata > Aves > Passeriformes > Paridae > Pseudopodoces > Pseudopodoces humilis. The sequence continues at coordinate 17,749,379 of NC_142204.1, forward strand.
ACCACTAAGTCATGTCTCTAATTGCCATATTTACATGTCTTTTAGATGCCTCCAGGGATGGTGACTCAACCCCTACCCTGGACAGCCTGTTGCAATGCTCAACAACCCTTTCAGTATCCAATCTAAACCTCACAAGCACATTTCCTCAATTTCCTGTTTCCAGGCTGTCCTCAGTAACCATGTAGGCTTCTCTCAAATTATAGGTACAAGAATTTCTCAATCAAAAATTATTTCAGGCTTTATGTGATAGGTGGCTAACCTTGTACAGAACATAGCAAGTACACACAGTACATAAACCTTGAAAGTACATAAAAAGTAACTAGAGTTTCTGACTTCTTTGAACAGATAACAAAAAAAAATATTTACAGATTTTTTGAATGTTATTTTTCTGGAGGGAACTGGAACTTCCCTGTCTTCAGTCAAAACTGCTGGGTACATAAATATATTTTATTTATTAATCACTGACAAGCATGGCTAGATGGTAACAACCTAATAATTTAGTCATCACTAGTTTTTTGTTGTTTTTTTTTTTTTAACAGCATTTTTTGTAGTAAATTAGTTACAAAATTTACAAAATTACAAAATGCTAGTGACCATGTTAAATATTATCAGTAGCACCAGAGAAAAGGCAGCATGCACTTCCGGAGTTGAATGCCCTTATACAAAAAGATCTTTGCAACTTTTCTGCCAAGACCTGTTTCTTCATGTGGCTATGCAGATCAGAACAGACTTTGAAGGTGTTTCACTCTATTTGATTTTTTTTTTTAGTCTTTAAAGCTTTCAGAGTTATGAAATGTTGAGACTCCCAAGATTCACCAGTAAGTATTATGACTCGAGTTTGTGTAAGTTCTCCTTAACAAGGAAAGGAATGCACACGTATCATTATAGAGCATTGCATGGGCAGGGATTCATAAGCCACTGATCTGCAGCTGGGAGTGTTTTGGAGGTGTAACCTTGAGACTGACTTGTATGCATGAAAATAATTTTGAAGACTGACTGAATAGCTATTAGTAAGACAAGATGAAAAATGTTTTTGCCCTGCCAGCTGACCTTCTGCAGATTGTGTCTGGTTTTCCACAGAGAGGTGCTAGCAAGGAGAATGGGTTATGCAATTTGTTGTTGTGATTTGCATATTTATTCAAGAACATCTTCCCAGTAACCTCCTAATAGCTGAGCAGTGTCAGATGGTAGCGCTTTTACTGTTGTTGGTGTCTGCCAAGGTCTTGGGCTGGGATGTTCAGGAAATAAAGGTCAAGCTGGGCTCCTCTCCAGGCAAAAACAATGGGGCTGCAGGAAAAAGCCTTCTCACCTGACTGGGAACCAGAATGTTCATACATGCATCTTTGATTTCCTGGAGTGGGGCAGAGAGGATTAGGAGAGATGGGCAACAACCCAAGTGTTACCCACTGGGTTGTTATCTGGGTGTGGCCTCTGTATGAGAGAAAATCTTTTGGTTGCTCAAGCCAGAGCTTGTGAGACTCAACTGGCACAGATGAGGCTTGGGTTTGGACACAGCCATGGAGCTTACAAACCCAGGGATCTTTACCTGGTTCCAGATGGATTGTCTGCAGTTTGAGATTTGCTGTAAGGATGACCATCTCTTTAAGACTGCTATGTGATTTATTTACTGATTTTAAAAATTTGTTCTCAATTTATCCACTCATTTGTATTAATAAATAGCTTGTGCTATTGCATTATGCCAACTAAATATTTGATAAATAATTTGTTCTTACCCAAATTCTGAAGCATCCAGCTCAGCTGAACCAAAATAACTTTTAATTTAAAAACTAATACAGCGTCCTATTAAAATCAAATTAACTAGTGGGTGAAATACAAATTTGGGAAAGTAATGTAATATAAATATACTAGCTACACAGAATATATTTGAGAACTAAATGTATATTAGGCTTCTGTTTAGATTTAACTTAAAAGCACTGCTTTTATATACTTAGGGACTGTAAACTTCTGCTGGTATGTGGCCAAGACAAGTCGGCTGGCAAGTACACTCAGCTTTAGAAATAGTAGCAAGTGGAGCAGAAGCAGGCAGGCAGGAGCAAGCAAGAAACCACAATGTTTCCTTGAAGTTCACTTCTTTCTCTTCTTCTTCCCATGTAAAAACACAGGCTTATTATGGAATTAGAGTATTATTATCCTGTACTAGAGACAGAACTTTTGGTATCTTTTTAATAAATTAATTTAATGACAGAATGGATCTAGATAAGGTATGAATATCTATGCTCAGCAGCTTCTTTTTGGGAAGAATGAGTGTTAATGGATTAAATAATATTGAAGGTTTTTAAGTACTGCCTTTTTTCCAAACAACATCTTGCCATATAAGCACGGTTACTGTCTTGTTTTGTCACTGATGTCCTTGCCAAACAGATCTCAAAAGCAGAACACAAGGAGATAATTCAATTTGTATCTTTCTCTCTCCCATGTCTAGATTATCAGCGCCTGATGACGGTGGCAGAGGGAATCACAACACTGCTGTTCCCATTTCAATGGCAGCATGTGTATGTCCCCATCCTTCCTGCCTCTCTCCTGCATTTTCTGGATGCTCCTGTTCCCTACCTGATGGGGCTGCAGTCTAAGGAGGGAACCGACCGCTCCAAGCTGGAGCTGCCTCAGGAGGTCAGTGTCCACCTTTGCGGTTGCTGTCCTGAAATGCCTTATGCTGTGCGAATTACTGCTGGAAAATAGTGCCTGGTGTTAGGAGGCTTCTCTGGCTCTGTGGAAAGTGTGGAGTGAGATAGCAGGGAAGTCTCCACAGCCCTTCTTGGTCCATTTCTTAATTTAGTACCACTCACTGTTTTGATTTCCAAAAGCTTCTCTTTCTGCTGTTTGTTGTGACAAAGCTTGTCGGCTTTCCCTACATCACACGCTTCACCAGGTTCTGTTACTCCATCAGTGTCGCAGTCCTACTGACAGGGGGCTAAAGAGCATTTCATTTGGGGAGGATCTTGATGGATCTGGATCTCAGGTGCAGTTGCTAGATGGTGTAAACCTGTCCTTGTCCTCCTGCTGCTTTGGAGTGTGCCTTGTCCTGACAGCCCCATCCCATCTGTGGCTGAGCTCATGTGTTCCATCACTGGGCCAGGTTTGCATTAATACTGTGCCTATGAACCCCTTAGAGAGGAAAAAAAATAGAAAGGAGGAGTCATCCTCTTAATCTCAGGGTTAAATCCTTGGTGGTGTGGAGAGTGAAATGGAGATTTTTTCCCCTCAAAATTTGCTGAAGGTGATTAAAAATGCTTCACGTTTTAACCTGGCCATATGGCAGAATCTTTGGGATATGGCTCACCTGTCTGCATTCCAGATGGTGACTGGAACCAGAGCATGCCATGTGCTTTTAAACTTCGGTTTCTTCTTAAAATCAGTGTGAACCCCAAGAGTATCTGCTCATACAGCAGGAACATCTCCTGACAGTGGCTCTGCTGAGGGGGCAGAGTCCTTAAGGCTTCCAAGTACCTGCTCTGACTGAGAAGACAGATGGGAGCAGCAGCAGAGGAGAATATGCAGGAGTGGGAGGTTTTGTGTGGAAGTGGAGGGACAAACAGGGCAGGGTAATACAATTTTTAATGAAGGTCTATTTTACATATTGCATGAAGGTGACTGGGTCAGCCTTAGTGGCATGGAACTGCAAATCAAGTTTTACCTCATGGATACAGTGACTGAAGCACATGAAATCTCTACTGGTGTGGAAGCAAAGCTGCTATCTAGCTATGTTCCTCAGTAAAACCGTGCTTATGTTACATAATTACCACGATTTTTAAAATTATTAGTCACATGCTTTTGGTTAACAGATTAAGCTGTCATTTTCCATAAATTAAAATTTTAATGTGACAGTATTTAATATTGCACTATCATTGGAATAACAAATATCACCAGGGAGGGAAGAGTAAGAGTGGGATGGAATCTGCCCCCTCCATGATGTTGAACAAATGAGTGAAAAATACCAGCATTTATGAATACCACAGGTCCAGTAATTGTGGTAGAGGGAGAGAAAGAAGACATATTGAACAGGGAAGATCTTGAATCTCAAATTCTCTAGACAATAAAAAATAAAAAATCCCTCAGCATGCGAGCAGTGATGAAGCGCTGTTCACATCAGCATTCCTTTATTGCTCAGGCTAGGGGCTAGCTTTTCAAGCTCTTGCTCTAAATATAAACCATTTGTTTGTTAGAGATAAAAATTCTAACAACTGGCCATCATGCTGTCTTAAGGTTACTAATCTCCCTGCATTAACTTTAATCATCAGATGTTTCTGAAGAGAGAAGTGAGACCAATTCCCCAAGGGTTTTCTGAATCCAAATCTCATTTTTCAAATTTTGTAAATGATATGCAGAGCTGAAATTAAAAAGCCTTTGAAATGAAATATTGATAGATAAGAAGGCAGTCCCTGAGCTGAAGAACTGTACTGACGCAAACCCCAACTGTGTAATAGCTGCACAGTTAAATAAAGCAAATCATTTTGTATGAAGAAATGCTTTTTTCTGTACAGACTAAATTTAATACAAAAAAGCTGAAGGGACACTTCTGCTTTACCAGGTGAATCCTAATAAACTTTAAAGTATCTATGTGAAAGGTGATTAATGTTAATAAACATGTCCCTGAAATATCCAATATATTATGAACATCTTTGCTGTGGAATGTATTGTCCTGCTGAAATTAACCTTTTCAAAAATGAAGGAAAATAAATCATTTATCATCACATAATCTGAAGATTAGTCTGGGGTGTTTGGTAAGAGGTAAAGAGCACTAAAAGTGCCTGGGAGAAGGCGGAGGAGCTGTGCTAATGGCCAAGTCAGGGTAACAAAGACCTGCTGCTGCCCTATGGGTTTTCTGCATCTCCTGTACTGCAGTTTTTTGCCAGGATAAAAAGCATCAGAGCTCAGCACCTTGGGAATCTGACCTGGTTTAAGATTTTACTCAGTGCACTCAGACAGTGAATTTCAGATGTAAGCTGCTGTTCAGAAGATCAATTACTGTTTTTCATTCTGCTGTTATTCCTGAGGGTGCATTTGCAATGTAATTAATTTTTATGTGGGGTTCTTCTATCCATTGACACTTTCCTGGTAAAAGTATCTGCTCTGCTAGATTAATGTCTTCACTTAGCTTTAATCTTGTGGGCTGAGATCCATCTCCACTCATAGCAAAGCTAAGAGCACTCTCTTTAAATCTCAGGCAGAGGAACTGCCAATATTAAAACCCTCCATGGAAACAGGGGGTCAGGGAGTGGGGAAATAAGACTTGGCCTTGAGTAGACAAAGCTGTACTCAGACATAATCCCAAAGGATTTCTGTGGGACCCTCTTTTGTAGTTTTGCTTGAAGCAGCATCATCTTTCTCATTTCTGAATGTCTCATTTCTTGGTAGCACAGTTGCAGAGGGTTCTTGCAGTTGGATCCTGGTAAAATAAACGTGCCTGTGAGATGCAGTAATTCACACAAAGGGTGTTTACATGGGCTGAGAAGTGGTGCCGCACTTCCTGCTTGGTGGTGTGTCCTTGGTTGCTCTGGGAGGGCATATGAAATCTTTGTGCTGAGAAGTTTGGGGTCTGCATGTCCTGGGGAAACAGGATAGGGCCAGGAGCCTTTATTTGTCATCCAGTTGACCCTCAGCTTTACTGGAGTCTGAAATGTCATGGGCTAGACAGCACTGCTAAAGTGTCCTGCATACATGTGCACTTACCCTTCTCTCTGGAAGCACCCTGGGAGAAAAGGCTGCATCACAGAGGAACCACTTCAGTGCTGAGCATCCATTTTGAAACTTTTGTTTGTATTTCAGGCAAACTTGTGCTTTGTTGACATCGATAACCACTTCATCGAACTGCCAGAGGAATTCCCGCAGTTCCCCAACAAGCTGGAGTTTATCCAGGAAATCTCCGAGGTTCTCCTGCAGTTTGGGATCCCTCCAGAAGGCAACCTGCATTGCAGTGACAGCGCCACCAAGCTCAAGAACTTGGTTCTTAGTGACCTGGTGAACGACAAAAAGAACGGGAACATCCCCAGCAATGCCCTCAACATGTACGAGCTGCTGAAAGGCAACGAGACGATCGCCCGCCTGCAGGCCCTGGCCAAGAGAACGGGCGTGACCATGGAGAAGATGACCATCAGTGCCCCCCTCACAGAGGAGAAGGATGGGAAGTTGTCATGTGAGGAGCTGGAGCTGAGGGACTACAAACTGAACGTGCAGCTACGCGAGGTTTTTGCTAACCGCTTCACACAGATGTTCGCAGACTATGAGGCTTTCGTCATCCAGGCTGCCCCCGACATGGAGTCGTGGCTGACAAACAGGGAACAAATGCAAAACTTTGACAAAGTAAAGATACCCATGTATTCGTGTCTCCATCTAAAAGGGGGAGGGAGGATAGCTGTATTTGTATATATAGCCTAGGTACTCTTTAATCTGCCGTTCCTCATCTGCCTCACTGAGAGATTTGTCCATTTCCATTACACAGGGCCAGATCTCCTGCCAGAGTAAATTGGAGCGCATCCACTGAGCTGTTCAGAGCCATCCTGGTTTGTACAAACCAAGCTGGCAGGCTTCTGCCTTGATCATGGGGCTGCTCCTGTGGCCTTGGTGGAAGGGTAGCAATTCAAAGTGACTTCTTTTTCTGTCTTACTTTCTTCCTTTGAGAGGAAAGGTGCACACTTGAGACAAAAAACAAATCTAGTCTTCCATATTCCCTAATGTCACAGTAGAGGTTTTTTGTAATGGGTAATGTTCTGAAGAAGGTTTTCACTTAAAGAGTATTGTCGTGACTCCATTGTAGTGTATACACAAGAGGGAAAAGGAATCCCTTGAGGCTGGAAATGGGGATATGAAGAGATGGGAGGATAGCAGAAGGAATGGGAAATGTTGGGAAGCTTGCACAGCTGCTGAGTGGCCCTATGAAGAGGACAGTGTTCCTAGCCATCATCTCTTAGATACAAGTCCTTCTCTAAGGAAAGGGTTAAAAGGATGAACAGTGAGGAACAGACTAAATACTGATCTGAGTCAGTTTTTTATTTAAAAAAGTTGCTGCAATGCCTTTTCTTGGTTTGTTTGTTTTTGGGCATTAAGCAGTGCAGCATTCTAAAGGATGGGGTTGTTTAGGCCATCTCTGCTAGTGCTTCTGCAATAAAATGGGCTGTTAATTTTAGGGTTTTCAAAGCTCAGTGAGAGACTTAGACGCACAGTCAGTTCTAATTGGAAATTTGTGATTAATTGCCCTGTGTAACATCCAGAAGAGCATCAGCTGAGGAGCACTGTAGCATTCTTGATATGTGTGACACCTTAATAAGTGATATGGTCCCAGGCAACGATGCCCAGACCAGAGGTCCCAAGGAGGTACATGTGATGGTCTGCCATGCCTTTCTCAGGGTTCATTCCTGGGGGTGATAGCTGCTAGCTTGCTTTGAAAAAGCAGGCAGAATGAGCACTACTTCAGTAACTCCATATTCCCTTTGTTGCAGCTATCACAAAGCATCCCTGACTGCTTAATTCTTACAGTTGTGAACCAAACCCCTTTGCAGATGGATTCACAGCTCTCTGAGAGGTGTTTTTATGGTGGGGGAAGCCTTGTCCAAGCCTTCCTGCTGGCTGCTGGATCAGTTCTGTGCCGAAGGATGGCTGGGCACATCAGTGCTGGGTGGGACCTAATGAGCTGTTCTGTATTTCAGGCTTCCTTCCTTTCGGACCAACCCGAGCCTTACCTCCCATTCCTTTCACACTTCATCGAAACACAGATGTTTGCAACCTTCATAGACAATAAGATAATGTCCCAATGGGAAGAGAAGGACCCTTTTCTACGAGTTTTTGACTCCCGAATTGAGAAAATAAGGCTATACAATGTCAGGGCCCCTGCACTGCGGACATCTAACTACCAGAAATGCAGCACTTTGAAAGAAGCAGGTATGTTCAGATGGGCTGGTAAAATATTCAAAAGTACAATGTCAGCCACCAAGAAATAGAGGTCCTCAGTCATCTGAGTGTTGCAGTTGATGAGGAAGTCCTAGAGCTACCTGAGGAGGACTCAGCAGTGTCTTGTCTCATCTAAGCAAAAACTTTAGCGTGCTGTTAAACACCAGAAATGTCAGGAGGCTTTACCTTCCCTTTGAGCTCTCCTGGGCTGGTGCCTTTAATAAAACCAAGCCAAACCCAAATGGAACTGGCTCACAGTTTCTCATTTCAGGCAGCTCCTGTTCCATTGCCAGGAGAGCTTTCCTTCACCCTGGTGGTGGGACCAGTGCCAGCCACACTGAGGAGTCGAGCCCCAGTGTCTGCTCCACTGGCCTTGTCTCCCCCTTCCCATAAAAAGAAGTTGTTTTGCCTTACACCATTTGGTTAGAGCAGCAGGGGACGTAATCCTGTGTGGCATATTTAGTACCTCCAGCAATAGATGTTCAGTGTTAATGAACAATACGCTGTACTGAAGGCTTGGAATTTTTTTCCATTACTGTCACAGGATGCCTTTTCAAATTATACTTGAATTTCTTACTAAATGCTTGTGCAAGTATTTATTTAATTTCTAGGTAATACAGGGAAATTATACTCCTAAATGTCTTGGAACACGTATTAGTAAGCTAGGGCAAACACATTTCTCATGGGGTTTTTTTTTTTGGTTTAACTCCCTCATTGTTTTACTTATTATAAACATGTCAGAAATAGAAATCTGTGTCTGTTTTTTTCTGTCTAAACCCAATTCTAATTTGCAGGTCAGCTGTCTATTCAGCGTCTAGTTTTGGCAGATATTGTGGCACCAGAACCTCATTTTCTGTCCTGTGAAAAGCAGCAGACTGATAGTAATATGAATTTTCCTTCATATTTACTATTCACAGTATATGTGACCCCAGCACTGATCCAGCACCTGTTTGTTTAACTGTTTTCAGAACCCTTCAAATCCTCTGACCCCACACTACCCACTCCTTTTCTCCAAAATGGAACCATATAAACTGATATTTATTTTTTTTAAGAGGGGGAAAAAATACTTGCTGAGTTTCTAATGATAATGTATGCAAATCTTGTGACAGCTTCTTTCCCATCACAGTTTTATAAAATAGGAAATTAGTTCTGTGTTGTTCTTAACAAATGGAAAACAGTTTTAGCTTCCACATTTTGCATCTGTATTCACTAGCTGTGATAGGCTGAAGGAGCAGGCCTGCCTGTTAATAGATGAGCTAGAAGGAGTTGAATATTAAAGTTGCTAATTAAACGCTGAATTCGCCCATACACCTCACACATACGAGTTAAGAGGGTGACAGGTTTTATTTTCATTCTGCTCGAGGTTTGAGATTGAAACCCTCAAGTCCTTGAGGCAAAGGATTGAACTGCTTTGGTCTCAGTGCAGCTGAGATTTTCAGGGAGCCCTCTCTCATCTTACCATAGCTTTCCCTGTTTCCAAGGGTCTGCTCATCCTCTTGATGCTGTTCATGTCTTGCTGCGGTTAGCTATGCTTTTTTGAAGGCCTGTCATCCAGTGAAGGCAGATCTAGTTTCAGGAGGAGGATCACTATAGTCCCAGATATTTGCAAAACTCAGGTGTCCCCCTCCATGTATCTACTCAGGGAAAGTGTCTGGAGCTAAGCAAGGTGCCCATTCCTACAGGGGTTGCAGCTGGCCTTGGATGTCTGTGTTATGCTGAGGAAGCCTTAAAATCAAAGAAGGAATTTCAGGGAAAGTTTGCACTGCTCTTGCCAGTTCCTAATGGAACTCATAGGCTCCTGTAAATACCTGCTTGCTTAACAGCTAACTTGCTTGCACCAGTGCTCGTTGTGTTGGGTAAAGAAACTAAAAGCAAAATTAAAAAACCTCCAGCACAAGTGTCTCCTCACCTCTGTGAGTGGCAGATTTCTGTGTCTAAGGTCACTATTTAACTTTCTAGTGGGTTTTCAGGGGTCTGAGCATGACGGCCGCTGTTGCGGCAGCGCGTGCCCTCGGGTGGGCTGTGACGCAGTTGTTCACCTGTGACTGTCACCTGCAGCCCAGTCTATCGAGCAGCGGCTGATGAAGATTGACCACACGGCCATCCACCCTCACCTGCTTGATATGAAGATTGGCCAAGGGAAATACGAGCAAGGATTTTTCCCAAAGCTGCAGTCGGATGTCTTGGCAACGGGACCCACCAATAACAAGTAAGCGCGGTTTTTATTTTCTGGATTTAAAAGCAGGTTTCTCATACAAACGACTCACATCATTGGAGAGAAGTCCTAACTTTAGATGGCATGTAGCCAGTCTAATGAGCCCAATAGCTGTTTCCATTTCTGGTTTGAATGGGCTGCGACTTTTGAAAATATCCCCATAGTTTGGGTTATGTCAGGAAGCGTTAGCTCCGTTTTGGGGAAGATTCCTCACTGCTGTTTTCTGTTGAGTGGTAACTACTCTGTCTTCTTATGCGTAGTTTTTGCTTTGTAATTGGTCTCATGAGTTTCAAATGAATTGTTTGGCTGTTTTGCACTGAATACAGTAATTCGGGATCTCAAGTCAAAATACAGATTCTGAAAGACATTTTGGTGTTGGAACCTTGACACCATCATGTGGGATGAAATTAGTGTCCACTCTGGTCCTTTCTTTTCTTTAGCAGTTATTACATGACCCAGAGATTTTTATAGCTCTCTTTCAGTTGCCACATTGGAGTACCCTGGAAGAATAACTTGGTGAGGGTGGAAAGTATGTAGTTCTGTACCTGGGTTTCTTTTCCTGGGTCTGATAAGGTTCTGTGATGCACTTTGATAAAGAGGGTAGGGGTACCTATAGCTGTGGAATTGAGCATGCCATTACATGGTTCATTTACTTAATGTGAAATGGCAGCCCGGAGCACTGATACACTTTACATCTGTGCAGTTATGATACAAAATAAGTGCTGTGAATTCCTTTATTTTTAATCTTTTTCCTTCAAAACCCATGAATGAGGGGTTTCTCCCTCTTCAAAAGTGAAATATTTGTGCATCGTTGATTACAAGCTCATTAAATTATCAGCTGAAGCCCTCAGTTTCTCAGTTCTGGAAGCCAAAATGTGGGAGCACAGGTAAATCCAAAAGCTTCAAAGACTGCTATTGTCCAAATATTAAAACTACCTCTTGTTTTAAACATGTGCATGCACACATGCTGCTCTGAGCTTCTGCTTGAGGTGCCCACTCTGTTCTATTTATACACCTTTTGTGCATACCAGTGCTAGCTAAGCATTTTAATAAAATAAATAATAAAATAAAATATCTTTTTAATAACCTGCTAGAATTGCAAGTTATTAATAAGAATTGCAAAAGATAAGATATCCTTAAGTACTGAATGTTTAAAGAAATGGAGTTCTTTAACAGAAATCTAAAAAACCCCAGGATCAACCAAAAAGGAGAAACACATATTTCAAAGTTCTTTTGCTTCCAGTCTTCCTGCAAATGGAGACAAAATTGTATAGGTGATGGTCCTTTGAAGAATGGAGGATTTCTTCATCTTGTGAGATGCTGTATTTAGTAGTCTGCCTCTTACCCTTATGGGTGGGTTTCAGTTTTACAGTGTCAGCAACAGTGTGTGTGCCCAACCTGCTTAAAGTTGCTTAAAACTTCTCTCTCTATTGCAAATCTTAGTGAATCTGTGAATAAGCGTCACTTAAAAATAGTTTTGCTTATGCCTTTTGAGGTTTGCTTCTGTTAAATTGGTACCTGTTATAAAATGACTTTAACTCCTTGACTGATAATTTTGATTTAGATTGCAGCATGTTTCAGAATTTGTAAGTACCAAAACCCTATTACTTCCTACAAAGCAGTGTCCAAGTGACAAATGTTTGGAATTCCTCCAGGTGTATGTTGCCAAAAAAGGCATGTAATTGGAAAATCTCAAAACCATCTGTTTATATCTTTCTTCTTCCTGGTTTTCATGTGAGCAGCTGAGAAGACTCTTTCTCTCACTGATTTTACACCCATGTATAGAACAGCTTTTCCATTCTTTCTGCAAATACAGCATGATTTTTCTGACCACAAAATCAACTGAAGTATAGCCTTCCATTAACTTGAATTTCCCAGTGTATGATTAAAGATACATTTTACTCACAGGACTGGAGTGTTGCATGTGGGTATGGGGTAGGAGAACATTCCAGCTACATTTCCAGACTCTTCAGGGGTAACTACTGTGTATTTATATTATAAAATTAATGCAAAGGATATTGCTGTGTAGATGAGAATCATTTTTGCAGGCTTCGGTTTTACATGGCAAATTTTGTCCTGAATTTTGTATGGAAGTGTATTTTTGGGAAATGGGGAATAATTCCCATGTTGCAGTCAGTTGTTGCTGGACAGTAGCAAATAAACCAATTCAAAGCTGTTTTAATGAAAACATGTCCCCAGTGGCCAGCAATCAGGGATTTATTGCTTCCCTTTCTGGGCTGATAAACAAACAAATATATAACCAGAGCTGATAATGTTATCTAGCTTCCTGTAAGCAGGAGGGGCACTGGAGATACCTCTGTCAGTTACTGGGCTGTTGCATGTGTAATATGTTATATCTAAATCACAAATATAATGGCAGACAGCAAGCACTTCTTGTATCAGTTCTAGATCCTTTATGAGATTTAAACTAAACCCAAACCAAAACACCCCACCCAGATCTGTCTTCCTTCCCATCAGACAGCAGTGTCCCCACTTGAGGGACTTGCTGTGTTCCTCGTCTTTGATACATCCCCCACATCATGGGAAAACCTTCTGCATCTACAGAGAGCAGCTGCAGGTTTCCTCTGGGTATTAAAGCATCCCCTCCACTCTGCTCTGACCCTGTAAAGCGATGGCTTCTGCAGAAGTCCTCCTAGAAAACATCCCAGGAGAAAACAGGCTATTTCTCTATTATTCTGGACAGGAGCTGTGGTTTCCAGAGCCCTCATTTTCTTTCTCAAACCCCAGCACCACACTGTGGTTTCAATGTGTTCCCTTCTTCCTTGTGTGCATTTTCTGCCAGGCTTTAAAATTGTAGCTGGGACTCCACTGGCTGGTGCATTTGCAGGAGTGGAATTTGAATGACAAAAAGCCAAGCTACATAAACACTGCATGGTTTTTGATTAGCTAATTGTGAAATTAGGGGGAATATGCTTACAGTGCAAAATTAAAACAATGAAACAAGCTGTGTTTTCAATCTAATTGATTACCTTGTAACTTAATTTGTACTAAGAAGCTTGATAAATGAGATTAAATATTGCAGAGGAAAACAGTGATTCCCAAGCATGGGAATATATTTGCATTCTGGCAATTTGTATTGAATGCTTTCAAAGAACAACTGAACGGATTTTTTTTCTTCTTTCTTTTGGTTTTCAAATGAAGGGTTTGCTTTGTTACACATTTTAAAAATGGCTGTAATTACCCTTTTTTTGCCTTCCTCTCTGTTTAGGCCTGCTTTCCACCCCCCTACTTATTTATTTGGAACCCTGCTTTCCTCCCTGCTTACTTTCCTGAGCAACCTGTTTCCTCTTTCCTGCCCTGGCCACTTCTTACCTGAGCCCTCTCGCTTGCATCCCAGCTTCCTGTGAGCCTTGTGCTTTTGTCTGTCCTCTGTGTCCTACCTTTCCTGCACAGTCCCAGTCTTCAAGCACACATCTCACTGTACTTGGCCTCTAACCTCAGACTTTTGCTGAGTGATGTGTTGCTCTTATCCATGAAGCAGATTTCAGAAGTTATTTGTTTGCTTTCTCCAGGCATTTATTTGTTCCTAAGCTGCATTTTGCTGATCTGACCACTGTGTCAGTATTCATTTACAAAACCCATGCACTAGGAGTGTATGGTTCATTTTGGTACTCCATTTTGTTACATGACTTGTGTGGGCACTATCCTGTGGCTTTCATCTTCGGCTTCCTCCTTCAAGTTGGGAGCTGTGAAGGGTTTATCTGCCTGGGGCTGTGGTTCTCATTTTTAAACAAGACTCTTGTTTACTTGTTGCTAGCATCTAACATCAGATAATGATTTTCAAGGAAATATGATGTATATATAATGCAAAGGGGTTGATGTATCTCTGTGTGATGGCAGAATTTATTCTGGTTTTAACTAAATTATTTTTTTGTATGCCAAATGGTCTTTCCCTTTTAATGAGTGCTTCATATTATATGGCCTTTACTACCCCCATGTCTGTTGGGTACTGTTTTAAGGCCGTGTTAAATGAAGTTATCTTCTTTTTTAATCAAGCCAAACAATTGCAAGTAATACAGAGTGGCATCTCTGCAGTGCATCTAGGTGAGCATGGAATGAGTCAGCAGTGAGCCATCCACACAGAGCACTGAGATTATTTACATTTTGTGAGTAGTAAAAGCTCAACTTTTACATAAGGAAATCTGAAACAAGCAGTTACTATACTTAGGGTAACCTAATGTAGCAAACCACTGATGGGTGCAATGAAAATATGAGCCACTTGTACTCAAATACATTCATTTTCAAGAATGAAGTGTGACTGACAATCTGTAGTTAAAGGTTGTAAAGGAAATACATGTTGTGGTGATTTGGAACCTGATGGGTGAGTCTCCTGAGCTACTGATCCTCTGCTCAACTGATGCAAGGCAGGAGAGGTGCAATTAACTTCTTTGAGTTAATATCTCATTTTAACATAGCTATGCAGAATTAAATCTGACAGGGAAAAATGGGTATTGGATCCTTGCATCTGCTATTCCATTTGCTGTCTCCTGAGCAGTACTAGTGTCTCAAGGGACTTGCAAATTAAATACCTCATAGGACAGTGGTTCCTCAGGGCTTAAGAGGTGATGCTGGCAATTCACTCCAGCTCTTCCTTGCAGAGGATGACAGCTCTGTGTGCCACCCTTTAAAATCACTTATTTTTTGTCAGTGCAGGGCCACTCTCTTTAGGGCTTTTTACTAATTTTCGTCCACCTAATGAGCAGTTTCAAAGCTTTCCTATTCTACCCTATGGCAGAGATGGAAAAGGTGCCTAAGCCTCCATCTAAGCCTTCATTCTCCTTACCATGGAGCAGTGTTTGTGGAGCAGATTTACGCTGTGGATCCCCTCCCCTGTCAGCCCATCCATGATCAGGTGGAGCTCAGTTTCAACATTCCTTTTCTTGTTTGGTCTGACATGTGTTTTACTTGGAATCTCTGTGTAGTCCCACACAAACTACATCTGAGCCCAAGGAATTTGATGTGCAGCCTGTGTGTGTTTAACATGTGCATGCTCAAGGGGGGTTTGATGGAGGCTGTAGGGCAGCTATGTGCTAATTTGTGAGTGCAGAAACTCAGATAACAAACTCAGATAACTCCTTTGATGGACATATATAGGTAGAATGGGTATTGTCATGTTTTGTAGACCTAAATAGCAGCCTGCCTCACCAGATGGTGTATATGAGGAGATTTAGGTTCTGTCCTGTGCATTTGTCTCCTTCCTTCTCTCCATTATCACTGTAAATGGATTGTAAATTCCAGTAGTGATTTTCATGGTGATGGCAATAGTGGTTAAATCCCTCTGAGAAAGAAGTTCTCTAGCAGCATGTTCATGTTTTGCCTGCTCCACCCATGTCTGATTTGGGAAGACACAGTTTCTTCATTTCTCCAGGGAGCTTTAAAAAGGGGAGCCAGGGAGAAGGTAAGAAAGGGGAGAAGGGAAGAAAGAGATATGTACACATGGTCTCAGTACAGCATGGCCAGTCCCTGGTGTGAGGTGCTGTTTTGCTAGATTGTTTCTGACAGTGCAGCTTTGCTGCTGACTGCCTCACCTCTTTTATTATAGAAATGTAAAAGATGATATTTAACATGGGATGTTTCAAATGTCACCATTACATTCCCTCCAACCTCTGCAAACCTATTCCTGTGCTTGTTGGGTCTAATTTGATACTAAACGATACTGACTTGACTGCCTTCCTGTTGCAAAGGTCTTAGTTGGAGGTGCCTTCATTTCCATATGCTGAACTAAGCACAGTCTTCCCTGGTCCCTCCTCTGAAATATCACTGCTTTTCTGCAGTCCCTGGGGGTGAGGAGCATTCATCTGTGGACATGGGAGTTAGATGCAGACAGACTCACTGAAATGAGCCTTTCCTCACTTCTCCACGGGGGCAGCTTGTCCCTGGGCTCCGTGCAGCGCCGCACCCGAGCTGCATCTGCTCCATCCCCAGAGACCTGCTGCTTGTAGCAATGCCTGCACTGCAGGGAGGAAACAAAACGTGCCAGTAGTCTATGCTCATGGCCCTGCCAGCAAAAAACTAAAGGGGGAAGGCTTTTTTGGGGGCAGAGAGTCCCTGGGCAGCATCCAGGCTGAGCACAGGCAGCAGTGGTTATCTGAAAAGCCCAAGTCTAAGGGCTGACAGCAAGCTGGAGGGAGAACAGCTTTCCTTGCTGATTTGGCAGCACCTGGGCTGAGGTATGAATAGAGCAGCAGCTGATGACAGGGCCAGCAGAGGTACCCACATGGGATTTCAGCAGCCATGAGGAGAGGGTGCAACCACTGGGGCTTTTATCCCCTTAAAATCACTTCAAGTGATCACAGGGAGAGGAAGAGCAATTTAAAATGCAGTCACTGCTGAGGAGAAGGAATGGTTATTGTAATAGTGAAGCATTGTTTTGGGAAAATTCTATGTGGCCCAGTAAAGAAAAGACTTTAAAAGATTTAGCTGCTTAATCCTGTTTATCTGCTGTTAGATCTTCACCAACCTCCCAGAGAGATTCAGGGCAGCATCCGAACACAGAGACCTCACCCAGTGACTCAACAGCTCCTCTTCCTTAACTTAGAGTTTGGAAAAGAGGGAGCTCGCTGTGTGTAATTGCTCCAGCTAATAAGCAGCTGTCTTTTTTTCATAAACATCCAACAATCCTCACTTTTGTATGATTAAAACATTCAAATAGTTCAGATTAATAATGTGGAAAATGGTCTGTGCTGTCTCCCAGATGAGGTACAGCTCTGGAATGAACTGAAAATGCTTTAATGGTGGTGTATTATTCTGTAATTATTCTGTGGCTTTCATTCTGCTTTTACCTTTGGTGAGATGTTTTCCCTCAAAGGACACTTAAAGTAATTCTTTCATCTTCCAGCAAATGCAGAAATGCAGGGTGGAGATGGATCCAAGCTCTGTCTAGAATTCAGAAAATAAGCATATAAATTGGAACAGAAAAATTATGATATGGGGTAATATTTGATCTATAACTTAAATTTCCAGTGTGTTATTGGCATTCTGTTGTGTGAAACATAAACATGGTCCTGGCTTTCAATTAATGGAAGGTCTCCAGAGCCAAGTGGCTAAAGTCACATTAATACCTTCTATCCTTGGTTCCACAGAGTGTTTTTCTGTGGGATTTCTGTTGGTTGCAATTATTAAAATGTAGGGGTTTATTTTCCCCCCTCTCTTAATCATCTAATGAGGTTTTGGCTGTTGCTTCTAAAAAAAAATAAATTAAAATGGTGACTTATTAAACTCAGGGGCTGTACATTTTTGAGACTCCTGTGGAGGTGCAAAGACACTTATGTCAGTGATGTGTTCCTCTGAGAAGGTATCAGCATTTGCTGTGCAGACACATATTGGGCTGTTTCGTTGTGTTAGCAGAGACTCGAGGCCACAAAAAAGTAAAATTGCTTTAAAAATAAATGTGTTGTCATATGGGATACTGAGGTGATGAACCATAATTACATGCAGACCCAGATTTATTCCTTTGTACTTGTTTTCTTATGTTATTTGTGAGGTACGATGGGACTTCAGTTTGACTTTTAAAACAACAATTCCTGTGGCCTTTTTTCCCTTTGTATCTGTGTGGTGAGCCAACATTCAGTCTTTGGTTGACTCTCTGAAGGAGCTGATGAAGATAGTTATGTATATGTTTGCAGAGTCCTTCTCTCTGGAAGCAGAAGGCTTTTCTTGGCCACCAGGGGCCACATCCCTGCACTACTCTTGGGTCAGATTCCCCTCCCTACACATCCCCAGTGTTTTGCCCAAGATGTCAGAACCCAAGTCCAGCTCTGTGCAAGAGTTTCCTCCCCAGGCATTCATCTGCCTGTGTCACCAGCTGAAACTCCTTGCCCAAAGAGTTAGATCCCAAGTTTTATTTGTCTGTGCATCTGTTTGGGGTGCACACAGAAACACATGGGTTTGGGATCTGGAGACTGCTGTCGTCACCAATACCACCTGTGTGGAGAGACAAAAGATTCATGGACATACATGAGCAGGTAGAAAAGATCCCAGGCTTTCTGTTGTACTTAGAAACTAAATTTAAAAAAAAATAAAAAAAAATAAAAGAAAGATAAGGTGAAAATAGCAACATAACTAATCCCAGGAACATCAGTGTTGTTTATAACCTTTAGATAGTTTTATAACCTTTAGATGCACCCAGTAACAGTTGTTAAAATGGCAATGAGAAGTTTGTCCAAATATTTCTTGGAAGTACCACAGAATGTGGAGAAAGAAGAAGTAGCACTTCTCACAAAATATCAAAATTTTAGAAGTTGCTACTCAAAATAAATCATTGTATTTTAATTTTGCTGAAGACACCGTTCTTGTCAAACGTAGCAGTGGTGTTGGGTAACCAAGTACAGTGACTTACCTGGTGATGGCATAATGCTGTGGCATGACCTGCATTTCAGGTACCAGGAGCTCTCACTGGAGACCCTGGCAGGCAGCTGGGCACGTTTCCATCAGGATTTTTGTCCCTTGGGTTAGTGCTGGTCTGTCACCTCACAGATGGTTTCCCATGGGGAAATCAGGCACCAGCTCTCACCCGCGTTTACTGCAAGGTCCTTGGGCTTTCCCTTCTTTTGCTGCAGACCCATTGGATGTCCTTCAGCTCCTGACCCAGGCTTTCCCTCCTGATTTTCTCCTGCTCACACGTGTCCTCTCTCTCTCTCTGATTTCCCAGCCGCTGGGCCAGCCGCAGCACCACCACGCAGCGGAGGAAGGACCGCCTGCGGCAGCACTCGGAGCACATCGGGCTGGACAACGACATGAGGGAGGTGGGTGGCCTCATCTGAGGGCAGCACAAGCTGTGATCCAGGAGGTGGAGATTTGGACAAAAATGTGCCTATTATTTGGGGCAGTTTTGTGACTGCCATATGGTTTGGTTGGGTCTCTGTAGGCATTTGGATGCTGCGCTGCTTGTCGCAGATGCTGTACAACTGTGAAGCACACAACATAAATAAAGTGCTTTTATTATTTTGGAACAAGACAGCCCCATTGTCATCAGGAAAATGGCTTATTTGCTGATTTAGACCCTGGCCATTTTACTGCATGCAGACAGCAGAGCCCTGGCAGTGCAGCTGTCAAACTCTGGCCAGAGTGGAAGTCTCTGGAAAAGTCAAGTCCTTGAATAAATGTCAGCACTGTAGAAGTGAATGAGGCAGGATTCCTTTTTTCTTAAAGGAACTTTTTTTGTTTCTCTTACATAGATTTCTGACATGAGCATGCCTATTTGAAAGGTTAAGACTTTGGGGCCTTTTTGTGCCTAAAGCTTGGAAACTCCCATGCATCTTGTAAATGTCAGTCACATACATGTGTTTCTTTCCCATCTTTTCAGTTCCTCATCCTTCATTAAATGTTTTCTGCCACATTTTTCCATTGATGTCTGTATGCTTCTGATGTATGTCACTAGCAAAAATATAACATTCATGCTGTTTTGTGGTAAAACTCAGTGAAAAATGTCAGTCAGTATTGGAGTTTGCCCTCCAAAAGAACCTGAGTGGATGAGAGGACTCTTCAGCCATAGCTTTGAATGATGTTTCATGGAAACACAGCAAAACAGCACTTGTACCCGTTTGTTGCTATTTTTGCTAACATGGCTTTGCAAATATATTTTAAACAGTGCCTTGTGCGTGTATATCGCAGCAGAGCCTGTTCAGTATTTTGTCATGTATTTACTTTCTTCTTTTTTTGGCTGTGGATCATATGCATGCTTCTTTTGCTTTGTCTCCTCTTTCTTTCTGGCTGTTCTGCCATTGGGGCATCTGCCTCCTCTTAGCCATCGGAGGAGCTTTTGCTTCATCAGAACTCAATGGCCTTCTGGGAGTGGGATCAGGGACCACCCCCTCCTGCACGGCCTCCTAAAAAGTCCTTCTCTGAATGCTGCCTGGTATGTTTTAGTTTTTCTTGTTGAAAGCTGCTTTTGAGATGTTGTTAGCATGAGGAACCTCTGTCTTTGCTGCGTCTCAAACTTGCCCCTTTCTTGTAGAGTATGAGCACGTCCCTGTAGCGCTTGGAGGTGTGGTTATAATCGGAAGAGTAGCTGGAAAGGAGCTTCCACACCAGCTCCCTGGAAAACACAGTGGCTCCAAAGCTAAAAGACAACAATTTTGTTTCGCTTTGGGGTTTTTTTTGCGCATGTTGCTCGCCTGGCAATTCAGTTTAGGATGTCAGATCCCAAAAGCATTGCTTTCTGGCTGCTGATCATTGTGTCCCAGTGTGCAAGAGGGTGGTGGTGCATGGATGCTGATGAACAGGCAAAGGGCAATCAACTGAGTCTCTCAGCCCGCCCTTATTCTTCTCTGGACCCTTAGAGATTTGGTTTTTTTAAATTTTAATATAATAAGAAGATATATAATGAATAAAGTGAGGCTATCTGTGTTTTGTACTCTTCAGACTATAACCACACTTTTTATCCCTTCACATTTAAAAAGAAATATTAGTTTTTCTAGTTATATATTCCCTGTATTACTTTTTCATTGGTTTTGCTGTTAATTTTTGCACTGAGATGGAAGTCACTTGCGAGGTTGCTTGCTGAACAACACACTTTCATCCTCTGTAACTTTTTTCTTTTATTCCTACCTGTAGTTTTTGAACTATTTTAAAATGCTTACAATATTGGTGAAACTGTAGTTACCTAACTGAGAACTTCAGTGGAACACAGCTTTTTCATGGCAGAACCCTTCATTGTTGTCTGATCTGTTGGGGTGATGCTAAGTGGTTCTGGTCCATATTTCTGTGTTGAGAAAATCTGATTGCATCAGAGAAACTGTATTCCCATTTAAAAAAAAAAAAAAAAAAGGTGCTATTTCAGTTAACTTAATTAACTTCATTGTTTTCTTTTCCTGACCTACTGGAAGGTGTCCATGCCCACTGCAGAAAGTTTGGAGCTATGTGATCTTTAAGGTCCCTTCCAACCCAAAGCGTTCTGTGATTCTATGGAATAAATTTTCTACCCAGACAGAAAGCTCCAAGGATGCAGCAGCCATAATGACCTCTCAGTTCCCCAAAAACCCCAGCCAGCAGCAGCAAGAATTCCCTGGAGGTACATGATGTGCTCCTTCCAGGAAAGACTGGTCATTGTCAAATACCATCCCCCAGAGTGGCATCATTAACTGGACAAAAACCCACTATGGAAACAGAGCATCCCCACACCAGGCTATGAGCACTGGTTTTTGACTTTTATTTGGCAACATTCCATTATCTTCTCATTCTTTTAAAGAAAAAAATCACTAATAATGTTTGAACAACATTTTGATAGTTGTGGCCAACTTCTGAGCCTTGCTCAGCATGCAGCTCTCTCACTGATGATGGGGTCAGAGGTCATTTGCTGGTTGGTTTGTGGATTTTGGCTTAACAAAAAAAAAAACCAAACAAAAAAACCCCAAAGAAACAGACCAAAACAAAAAATACCCTCTCCCTAAAGACAAGGCAGTGGAGCAGGAAAGTTTGAAAGTCTTAAATTATAGCTTGGATCTTTTTTTAAAGAGTATACTGATTTTTGTCCATACTTAACAATTACCATTGTAAGAACATGAATGATCCCAAGTGTCAGTTCAGTTTAAAATGAGCTTCACTTGTAATCAAGAAGTTAATTGAGAATAAGATCAAGTCTCATTTTTCCTGCATAAAGTATCTAGATGAAAAGTAATGGATGAAATCTTTCTCATTCACTTAGTGTATTTCTGCTTCTTATAATTTATTTTCAAGGGTTTTTTTTCTATTCATGTATAGTTAATTCCTATATAGTTAATATATAATTAGACAATTCTAATTTTTTTTGTTAAACTGAGAAATAACAGTGGTAATAAACTTTTCTTTGAATTTTGACTTTATTGCTGAGTGAGGGAGGTATTACACTTCATGCACTCGTTGTGCCTAACTTCATGCTAGTCACTAACAGCACAATTCACTGACTGATTCTGTACGACTCAGGAAAATATCTTGCCTTTTATCTTGTCAAAAGGGATCACTCCACTTCTCCAGCTTGACACCTAAACATCAAACAAACAAGACTGTGTTTCTAGATTAACACAAACTTAATTTACCACCTTGCTTGCCTAGGATGAGGAGAGTTACTCTGACCTGTAATATCTAAAAGCATTCTCTTTATTTTTAGAAATACATGCAGGAGGCAAGGAGTTTGGGTAAAAATTTAAGGCAGCCCAAACTGTCAGACCTCTCTCCAGCTGTGATTGCACAGACCAACTGGAAATTTGTGGAAGGGTTGCTGAAGGAATGTCGCATGAAGGTAGGTCATTCCCTGTGTGCTCTCCTCTGGATTGCAGAGAGCTCAAATAGCACCTGCAGATGTTCTTCTGGTTCACAGCTGGAATGGCACTGTTCTGTTGGAATACCTGGTTATTGCAGGGTGGATATCCCTGTAGTGTTTTTCAGCAGCTAGAAGAGAAGGGAACGTGTTTTCGCTCTTCTGTTTATGATCAGTTGAAGTTGATGGAAGAAGTAGAAGGGACAGGAAGGAGAACCAGCATGACCAGACATCTTCTGGAGGATTTCCTTTAATTGTTCATATTGACATGTAGCCTAAACAGAATGGTCTGGAGACCCATGGTCAAAAGGGAAGATTCAGCAGAAGTGGCTTGTGCATGTTGTTTATGCAGAGCAGATGAAGTCTAACAATTCCTAGTAAGAAAAAGCTTTTATAGCCACCGATATACAGCTTCTTTGTGTTTGTTGCAGTTAGTAGTATACTGCCTTACCTGAGTGTTAAACTTTATTGGCTGTAACAAGAGTTAAAACAGAAGCTAAGTAAGACTGATGATATATTCTGTACTCTGCTTGGTAATAAATCACCAGCATAGAAATAGGACAACAGATAAAGGGTATAGAAATAGGACAGCTGGAACAGCCTCCCCAGGGAAGTGGTCACAGCACCAAGTCTGCCAGAGTTCCAGAAGTGTTTGAACAATGCTCTCAGACACATGGTGTGACTCTTGGAGCTGTCCTGTGCAGTCACAGGAGCTGGACTTGATCTTTCTGGGTCCCTTCCAACTCAGGGTATTCTATGATTCAAAGTAATCAAGCAAATTTTTTTATATATACTTTTTTTGTTATTTACAATCTCTGCAAATAGATTTGACGTTTCTCTCTCTTAGCATTGGTCTCTAGATTAAGCATGTGTAAGCAAACCCACCTGTAAATTCTGTCCCTTGTTGGATAATATTCTTAGAAACTGTTGGGATTTTTTCTTTTAATAGACTAAACGCATGTTGGTAGAGAAAATGGGCCATGAAGCAGTTGAGCTGGGACATGGAGAAGCCAACATAACAGGTCTGGAGGAAAATACACTGATTGCCAGTCTCTGTGATCTTCTAGAAAGAATCTGGAGCCATGGTCTGCAGGTCAAGCAGGTTGGTAGATACTGTATGTCATCTCTGCTTTTTAAGCTGCTACTCATTGGTACAACTCCAAGATAAAGCGGGAAGTATCTTTGAGATCAGTGTCTCTGGTTCATATTTTGCAAAGGTTTGAGGAGTTTTGGGTGTTTGGGTTTTCTTTGGGGGGTGGGGGGGATTGTTTTGGGGTTTTCCCCACTGGAAATTGTGATGATATTGTCCAGTACATGTTTGGTTTATTCCCTTTCAACCTTCACAAAGGAAACCCAGAGGGAGGACAAAGAAACAAAGTGGGTGGTGTGACTGCTGGATCAATGGGATGGTTCTCTCCCTGAGAGGCTCAAGAGAGAAGGATTGGTTTTCATTACTGAACATTTTACCCATTCAAATGCCATTCCATTATTCTGCCAAGTTTATTGGCCATTATTGGTTATATTTTTTGCCTGGTTTATTTAAAGCAACCTACTGCCTGTTCCATTTTCAGGGGAAATCTGCACTGTGGTCCCATTTACTTCAGTACCAGGAGAGAGAAGAGAAGCAAGAACACAGTGCAGAGTCTCCAGGTGAGTACTTCACAGGTGACTCCATGAGAAGTCCATCACAGCAAATGAACTCAGCCATGGGAGGAACAGTGCAACCACATGAAACCACATGCAGGATTTTCAGTGTGTTTGCTTGCTAATGCCACACTTAGATTTTGAGACTTCTCATAATCATTGTGGGGATGTCTTGATGTCTGGACAAAATGGATTGAAATCATTGGAGGCAAAGGAACATAGTTTCCATCCTTGTCTGGAAAATCACTTGATGTATGTGCACTACCTTCATTCCCTTTTAGTGATCATTGAGTGAGGCAGGAGAAGCAGTGTCTCCACAAGAGATAATTTCTGAAGAAGCTGAATGTGTGGAGCTGGGAATAAGACAGCTGACTTTTTTCTTTCAGTGAGCACGATCTGTCTCTCAAATCCCAGTATAAGTAACTCCATGTTCAGTAAATCTTTATACTGGTGGGTGGTGCAGTTCAGAAATTGTGTGATTAATCTCTGTCCAGCAGTCTATGTGCTCAGTTTATGCTTTGCCTTGGCCCCTTACAATCACTAAATTACTTGTGTGCTTTAAGAGAGGTTTTCTGATAACCTTGAGGTGTCCCTGCCCAGTGGCTGGGGTATTGTAGTAAGTCTCTGAACTTCAGTGGATCATCTTGCAAGGATTCTTCAGTTCAGATCCTGCAGATGGGAACTTGTGTGATCTGTCCTCAAAGAGGCATTTATGGACAAACTAGTCTCTCCCATGAAAGGACTTTTTAGTAAGCTTCAATGAGTAATGCACTAAACAATCTGGCTGGCAGGCACAAATTCCTGAGAGCAAAATGTGTCACCACAAAGTGGTTTGATCAGAGCACAGAAATGCATGGCATTCTTTGCATTGAATATGTTATTGTAGCTTAATTTTATTTGAATTGTTCTTGGTTGTGAGCTATCCATAGAAACTTCTTACTAATAGAACTCACTGCTATACAGATTTAAGTTAAGGTATTTCACATACAAAATAAAAAAAGGAAGCTAGATCTCCCAAGTTCAGTGCTGGGTTAAGGAAGGAATAGGTAATATATTCAGAATTTTCATTTTGTTTATTTCTACATTTCCAGGACAGAGTTAATGACAATGTACAGAAACAGTGCAGTTACCAGCTGCTTAAGATTGTTTTCAGCTGTATGTAGAGACAAATGCATTGCAGACTATTACTGTAGTTTTGTATTAACTATGTGTATTTTCTCCACTCCAGTTGGTGGTGGAACAGAAAGACGAAAGTCTGATACAGGAATTACTCTGCCTACATTGAGGGTTTCCCTGATACAAGATATGAGGTATGCAATTTGGTTCCTAAAGCATTAATTGTGGGTTTCATTCTGTAGCATAAGGTAAACACTTAGACCTCACTGGATTGGGTCTACAAGGGATAAAGAGACTTAAACTCTCAGCTCACATTCAAATCTACAACATGTTGCCTTTCTGTTTTGAAAAACATTTTTGTGCATTCACTTGATCTATTTTAGTGAACAGTAAAAACCACGCGTGTTACTGTAATTTCTGTTTTCCCAGGGGAGTTCTTCCAGTAATAAAGCCAGCTTCTACATATAACAGCAGATATGTTAAATTCCTAGGTATTTTTGGTTTGTTTCTTTTCATTCATTCATTTTTTAATTACTGACCCAGAAAGTACAGTTGTTAGGCAAAGTAAAGGGACATAAACACCTGCTCACAATGCCTGAGCAATATTCTTTGTTTTCAACTAGCAGTATTCGTGGCAGGTAATAATAAATGTACAAGTTTAGAAATTGAATCAGACCTTTGTCTGATTCAATCAGAATTTGGGTGATTTAAAGTTGGGATGTGAAGTTAGGGCAGGTTCTCTGCAGTAGACCACAGCCTGACTCTGGAGACCTTTTCAAACAGTGTTTGTTTGGAACCAGGAGGATTAGAGAGCCAGAAGAGGTGGAGGTTGGTGTGACAGCAGCAGGCAGAAGTTCTTCAGGGCATCTCCTTGATTAAGCCATTGCCAGGACAGGCCACTGTTTTGACACTTGTCTTGCCAGGGCTAAGGATTGCAGTGGGATAAACATGCCATGAAAAGAGAGGAGGAGTAATGCAATAATGCGCATCTGTAAAGAGTTGAGAGCAATTGCTTGCAATTTAATGTGTAAGACAACGTGAGTACTGTTTCTTACATTCTTAGTACAGCTAAAAATATGGCAAAAGAACCTTAGGGTAAAAATAAGATTTATTGTAGTTAGTTCACAGAACACTGATTACAGTGATGTGATTTTTACTGTGTATGTTGATAGATTAGTCAGATTTTTCTGGGAACAAAAATCACTGTACTCCCCACCTGCATTGTGCAACCTTTTAGCTTGATGCTTTGTAGTTTGAGTCTTTTGTTCTGATTTCAAAGAGCATGACATGCCACGTGCAGCTAAAACAACATGTAAAAGAGAGAATACATACAGTGTAATTAGGGATGTAGTGCCAAGAGGTCATTTTGAACACGTGTCTGCCATTTTAGCATCCCCCTCGTGGGATGTGGCAGCTCTCTCCTTAATTCAGTCCTGGGAGACTGACAGGCATGAAGAGGATCAGTCTGAGGGAAGGATGAAGGAGGATCTGGAGCGGAAACTCCTGTGCTGGGAGGTTTTGCTGACAGGAGGCTGTGTGTGCTCACTGCTGCGTGCGTGGGTTCTGTCTTCCACGAGCTTCCACTGCAGTAATGAAAGCCCAGCACGGATCTGAGCTCTCGTTTGAATCACAAAAGTCTTTCTTACTGCTCTTCAGACAAAAAGCACAGAAGCAGAACATCACCTTTTGTAATGTCATGGGTATTTGTGATTGTCCACGAACATGTCTGGTCATAGAAAAGACTGGGCAGATGGTGAGTTGAATTTGTCATCTGTAATCTCAAGGCATACTTTCTCCTGCTTGGAAGGAATGCTGCCTAATATATTTGTTTGCACACACAGACCCAGGCTGAAGTTGAAGGATGGGTAATTGTTAAATTGCAGGGCTTGTGGTGCTGACTAAACTAATGGCTGGAGGATTAAGCATTACCTTAAGCAGGGCTCGTTTCTGATGGCTCATGCAAAGTTATGTAAACAACTTAAAAGCAGGGCTGAGTCACAGTCATGCTCTGATTGTGCCATGTGCTACAGGTACTGCGGTGTGTCCTCTGCCCCCTCTAAAAGCCAGGCATCACAGATGTGGTCAGCAAGATGCTCAGGGTGTTTATTTTGGTTCTGTGCATGGAATCTCAGTGGCACAAGCCAGCCTGGGGGTACTCCCTCCAGCCTTTCCCCTGGCATGGATCTGCCTCATCTCTCCCACCCCTCTTCCAGCTCCAGCCTGCTTCCAGCATGGCCTCACCCTTCAGACATTGCCGAACATCCAACCCAACCAGTCAACATCAAGGCCTTTGGTCCAGCTGAATTCCAGTTTCTGATCCTTCCCCTTTGGGCAAGCTCTTCCTTGCTGTCATCTCATGTCCATGTTGTGCCTCCCTCCTGTGGGGAGCTTGCACTAGAGGATGTGATCTGGGCCCACAGCAGTGATGCTTAACCTGCTGTGCTCAAAAGGAAGGCTGAACAAAGACCTGCTGCCTACCTGGGGTGAGCCATAGGCTCCTTCCTGACTCTGCTGGCACGGGAGAGTGCACAGCATCCCTGGGGCACAGTGGTGCTGAGCAGCTGTAACCTCTGCTGTCAGCACAGCTGTTTGCAGAGGGTTTGTCTCATCATACCCCAGGCTTACATTTGACAGGGCAAATAGATTTTTCTTTATTAGTAATGGGATTAAAAGCAAGTCCAAACCAGGGGAGTTGCATTGAAATGGCTGTTCAGTGCTCTGACAAGAGGAATTTGCTGTGCAGTGGTGAGCATACGGTGCTTACACTTAGGTCACAGATAAAAATAGAGCTGTTCTGACTCTCACAACTGACAGTGAAATAAATTTGGGTTCCTGCATGCTCTGTTCTGCTACACTCTGTTTTTGCTGACACCAAGACTGATTACTGAATCTTTTTTAAATCTCTGGCAAGCTGCATGCTTGCAGATATTTATTTTTCCCAAATGCACAATTAATGCTAATCTAGTCTGAACCAGACACAGGTAATGAAGAGGCACAGAGCGTGCATGGAATAAGGTTGAGTCCATCTGTACTTGAATCTTCTCACAGTGAAATAACATACTCTGCTCAGGGTTTCGTATTAGATGTAATTCAAGCTGAGCACTCAGGGGAAGGGGTGGGAGATGATAGTCTGTGCTTTGATCTTCCCATCTCAAAAGGCTTGAAACGTCTGAGGAGAGTGTCTCAACATGATGTAGTTGACTGTAGCGTGCATCCTGTTTCTCAAGGACTACGGGTCATGTGTCCAGCTCTCTGCTGGAAGGTTTAATGCTGGCTCCCATGCTCTAAGCCAGGAAGGGCTTTCCCATGCCAGGAGCAAGGCTGCAGCCTTGCAGGTCAGCCTGGCACAGAGCAGTGCTGCTGGGCTGTGCATCCT
The DNA here is from genome assembly GCF_049639895.1 of Pseudopodoces humilis. Lineage (NCBI taxonomy): Eukaryota > Metazoa > Chordata > Aves > Passeriformes > Paridae > Pseudopodoces > Pseudopodoces humilis. The sequence goes on from NC_142204.1 coordinate 17,777,891, forward strand.
CTTCATTTGTGCAGAGAAAACTCCTATTTTTAGGCAGCTCCAAATTGATTTTGCAAATTTGCCCTGAAGGTCCTGGGCCTGCTCCGTTAGAGGTTCTATAAACAAGAGAGTAGTTCTCTCAAATAATGCAGGGACTAAATATAACACAAAGCACACACTTGGGTGTAACAGATGGGGGAAGCACGAGACGGTGAGACTATAGCAGTCAATGTGGAAAGCATCAGTCACAGCACGGCTTTGTTGGATTTCCTTTGGAGTAAATATTGCCACATTCCCCAACACTCGGCAATGCGTGGAGGGCTGTCAAGGAAGTTGCAGGAGTTGGACAGTAAATTGCAACTGGGATTAGTTCAGATTTCAGCTGATGGTACTTGGAGCCTGCCATGGAGGTTTGGAGGGATGAATTGGCTTTGTACTTAACATGCAGACTGCAGGAAAATTAAGAAATTGCAGCCTTTTCTTTCCCCTGCTGAAAACTGTTACTCATTTTTCTTGTTTTTTATTTAACCAAGTGGGTTAAGAGTTCCAAGAGTTTTTGGAAGCAACTTTGTCGTGCCATGGCAGCTCTCTTCCTCTTCTAAAACTTCCTGTGCTCTAAAACTAGAATTTTTGGCATTCTCCAAACTGAAATGTGAGAAGTTTAAAGAGAAAAAAGAAAAGCAAAGCCGTACAAGAAAGCCCCTGTGGAACACTTCTGCTTTCCTACAGATGAAACATATGGAGGGCTGTTCAAATTATCACTTACAGGAAGGCCTCTTATATCCCTAAAAATGTGATTCTGCTTGCAGCTTCCTGTTGCTGTTTTTGCCTCAGAAGTCCTCCTTTTCTCAGATGTGCCATTGCTGCTGCCCTCAGGGGGTTTGTTAGAACCTTCAGGGCCACTGTGGTTTGGAGAAACTCTCAGAACATGTGTTTGTCCTCTGCCCTCCCAGACACACCCGTTCAGGTCAGCAGCGTGAGGTGGCAGCTGAGATATGACTGGGTCTCACGAGGTGCCTGCTTTTTTTAAGTGTTAGCAGTGTCCATGAGAACATCTGCCTGGGGCAATGCAGGGGTAAACAGGTTTACCCTTCCTCACCTTGGCCAGGCAACCACAGAGCAGCTCCTGTAGGCTGCCATGCCCAGGAAAAGCTGCCTCGTGCCAGCCCAGGGCTGCCAGGGATCTCATTGCCACACTGCAGGGCTCTGGGGGCCCTGCTGGGGATCTCTCCAGAAATTATGTCAGAAGACATTTTCCAGTTCACCTGCTGCATCATCAGACGGGATGTTGCCATTTGAAGCATGCAGAATTTTTATGATTCATCTATTTATTTTCTTCCCCACACCTTTCAGGCACGTTCAGAACATGAGTGAGATAAAGACCGATGTGGGGCGAGCCCGAGCTTGGATAAGACTTTCTCTGGAGAAGAAGCTTTTGTCTCAGCACCTGAAGCAGCTGCTTTCCAACCAGGCACTTGCAAAGTAAGCCAGCTCTTCTCTTCAAACCTTCACTTTCACAACGTGAAAGTGGTGTCTCAAAGTGCTGCTGCTTGGGGTACAACCAGGCACCTGTTTTGGGTACTGTGGTTTCCACTAGAAGTGATTGAAGGGCAGGGGGGAGCTGGGAGAAGTGGTGCTGCCCACCCAGCAGGGCAGAAGTCTGCTCATCTGCATGGAAAACATGTCACAGATTTCAGGAAGGAGGCACTAGTCCTTGGTCAGATCCCTGCAGTGATCCAAGCCACACTGCAGCCCTACAGATCCCTGAATGGACAGAGTGGTGGGAGGGCCCCAGCTGCTGCTTGGTGCGTTCTGCTGGGTTTTCCATCACAGTAGGGAGCAGAAGGTAGATGATGTTATTAGATGAGACCATTCCACAGTGGGAAGGTATGGCGAAGAAATGAGGTTGCTGTATGTTGGTTCAGATCTGCTGCTGTGAATAGTGTTAGTTTTCACCTGTGCTTTGCAGCAAACCCCAAACTGAGATGGATTCAGTAGCCTTGCTGTGGGAGAGTGGAGCCAAGAGTGCTCTGTAAAACACACGTACATTTACATACCCTCTGCGCATTTCTAGCTGCTTCTGTGGTTGGGGAGTCATACCTCCCATTAAGAGACACTCTCCTTTTGGTGTTTTGAGATTCAAACACCTTTTAAGATACATGGTGCTTTTTCAACAGCAACAACAAAAATGCCGTGTGCTTGTTTCTCCCAGGAAACTTTACAAGCGTTACGCTTTCCTGCGCTGTGAAGAAGAACGGGAACAGTTTCTGTATCACCTGCTCTCACTCAATGCTGTGGATTACTTCTGCTTCACAAGCGTCTTCACTACAATCAGTGAGTTGGAGAATCAATTCTTTTCCCCCTGACTAAAAATTAGTTGCTGTCATAGTTTGTAAGAGATGATGTTGCTGGTGCCTGAGTAGCTGAGCCCTTATCTGGAAGCCTTGGTTGTTGCTGCGGGGGCTCCTGGGTGCTGGGTGTTGCTCTGGGAAACCAGCTGGAGAGCCAAGGTTGTGTGGGAGTGCTCTGGATAAGAGCATTGCACAGAGCAGAGTAATCAGCAGAGTGCTGCTCTCTGTACAGTTCTTTCACCTTCCCTCCCAGACAAGTCCTCTACCTCCTAATGCTTCTTTCTGGCCTTCATTAAGTGTGCATCCTAGCCATCTGCTCTCCTCAGACTGAGGAGATGGAAGATTGGAGGATGAAATGTGTACTTCTCTGTGTATTTTAAATCTCTTTTTGTCTCTTAAATGCCAGAAAGATTCTCTTTCTTGTAAGGAGGAGAGCTGAGATTGGATTGACATCTGGAAATGAATCTTTGTCTCTCCAGTACTGGACAATGCAGAAAAATCAAGATGCCATTAGATGACCTAATTATTTGGATTCACCTGGGCAGCCATTATTTTTAATTTTCCTGCCTGTTCAGAGTGAAGTGAAGCAATTTTTATGTGGCTGTCAAAACAGGCATTCATTTTACTTTCTCTCCTCTTAAAGCAATAAATCCCCTCAGAACTAGCACAGTGCAGAGATTTATTCATCCTTGATTACCTTGTTTCTGTGTGGCATCCAGCTTAACAGCTTTCTCCTGTAGGACAAGTGCTTGGGATTTGAGGGTATTTTTTTGAGTGCAGTATGATTGGCTGGCACACAAAAGTAAAAGAGGCTGGCTTAACTTCCCCAGTCAAAAAGGCAGCTTGTGAAACATAAGGGGAGAGAGCAAGTCTCACAGTGCTCGAGCTGCAGTGTCAGATTCAAATCCAAATTGGAGTGGGTGGCAGTCCTTGTCTTAAGCATGTATGGGTGGTTTTAAAAGCAGAAGAGTAAGAAAATAAGAACAGGAATAAGAATAAAGAGGGGGTTGTCCACAGGGACAAACCACAGCTGAGAGTCTGTCTGTGGTGTTAGCAGCCATGACAGCGTTTCCTGTTGCAGCCTTACAGTACTTGAAGGGGGCCTGTACAAAACATGGGTACAAACGTTTTATCATTTACCTGTTGCAGTAGGACAAGGGGAGATGGTTTTAAACTAAAAGGGGGCCAATTTAGGTTAGATATAAGGAGGAACTGTTTTACATTTTGGGTCGTGAGACCCTGCCACAGGTTGCGCAAAGAAGCTGTGGATGCCCCATCCCTGGGAATGTTCAAGGTCAGGTTGGACGGGGCTGTGAGCGGTCTGGTCTGGTTGAAGATGGCCCTGCTCACTGCAGGGGGTTGGACTAGATGGCTTCTAAGGGTCCCTTCCAAAGCAGGCTGTTCAATGACTGTGCCTCTCCTTTCCCCGTGACCTGCCCCATCCTCCCGCAGGCGGCTCCGGAGCCTTCCCGGTGCGCTGTCCCGGCTGTGCCGCGGGGCTGCAGCTCCACCGTGCGGCACCGCTGCCCTCCACCCCGCCGCCAGCGGCAGGGACCTGCTCTGCTTCCCAGACAGGCTACCAGGGCTTGCCTTCAAGGGAAAGGCGTGGTTTGCCCAGAAATTGTGTTTGGTGTAAGGAGGGAAAAAAAAATGAAGACTAACGTACTTCCCCCTCTGCCTGTTCTCAGTGATCCCTTACAGGTCAGTGATAATTCCCATCAAAAAACTAAGCAATGCAATAACCACATCAAACCCGTGGATATGTGTGTCAGGAGAACTGGGAGATAGTGGTGTCATGCAGATTCCTAAAAACCACCTAGAAATGACGTTTGAGGTGAGTACGTGCTCTTCACGTTTTCCTTTCAATTTGAAACATGCTTCCAGATAAGTATTCATTTGTTAAGGGGTTTTTAACAGCATTTCAGATTCTGTCCTGATTTTTAACATCACTGTAGGTTCAAATATGTACAGGAAAATAGCCTGCCCCTCTTGTGTGAGATGAAGGTTTCCTGTGAACACACACCACTTTTAACCACAGGCCTTGCTGCTGTCCCTGTCCAGCCCAGAATTCCTTACCTTGCCTATCTATTTCCACGTCTCATTCCCTTCCATACCTCCTTGCCTGATTTTCAGTGCTCATTTCCAACCCCTCATCTCCCTTCCAAGTTTCTTTTCCCTTCTTTCATTCTGTCCTTCCACTAACCACCACCCAGGTCCCTTTTGACCTCTGGCCAGTCCCAGATTTCTTCTCAGCCCATTGTCCGGCATCGCTCTTCAACATCTCAGCCTCAGGTGCTGTCCATGGCACAATGGGAGCTGCCATCCCCTCTGGGCTGTCTCCCCTAGGCCTGCTGGGGTTTTTCTCTTTGCTTTCCCCTCTGCTTTCCCACCCAGCAATTACAGGTTGGCTCAGTGCCATGCCAAAGCAGCTGGTAGCGGGAATTGCAGGGAAAGCCCCATCAAGCGCCTCTAGCTCTGGGCCGTACCATATCCATTAAGGAGTGATTTTGTAGGAAAATCTGCTACTGAAATTGAGGTTGCATCCACTGAGCATATGCAGACTGATGTTCAACAACAATAGCAAAAAAAAAGCCTCTTGCCGAATATAGGTCAATTTTGACAAAGAGAGGATATTTTTGAGATAAATGCCCACATCTCATTCAGATATTACTGTTCTGTAGAAAATATCTCCAGGCTTCTAACAGGCAAAATGACATATTTAGATGCTTCAAAGGACCGTATTGATGCTGTTCTGGATTATTCCTTTGACTGAAACTTTCCTAAAATATCAGCTTGGGGTAGCCTCCCACTTAAAGAAAATGTCAGCCCAAGCTGCTTGTTTGGCAGCATCAAAAGCAGTGAAAACCAGGTCTTTCAAGGGAAGTGTTTAGGTGACATTAACAGATGTTGTTGCCAGCCCAGCTACAATTACTTATTGCACTGGAATTCACAGTGCTTTGTTTTCCTTCTTCTGTGTCTTTGTGATGCTGAGTCTCATGTTAGTGATTTTTGTTGGGCCTGACAATAAGCAAATCAATCTTTGGAAATAATAAAGGATCTAGTGACTTCTGCATAGTGTGGAGTGAGTCAGCTGAAGGTCAGTATGTGCCAAATGGATTTTTGAAAAGCTATTTGTATTGAAGATCTGTTTCTTCCGCAAAAGCACACCTTTTTATCACCTTACTCAGAAATGTGTAATTAATGCTTCTCAGAAATATTCAGAGTGCTCCCAACAAAGAATGTAATCTCTCCACAAGCTTCTAACAGTTTTATTTCTTCTCTCCTGTCTTAAAATAATTATGCTGCTTTTGAATGTGCTCTGCGTCTTTGGTCGAAAATACTTGTTCTATAAATTAAAGAAAGCTAAGAAACTGAATAAAAGCCTATATTTGAGACCATATGCATGCATGTGGTGGGGGTGTGTGTTGTCTGTTCTTTTTTAAATGAAGCAAAAACTGTTACTCATTTCAGTGCCAGAACTTGGGGAAGCTGACGACCGTTCAGATTGGTCATGACAACTCAGGGCTACTGGCCAAGTGGCTGGTTGATTGTGTCATGGTCAGGAATGAAATAACAGGACACACGTACAAGTAAGCAACAAGTTGTAATTTTCCTTGTCTGAAATGCTTGTTGAATTTAGAGAGAGCAAGAAGGCATTCATCTTCTCCTTAACTCTGATTTGGGCTAATTTGGGTCTCTGATAGGGTTGGGTTGGTCTCCCCCACCCCTGGTTGTCTCATTTCAGAAGCCCTAGTTGAAGTCAGATAATCTGATAAATATTAAATGAGATTTGAGTGCAGGATTTTCTTTGCATTTTTCTGAGACAGGACAGACAGTATGGACACTTTTGAAGTGATTCATAGGTTTGTGTCTAATCGTCTCTTGATTTAAAGTAGTGTGGTAAAATTGTGCACAAATTAACTCTTTTAAACCCCAAGAGCTGAAATTACACTCTTGGGAAAATATTAAGAAAAGAAAAGGTTTTGATGATTTCTTAATCTTACCTCAAGCACATACCTCTGTGTCAAAATGGTGTCCTAATTCACCATTGGTTTTACAAAACGTGGCTAAGCAGACTCAATTTTTATAAAAATGTGAACTTGGAAAACTGCAATCCAGAGAGATGAGCTCCAGATCTCAGAGTTGGCAACAGTGTACGGGGGAAAGTAGGAGAACATGGGATAAAATGACGTGTGCATGGATTTCTTTAGGGCTGTGTGTGGGATCCAAAGGTACAGCAGTAAAATGTGGGGTGAGGTCTGAGAATGAGGAGATATTGCAGCCTCAGCTGGGTGGAAATTCTGTGGGGATTTGGTTGTTAATCATTGCAACGCTGTTAAAGGCTGCATATTGGTTGTGGTTGCAAGTGCAAAATAACTCGTCAGAAAACAAGACGTGGACCATAAAATATGTGCATGACCCAAGCTTTGCATATTTCCCTCCAAGAGCCGTGGTGCAGGGGCTGCTCCTGCAGAGCTCTGCTTTGTGAGAATTTCCTGGGAGCAAAGTATTCCCCGCCTGCTAGCAGAGTTTATTGGGTGCCCGCTGTCCCCCAGCTTGGAGATGTGGCTGCAGTGTGTGTGGGGCTGAGCTGTGCTTGTCCTGGGCGCGCTGCAGGTTCCCCTGTGGCCGGTGGCTGGGAAAAGGCGTTGATGATGGCAGTCTGGAGCGGATCCTCATTGGAGAGCTGGTGTCCTCCACGTCTGACGAAGAGCTGGGAAAGCAGTGCCGCACCCCGCCCCAGCAGAAATCCCCCACTGTGACTCGGCGGCTGAGCATCACTTCCCTCACAGGGAGGAACACCAGTAAGTCTTTGCCTTTCTCCCCAGGGTCAGCTGCCAGCTGCTGGGGAAAAAAACTGCTTCTGTGAACAGGGGGGGTTCATCCTGAAGTGAGGCTTGGTGCAAAGCAGCAGCTGCAAGCTGATGAGCTTTTCCTGCCTTCCCTGGTTGGTGTTTGCTCTGTGATGTACATGTTGCCTCTTTCAGTGCCCCCTTTTGACTGCTGAGAGATAATAATCTTTCTTTGGAGCGTGGAGATATGAGATGAGGGAGGAGGAGGCAGCAGAATTTGCAGTAGCTGATACTGCTCTGCCTCCCAGCTCACTTTGCTGTCTGTGGGAAGACAGGCCTCTCAGAGGGCAGCTCAGAGCTTGATGTGGCTGCTGTGAACTGCCTTCTGGCAGAGCTTATCTCTGCAGGGACCCTAGGGCACATCGACCTCACATCCCTAAAATTAGCTTTTGTGAGTAACTGCACTTGGCTGCAACAGGACATGGGGCTGTGAGGGTCACACGAGGCGTCCTCTGCTAAAGCACAGAGATGGGACAGTGTAGATCCTGTTCACACATCTGTCCGGCTCCTGTAAAATTAGAGGACATGAGTGCTGAAATGTCAAGCAAGGAAAGATTTAACCTTCAGCTAGTCTGCTCTCCACCATTTCACAGAGCCTAATGCAGGGCAGATCCAGGAGGGAATCGGGGAAGCCGTGAACAATATTGTGAAACACTTCCACAAGCCAGAGAAAGAGGTAATTCCTACTTCTTATTACTTGCCTGCACATTTATATAAACAGAAATGGCACTGAGCTACCAGTAGATGTACTACCTTTAGATCTGAAGTTTCTGGCATTCAAACAAGGTGAGTTGTACTTACCTCCTCTCCCTTTTCCACAGAGAGGGAGCCTTACCATTCTGTTGTGTGGAGAAAATGGTCTGGTTGCAGCACTGGAGCAGGTCTTCCACCATGGATTCAAATCAGCTCGCATTTTTCATAAGAATGTCTTCATCTGGGATTTCATAGGTAAGCTGGTATATGGTTTGGAGAAGGTTTAGAGCAAAATGACTCCTCACACACAAACCTTGGATTATCATCAGCTAGGGTGCCATTTCTCCTGCCAAGCACTTGCTCCAGGTTGCTTAAAGTCAATGAGAATCCCGATGGCAGATGAAAAATGCTAAACTCTGTGTAAGAACAAGTGAGAGTCTGTGCAGAAACTTGAGAGTTCCTAGTTCAAACAGCTGCTTTTCTGAGAGAAAGAAGGTAGGCTGGAGGCTGGGGTAGAGGGGCAATCAGTGTTAGGAGGAGAGCTGGGAAAGAGGAGGGAGTGAAAGGTTTGGATTCATGGTTTATGAGAACTCTCCTAATTATTGCACTGGTGATCCTTACCTGTAGGCCTGTGTAGGGATAATTTTGAATGGGCTTGCAGGCTGAGATGCTCAGCCTGAGGGTAAGTGCTTACCCAGAAAAAGTGAAAAATCAGTGATAGTATCACTTACAGTGAAACCATTGATGGGTGCTTCGGTGCTGCTCCTTGCTGTTACCTGTGTTAGACATCAGCCAGATTGACCAGTGCTATGCCATGGCAAAGGTGGAGGTGACCACCTACCTATGGTCTTCAGAGTCAGGAATTCATAGCTCTCTCAGCAGGTTATTTTTTTAAGGATTCCCTTGTGTGATTCTGTGTCACAGTGAAGTGCTGCTTCTCACTGGCTTCTGATGTTCTCCCTACCACAGAGAAAGCTGTTGCTTATTTTGAAACCAGTGATCAGATTGGAGACAATGAGGAGGCCCTTTTGCTTCAGAGATCTTCATGCAAAACCTTCTGTCATTATGTCAATGCCATCAATACAGCTCCAAGGAACATTGGAAAGGATGGCAAATTCCAAATCCTGGTTTGCCTGGGGACAAGGTACTGAACTGCTCTTCATTATGTGTGTCCTCTGGTATTAGACAAGAAGAATGTTTTTCCACCATTTTCCTTACTTTTAGTTTAGTTCCATTTTAAGACATCTCACACCTATCTATTATCCAGTGCCTATTTTAGGCAGCTTTAGTACTACGTCAAAAATTGGAGCAAAGAAGCACTAATAATACATGGCTAGTGTCTAAACTGCTAAAAACATTTTGAGCTTTTTTGTAACTGTTAGCTTGACAGTCATGTGTATGAAATCTGTCTTGCAATGCTATTTTTGATGAATTACTGACTTTGGGAATGCAGAGTTCCTTTTCAGGAGCTGGTGAATTTCTAAATCCTAATTCAATTTCTTGTGAAAATGGGATACCTGTTAGAATTTTGACAGAACTATTCTAGATGAACCTTTCTTTCCTAATAGGGTGCTTTCTGTCCTGCACTTGGGGAGGGGCAGGAGGGTGGGACTTGGTTGTATTTTGGAGGGTAGAAGTTGGTATGTCTAGCAGTATGTACCATTTTTGTCTTATCTGTCTGGATACCTGAAAAACCAGTTGGCAAACAGTCTGTCAGATTTTCCTCAAGTTTTAATTTCCCTATTCCTGATCTGAAAATGTTCCTGACTTCTTATAAATGTCCAATTCTGGTAATACCTTTCAATTTTCATTCCTACGGTAGGTAGTATTTTACTAACCAAATCAAGGGCTGCAATAATATAGCAAACTTGTTCATGCAAGCAACACCCACCGCTCACCCAAAAGGGGCTGCTTGTTTTGGGTTGTGTTCTTGGAGAGGAATTCCAGTGTGAGGTCTGTTGTACTTGGTGCTAAAACAATTCCTGTCCTGCCCTTTTTAGGGACCACTTTCTGTCTCAGTGGATCCCACTGCTGGCGGAGTGCCCGCCCATCACGAGGATGTACGAGGAGAACGCTCTCCTCCGGGACCGCATGACTGTCAACTCCCTTATCCGAGTCCTACAGACATTGCAAGATTTCAACATCATCCTAGAAGGATCACTCATTAAAGGAGTGGATGTTTAGCATGGCTCTGCTGAGAACTTCATTACTCCTTTCCCAAACAAGCAAACCGCAATTGGAGACCTGTCAGGACTTGAATGCCATGGTAGTGCACCACTGTAAGACCAAGCTGCTGGTGGAAGCAGGATTGGGAAGCCCAGTTTGTGCCCGATGTGGACTGCCCTCTAAAGCTGCACAGAGCTAAGATGCAGTATTGTAGTTTATTTGAAACAGAAATTTAGTACAAAAAAATAGAGTATTTTCATGTGTTAGGTGTGTGTAAATATGCTATCTTCTTTAAGAAATTATATTACTCTAAGAAATTTTTCTTAGACTGAATGTTCTTGTTCTGACTATGAGTAGCTTAAACCCAGGGGAAGGACTTGGGGGAGGGAGGGAAGGACCAAGATGGGAAGGGATGCCGCTACTTGTTTGCGAGGAAGAAGCCAATCAACATGTAAATACAGGTGCAAACTCAGCAGGGCTTTTTTCAGGTATTGCAAATTAATACAGCAAATACCCTTATGTGTAGCCATTGTGATCGTGTCACTCTTGGAAATGCTGTAAGCATATGCTGGTTTACCCTACTGTACATGGTCTCTCTTAGTTTGTTGTTTGTTCAAAGACTCGCCTTCCCGTTCCTGGAAGGAGCGAGTCGTCATTTTTTTTTTCTGTAAGGTCTTTTGTGTCGCTCCTGTTGATCTCCAGAAGGGGAAACAAGTGTTGGAATGCTTATCACTGGAGAGAGGGACTGCTGTCAGCATCAGAGCCTGAGAGGATGAGACGCCTGTTGAAGCCTTGCTGCTGCAGCCTGAGATGGGGAACAGTGGCTTGCTTGGCTCGCTCAGTGTGTCCCTTGCCTGTCTGGATGTTCTCATGATTCACCCTCAGCCAGTTTGTGTTGTGGATGACCTTTTTTTTTTATTTTCCCCCATGATGAGGAATTTGGTTTATACCAAATTCTTGCTGTACTTGAGAAGAACCATTGCTGTAGAGCCACAAACACTGCTATTGCTGTGCTACCAAACTGTATCAGCTGGCTTTGAAATGCTGACAGGTTATGAGTCTTCCCTTTTTCCGCAGAATCAGTGTTCCTAGGGGAGTACAGGATCTTGGATGACTTTTTGTTTTCTTTAATTATCTGGCTACAAAAATAAAAGGAATTAAGCAAAAGGGGGGAAAAAATTTCTCTCACGGTATTTTGAGGCTTCTTTCCCTACACTCTTTCCAGTTAATTTGTTACTAATACAGTGCATATATAGAGATACAGCTCTTGATCAGGAACTGGGAGCAACTGTATGATACAAATTGAATAAGAGATTATATCAAAATCACCTTGTGAGTACCATTCAGCAGATACAGAGTGTATTTCCCATCCTTGTGGATGAGAGTTGGAAAGGTCTGAGGACACAGCTTCACCTGGTTTTAATTTTTGGAAGTTAGTTTAAGTATAGGTTTTTTTTTTCACTCCTTCATTCCCTACAATCTTGGGCATTAGGGCAGTGTCATCTTTGGATGTCTCACTGTCAGCTGAGGCTTGGGAAATGCCCCTGACTGGTACTCTAAGTGTTGTCTTGCACTGTGCTCTCAAGTGGCGTTAGGAGGGGCTTGGCAATGGTGGACAGTGGCAGGTCTTGGCATAGTGTGCACATGGGGGAAAGAGGGATGGGAGATAAGGAGAAGGAAAGAGGATGAAAATTAGGGTTTGCTTGCTCATCTGCCTTGTGTCAATCTATTCTACTTTTCTGTAGTCCTTCTGCTGCCTGATTCTTAGAACAGCGCTCACTTCAGTGTCGAAGTTTCACCTCAGACTCCCAAGCAGAAAAAAACTTTTTGTGTAACTTTTTTTCATTGGAGAGCTTTACCTTATAGAAGTCATTTTGTTTCTAAGAAAGAAATAAAATAACACTGTCAAGGACCCTTCCATTTTAATGAGGGTTCCAGCTTTCAATAATCACTCTTTACTCCTGAGCTTGTGCTTCCTCAAACTGACTGAACTCATCCCAAGTGATGACAGACTTCAGTGATAAAACCCAAGTACTGCAGGCAGCACTGCCATGTCACTGCTGTGGGTGTGAGTAACTAATGTAAAGGCTGTGAATGGTGTCTCGAGTTAGTAGCCAGAGCCCACAGCTGTGTGACATCTCTTACATTTCCAGAAATGTGAAATTTGGGGTGTTAGGATTTTCTGTGTGGCCAGGCATGTCTGCCTAAAGTCAGCAGATGATGCATGACAACCCTTCAGCAGCAATTGAAAATGAGTCCCTGTACTTAACTCTATCAACGAATTATACATTTAGCACCAGAAACCATGTGGCAGCATTATTTGGTAATGACTGCTTAGGATGTTTTGATTTCTGTGACAACTCAGGCCTTTCATGTCTAATAACTCCTATACAAGATTTTTTCATGCCCAACCCAGTCTAAGTGACTTTCATTATATATATAACCACCTCTTTAGTCCTTGGATTTCTTCACAGCATCATCTGCATTTGTGTGCTGGATGCTTCCCAAAGTACACTGCTGCAGACTTCTCTAAAGGCTGTGTGTGACTGGAGCATTCATCTGACATGACAAGGGTTAAGTGCAAGCAGGATAAAGGAGAAATGTAGGCACCTCTAAAGGTCATTCGTTTAAATGAATAAACCACACACAGAGAAAAAAGGCAATAACTACATCAAGTCTGTCTTAAGTTAAAAGAAGTCAAAACCTGAGGATTTTTAAGATTCAAATCAGGGTCTTTCCCCATTTCAGACTACATTAAGAAACCTTTAGCACTTAACTTCACCTCAGCTTTTTCAGCAAGTGTTGACTTGTGTGCTTTTGTCAGGTTTCACATCATATTAATAATAATACAATAAAAATTATGTTTCCTTGTTGGCAATAAACCACCCCAAGATTTGTTGAAAGGGGCACAGCTGAATGCCTTGGATGCCTAGAGTAGTTATTTGACAACCTTGGGAAAACAGTTCTTCATTGTGAATTTTTATTCTACTATGTATGATTTTTTTTTTTTTTTTTTTAGTGGACTACTTTTGTTGATTGGAAACTGTGAGGTTTTTTTTTCTTTGAGGTTTACAGAAATCATTCTACCTACTAGAATGGTGAGAAACCTATCAGGAATCTTCTAAGCTAACACAGTTTTTACTTCAGTGTTAAAGCACCTTCTTTGGTTGAGAAAGGGAATCTTGGAAAAGACCAAAGCTCTCTGGTATCTGCTTTTTAAAAAAAACAAATTCTTAACCAATGCCCATGTGCAGATGTCTGATTTTGCATAGTCCAGTTGTACCAACAGCCAGCATGGTAACTTGAGGGAGTCAGAGAATCAAATGCCTCACTATGTACAAAATGTGTATTTATAATTCTCTGAAATAAATGAAATTGTACTGTTTAGTGAAGAATCTTCTCATGTTTATTCCAAGTTGGTTTGTGTAGTTAGCTATCATTGTTCAGAAATGTGGTTTTTAGGGTAGTTGCGCAGCAGCGTATTTGAGAAAATTCCTTCTTTCAATCAAATGAAGGTGCGCGTCGTGAGGGGAAATATTGTGTGTTACACTTGAAATGTACAAATGTGCCCTGTATAGCTTAAAATGATCCCTAAATGTCTCCATTAAGTATATTTTGTCTTTACATTATTACTAACGGAATAAGAACTGGATTATTTTCAAGACGACATTAGTAAAAGTATTGTTATATCAAGCACTTTAACATACACACCACAAACCGACATGGGTTTTTCAGGTTTTGAAGTACATTGAAATACAGCTTTTCATGCTATGTCCTTTACAAATAAAACTGTGAGAATAATGGCTGGTGTCACTTTCTCCTTGCAGAGGAGCCAAGAGATTCGGGTCTGAAGGTGAGGAGCTGATCTGAGCCTGGAGGGAACAAACTGAACAGAATGATCCAGCTGGTGGTGGCTCTGGTACTGGGAAGTTGCTGGAGCAAAGCTGGGGAGAAGGAAGCGTGAGGGACTGTTCCCAAAACCAGCCCTTCTGCCTCCCCTGACACAAAGGGGAGGCAGAGACCGTGCTGAGCCTGAGCAGCTTTTTATTCCAAGGCTTGGGTGGAAAACGTGGCTGATTACAGGGAGGAAATGGGATCACAGTGAAGCTGAGCTCTTACCAGGGTGGCATTCGCTAGGCAACCAGGATTGCTTTGCCCTTAGTACCTGGAGGAGTGGGGAGAAGGAGGATGGGATTAACTTTTAGCAGTGTTTCTTTCCTCTCTTTGAGTTGCTCTCAGATTTGAACTCAGAGTTAAAATACTTGGATGAAGCTCATGCTCTCCAGTCTGTCAGGTAACATGTGGAAGAAGGAGGGTTGATGGACAAGAGAGAGATGGATTCCTGCAAAAAATAAAGGTTCAAAGGAAAAAAAAAAAGAAAAGATAGTGGAATGCCTTATTTTCTAAGTTGGACTAGATTTTCAGAAATTTTCCCCATGTCCCTCCCAGCTTCAGATATGCTGGCATTGGCAGGAATAGGAGAATTCTTGGAAACTTTGACAGTTTGAAATGCAGAGCCCTGCTTGTGTGTGTGCATGGTGTGTGTCAAGTGTGGCATGTCTGTTCATTCATTTTAACTGTTTTGAAGAGGCAGAGAATCTCAGGACAGGCCTGAAAGTCTCAGAGCTTGGGACCTTATATGTGGGAATCCTGGTGAGGATACTGGTGCTCATCAACATTATAGATGTGAATAAAATTCATAGAGCTGCTTATTGTCAAATGTCAGTGGGTGGAGTGGCCATACCTTTACACCTCCTTACTAAATGTGTGTAAATTAGAGATGGTGAGGTCTGACATCCTAGAGGCAGTCAGTACTTGAAGAAGGGCAGAACTAAGCTTGTCCAGATGAGCAAGGGCAAACAACTTCCTCTCCACTGTGCTGTGGTTGATGCAGTCTGGGAGCACTGCAGTGTTTTCTGCAAAGGAGGAATAGCAGAAAACTGTCTGAGAAAACTGGCATGGGTAGGAGTTGAAATAGCTCATCAATCTAGTTTGTCCCTTTCCAGCATTTCAGGTAAGCCTGTTCAATAAATAAACAATAAATTGTGTTCAGTGGAATGGTGAGTGAAACTGCTTCCCTGGCTGTCACCCCATCAGCTCAGAGGCTGAGGCTCCTGTCAGTGCTGTCAGGGAGTGTTTCATTGCTGACATTCCTAATTTCTCTCCTGCTGTTCCATCAGCCGTGTATCATAAGCTGCTTTGAGCCCAGCACAGGGTGTGAAGTGAATGGGAAAATTCCTGTACGGGTCTGCTATCTGGTGGCTGGTTATGGTAAACTCTCTGCCAAAGCCACTGCAGAGCTGATTTGTCGGTGGGGAGCTGTGGTTCTGCAGGAAGGCTTGACATTTCACATCTGCATTCCCTGCAGACCTCACAGGGCATCTGAGATCCTTTGAATGAACTTCCTCTGTCAGAATGTGACCAGGCAAATTATTTTTACCTTGAACCAAGCCCACCTTTGTCCTGGGGAAGGAGGGAAAAGCCATAGGAGGAAACACAGCCAACCCCCCTGATTCTTACTCACAGCGTATTTTTCGTGCTGAAAAGGAGCTCAGTGCTAGGTGATCTAATGACTGCCTTGTTACCATTCAGTTATGGATTCAGTGGGGTCCATAAATGTAAAATAGTTGTGGTTTGCATAAGACAGACTCAGGTGTTCACACCAGTCACTGAGTAACAGAAAAACCTGTAAGAGATGCCCCCATCTTCACACAGGACATTCAGTGGCAGATTTGCCCCTGCTCCCATGGCCAGCTTATACCAGTCTAAACTAAAATGGAATTAAATTCAATAGCAGCCAGATGTTGTGTTTTGTGCACTGCAATCCTTGCATTCTCCTGCTTTCAACGAGAAGTTTCCACGAAGGCTGGTGTTGGCCTAGGAAAGCCATTTCTCTTAACCTGCCCCTGCAGCCAGTGGCTCCTTCATTGCAGGGAGAAACCTCACTTGGCTGCTTTTTAATTAATTTTAATTTTAATTAGGCCTAAAGAAGACCAACAGAGGCAGCTTACCCTTGGAGGCGAAGCAAGCATTAATCTTTATGAATATTCCCACCAGCACTGTCCTCCCATACAGAGTTCATTCCTTCAAAGGCATCCAGGTGATACATTGTGATACATCTACACATCAAAAAAATAAGCAGTTCACAAGAGTAAAATCTAGAGGTGATAGGTGGTTATTTTTTTACAGTATATTGATAATTTGGATATGAAGGCAAATTCCTTATTTTTCATACAGAAAATGTGCCTTCAATTTGTAAGTGTCCCTGGCTTCCCTCAAGAGCTTTAAGCAATTTGCTTGTGTCATATCCCATCTTGCAGGTAGGGAGCTGATGTACAGAGTGGGGGGAATTTGCTGCAGCCAGTTCTGCCTCACCAAGGAAGATTGTTCAGCCTTGGGGTCAGCAATTACCCTTCCAGCATCCACTGGTGTGTGACTGAGAGCTGCTTTTCAGTGCTGCTGTGACAGAAGTGCCCTGAGGTCTCATCTGTGGTTAAATCCAGTTTAAAGGCATGGGTGAAACCTGTTGATTTGTGGTGTTCTGGGCTTGCAAGTCTGTCAAGCTGTGTGTGGTTGGGGAGTTTTGTAATTGTCCAGACAGAAGAACAGTCTTTCTTCTTACTTAGCTACAATACAGGAATTACAGTTACTATCAGCAAGGTGATTAAGCACTGCAGAAATGCATAAAAATCCTTGCTTGGCTGTTGTGTAAGGATGGCAGTGATTCACCACCAAAAGGGAAGGAGAGAAAACAGATATTTTGCAAAAGCACCTTTCATTCCGTGGCTTTTCATCTTGAGTCCATAGCTCTTCTAGGAGGTACAGACATTCATTAACATCGAGTGAATCTTGTCCTCTCTCTGCCCCACAGCCTGTCCCTGCTCACTGCAAGCGCAAATAGATCATACCAGATCCACCACACCCATATCAGAAAATGCATGGTGCAAGACCTGTGAAGTGCTAGCAAGAGATTTCCAATAGTAATCAGAAGTGCTCAGTACAACTGAGAACCATCTTTGTAGTGCTGTTCTTTGGTTGGGTTTTTTTAAAGGCATGGCTTTGATTTCAAGTGAACTGGGAAGTCAGCCCAAAGTGCTTCTGTACTTGAGATAGTGTGAGCTCTTCCATGAAGTCTCCATAGCCTGTTTCTTCTGCTCAGTGCTCTCACCTGAGTTCACCTGCTTGCACACCTGCAGCTTTTGAACTGCCATTACCCCATGAGATAAACAGAATGTGCTCTAAGTTGGACCGTGCAATATGAACCCTCCAGCTCAGAATCAGTGTGGCTACTGGCTTGCCTAAGATCTGAACTTCTCACAGATGGTTTGTGGTTCCTGACTGTATAAATAGTGTGAAACTGGCTAGAAGTGGGTGTGGTGCACAGGATATTCTCCCCCAACCCATAAAATGACTTAAAGAAAAACTGCATTCAGGGAATGTAAGTGGAAACATCACGCTATGGCTCTGCCCAGCTTTCATGTTCCTAGAGCTTTTTCCTAAAGGAAAAACTTTCCATTCATGGTAACAGGAACACAGGACAACTAGGAAAAACCTGCAGACCAGAGAAGCTGTTTCATTCATTCTCAGCATGGATTTTGTTAGAAGAGGATTTCAGATGTCAGCAGGAATTTGTGCTAGACAGGGGTAGTGTGGGTAGCTGTGTTCAGTGAGAAATAGGATAGCTGCTCTGGGCTTAGTCATTTGTGTTTAACTGGCACATGCTAAAAAGTGAGGAATGAACTAACTGATCTTCAATTCAAATGTGTATCCTGGGAAGTGCAAATAGAAGTTGATCCACCATGACTTGCTGAAGTCAGAGGAAGTTCCTAAAACTGGTGAGTTTAGACAGGCATTCATGAACAATGTAGTCTGCAAAACCTATTAGTTTGTGCACAGAAGAGAAGCATTCCCTCTTTTGGGAAAATAGTAAAGTTGTTGTTGGTGCTGCTTTCAACACACAATGTTTATTTAGGACAGTCCCACTCTTCCACATAAGGGTTGGCTTCTGGATGATCTCAGCATTTTAGGTACAAATAGTTATATCTGTGAAGGGCCAGGCTTGTGCTAGGGAAGATATTGTACAGCCTCCTGTTAATCTCTTCAGTTAAGATAGCCTGGGGGAGAGAAGTGGCACATACAGGGTGTGACAAGCAGGACACTGACTGTGAAGGCTGCTAGTGTTGTCTCTGGGTAGAGCTGTGAGCAGCATGTTTGTCTTATCACAAAGCACAAGATGTTCTGGATAGACCCCCCTCAGCAAGTGGGGGCAAATCTGAGCCCTCGTTCCCCATGGCAGAGCAGGAGCTGGCACTAGAGGACAGCAGTACAGCCATGTCCCTTTTGTCCCCTCCACAGCCACTCCAGGCTCTCGGCATCTGAAGCATTTTTCAGCAGGATGCACACATCCATCTTGCGCTTGCGCTTGGCCTGTAACCAAATTAAGTTTTCCTTTGACATTGGAAGTTAAATCTGTTTGCAATAGGACCAGCTCCTGTGAGCATCCAAACTGTTGGGAAGTTTTCATGAAAAACTTGGTGCAGGGCTACCAGTGCATTCTCCCAAGCACTGCAAGCCTCATGCCTTGGCTGGCTCATCACCCAAGCTGGCCATGTTCCTGGAGATATTTGCTGAGCTACTGAGCAAGGTCCTCCTCAGAGAGTTTCCTGGGATGCCTCTCTGTCCCGTGGACCTTCCACGTTTCATAAGCAGGGGGATTCTGAGAGACTTTTATATGGAGGATAAGGGTTAGGAAGGGAAGGAGAAGGAAGCAGCAGCAAGAAGGGGGCAGGAGGGAGTCCATAGTTCATTTGAAGTGGTTCTCAGCCAGAGGTGTTTCCATGCAAGCACCTCTCTGACTTCCCCCCAGCACTGCTTGGGGGAGGATGGCAGGAGGCATTCCCTTTGCTCCTCCCAAATGTTGAAGTGACTTTCTACCTCTGGCTTAGGCAATTAATCAGGTAAGGAAAAACTACTGAGGACTCCAGGCACAATACACACTGTAACATCTTAATCAATTTCCCCTTCCCCCTCTTTCCAAAAAATATTTGCCTGCAAGGACCTGTACTATTTTTCCCTATGTTAGCACAGGAGCCATGGGGTAAGGAGATGATGGTAGCAGCTTTTTTTGTGTCTGTATAATACTTCATGACTCTCTTACTCAGCTAATTAAAACCAAAACCCCTCTAGCTACCCTGAAAAATGTAAATGACATCTATTAAAACGTTGTTCTGTGGTATAACCAGCACCCAAGTTACAGAAAGGCTGTTATGAAACAGGACTTTGCTTGTGAAGAAATGAAGGGCTGCAAATCAAGTGAATACTGGGCTTTCTTCATGAAAGTATTAAGCTGGAGACAAACAGAAGTGTGTACAATTAAAAATGCATGAAATGCAGAGGACAAACAGCTGGCGGGGGCCAAAGCACTCTGAACACCTTTGCACTGTGCTTTGCCCATCTCTGGAGTTAGCACAGATATACAGGGTGTGGAATATGCAGTGAAACAAGATTTATCCAAGGGCATTGTGTTCTTAGCACAAGTAGCAAGGTAATAGGAAGACAAAACACATCAAAGCAGGAGAAAAAAGTTTTGATGGGACAGGAGAGTGTTCTTGAATCTCTGGCTAAGTGCACAATGCTTGTTCAACAGAAGATCTGCTGTAATGTAAAATAAAGGGAATGTACTATTAAAAAAAACATGAATATGAAGCCAGGAATAAAGTCAAGTTCAACATTAGGACACAGCTCCTATGTATTCACATTTATATCAGAATCCAAGCATGTTTCATTCACAGAATGAACTGGAATGAGTCCTTGATGCAAAAACGAATGAGTGAAACTCCCTGCTTGTTCCTTGCACCTGATAAAGATGCTATGGAACAGGCCTGATTTAATTCTCCACTTGTGGCAATGCCAGACTAGCTTGAAAGAATTTGATCCAACTTTTGAGCACTCTAATCTGAATATATAAAACCTCTAAAGGTAACTAAATGAAGAACTCCAGGATTAAAAGAGCACCCAAGGCCAAGTGTGTACTCTAGCCTTGTGAAGCAGACAGCATGAGCCATCCTAAACACCTGTTTCTTGAAATATGGAGATGTTTGGAAAAGTGCTTGCCACCACTGTTATAGTACAGTTGGAAAGGCTTTGGAAACAATTCATAAAGGGTTTGTAAAACCAGATGTTCCAGATGAGAACAGATGTTTTAAAATGTATTTTCTTTGCATTGTCTAGGAGCTCATCTCATTCTATAATCTCAGTTTAAGTTACTTGTCCCAAAGAATCAGATCCACAGGCACAAATATCCCACTGAGTCAACGTTTGCCATCTTGCAAGCAAAACATCATTGTATGCTTTGGTCAAATTAAAAAAATCATGGTTCCTCTCTTGTTTTAGTTTTGGGAGAAGATTCTGTCTCTATGTTGAGTGAAAAACTTTGTTCCAAGATGTTGCTTTATGTCAGAATCCAGCCTTGTTTAGTACCCAGAATTTGTACAACTAATGTGAGTCCATACAGAGTAAGGTGCTCTCGAGCCTACAGACTGCACAGTCTGAAGAAACTATCAGGTAAGAGTTACCAGTTTGATTTATTCTTTCTACCACTCTCACTTTCTGTCACACCCTGGGCATCCTCTGTTGGTGAACAGTATGAGACATGAAAGCTGACAAGTTTTTTATGACCTTCTTACTAAGGTTCATCTGATACAATCTAGATCAGATGGTTTTTATCCAGTCAGAGCAGTCTCCAATTCCTGGACAGAGAATAACTGGAGTATGCTTGGCTGGCTCTGCACTAGAACCAGACCACACATCCAGGTACTGCTTCCTTCTGCCTTCCAAAAGCTAATCCCTGCTGCCTTTAGCCCCCTAGATGTGGTCATGATGGTCAGAGACACCTCACAACCTGAGAACAAGGGATGGTCTCTGTGCCAGCCCCAGCTTTCTGGTAAGAGACTAGATTAACATCTTAGCTGGACACACAATGATGCAGTTCATTTTCCCAGGACAGAATACTCCACTCTGCTTCACACAACCATGTGTGGCCCTGTGTCTCTCTTGAGACAACTGTGTGGAATGGATGCTGTGGCTTGATGAACACTTTGGACAGTCCTTTGTTGCAAGATCATTCTATGCTACATGTACTGTGCAACTGGTTAATGCTGAGTACGATTTCTAATTCCCTGTGACTGCTCTTAGGGGCATTATTGATCCTACTTGAGAGAAACAAGAGTTTTCCAGCAACAGGTTATTGACTACCTCCAAGAAATTAGTTTCCTATTTAATTTCCTATTTCCAATTTTTAATTCTCATTTCCTATTTTTAATTCTCATTTCCTATTTAAGGAGAGGGAAGTGCCAGCACCATACATAGAGCAGGTGAGTGTTATAAGCCCTTAGTGCCAGCAGAGAACTAGCCCTTAAGGGAACATGTCATGCTTCTTTAAGAGGTTTTTGGATGTTCTCAAGTCTAAAGCAGCTGTCATCCCACCTCATCAGACTAATTCCTTAGCAGAGCTTCCCCAATGATGGCAGCAGATTGCATCTGCCTTGGGTTGCAATGCAAGATGTAACCAGGAGTATGTGTTCTATTACCAGCTGTTAAAAGCAGGTGTGGCAGTGTTCTTTGTCTCTTCCATGACCCATCCTCCCTCCAGGGGATATCTGCTGTTAATGGGCCATGGAGTCTCTCTGCATGACTGATAAAATTACATCATCCCATTGGGAGATGCTCCACCCAGGGGGAGGAGCCGAGCATTCCTACCTGGATATAATCTGAGACTCAGAACACCACAGGCAGCCTTTCTCCACTGGATTCCCAGCAGAGAGACTGGACCCATCTACACCACCAGAGCTTCAGAGGAAAACTGCACCCTCCTACAGGATCATTGCTTCAACAGAACCACGTCTGTCACTGCAGGAGGACTGCAGCCACCATTTAATGGGACTGCTACCAACACTCTGACCAACAGGGTGTCAGGCTGTATTCTGACTCTGTCAGTGGTTTTTGTACAACTGCATTTTATTTTAAATTTCCTATTAAGTTGTAGTTTTTGGTATTTGTTTTTTTTTATACATACTAGTAAAGAGCTGTTATTCCTACTCCCATACCTTTGCCTGAGAGCTCTTTAATTTCAAAATTATAATAATTCCAAGGGAGGGGTTTTACATTTTCCATTGCAAGGGAAGCTCCTGCCCTCCTTAGCAGACACCTGTCATTTCAAACCAAGACAGCACTCCAACAACTCAGCCTAAATTTCTCTTAGGAATGAAGTTAAGATGCTACTCTCAGTGTTTTTGCAAGGGCTATATGTGAATTGCACACAGGCAAATGATCCACCAACCATTACAGACTTGGTAAATGGAGAATGAATAACTGCTATCATAACTGCTGCCTCTAAATGGTCCTGCATCATTTAGAGAATGACTTGCCTGAAGCATGATCACAGCTACCTGTTGGAGAGGAGTCTGAGTCTTCCTCTGTGCATTTAAAGCATTACAAACAGTGGAGTGGGAAGCAGTGATGATGGTGGATTATGTAAACCTAGCAGAGAAGGGTACTGTTGCAGAGCAGAAGCTGGCCAGCATGAAGACACACCAAAGTACTTGGGAGGAAAGAGTTGTGCAGGCATCACTGAGTCCTGCTGTCCTCCAGAAGGTGGGATGGATGTAGAAGCCAGCACAGGAGCATCCCAGCCTTAGGGGGGAGTCTGGGACTGTGGGCATGGAGAGAGCTGTTACAGCACAGAGACTGCAAACCCACACAGTCTTTACCAGAGCTCAGGGGTCTGTTGCTATGGACAGGGCACCTGCGCAGAGGGTTTGAAGGAAAGGGGACTGTGGCACTGACCTGTTTTGCTCAGTCCCCAAGAAGCTGGGTCTGGCACGCTCTGCCTGCACCAGGTTCACATCCTGATATTCTAGTCTGTATAGGGGTAGATAAATAGGGGATTCTGATTTGAAGTTGTCTTCTGAGTCTAGCCAATGGTATCTGTCCCCCAGGTTTCCCAGGACTCCCTAAAAATGTTGTTTCCAGTGCTCCAGTCAGTATCTACATGCTGATTCAGTGTAAGGAGCATGCTGGGAGCCCATTTACCGTAGCTTATAAAAGAGGCTTTAAAGGGCTGCTGCCTTAAAGAATGACACAAACAAAACTCCTCCTGTTTTGCAGACCTTCTATGAATGGCTGCTTATTCTAATTTACCTCAGGACGTGCTTCATAAGAGGGTAAGTTTGGCCCGAGTGTGTAAGTGAGAAGCATTTGAACACTTACACACACAAGTGGGAAAGATCTGGACATTCCCACCTCACACACATTTGCTGGATGGGCACCGACACCCTCGCTCCTCAGGGTGGCAGCTGAGTCCCTCCTTGCCTTTTTTGTGTGGCTGAATTGTCAGCTCTCTCTGTTCTGGTACGGCTTGAGGGTGCAGGAGTAGAGGGAACATCCGCTGGCCAGACCTGCAGTCTGGGGTCTGTCTGGGACTACCGCTGGTACAAGATGGCACAGAGGGAATTACCTGGGACTTCAAACTGATTTGCTCACCACGAAGCTGTTGCTCCAAGCAGGAGGGATTTAACCCCTGTTCAAACTTTTTTTTTTACTACATGGTGTGAATTGAATGTTTGTGATTCCTCAACCCACTCTGAGTGCTGAGCCCTGACATATGCAGGGCAAAGAAGGATCAGCACAAGAGGTCACTTCCAGAGCTATCCAGTTTTCCCACTTTCCTCCTACAGATAATGCAAATCAACCAGTAAATATTGCTCTTGCTTTTGAAACCTTGAGTTAGGACTGGTTCAACTACTGCTAAGGGTAGTCATCCTGACAAGAAGAGTCAGTCAGTTCAGCTATGGATAGAGATTTGTTTTGACAGCATGCTGAAAATAGCATCTCAGAAACCACACTGCTAGGTGGTTTTAGAAACGCCTGGTTTTTTAAATGTTTCTGAGCAGCCAGCTTGGTACTTTGTAAATAGCAATCACTTTGTTTAGCTGTTTTTTCAAAAAATGCCCATGCCTGGAGGACAATGCCATCCCAAGACAGGATCCCAGGGCTCCTCCTCACAGCCTGGTCATGCCTGCAGGCTGCTCTTACTCAGCCAGTCCTGAGGATGCCATTGCTCAAGGAGCAAGCCTCACGTGCCTCAGGGCACCTGCTTCCCAAGGCCCCTGCATGCCCTGCTGAGCTCAGTCCGAGCTGGAGTGTTCCCTCTCCCACAGCTCCTAATCAGCCATAACCTTCACAGATAAACCCAGGCACATCCCACTGACTGAGAAAGAGACAGAAAACTCCAGCTGTGGCTTTAACCAAAGAAACTTCCCTGCGAGGTAAAAGGTATGAAGTATAGAAGACCTCAACTCTCCTGATTCAAAACCCACCCTCTCCTTTCTGAGAGGCCTCTTACATTTTTCCTGGGGATGGAAATAAATTGCAAAATGCTCTCTCTGTCCCTTCAGGGCAGTACCCTCTTGCATCCCTTCTTTCCTACAGGCACATGGCGCTGGTCCTCGTGTCCTTGGTGCTCTCTGCATCACAGGGACAGTGAAGAACTTTCCCGCTGGCCCTGAGACGCCTGTCAGATCACTCTGTGCCTGTGGAGCACAGGGGTCATGCTGCACACAGCCTCTGTGGCTCAGGCTCTGCCACCTCTGCCCTGGAGGCAACATCTGGGTCCCTTGACTTCACTGCATGCTGTAATTTGCAATATGAACAGGCTGTCAGACCTGAGGGACGTCACTGAGGTCACATGTGTGTCCTGGTTTGGGTTTACTTCTCTTTCATCACCCTGTAGAGTTCACTCCTGACTACAAACATCCGTTATGGGACCTGACTTGCTTTTGGGGATCCCTGTGATCAATTTTTGCTCAAATTTTCTCGAAGCTTGCCCATCCTGCTTCTGCCCTCTTCTTATCTCCATAGCTTTGTGAATACTTCCTCCTGGAAAGCTTTTTACCTTTTCTTATCTTCTTTTAACTTTCAGAATGGGATGCCTCTGCCCTGAGGGAGGGGGATGTATCCTGCTGTCTCCTCCCCTTTGTGCTGCATTCTCCCTGCCTGCCCTTTTCCTCCACTTGCCCTTGGCTTGTTTTTCAAGAGGATGTTGAGTGTCAAATTTGGTTGATTTGTTGCAGTCCAATTAACTGATTCAATCCAATTAAGCTATGTGAAGTTATCTCTATAATGTGGTGGCTTCATTAGTCAACTCCATTCCCTCCTACCCTTGCAAAAATTTTTGCCTCCAGCTCCTCCCTCCAGATTTTGGCGGTAGATTTACACTTGGTTCTTGGCTGCTTGATCAAAGCTTGTGACCCAGACTGCAGATTCTGCAGATTTCCTGCAAGGACCAGCTCCTCCAGCTGCCTCCTTTCCTTGGTTAGCCAAGTCTGCCCACAGCTCTTCTTCCTCACCAGAAGACTTGCAATTACTGTGTCTGCCTTCGACAGCTTGGCAAGAAGGTCAGCACTGCTTTATCTTCTTGTGAGACTTGTCACTTGTACCTGAACCTCCTATCACCATCCTCTGCCTTGCTTTGGATGAGTGAAAAATGCACACAGAGACATATTTTTTCCATCACTTCTTTGCCTTTCTGCAGTCAAAGTCTGAAATCTGAAATTCTGTCACCTCCTCGAATTGCTTTCATTCTGCCTGCTGGTACTGTAGATTAAGTGTCACTGAGGACAAACCTTTCTGAAGAAAGAATGGGTGATGCTTTAACCTGGAAAAAAACTGCCTCAAGTTTCTCGTTTTTATTTAGGAGAGTACCTTACACCTGTAAGAAAACCCTTCCTGGCAGGTCCCTTAGCCCCCATGCTAGCTGCTCCCAGCAGAGGATTTCAGGCATCAGAAATTTTAGACAAAAAACCAATTTGCTTCCCTAGGTGTTTCCATCTCCAAGCATTCCTATTTACCTTCTCGATTCCTGTTGAGAAAGAGGCCAAGATAAAAAGCCTGTCACACTGAAGCATTGCTTCCTAGACACCATGGATGCTCTCCCATCTACCTAGCCTTGCTTTTCATTTTCTCTCAGCCAGCTGAGTCTGTCGGTGTTCAGGGCCATGCAGTAGAAAATGGGATTGAGCAGATGGATTTACCTGCTCAAGAGTCTTAGGTTCAGTGAGAAACTTCAAAGAGCAAATTCTTTCCCCTAAGTGATCCCACCTGAGACCAAGCCTACACAACACTCTCCAAAGGTGTTATCAACTTCCTCTTCCCTAAATATTGCTCTGAAATCATCAGTATGAAATCTGGAACTGCTCCCCACACTGCTGGGAAAGGTGGGGGTCTCAGTTCAGAGGAGAAATCTCTTTTGGGTTTCTAAACCGAGTCTCCATTTTCAGAACTGCCCCAAGTGACAGGATGAGGAGGGATAACTTTATTGACAGGAAACAGCCTGGCAGGCAGAGAGGGCTGATCTCCCTAATGGCGTCTTCAAATCGCCTTACTATAAATCCCCACAGAATAGTCTTACTGGCTTTAATAGGTATGAAAGCAATAGTGCTGCAAAGAAACCAGCAGCACTTGAGAAGCTGCATTAAAGGTGTTTAACCAGTAACAGAAAATGGTCATTTTGCTATACAATTTGAGGGATCCTTAAGAATTTAAGAGAATTATCTTCCTCTTAAGGAATTTGAAATGTCAATTAAAAACCCTTCAGGAAGGTTATTATTCTCTGTTAAGACCTAATGGATTTCTTAGGCTGGGCTATAAATGATCTGCCTTGTTCCTAGGAGTAAGCCAGTTCAGGATCCTGTCTCTCTGAGCCTCATAGCTTGAGTACTTCATTCTGAAAGCATGAATATAATAATATCAATTTGGATTATCATCAAACTTTGCTGTCATTTTTTGTAGCCATCTGTTATTTGGCCTAAAACATAAAATGGTGAAAATCCCATATCTTTATTAACCTGCTTGCTCAGAACTACCAGTTTTCAGACCATTCACACCTTCAAAAAGTTAACATGCTGCCACTTACATGGGCAACTGGTACAAGCAGAAGCTAAAGAGCTGATTTGTTGATGGCATCTTGCTCTGAAATTGTACTCCTTGGCAAAACCTTATTTACAACTCTTTGTCAATCAACACCTTTTTTTTTTGTTTCCCCTTGAAGAACTCCTGGTAATTTTTTTCAAAATCTTTTGTCCAAGCATTAAGCCAAGGAAGTAAATTTTCAAATTACTCAACGTTACAAGAAAAGCATTTTACAGTAAAGTCTCAAAGCAGGAACTGCTGCCTGGGTTTTGTCTTGACAGCTGCTCTTCACCTAAAAACAAGTAGCTTATTTGTGTTTACTTATTCATTAATATTGAAAAATAACACAATAGGATCAGATGTCTTGGCTGGCAAATGCCCTACTTTTCCTCTATGTTAGCACCTCTGCCTCAGCATTGATGATTCATGTATGTTTTATGCTTAAAAAGCCCTCATGGTTCATTTCATTATTACACCACTGAGGTTATTTAGCTTCCCAGATAAAATAATTAAGTGTCCAGGCAGGGAAGGTACTAGTTTAACTGGAACTCAGCAACAGCCCAATTAGTTTTCCACACACATTCTTAAAGTAAATGTTTTTTAGAACTGATATGGATGAGGATAAGTCCTCTGGTCCAAAGCTCATATTCCAAGTCACCTGGGATCTCTGTGAAATCCCGTATTCCTCCTTTATACCAAGCTCCAAGTGGAAAGGAGGATGCTTAATTTTTTAAAACAGAACCTTGTGAAATGAGAGTGTATCTTTACCTGTAGTGTAAAGATACATGCAATTTTTCAGATATCTGCATTTTCCAAATTAAACTCCCCAGGTTTGTCCCAAGCTGGAGGCTATTTTTCACCATCCTCTTTCCAAACACTGAGGTCAGGCAAGGCTGATGCTGTGGAGAGCACACATGGCTTGCTCAAGGGCAAGGGGCTAGGGGAACCTTGATGAAAGCTCACTAGGTATTTAAGTGCCTTTTATTTATTTATTTGCAAGCTGGCTATCAGCCAAAAATGAAAACTCAAGCCACTGTCAAGCTACAGCATAGCCTTGACATGTCATCAGTGAACACTTCAAGGGAACCAGAAATGTTTCAGAAATGAAGGTTGAAGGTTTGACTGTGTTTTTAATTTCTGTGTTGCCATTTGGAATTCTGTGGATAGAAGGTTTGTTTTGTTGGTTTTTTTTTTCCTCTGAGAGGAATGACTGAGCTGTTCACAGGCTGGAGCAGCACCGAATTTGGAAACTCAAATCCTCCCCAGGTTACAGCAACACCTGTCCTGGTGAGATTTGGAGTGGAAGGGCACAAAGCTGTGAAATAAATACCAGAGAAGTTGTCCCAAGCCTGGTTTGTTTGCAAAGCCCATCCTGAGATGTTGTGTGAACGTTCAGCATGTTGGTGAGGGCAGCATTTGATTGGCACCAAGAGATCCATTTTGTTCTGCTGGGTTCTGTTTGATAGCTAAGGGACTTCTCCTTGGAAATGTCATTTCATTGTCACTTAGGGATTTAAACGCTATACTAGGTGGTGCTGGACTGAAAGGAATGTCACCAAGGGGCCTTGAGAAGTGTGCTAGAATAAAGAAATGGGGAGATAATGGGAGAAAATCTGGGACAACCACTCCCTCTAATCAAAAAAAAGAGGCAGATGAAATCAGACACATAACATCTAAACAGAAGTTGCCAAAAGTGCTGATAGAGGTCCCTAGACCAGTTAAAAGAAGTAAAATTATAGAAATATTTTGAGAAATTATTCAGCATTTGGTACACCTGTGGCTCACAAGTTGAATGTGACTTGGTTCAGCTGTGTCTGGAAGGAAGCCCTGGTACCAAAGGCAGCTCTCTAAGATCATTTAAAAGGAACCCCCAAAACTCAAATGATAACCTGGAGGGTTCCTTGGGAAGCATTCTCCTGTGCTTTGTGCCCAAACTTGTTCGGCTGCACTGAAGAAGATTCAGTAGAATTACCATGGATTTACAAGCAGGTAGAGACAATGTATGATCCTCGGACTAAGGTAAGGAAGAGCAGCTCTCTGAAATTTCCCAGAGCTTAGCTAGCGCTGTTGATGCAAGCAAAAGGATCATTTCAGCAAAAGTTCTTGGTAAGTTGTTAATTCTGTGCCTAAATCAGGATTAGAATGTAAAGGTCACTGTCAGGAAAAAGAAAAAATTGTCACAGAAATATTCATTGGCATTATTTCAGTGGTTTAGAGTATGCAACAAAACCTTTGTGTGGTGCCTGAGCTGCAGTTGATTCAGTGGGAAACTTTTAAGGTTTTAAGTAATTCAAAAGAAAGGAATCCATATTTGGACTCAGTTTGAGCGCCAGCCCGGGAAGGAGTAGCTCACAGCTTTACTGCAGTCACAGGCTGTAATGGTGCTAAGTCATAACTCCTTAGGTCTTACCTTGTGTACCACATGCTAATCCGTCTGACACAGTTTTCAAAGGAAATCTATTTCAACATAACCTGCCAGCCGCCTCGTGAAGCAGCCCTTCCAAACTTGCACAAAAGAGCGTGAACCCAACGGTTGGGATGACGCGACTATTTAATTCACTCATTGTGACGCTGCAGGAAAAATTACATAAGCCACTGGTGACTTTTAAGGCGCTTTAGAAAACGAACTTTAAAATTAACCCGGAGCGGAAAAAAAACCCACTTTCCCTTTTACTCTGGGGCTCCGTGACGCTCCAGCCGCGGGGCTCGGTGCGGAGCGGCAGCGATGGCCACAAGCGCCGCTCCGCGCGGTGGGGACGGGACGCGCCCGCTGGCAGGGGGGCAGCGTGTCCCGGCGGGTCACCGGGGGTGGCAGCGACGTGTTGCGGGGCTGAGCTGCGGCGATGTTCCGGGGCCGTGTTCCCGGTGATGTTGCAGTGGTGTGCTGTGTTTCGGGACTCTGCGGGGATTTTGGGGGGCTGTGTTTGCGGGGCTGGGCTGTGTTTGCGGGGATGCTTGGGGGCGGTGTGTGCGGGATGAGCGGTGTGTGCGGGGATGCTTGGGGGCGGTGTGTGCGGGATGGGCGGTGTGTGCGGGGATGTCTGGGGGCGGTGTGTGCGGGATGGGCGGTGTGTGCGGGGATGTCTGGGGGCGGTGTGTGCGGGATGGGCGGTGTGTGCGGGGATGTCTGGGGGCGGTGTGTGCGGGATGGGCGGTGTGTGCGGGGATGTCTGGGGGCGGTGTGTGCGGGATGGGCGGTGTGTGCGGGATGGGCGGTGTGTGCGGGGATGTCTGGGGGCGGTGTGTGCGGGATGGGCGGTGTGTGCGGGGATGTCTGGGGGCGGTGTGTGCGGGGCGGTCCCGCGGGGGCCGTTCCGGCGCCGGGCGGGGCTGGGCGGGGCGGCGCGAGGCAGGTGCGGAGGAGGGGGCGGGGCGGGGGCGCGCGCCGCGTGCGTGAAGTCACCTCCGCCGTCACGGCGGACCCCGCCCCCTCCCGCGCTTCCCGCGCGGCCCTTTCTGCCTTAAAAGGACAATGGGGCGCGCGCAGCCGGCGGGGTTCGATTGAGAGAACGGGGCCGTGGGAACGGCGCCTGCGCAGAGCGGCCGAGGGGCGGGCGGGGAGGGCGGGACCGCGGGCTCGCGTGCCCGCCCGCGCCGGCGGCAGAGCGCGGGGAGCCGGGGTGGGCGCGCAGCGGCGGCGGGAGTGCCGCGCACCGCACGGGTGTTGGTGGGAGCAGCACGGCGGTGAGTGATGCCTTCCCTTTCTCCCAGGCGGAGGTGCAGGCGGGAGGGAACGGCGGGCTCAAACTGAGTTTTGCGGTTGCTTGTTTCGTGTTGTTCGGGGTTTTGGTTTTTGGGTTGTGTTTTTTTTTGTTGTTGTTGTTTTGTTTGCTCTTGGTGGGTTTCCTTTTTTTGGTGGCTCTGGGATTAATTTTTTTTCTAGCAGCTGGTGGTTTCTGTTCATCCCACGTTACTCTCCGGAGTTTGTCCGCAGTTTTGTAGCGGCAAAAAGACTTTGCCGCCTTGAAGCACTTTGACACGCGTGTGGCTTCTGCGAGCGGCGTTTCCCTCGTTTTTTATTTCGATTAGTAGAGTTTTAAAGGATGTGCGAGCGGAGAGGAACGCCTCCCGCATTGTTGCGGACCCATCCCTGGAACGCTGACTTCTACTCTCCCCCTCCCCCATCCCAAAGTACGATTAAATCTCCAAGTCTTTAGGAGGAAAGAGTAGCCAGTTCCCGATAATTCTACTCCGAAAGCAGCCTCAAGGTGCGGAGCAGGTTTGAAAAACTGGGCTGCTTGGTGATGACGGGCTGCAGGGCGCCTTTCCCGGGCCGCGGCTGCCCTGGCTCGCCACGCGGGCGGCGTGGCCCCGCCGCTGCGGAGCGGCTGCCGCAGGTGCGGCCCCGGCGCGCCCCGCAGCGCACACCTGTAGCGCCCGCGCACAAGTTGGTGCCAGCGGCGTCGCGGACGGGAGGAGGCCCCGCTGGTGCCCGCTGTTCCTCCCTCGCCGTGTTTCACGTGGGGAGAGTGGGGCAGTTCTTATTGTTTCCAGTTATCATTACTAATTACGAGGGTGTCCGAGTCCGCGCACGCTGGAGAGGGGCAAAACGTGCGGCCGTGGGCTGGCGGCACACGTGGCTGTCGGTCGCACAGGTCGCGGCGTGGGGCCTTCACCGTCCTGCCCCCGGCCCGGTGCGCGGCGTTGCCGGCGTGGGGACGGTGCGGCGGGCGGCGATGGCGCCCTGCCGCCCCGTAGCTCGGTGCCCGTGCAAGCGGCTCTCGTTCCTGCCGGCGTGTGCCCGCGCCCGGCGCCAACAAGTTTTAACTCGGGGCTCCGGAGGGCTGGGCGGCGGGGCGGCCGGCGTGCCCCCGGCGCGGCACGTAGGCAGCGCCCGGCTGCAGGGAAAACAAAGGGCTCGCATGTGCTGCGGGCGGCGTGGCCCCCCGGCGCGCCGGGGGAAAGCGCTCGCCCGCGCCCGCCGGGGGCTCGGCCCCGAGGCGGCGGGTGTCGGTGTGGTGACGCTTGTCGTGCGAGGGACGGTGTTTTTTAGGGGCTGCATGCCGGTTTTGGAGGAGTTTGGAGAGGCGGTGAAACTTTGGATGCACACGCGCTCCTCACGGCACCGCGCTGCGCGCACGGCGCTGGGACGGGCGGGGGGCCCCGCTGGCCGCCCCGGGGCTGCCCCGGGCTCCGGGGGTCCGCGTCGCCCCCGCCGCGGCGTGCTCGCGTTGCCGGGAGGTCTGCGACGGCCCTTTGAAGTGAAACTGTTGCCATGTTTGAATTACGTCAGGGCCGAGCCACAAGGAACCGGCGCGGGGCGGGGGAGAAGGCCGGGGGGGCGGCGGGGCACGGCCGTCACCGCGCCGGAACGGGGGTCCGGGTGCTCGGCGGTGCGGCCGCGGCTCCATCCCCGCTTCCCGCCGCTCCCTCCGCGCCGGATGGGGCGGCTGCTCCGCGACCGCGTGGTGGGGCGGCGTTTGCAGCGCGGGGGCCGCCTCGCAGCGCCCACCTCCGCGCTCGGGGCTTTCCTCCCTGGCGCGCCGCCTTCCCCTCCTGGACTCTTCTAATTTATTTTAAATTTTACTCGTCTTTCGGCGAGTTGAGCGCTTGGCAGCCCCGTGGCGGGGCGCGGGGGCTGCGGCCACCCGCGTGTGCGCTCCCGCGGCTCCACCTGACCGGCGGGGCCGCCCGAGAAAGTAGGTCGTGTGCCCCGGGGGGGGGCGGGTCTTTGTTCCCGGCGCCGCCGCCCGGCCGGCCCCGGCCGCCGCTCCCGCCGGCGGCGCTAACGGGGGCAGCGGGGCCGTGCCCGGGGCCACGCGGTGCCCGGCAGGAGCGGCGCGTCCGAGCTCTGCCTTTTTGGGCGTTTTTTAGCGCTGTTATTTAGTGTTTGGTGGGATTTTTTTGTTTTTGTTTTAAAGTCGCAGTCTTGCGCCAGGGAAGTGCTCCCGGTTGCGCTCTCACTTTGGTGAGATAAAAGTTGCCGTCTCCTCTCGTACCCCCCTGTCCGGATGCGTGTAGCTGAAGGGATTTAAAGGGACCTGCCAAACCTGTTGTTTACTCGGGCCGTGCCCGCACGTAGCCAACGGGGCTGAATCCCAGGGCTGAATCCCGCCTGCCCCGGAGGCCCCCAGAGGCGCTTTCCTGGCGGGAACGGCCCCGGTTTTTCCTACAAAGACCCTTGTCCCCGAGCGATGGCCAGTCCTTCGGACCTAAATTATTCAATTAGCATTACAATTGCAAAAATCTTGGGAGCTACCTCCCCCCCCCCCGCCCCGGCGCTGTGGCTGCGCAGGCAGGCGATGCAGGATGCTGCCCGCTGCTGTGTCCTGAACACGTGTCTGGGCTGGAGGCCGGGCTCCCTCGTGGCTGGGGAGCGGCAGGAGAAGGCCCAGCGTCCTGCACTGAGCCCACAGCTGCAACAGCAGTGGCTGTGCTCCAGCACAACTTGCGATGCTCTTTTTTCCTTAGAGTTTTAATTTGGCGCTTAGGAAGGTGGCAGGCTGACAGGCGTGCACACAAGTGTTTCGCTCTTTGGACGAGACAGTCGGTGAGGGTCATGATTCCTCAGCAGACTCCTTTACTGCTGTTTGCTTGCTTCCAAAGCTGAGACTGCTCCTGGCAGCCGTGTGCAGGGTGTGAACACCTCCTTCTCGCCGGTCTGCACGCAGACAGATCCACTGTGTAGTTTACAGCTCTTCAAAATTAAAGATTGCACAAACTCTGCACCCTAGGGACAGACAGTGAACTGGAAACGTTTCTGCTGGTACCGGTGGACACTCAACTCCTCTGGTGCACAGGTGAACTCTAGTTTCCTTGCTATCTGTGGTCCCTGTTAGAGAAGCAGCAAGCAACAAGTCGGGATTTTGAAAAACACCCACAGGCACACAACATCCTTCTCCCACTGAAAGTAGGTGGGATTGAGTGCCAGAGCCTCTGGGACAAATTCCTCCTCACTTCATTCTCTAAAAGGAACTAATTGCCTAAGTATTCAGTCTTCCTTGAAGAAAAAAATATCATTGACTTCTTTGTAGAAGATGTTTAAAAAGCTGTTAAATTTGCAGAGGGTAAAAACCAAGTTAAAACTGACGGTTTGCTGTCTTCACTCATGCTGAACAGCTCTTTTTGTATTAGCTAACTCTGCTCTGCTTGGTTCTTAACACCTGATGCCTTGTACCTCTTTCATAATGGCATGAACGACATCCACGGGGTCCTACTTGACAATCAGCTTCATTCTTGCACTGCCTGCAGTACTTACTTTTTAACACAAAGAAGAAGCCAGTGGGCTGGGACTTGAAAATTGCCCGGGCAGGACTCCATTTCACAACTCAAGCCTTTGCATTTCTGTACAATGTGCTCAGTCCAAAGTCCAAGTGAAATGACCAGTAATATTGCTTAAGAATATGGAAATGTATTCTTTTTAATAAAGTCAGTTCAGCTCTTCTGCAAAATAATTACTGCTCCTTCTGTTCAAGTTCCCATCCAGGTATGTTATCTTCTTTAAAAACAACGAGTGGCTGTGATGCTTTTTTGGTAGCAGGTGCTTGCAGACAGCATCGTAACAGCTATGGTGACTGCACTCAAATAAGCATCGCAGACTGAACTCCAGCACATGTTTGAGAACATCCCAGTTTTCCTTGCTGGGCTCAGGTTCAGGCTGAGCGTGGTGTTAGTTATGCAATAGAAGTTTCAGGCAAGGGGAAGTCATCTTTCAAGATGGAATGTCTGCAGGTGAGACAGGTTTGGAATTTTTTTCCCCTTATGCAAATTTTACTGATTATTGTTTTCGTGCTTTGGCCTATCCCTTCTGGAGCACTAACCACATGGCAGTTCAGAGGAACACCCACGTGGCATAGCCTTTCAGTTCTCTAGCTTAAATGAGTTTGGAACTTCCCAGGGAAGATCCAAAAGGTAAGTAGGCTTCTTTATGACTTGGCTCCTTCTGAAAATTTAACTGGGAACAGCTTGTGACCTAGCCAGGATGCCATGGACACTCAAACATGGGAAAGAAATGTCCAATTTAATTTTTGAAACATGCTTAGTAGTTGCTGCTAGGTGCATCTGCTGTGCTAAGATTTCACTTCAGCACTGAGCACACAACAGTAGCTGTGGACATCTATCAGCAAAAGAGTGAGTTACTTATTTTGTCAGAGGAAAGATTCCTGAAGATGTAGTTTTCACCTTTTTCTGTTTGGCTCAGCACATCAAGTGACAATTCCACAGCATGCTGTGACATTCCAATGTTCCTGGTCTGTAATGGTTAAACGTAAATTTCCTCCAAGTAAAATTGTTTTGGGTGGAGAAATGAAGGAAAGTGGAAGGAAAATCTGAGGGTATAGGGGACCAGAAGAGTTTACAGTATGCACAGTTCCAAGGTTATAGTTGGTTATTAGTATCTCTGTTTTAAACTATAGGGAGATATGACAGTAAAAAAAAAAAAATATTGCACATACTGATGTTGCATTTTCAGATGACTCCAGTTAGATTGGTTTCCTACTGTCCTTGGAGGATTCTGACTCTGTGCATGTTAAAATGTTCTTTTTTTAAGGGATCCAATTTTAACTTCCCTTCCAAGGTTTTTTTGCAGCAGCCTGTAAGCTCGGGGGAGGTATGTTTATGTTGAGGCTGCTCTGATACACATCAGTTACTCTGTTGTACAATTCTGTCTTACAGTTGATTTTCAGTAGAGGTATTGCAGTTTATTTCAGCAGAGGGACAGGCCCAAGAATTTATTGTGAGACAAGCAACTCTGCTTCTGGTGCTGTAGACAGTTCTGGAAGCATTTTCCATGTGTGTGCCTGGGTGTATGCTCTTGCAGATGCAAAAGCCAGAGCATCTATATTCTTTCTATATTAAGGCATCTGTTTCATTCCCTTTAAAAGGAAAAAAAATGTATAATTTTGGCTGTGTCTTAGTTCCGATGAAGTGCTGTAGGGATGGCAATTATGAGATTTTTACTGACAGGAACCTGCTGCACCAGCGTATGTAGGGTAGATGGTATTTTTCTTAAGAAGCCCAGCTTAAGGGAGGCTGTGCCAAGGCTGTTGTGTACACAGAAAGGGAAATCAAATCGTTGTTCTCCTCTCTGACAAAGGTATTGGAAGTTTTGGGTTGCACAAAGGGTGAATGATCCCAGGTCAGAGTGGGGAGATGGGAGGAGAGGAGGATACTGTGTATTAGGACTAACATGCCTCTGCTCTCCCATAATTCCATGGAATGTTTCTCTTTCAGCTTTGCAAGAAGCAGGTGAGCATGTTCGTTCCCACTGGTCTGGTAATTGTGTTACAAAGGGAGACATGCCTGTCTTCTAGGAATTCCGTCCTTTCTATTATAAAAGGTTTTCATTCTTCTTGGGTGATCAGAAAGAATGCAAAAGGAATCTGGAAGAGCAAATGAAAGTGGCTCAGCTTACTTTAAGATCTGAAAGAGTTCAGAAGGTCTTCCCTAACTTGAAAACTTAATGAGCATCTGAAGCAATGCCTCCTTTTCATTTAGATCATCAAATTAAATTTTGCAAAGAAAACTTAGCACCAAATTCTAGTCCTGACACGTAAAAAAAACATGAAACCATTTTCACACACATGCTTCTTTGTGCCAGCCTTTCACAAAGGTAATAAGCAGGGTGTGGGGATTTTTTTAAAATTTTATTCCCCACTACTTTTCCTGACTCTTCCTGACTTTACCATTCTTTTTTGCAAGACAAGTTTCTATTTTTGATGCTGCTTTTTCAAAAGTGAGAGGGCAGAAGAATGGAGAGAGCACTTTCCTAGAGACTTTCTTGAGTCCATTCAAGTTGTATAAAACAGAACTTGAGAGAATAGCAGCTCCTGCAAGGAGAAGCTGTGGAGAGGAGCACCAGGGTGGGAGGAGGATCACTTTTCCCTTGGTTTGGGGGAATAATGCTTTCCAACTAGTGCAGATAAATCTTTATTTCTGCAGAATGACAGATAAAGCTCTGCTAAGATTTCTGATTCATTTTTGGATATATGTCCCTTTCACTGTTGTGCAACTGCTCACGTATTTTAGTGACCTGCTTAAATTTGGCAAATAACAACAAAGTTAAGTAGCATTAATAATATGCTTGGATTTGGCAGAATTACATTGTGTAATGCTTTTTGACTTCTAAGCAAGTTACTTAGTTTCTACTTGCCATCTTTTTTATCTGTCCCAAATTTCACATGGTTAAAGTTCCACAGTTAAGATTCAGGTGTCAGGGCAGCCAGCATCCTAACTACTTGGTCCTAATTCAAGATCTAAATTGCAAAGCTTTCAAGTTAAACCTTTCAAAGAACACAGTGGTATTTACTTCTAAGTCCATATTAGCTATTAAGCTCTCCAGCTGACAGAATATTTGGTGTATAATGGTCAAATGGCAACTGTTTAGGATTAAATGTGTAACTGGAATGACACCTTTCATTTATAACTGCGCTTGGATGCAGCTGTCAGAGAAATCTGTTTGACTTGTGGTTTTGCTACTAGCTCTTCCCCATTCAGGCATGATGTGTGGTAATACCATTGCTGACCATTCATCAGGGGGAAACAGATGGCACTGGTTTCCCTTCTATTGAAGGATGGTGTTGAAAGGCTGCTCCTGTGAGAATGGCAGCCATGATGCAAGCCAAAATATTTTCAGAATATATGTGTTTTCCATTCTTTGCCAGAACATTGATTGTAAAACATGTGTCTTACTCTACTGTGGTGTAAATACCAGCTGGTGACAGAGACCATCTTATCACTGTCTGGATTGCTGGAAGAAACCAGGTTAGAAAGTAAACTACATGGTTGATAGTTGTTTCTTGCCATGTAGCAGTCGAGATTTTCTTCCTGCTTGAATTTGGCAGCACTGATAATGATGAACTTTGTGTCTGCAATTACTCCTTGACTTTCTAAAGTACCAGACCACAGATTTAGCACTGGAGTAGTCAACCAACATCTAAAATTGCTGTTTGGAAGTTGATAATTCCCAGGTGAGCACCTGTTACATCTCCAGAGGCTTGTTGAGCAACGTCCTCAAGAGCATCTCTTGAAGAAGCACATCAGGTGCTAAGAAACTAAATACTCTAGACAGCCTCTTGTTTATTTTCTTGACAGGTCAGGAATATTTACCTGATTTGGCTGTGCATTCAGTTTCTACACATCCAGCAGGGGCTGAGAGTAGTTCTGAGTCTAACCATCCCTCAATAAGCTTCTTTTACTTACTAGATCTACTCCTGGCCTTCGGGCCAATGCTGTACTAAGACAGGAAACCGTGTATCTCCTAAAAAGCCTGACACCATTTGGGTGACTTTGCTGGATATTTGCACAAGTTAACCTTGGGAGAATGTAGCCCTAGGTGAGCTCTTTGTGCTGTAAATGTGAAGAAAGAAATTCATCACTTCATCCTCTGGAAGACAGCATGAGCTGGGACAGGAGGGAAGCAAAGACTTATCCTCTCCACCTCTCTCCTAGACCTGGAAGATCTCCTTGGCATTCAGCTTGAGCAAGTCCCTTGACATCAACAGGCTCTACAAGGTCAAGATAAGTTTTTGGAGAGTTTAGTCTTCCTAAATGTTGGTGCAGTAGTAATTGCAAAGAGCCATAATCTCAGGGAGCACCAAGTGGCCTCGTATTTGCTAGACTGAATTACAAACACATACATTTTCAGCTGGAAACGGTTTCCTTAATGGATTTTGTGTCAGAGTATTGGCCAACAATATTGGATACAATTTTTCTTTTCTCTTGTTCTTGGGAACATGGGAAAACTGCATGTTTATTTTGCTGTGCTCCTGCACTCTTGATCTTCTCCTCTGGGATGGAGGGATGTATTTTCACCTCTGTGTAGGACTGTGGCTGGGCTTGGGTGGTTCCCTAGCTTTTGCTGTGATCCCACAGAAGTGTGTGGGATCTTTTCCTGTTGCACACAATCTCCCTGTCAGTCAGGTGAGTGTGATGGTGGGTATGGTCGTTTTGTGGAAGCATGTCTCTGACCTCACCTGAACCTGCCTTTCAAAATATTTTATTGCCATAATGATGTGGCAAGTCCTGGCAGAGTAGATGGAAGATTTCAGATTATTTTTCTCTGTACCACTGGAAGGTAAAAGGATTACAGCCTTTTACCTTTCTGAAGGTGGAAGATCTGGGGACAGATGTCTATGCCACAACTTTAACCAGTAACCTGGGTTGGGTTACTGGGACTTGGCAGTACCCCACAAGTGATGGAGTTGTTCCTGTCCTGAAAGTCCATCCTGAGCGGCTGGGTCATTCAGTAGTTTTTTGTTAGCTTTGTAATGAATTCAGCAGCTTTGCCTTTTGTGTTACTTGCATGGCCCCATCCAATTTTGTTTTTTTGAAAGCAGAAGTTCTCAGCAGTGGGAACCTGTTCTCCTGGAGCTTCCTGCAGCCAGAGGCCGGTCCCCTCTCTGAGCGCTTGGTGCGTGGTGAGCAGCAGAGGCGGCTGCTCGCCCCTTGCGGCAGGTGGTGGAGGCAAACCTTGCACCAGGGTCTGTTCAAAAGAGAACATCTTGGAACAGTCCCTGCCTGTGTTATGAGACAGATGCTGTGTGGCCTGTGAGGACTTGCTGTGTGTCCAGGCCCAGCGCCAGGAGAGCAGCAGCTTTGCTCAGTTGTTGGTTTGGGTTTTTGAAGCGCTGTGGGAACCCCGTTGGCTCTGACAGGGCTCAGGCCATGTCTGACTGTGCTGAACAGGAGTCTGCACTGGGGAACAGCAGACTTGGGGCAGAACTGCCAGCATGTGTTGAAGAGGTCTTTGTCAGTAACTAACTTGAGAAGTTTCTGCCTGGAAAATGGCTCCACTGTATGATACCTGCTCTGGTAGCAAATCCCAGCCTTGGCATACTGAAAAGAACAGGCAGATCTCTGAGGGCAGGAGGGCTTTCTGGGCTGGCACCAAGTTTGCAGAGCTGGTGGTTACAAAGCAGCGATTTCCCTGTAACTGGAATTCGTTCCTTATTGGCAGGGGATGTGTGGTAGGCACATGCTGAGGTGTGCCCCAGGATCCTGCTCCCTGGCCCTTTCTCTCCTAGCTAGGTTTCCTTCCCATGGAAAGCAGGGTGGGGAAGGCA
Organism: Pseudopodoces humilis; assembly: GCF_049639895.1. Lineage (NCBI taxonomy): Eukaryota > Metazoa > Chordata > Aves > Passeriformes > Paridae > Pseudopodoces > Pseudopodoces humilis. The sequence continues at coordinate 17,817,899 of NC_142204.1, forward strand.
GGAGGGCAAGAGCAGAGCATGTGCTGACATGGAGTTGGGATGCTCACCCAGGCCCTGAGAACAGAGAAGTGCTCCCGGGTCCTGCAGTGCAGACAGGACCATTGAGGGCTGGGTGGGACTCCACCCTGCTGTTTTTAGAGCAGCTTTTCAGGTATGTCTGCCCTACAGCCTGGGGGTATGACTGCAGCTCATTTAAAATGACTCCTACTCATTCTCAGCAAAGTTTGCCAGGGGTGTTTCCAACCAGCAGTGGTGGTGATGATGATGATGTAGTTCAGTGACCCAGAGTTCAGCTGCCAACTCCTTATCCATGGGTTTGGGCAGGTTCCCATGGCCTGTCCTGCAGCCTGTTTTGCCACATGCACAGGGCTTTCATTGGCCAGGTTGTCTGTGTTCACACATCTGGGTAGGGCTGTTGTAGATGTGCCCTTGGAGTAGATTTGTGCAGTAAATGATCTTATTATGGGTCCTACTGGGTATTGCTTAATATTCTAGCTGTTAATTATATAATTTTTTTAACAACTGCATTTAGGTGCATCTGTTCTTCTGAGGCAACGTGGGATAAAAAAAACTATGCCCTAATCTAGCAGGTTTTTTCTTTCATTATCTAACAGTGATAATTAACATCAGTTTTTGTTTGTTTTCACAGGGTACAGCTGGGAGGAAAAGATGTTTGGCTTTCACAAACCGAAGATGTACCGGAGTATAGAGGGCTGCTGTATTTGCAGAGCTAAGTCTTCCAGTTCTCGTTTCACTGACAGCAAACGTTATGAAAAAGATTTCCAGAACTGTTTTGGGTAAGATTATCACCTTAGTCAGTAGTTCTGGCATTGATCTCTAAGCTTCAAACCTGATGTATTGTCCTTGCTCTGAAAGCCTGAAAGATTAATTTAGCAGAGGGGACTGGTGGGAAAAAGCTGCCTTCAGCTTCCTCACAGCTTTCTTGGGCAGGCCAGGAGGGTCTGAATCCTCTGCTGCTGTGTATGCTGCCTTTTGATTTTCAATCTGCTGTCACTGCTGGGGGAGAACTGGTAATTCAAAACAACAAAGGATCAGGCTCATGTCTCTCCTACCTCACGGAGCATGCAGGGATTTTAGACTACTCTCAGACTATGCATTTATTGCCAGTTCCACAGAGGTGTAAACACGTAAAGTAACGAACTCTACAGATCCATGGGAGCTTTCTGTGGCTCTGAAGATTCAAGAATGTTAGATAAAACTTGATGAGTAAATATTTAGCAGTTTCAGCAGGGTTTATGCAGAGTACCCTGTCAAATGTTGTTCAAATAAGACACAGCAATGTGTTATTAAAACTTCTCGTTGGAAAACCCTTCTGCGTGGCTTTCCAGTTAGGTAACGTTACTTGAAAGTATTGGTAAATAAAACTGTAAGTACTAGAGATTTATTGCACCAGTTACGGTGATCTTTCAATTTTTTGGAATACTTTTGAAGAGCTTTGAAATTTTGTATAAAATTCACAAATTCCCTCCACTTTTTCTAGAAACACTCTTTTCATGTAGTCAACTTCAGAGTGCTTTGTATTTACCTTGGATTTTTGTACACAAGCCTGGTGGTGACAGTTGTTATATTTCTTGACCACTGTCCTTGGCAATGAAAGGCTGTGTGCAGACCCATTGCTTTTCTTTGGTGGTTGTTGTGTTTAACTGCAGTACAGCAGCTTGCAGTTTACCAGGACCATCCTTGTTGTGCTATCTGAAATATGCTAGCCAAGGTAAAAATGCAGACTAAACACTGGGCAAATAATGGTTTTCTGAGCCTGCCTCATTCATCTATAAATGATCCAAAGTATTCCTGTTTAAATAGGTGAAAAATTCTACAGTGTTTCCCTGTTATATTTCTTTTAGCATGGATTAGCAGTAGAGATGATTCCTGAAGAAAGTCTGTTAGAGGGAGCAAGTATTGCTGTCATTCCAGTGACTGCTGTTTCTGAAACCTTATCCTGTGCTTGTGTGGGAGTGTGTTAGGTGGTGTTTGTTACTCATCCTTGAAGCTCTCTAAGAAAGTTAAGACCAGAGTAAGCTTTTGATATTTGTTCCCAAGTGTATGTTTGAATAACATGGTTATTCCTCCTGCTTCAAACTAACCAATCCACTGCAATTGTGTCTTGGTTTTGGGAGAAAGAATTCCAAAACCTTGAAGTGGTGGGACTGTTGTTTTCAGTGTCCCTCTGGAGGCAGATTGACACCTTTTATTTCTGTGTGGAAGAATGCTGTCTAAAAATGAGACCTGGTCTTTAAATGGCTCTCTTTGAGCATCCCAGATGAACTGTAGTGCCAGAAAAACAACTTCAGAACCCCTCTTGCTCATCAATTTTTATACTTCTTGCTTGTTACCAAGTGGGGGTGTGCTTTTATTAACTGCTGTTAAGTGATCTTTGCTTTTGTTTTTACCAGGCTCCATGAGGCTCGCTCAGGAGATATTTGCAATGCCTGTGTTCTTTTGGTGAAAAGATGGAAAAAATTACCAGCAGGATCAAAAAAAAACTGGAATCACGTTAGTAATTTATTTCTCTTCTGCCCCAAGACTAACTCTTTCTAGAGAGAGGAGGTGATGGCAGGAGTCTGGGGTTTTTGGGCACTTTTGTCCACACTCTCCCTTCCCACCCTCAGCATCTCTAAATCCTTCCTGGAGTATTTACTACCATGTGGCTCTTACCTACTTATGTGCAAATGGTGATTATGCAAGCCTGAGATGCAGTCACAGACTGACTTACCTTCTAATTCCTTGTTTTCACAAGCTCATAACTTTGTCCAAAAGTCTCTTATGACATTCAAAAAAACCCCAAACATTTCAGGTTTGGCCTTTATCCAAAATAGGTTGGTTTTTTTTGTTTTCCCAAGCAAAGTGACTTGCTGAAGCAACACATAAATCAATCTCATTTGATCAGATAATTACAACAACTAATATCTTGCAGCTATTTTCACTCATATATTCTGTTTTGATACGTCTAATTCAATTCAGGTCTAGGACTGGGAGGGATGATCAGGATTCCTTGTGTATATAATAATCTTTATCCAGGATGCCTTGATAGTAATGAGAGCCAGAACTATGGTTATTACTACCACTAGCTTAACTCACAAGTTAAATTTATGAGTAAAAAATCTCCAGGGCAAATGCTTGGCCGACACTCTTAACTTATTAAGCTATATTAGCTGAAACAATTATCTGGTTCTAAACTGAATGTGCCAAAAATGGGAAGTTGGCAAAGTTGAACCAAATGTGCTTTTTAAACTAGTTTGCTGCATTTTCCTGCAGACAGAGGCTGAGATTAAGCCAGATTTAAATGAAACATAAGAATGTCAGTGCAAAGAACTGCTTTGGATTAAATAAAGAAGTTTTGAACACCTTCAGCTAAGTTAATACCTTTGTCTTGACTGGGGCAATATCTGGGCATGGTACACAAGTATTCAGACATGCATTTTCTCTGTTCTAGGTGGTAGATGCCAGGGCTGGACCCAGCCTTAAAACAACATTGAAACCAAAGAAAATGAAAACTCTGTCTGGAAGCAGAATAAAGAGTAATCAAATCAGCAAACTGCAAAAGGAATTCAAGCGGCACAGTAAGTGAATCCAGAGAGATTTTGGCGATAAACTTCAGCCTCCCCTAACACAGTTCACTGTTAGCTAGCCAAGCTGAATCACCCTCTAGATCTGGTTGTGCACTCACACGTTTGGGGCTCTCCCTGTTTTCAAAAGCTCTTGTGCTCTGAGAGCTTGGGGAGGATGTGGAATGAGGAGGAAGAGCTTGTGTGCAGGGTGGACTGCAAAACAGGTGGGGAAGTGGCAAGGGGGCGTGGGGAGACTTGGCTTGAAAGTGCAGGCAGTTGTAGCTTATGTCCCACATTTAAATGACATATCCCTAGAAAGAACATCTTGGGCAAAGATCTCATTGAAACTGAAGCTGGGAGAGGCTTCTCCCTGCTTTCAGTAATGTGCTATGGCCATTTTCAGCTCTCTTTTCCCAAAAAACATTGCAGTCTTTTTCTTCCATGCATACTTTTAAATCCTCCCTTAAATTCCTACTGTGTTTCCTTATACCCTCCTCTGCCAGTCTCAGTGATTTCTTTCCAGTAGTACATGGGCTCTCCAAACAGATTCGGATTCATAGCTTTCCAACAAACCATCTGCCAGTTACGCTGTGAATGTGTGTCAGTACTTAAGGCTTTTCTTCTAAAGCAAACCTTCCAGCTTCTTTACTGTTGCTGACTTGGTCTCTCTCTCTTTCAATTATCCTACCTAGTCAGAAGGGCAAGTCTCCAAAGAATCAGTAAAGGCCCTGACCCAGTGAGCTTTTATCTCCTCATTCAAGGCACTGTACTTAATCTAACTTGTTACTGTAGCTGCTAGAGATGACTGCTGATAGGTAGGAGAGCAGACACTGTTACGGCGTGTGTCTGCACTGAGTCTGTAGTTCCTAGTCTTGATCCAGCAAAAGCTCAATACTACCTAACACATAATGAGAATATGTGTATATATATTCTCCCTCCAGTTCTGAAGTCTGTTTCACTAATCCTGGTGCTCTATATTGAAACAGGCAGGAGCAAGTGAAATAAATGGGTTGTTGTTGTTAGGTTTTTCTTGTTAAATAGAACACGTCTGTGCCCAATCTACCTACAAGTCAGGAAGAGGGTGAGTCGTTGGATGCATGTCCTGATCCTTGAATTTCTTCTTTTCCCTGCAGATTCTGATGCCCACAGCACGACTTCGAGTGCCTCCCCAGCTCAGTCGCCCTGTTACAGTAACCAGTCGGACGATGGCTCTGACACAGAGCTGAGCGCTGGGGCCAGCAGAACACCCGTGTTCTCCTTCCTAGATCTCACATACTGGAAAAGGTAAAAAGAAGCAGGCAGCAAGTTCACTTTGCATACATGCTGCTTGATTCCGCCTCTTCGTCTTGATTTGGTATAAGGATATAATTTAAGTCACAGGACATTATACAACACCTGTCTGTCGACACTTGGAAAGAAGTGCCTTGTATTATTATTTTCCCCCATCTCCATTCAGTTCCCTAAACACTAAAACAGTTGCTGGGAAATATTTTTGCTGGTTTTGAGAATAGCAGATTATATTCCTGTCTGTCATTATCTCTTCTTAAAACTATGCCCTGTAGATATGATGTGTTGCTACATACAAGAGTGCTCTCAGCTTGCCAGCAAAACACAGCATTTGATTTGGTTGACCTGTGATGGTAGTCATTTCGAAAAAAAATCAAATCCTGGAGTGGGAGGAAAACCACAAGGTTTTCTGGGAGCTGACGAGCTTGTTATCTTTTATTACATGTTGTAACACAGTAATCCCTTGTTTAGCTAATTGCTCAATTGAAATTGTTGTGACTTTGCTGCCTCCTCTCAAATAATGTTTGCAAGTGCATTGTAGTCAAGGTTAGTTCAGCCCAGATGGTTGTGTCTGAAACTTCTCTGGGAAGCAAAGTGGGAGACTTGGTTTTGTATAGAAATGTTTAGGTTTTTTTCTGTCTTTTTTTGTTAGCTTTCATTGTTATTGTTGCTGCTGGTTTTTTTGGTTTTTTTCCCTGAAGACCTGATGTGGATTTAGATACAGACTTGTTTTCTGTTTGTGAGCAGTCTTTTTTGCCCCTGTCCTCTGGGCTGGAGGGTCAGTAAAATAGTGTCTGGGATCAGACTTACTTTTTGCATGTTTGTGAATTCTGTATATTCTAAACAGACAAAGTATCTTGTCTCCCTGCCATTTCTTCCAGGCAAAAGGTCTGCTGTGGAATTATTTACAAAGGGCGTTTTGGAGAAGTCCTCATAGACACTCATCTCTTCAAACCTTGTTGTAGCAATAAAAAGTCTGCCACTGAAAAGCCAGAACAAGAAGGACCCCAATCTCCAGCAATCTCCACCCAAGAAGAGTGGTGACTTCCTTGGATAGCTGCAGAAGATTATACAGATCCTCTTATTCTCTGGAAAAATACTAGAAAAGTGGCTGTTCACCTTGGACACCTGCTGTGCTGCCAAAAGACTATTCCCTAGAACTATTTTGGGTTTTACTGCTACAGTTCCACAAACTCTGAAGCCAGTTTGTATCCTTTCAGAAAGACTGTACATAATATTTAAGATGCTATGGAACATTTGGCAAAGCTGAATGCTGCTGCAAGGTTGTCTAATTTTCCCCCAAGCTCACTTCCCAAGTGAATATGAGGATGGGGTTTGTATATTAAAGTATATGTAGTTCATGTTTCTGTATTGAAAGAAGCAGTGGTTGTAAGGCTTTTGTTTTTTGGTTTTTTTTTTCTTTCTTTAAAAGTTGGTTGGCAAACTTCCTAAATTCCCAAGAAAAAGATTTCATTCTTAGACATGTATGAGTCAATAAGATGAACTAATACATAGAAATGTTATAAGTCACCTCTCTAGTTATATAAATATATATTTTTAAAGGTGTGATGATTTCACCCTATACTACTGACATAACAAAGACAAATATCTCATCCCTCCCATGTGACACAGACTGGTAATCTGTAGACATCTCTACTTCAAGTGGTAGCTATCTGAGAAGGCTTCCAGCATAAAAGTGCTCTTGAGAAGGGGTGGGAGAGCTCTCCGTGTTAGCTAAGGATTAAGATTTACCTAAGAACTGAACATAGCAAAAGGGAAGGTTACTTTGTTTTCAGCCAGCAGCAGGCACCCTGGGCTTGGTGTAATAAGCTCTCCTCGTTAGAGATGGACCAAGAAACATCTTGATGCCCAAGTCAGGTGTAGATGACAGCCAAAACTGAGTAACTGCTCTCTGTTGGACCAGTGCAGCTGAAGTGTGACAACAAACAATATTCCTCCTGGTTTTGGACCTGACAAAGAACCAAACCCCTTGCTAAGCAAATCAGGCTCTGGTTCAGGGACATAATCTGGTTCCACCCTGGGGTCTGGATTCACAGTAACTGTTTTGAAACCCGTCCCCTGCAGTGCTTCTCTGTGTTTGGGTTGTGTTAGTTTTTTTTTTTTCCCCCTTTGTTTGTTTAAGCAACTGCCAGATCAACGCTTTTGTGAATACTGAATCTGAAAAGTTCTGCTAAGAATGGTGCTGTGCTGAATCAAGGCAGCAGCTCTGTTTGCATACGCGATCAAAAGATAATACTTTCTACACAGATTCCCAGACAAGCTCATGTGCAAATCATTGTGACACTCCTTCAAACTCTGCTTTGCCTGTAGGGTGGAAGCAGCTTCCTGGAAGATTGTGCTGCGGTTTTAGCTCCCAGTTGCTTCACATTCCTTTTATGAAGGTTTAACTTGTGTGAGTTGGGAATTCTGCTTTTTGTTTGGTTGGGTTTTTTTCCTGGTTTTAGGGGGAGGGAGGATTTTTATTTTTTTCTCTTACTCTGTTGGGATATCTTACAATGGATTGCTACATTGTGTGATTCTTGGGATATCCTGTGTAGGGCCAGGAATTGGAGTCAATCCTGATGGGTCCCTTCAACTTGGCATATTCTATGATTCTGAGCTTTCATTTTTTGTGAGAGTCATTGGCATAATACTGTTGTGGGTAGGGTTTAGGACTGGATTTCCATGTAGTCTCGGTTCCTGAAATGGGAATACTTAGCAAATAAAAATATAGATAGGGAAAGATGTGCAGGTTTTAAGAGGAGCCTCTACCCTCAAAACTTTTTTTTACTTTCTTTTTTCCTCTCCTGTTGGGTCAGCCAACCTTTGGAGAGAAAGAAAATCAGGGGAAACAGGGCTTTGACTTATCACAGCCTTACAGCTTAGAGCTTTCCTTGGACTCATTTTGCTTTTCCTAAAATCTGAGGTTCTTAAGGGAGGACAAAACTGCTTACCTTGCTTTTATTCTCAACCAAATAGAATCGTTCAGGTTGGAAAAGACCTAAGCCCCTTGAGTCCAGCCCTGGATATAATGGATACTTGATTGTATAAAGGCATAACTAGGTTGGTCATGTCTAATAAGGGCTTGAGCAAGAGTTGTTGCTGTGTTTGCAGACACCTATTTCATGTGAATTTGTGTTTTCAGCATCAGTAATTCTGTACACCTAAGAAGGCTGCAGTGTTGGTGGTAGGATGTGCTCTGATACGGATCATCTCTTCTGTATTTATTTATTTATTGCTAGATTTCAACCGCCAACTGCTTTCCCTACTCCCTCCCACCTCTTCCATTCCCAGTAGTAATGCAAAATGAGTAGTCATGCACTTTGTATTAATGTATTAGAAATCTATGGAACCTGTTTTGTACTTTTATACTGTTCAGACACTTGTAATCCAAACTTTGTTTTTACTAGGGTAATAAATAAATTTAGACTTATTTAGAAAATAAGCAGCTTCTCCTGTGTTTATTTCACCTCTGTTCTTCCGTTAATTAGATTGTATTGGACCCAGCCCAGGCAACCCATGTTCATATTTGAACGAGACCAAGCCTTTTTTTGAGTAGGTGGGGGAGTGAGGTAATTCCCTTTCTATTTAATTTGGAAAGTAGAGCAGAGCAAGGGAAGGAGGTGGTGTTTGTTACGACAGACAGCTGTTTCAGGGCAGAATCACAGAACTTTCCCCTAGCACTGGGTGTGTGTCAGGCATTCCTTTACTGGGAATAGGTGGTGCTGGCATTCCACATTCCCAGGGGGCTTCCTCTGTCTCTGTAGCTCACCAGCATTCCTCAAAAGCCAGCTGAAGTAATAGCATTGAAGGGTTGGTGCCGAGAGCACTTGGAAATATCCCTTTCCTGACCCTGAGGAGATGGTGGAAGAGGCTCGTGCTCCTCTGATGAGGCTGGAGCCTGGCGTGTTCCTTCCCACGGCAGGCACAGGCAGCTGGATGAGCTCCAGCAGACTGGTGGGAGCAAGGTCTCTGGTAGGAGCTGTCAGTGAGTAACTGAGTTTAGAAGATAATGGGGGAAACGTTACACTTCAAGCACGATGGCTTGTTGCAAGAGGCTGTTTTGGACTTCAGTGGAGACTGATTTATTTCTGCTGATGCGCTGTCTGTTTTCTTACAAATTGAGCATGATTGTAGTCAGAGATACATGTAGAAATCATTTCAGAAAGCTCTGCATAGACTGCCAGGTTGTAGTGCAGTAGTATCTGGTTTTGACATATTTGCATTATGCTGTAGATGTCTAAACATACCCTGGGCATAATTCAGTTCACCTAAAATGTAAAGTCTTTGTCAAGTCCCTGAAGAGAAGCAGATGTACCAAAAGGTGGTTTAAAGCAGGTAATCTACTGTGTAACTAATTTGTAACTTTCCACCCTGTTTCAAACAATTAGTTCCTTTTCTTACTCTCTCTTGGACTGCTGCTGCACACTAGCGACTACAGCTACTGTCAGGGTAACCTCTGGGTGCTCAGGACATCTGTGGATGGATAGAGGGCTTTGTGGGGCAGAAAACCTAACAGGGTTACAGCTGTGGAGGAGGAAGCTCCTCTGGGAACATCGGGGAGGCATCTTCAGAGCAATGGGAAACAAAATCTGGGAGCAAAATCCTGGATGTAAAGCCCTGTGCTTCACCTGGGTCAGCTGTTGCAATGACAAGTGTGACATCTGCTAAAATACCTCACAGTGAATGCATTATAAAGGTGCTTTACAGAGGATTGTATTGAAAGATGGGAAAAACATGGCATGGGACAAGAAGTTACATTATTGGAGGTCACCAGTGGACAGGGAGCAGATCCATGATTTCCAAAGCCTAAGCTGGGCATCCAGTGCTGCTGCTGAAGCATGCAGTGGCAAATTCTGTTGCTTTTGTGTGATGCTGTATGAGGAGTAATTTTATGCTGATTTGTACAATTTTGAAGTCTCTGTGACTTCTACAACACTGAACCCGAGACCTGCTTTCTGAGCAGATGACTGGGTCCTATCCAGTCCTGGTGACCAAAAAGTTACAGCTCTTCTGAAGTAATATAAAAACTTAATTTCAGTATAACATAAGAAAAAGGGAAACTCCTCCAAAATGGTTCTTGTACCACTTAATGTAATTTTTTTAGGTTCTCCAGATCAGGGGTAAGAGGAGTCTGACACAACTGATCCTGCAAGTGTCAACATCAGAGACACAACTGAATCCTTTTTGGCTTTAGTTTTCTGTTTCTTTCCCCTGAACACCTGTCCATGAGGAGGAAAGAGAGCATGTCCAGCTTCTCTCCAGCTCCCCTTTCTCAGACACTGGAAATGGCACCAGGGAAATGCTGCTAGCTTCCTCCATATAAACTTCCTCTATAAACTGTGGATAAAAATCTACAGTAAAGCAACACAAAACTGGTGCTCCTTTTCAAGATAACTACATGTAGCGTTTGTAAAGCCATTGTGGAGCTATTTGGTCATGATGGGTATCATGGAGCCAGCCCAGCCTTTCCAGGAAACCCCATTTTGCTGCTGGTGGCATTTCTATTGGAAATTCCATGTTCGTGGTGACCAGCAGCAGCTTTGAACTCCATTAATGGAGAATAGTTAAGCTAATATTTATGTGCTTATAGAGAAGTTACACATTCTGGGAGAGAAGTACACAGAATCCTTGTGTACTCCAGATCCTGAATGTTTGAAAGGAATGTGACACTAACATTTCACACCATCTATCAGCATGAATTTAGGTTTTGTAACTCTTTTATATATATTAATGAGACTTATTTGGAGAATACTTTCTACTGTATCCAAGAGAGAGGTTATCAGTACAGGAGTGTGGGACATCTCATTGCCATCACCTCTGGCTCAGCAGAAGAGTGACTGGAAAGGGACAGACTGCCCAGGTGTCCTAACCCTCAGTTCTGGGCATGGGAAGGGACTGTTCATGATCCTGCTCAGCCCTTGCCCTCGCTGTTCGTGTCTCATCACCACAGACACGGCTTCATGCCTCAACTGCGAGCTTGGCCCCGCATCCCTGTAGAAGCCAGAAGGTGGGAGAGCGCTGGAAATGGACTGGGAAACACGCCGTGGAATGTTTCTTGGGAAGGAATGAGGGAATCGGGAACTTTGAGGGCTGCAAAGAAGGGTGGCTCTTACTGCCGACCGCTGCAGCACGGCCTGACGATACCAGGGAGACCACGGAGGTTTATGGGGGGATTGGAAAGCCTCAGTCCCTGATGGCCCCGCGGGAGCCATCGGTGCTGGCCGCTCCCGGAGGCCGCCAGGTGGCGATGGCCCGGTCCCGGCTGCTGCCACCGCGTCCTGGCCATTCCCGGCTGCACTGACAGCATCCCTGGCGTGCCCAGCTGCAGTCCCAGCGTTCTGGGCATCCCGGCTGCGCCCTCGGTGTTCCTTTCCCGGCTGCGGTCCCGGGAACGAGCTGTGAGCTGCAGCGGCTCGGGCACCTCCGGCAGCGCTGTGCGCTCCGCACTGCACCGGCACGGCCGGCCCCGCTCTCCAGCCGCAACAACCGAGCACAGACCTCATCCCCGCCCTTCCTTGCTCACAGGCGCAGGAAACTGGGGCTCTAATTGCTTTCATTTCATCTCGGCAAAGAGTCACTGGACACATGGGGAAAAAGAAAAAAAAAAAAAAAAAAGGAAATAAAGGAGGAAGTTTTTACCTGGGCAAACACAAATAATACCCGAAGTGATGGTCATGGTTGGCAGCCTGAGTAAATTTTAGGGTCACTGTCTCATCCAAGCCAGGTGGCACCTGATTTGGCCCAGTAAAAGTAGTTGGTGACTATAAGAAAGGTGTAGAGGAACTGCTGCCAGCAGGATCCCTTAGCAGGGAAAGCAGCTCCTGGGATGTTGCACACATCTGTCAGCTCTCCTTGCTGCTGGAGTGTGGTGTGATGATCTGAGAGTCACAGCTACACTCACGGTGAGCCTGGCCCAGGTGCTGCTCTTCTGAGGATGTGGCTGCCCTGCAAGGTTCTGAGAGCAGCTCTCCACTTGGCCGTCCTCCACAGCAAAGTAGGGCACAGGCGCAGCACTGCTGTGGGCTGGGACACTTGGCAGGCAATTTTCTTAGAAGCTGGGTTAGAGATACTTCCCTGCTGCCAGGTCTGTTCCCAGGAATTTTAACTATGGAACTGCATGATGCCCTGGTGATTGTCAGTGCTGCACCTCGTAAGTGTTTCACCTTCTGACATCTAGGAAGTAACTGCTTCCTGATGGCTCTGCCTGATCAAGGAGCTGGATCCTGGGTGTTTGCCTCCAAGTGATGATCTGTGAGCTCCCCTTCCGCCTGAAATGAGATGACTAAGGACTGTGACCTCTTCCCCACCACCTGTGATCATGAGAGAAATAGATCTTGTATGTACTTAGAGTCTTCTTTCAACACTGCTTTAGGGAGAGCACGCATCAGGTCACAAATCAGTAGGTGGGCTTTGCTGCTACATTGAGAGGCCCTGGAGTTCTATGGTGCCCCACAGCTGCTGGTATACCTTCTGTGATTTTTATCTCTAAGAAATGGAAATGCAGAACATGCAGGAGGCACACATGGCATCTATAACTTGCAGAGCACAGTAAGTATCAAGGGCCAAATCCTGCTCAAAGATGCAGGCCACTGCAATAGAGTCAAAAGGCCCTGTCCTTTCATTTGAGAACAGGTGCAAATTAAATAGCTGTGAAATTTACAGCTGATTCCCAGACACTACGTAACCAGAATCAACAACTCCTGTTCTACTCCAATGAGATTTCACATCCATGTGCTCCTGCTGCTCATTACCATGCCTTAATTAGGCCATGGCATTCCACAGCAGTCTGGCACTGCAGCAGAGTTCTGATCTAGTGGGAGGAGGTCTTCCACGTGCTTGAGAAACCTCACTAAGTAATTGGGAAAATGCAGTGGATTGAATTCAGGTGGAGCATCACAGGTCAGTCACTAATGGCTCCTCACAAGGATTGCTTTCATGACGAGACCACTTTGTGAGGAATTGGAGAGCAAACAACAGCCTTTACAGAACCCTTTACAAAAAGTCTGCCACCTGGTAATGGTGGTACAGGGAGAGTTCCCGAAGACCTAATTAGATCTATATATATTATTAACAGTAAATGCAGCCCTTTTATATCTGATTTACCAAATGCCCGTGGTCCAACCCTTTCACAGAACCAATAGGTTGGAAGATCATGATCATCATCGAGTCCAACCCATGCCCTAACACCTCAACTAAACCTCTGGCCACCTGTGTGGCACCAAGTGCCACATCCAATCTTATTTTATAAACTTCAAGGGATGGTGACTCCACCAGCTCCCTGGGCAGACAGTTCCCTGGGGCTCAGAGGACTCTGTGCCAAAGAACGCTGCTGGGGGCCTTGGCAGGGGTTGTAGTGCTGGGCAGGATGGCTCCAGTGCCGTGTGGGTCAGCATGACTGGGTGCACAAATCAACATGCCTGGGGCACAGCAGTGGCATGTGTGTGCCCTGGTGCCACACAGCCAGTCCATGGGCTCCTCCTGAGCCACTCAAAGGGACAGAAATGCCAGGGGTGGAAACAAGATAGGCATTGTTCTTGAAGCTGCTGTGTACTGCAGTTATTTTATGTCCTGAAGGGGCATCAGATTTACTGTCCCCCTTTATGTCTCACTGAAATAAAGCAGGAAAAAAAGAACCTGTTTACTCCTTCCCCCCGTCCCCCCCAATTCTTTCTGTTATTTTTCATCTTCTAAAGTTACAGAGCTTCTACAAATTTCAAAATAGTCATGAACAGAGGTTAAGGTACGCTAAAAGGAAAAACAGTAAAATCTAACAATGTTGTATACTAACTCTCCTAAGTAACATCACCTGCTTAGTCTGATCCTGCCCCCTGCTTTCCCCCTTTCTCTCTGCTTTGTCTCTTTTAACGTTTCTATCATTTTTGTCTAGCCTGTGTGACACACTTTTGAAGTCTGAGTGATAACTAATCATCCTGGGTTTGCTGCTGACTCTGCACCTTTGGGGGTAGATGGCAGTCCTGGCACAAGTTGAGTGTTTGAGACAAAGATCACATGGAAAATGGGGACATGGACTTCACAGGAAGACTAAGCAAACGTGCCTCTTAAAAAGAAACAGAAAAGAGTGAGTTTTCTAAATGTAGGAAAATATGTTTTTTCTAGATGTAAAAGGTAGTATAATGCATGTTCCTATGGCAGGTGAGGAATGTGCCTTTTAGGAAGGGAACGAGAGAGAACGTGGAGCTATGTGGGAATATTGAATAGGAGGAGAGCTGAGAAGCATCAGGACCCGAACAGCTTTTTAGTAGCGTTCACACACAGTAACCATCTGCTGTCTCTCGTGCTTCTGGAAGGCCCCTGACAGCAGCCAGGAGGCAGGAGCTTGCCCTCATCTGTGTTCGCAGCTTTCCGTGGGGGACAGGATGTTTGCTGGGCAGGCACTTTCCCCGCTGTGCAAGTGCGCGCAGAGCCCACCCCCTCCGCAGCACCTCCGCTGGTTTACACAAGCTAACCCTCGGCTATTGTCTGTGTCTCTGTGAATAGCGCTCTGTGCAGCTCCCGGGCTGCCGCGGAAGCTGCAGATGGCAGCCCGGGACCAGCAGGGGCTCCGGGCAAGGCGCGATCCTGCGGGAGCAGCGCGGGGTCGCGGCTGGCTCGTCCTCCCTCCAGAGGAATCCCCAGCCGCGGGGATGTGACATCCCTCACACCCGGTCTCACCTGCGGGCTAAACAGAAAGGGAGCTAAAACCAAACAGGACTGATTTAACATGCATGAGGGAAAGTGTAGTGCAGAGCTTTGTAGGCTTTGAGGGGCTACGGAAAAGTTATGGAGGTGAAATTTTTGCCGTGTGGTTTGGAAGGTGATTCTGGCCCCGGATACATAGTGACATTTGATTTTCTTACACAAAAATCTCGGGAAAGTCATGCCCTCTCCTTTCACATTAGTGCTTCACTATTTCCTACATCTCTTGAACTAGGTTAAAAGCAGCAATGTTGGTGAGCTGTGAACCGTGAGGAAGATTTCTCCTAATTTTCTGATGTGGAGATTGGCCAAAGTAAAAGGGCAGTGTTTGTACAAGGGATTATGCTTTCTGCCTGCCTGTGGCTGCAGGGGAACCCACTCCATTACCCAGGATGGGTACCCTCACAGTCCTGTGTTCTGTAATGCGTGTTGAAATGATATTTTAAACTGTGTAGATTATTGCCTGCCCCTTGTTTAGAGGAGTTTGGCCAGTTACTTCCAAGTTCTTGGCTAAACCTAGTGAGAAGGGAGTACAAAAATTATGCTGTCAGGTCTGCTTTTGTCTCAAAAAAAGTGAAAACTGCACCTTTTTGTTTCAGTCTTTTCTCTGATTTATATTGTAGCAAGAGTGCAAGTTATATGTGTATGTGCATGAGATGGGGTTTTACCCAGGCTCCTTGCTAACTTTATAAAGCTGTCCCTTCCCCTTGGAATTTCCACCTAATTTCAAATTTTTTTTTAAACTTCAGGTTTTCAAAAAACTTGTTCATTTGGGTTTTTTTAGAATAAAAACCACAAACAAACAAACAAGCAAAAAACCAAACCAAACCACAAAACTCCACCAAAGCCAGACAACAAAACCAACATACAAATTAATTGTGGATATTAGCTGACCACTACTCCTTGTTTCAGCCATAGCCCTTTTAAGTACAGTAGCTGATGTGAGCAACAGAAAGGAAACCGAGATTCCTGTTTTTAGCACTGTCTTTCTGTCATCTCTTGTAAACTGTAAATTCATTCAAATTTTCAAGTTAGTTGAAAACCAATGTCCAACAGAATAAGTACATTTGGCTTTAAAAAGCCCCACACATTCATCATTACTTCTACCTGCCTTAGTGTCTAGGTAGCAATAAAAATAACAAATTATTGAGTCTTCAGTACATTAATTTTATAATTATAATCATTCACTGGCCTAAAAGGATTCAAAAGAAATTAAATGTGCAAGTAACAAGCTGCATGACTATGCAACAGAGTGGGAAATTTTCAAATCACGGTTTTAAAGCATGTGTATGAGTTCACTGTTCTCTATTATCTATTTAGAAAACACTGCCACAACTCTCTTATTGATGTATGAGGTAGAACCCAAATGTATAATAATTTCAATCACCTCTGTAATTTTTTTAAAGCATTGCTATAAAACTCTCCATTATAATATGCAAAATGGCAAAGTCAATTCCACTTAATTTATCTCATATGTTATTCCAGCAGCATCACAAACAGTTCATTGTTACGCATCTCTCCAAATAATGAGTTCAAGACATCCTTTCCTTCCCACCACTTCACGCTGCACATTTCATCCTGTGTAATTGCCTGATGGAGGAGGAAAGCAGGTAGCCTGGGGCTATGAGAAAGAAGCAGCATCAATAAAGAAGTGTTGGACAGAGGTCTTATAACCCCTAAAGACCATGGAATATTTGGGGGATGGATAAAAAAAGGAAACAGGATGACACTAATCAACAGATGATTAAAAAACATGGTTTAACTTTCCTCTCTCATCAGAATGCTGTCCATCATCACAGATGTTCTCTCCTAGGATGGGAAACTTCCAGACAACCATGAGATTCCCATAAAAGGTGCTGGATAAAACTAACTAAGCTCTGCCTGAATGCTGCACTTACAGTACTTGCTGGAACAATTAACACAACTCTAACAAACCACTTGTTAGCTAATCAGTATATTTTAAAAAGCATAAAGAAACTTAAAAAAAAAATAAATCACATAATGGTGCTAAATTAAGTTTGAGTAAATTAATTTCTTGTGCACATAAGCCTGTGCTTTGCTGGACTGGCAACATACTAATCACATAAAATGCATCTATTTAGAAACACTCCCATTTCTTCTCAATCTGCAAAATGTAAACACCCCCTGTTCCTACACACACACACAGAGTGAAGCACATGCTTCTCTTCTGATAATTGTGATATAAAAGTACAGCAGCTTCTTCTTCCTCTGTATATTTGGGGCCACAGGCTGTTTGTAAGGCAGAGAAAGCATCTGGTCAATTTGCTAAAATTCAATCTGCTACTTGACACATTTTTTTATTTTATTTTTGATGCCAGTTTTCAAGGGAAGTTTTCATGTAAAGTTCTACTCAACTGCACCTGCTGCCTCAAGTAAGTTCCTAATAGCAAGAGTAACATCAGCTAAACATGAAAAAAAAAAGCTCAGAAATGTTTTGTAGACCATTAAATTGCTATAATTTTTCTACTTGAAGTCTGTATATATAATTTCAGTGCAAATAATCACATAATTGTTTGGCTGTGAGAAAGGTCATTTGCTGTGAGGCTGGAGGGGCAGAAGTTTCATAAAAATATTTTCTTTAAGTTGCATTGGAAATTTAGGCAACTAATTTATATTCCACCCTAAGGTCCTTGATAAAGTTTGGGGTTTGATATATTGGATTTTCTCTGCTACATCCCACCATGTAAAGCAAAGAGCAGAAGAGGAGCTGAGCAGTATTGAACTACCCTGTGTAGAGTCATTTCACTCCTGGGGATGTTCCAGGTCTGTGGATCCCATGTAATTTGAAAAAAAAACAAACTCACAGCTATTAAGTGAGTCTAAGACTCAGCCCATGATCCACTGAAGGAAGAAAAATAATAACTGCCAAAAAAACAGTTATAAGTTATATTGGCATTTCATATGACCATCACACCTGAGTATCTTTATAAATCAGGAACAATGCAGTTTCTAGGTAATTTTCAAGATCCTCTGAGTTTTTACTGTATGTCTCCCTGCAGGGAGCAGAAACATCCACCTAACTGCAGTCAGGCATTGCAAGCAGAATTTTTTGTAAAGGTTCAAGAAACTTGAACCACACAGCAAAAGAAACTTTCCACAGGAGCAAATTAAAATACAAACCTAAAACTGGTAAACCTTTGGAAATGTGAAGCTGACACCAACATCATGTGTAGGCATCGCGGCAAGATAAGGGGGAATGTGGATATTTTTAATTTAAAATCTTTCTCATAAAAGATATCCAAACATTCAAGGTGAGGATTTGTTTGTTCGTTTGCTTGCTTTGGTTTGGGGCTTTTTTTTGTGAGCACAGAAGTCAAATTTTGGTTTCCACTGAATACATAAGTACAGAGGGAGTGAGGGGCAAAATACTGACTGGTGAGAAGCCCATGGCAAAATTCCCAGTGCCTTCAATGAAGGCTGGGTGGTGTCTTGCAGCATTATTTATGTACTTCAACATAAACTTGTGAACAAGTACTTGCAGACCATGGGGTTTTTGGTTTAATTTTCAGAGTGGCTGGACCTTTCTGATTACTTCTGAGGTCAGAAGGAGCTATAGGTTGTTCAGCATTTCTGGAAGTGGAGACTTTTGGCTATGGAGTCTGCTTGGTCTAGGGCTACTGGGGGTCCTACCATACCCCAGCGGTCTTGAAGGTTGTTAAGATGGAATGGCTCCTGATTCTGCATCCCAGCTCTGATCCACTCACCAGTCACACAGGGGAATTTTTTTCAGTTTATGTTAATAATCCTGTGTATCCTCACGCTGTTGACTATTGAATCCATCCAGGGTGTTTTATGCTGGGAAATGAATACATATTTATTTATATATAGAAACATGAAGATCTGTTCATGCTGCCTTTCAGCACCACTGTAAGAGAAGATTCGTGCTTTGTTGTGGTTTTTATAGTTTTCCTGGTAAGCTGTAGGATGGTCTCTAGATCTCTACCTCCCTCCCAAGTTCACTCCTGGCTCTTTGTTATCAGCAGTCCCTGTTATCAGCAGGGACAAGACTACTCTTCTAAGGATCTGAAGATACTCTGCTGCTGTTACCTTGTCTGGAGGCTGAAGGCTCTCATTATTTCACAGGTTATTTATCTAGTATGCAGCCTGTTGAAAACTGGGAAAATTTAATTATTCACCTATATCCAGTCAAGCTTCAGAGATGGTTCTCTTTTTTTTTTTTTTTTTTACCAGAAAATGTTCCTGGTATTCCATTGGCTGTAGGAGCTGTAAGAGCAGTATGAATTTGATAACATCATCATTGCTTTTTCATAACTACATGTCTGCATGCTCAAAGTGCTGCAGAATCACTAAGGGGTTTTGTTTTTGTTTTGGGTTTTTTTTTGTTGTGTTGTGTTGTGTTTTGTTTTTTTAACAGGATGTCTGAATTGACCAACATGCATAACCATTAAAACATAATAATACATATGTATCTGAATTAGATGAAAGAATAGTACCAAGAAGAAATAATTATTCATAAACACTTAAAGTAAAGTTCTTTCATGTAACTTTTTCACTAGCATCCTAATACTGTCCTGGAATGCTGTCGATTTTTATCTCAAGGAAGCACTTGCTACTTCTCTTTAAGAAGATGAACCATCCCATGAAAATCACAACTCTTGTGAGCAGGAAAAACAGCAAAGGCAAAAACCCCCATGTTTTTCAATATGAATTTTTAATAAAAATGAAACTTGCATATTGTCTTAATGAAGTCAGTGGGATTAGTCAATTGCTCAGAGTTAAACATGGGCTTAAGCAGATGGCTAATAAGGGTCCTGAATAAAAAAACAATTTGCAGGTTCAGCTGCAGTTTATACTCCCTGTGGTTCCATGTTCTGACACTTGTGTGAATGACCGCACTTACATCAACATAGCAAACATAAAATATGTAAAGTACTTAATCAAAATGTATGAAGCATACTTAGATTTTACTTAATCAAGTTGTTTCAAGTGAAAGCTTCCTTCTTGTGGCAAAACCTAATAAGGTATGAGAAAATCAGGTTAGTTGCTATGCAGACATTTTAAGACAGAGCTTTCTTTGTAACAGATACTGAGAGTAAACGAAAATGGGAGGTAGATGAGACAGGGGTTTAAATCAATGGCAAATACTGAATTATTTTTAATAATATACAAAATATTAAGACCCAACATGTCAGAATCCCTGGACAAATGCATGCTGCTCTCTGAGATGTTTATGAAATTGTCGGGATGCTTTCAGCTGTGTCAAAAATTGTCAACAATATTCTTATTTCTCATAAAAATTGATGGCTATTTTTATAAACATCTGATAGATTTAGGAGTAATTTGTTTGCTGGTGAGTCCAAGAAAATAATGGTTGCAGGATGAGATATTTTTAGAACATAAATTAATGAAGAGCCTGGATTTTATTAAAAAGTAGAAAAACAAGGGATTATTATCAAAATTGGTTTTCATACTTTGAATTCTGCAAGGAATCATTGGAAGTCTTCGAGAAAGACAGGGCCTATTCTATAAATCTTGAATGTGTTTATTTGCATTCATGTGTTCAGTATTGTTTTATATTGTGACAAAATGGCCAAAATAAAATGACACATACGCATACACATATTTGGAAAACACTTCTCTGCTTTATAAAAGTACCAGAGAGATGCTTTGGGTCTCCACTTTGTGATTTTTCCCTATAATTTCTATTTACCATTCATGTTAAACTTTTGTCAACATTTTCCCCATAAAAATACCATGTTATTTCATGTAAAATTTAACTATTTACAGGAGCACAGATGAAAGAAATAAGTTAACTGATAATAAAAATCTCTACAATCTTCAAGCTTTGTTCACTAATAATTTTAGATGTTTTTTTTTCCTCCTGACTGAATCCCACAATAGCACTTTGTGAAGCGGCCAAATTTTTCCCCTCTTTTTATTCAATTACATACAGATGCACAACATTTTGCATATTAAATTGCTCAGAACTTGAAGAAGAAAAAAAATGAAGCCACAGAAACTGAGTCCTGAATTTAGGTCACAGAGAGATTTCAGGAATGTCAATTGTCTACCACTCATCCTTTCTTCCTAATGAGAAAAAAATCAGAATGTGGGGCCTATTTTTTCCTTTCCTCTCAACTTATTGGGTAATGATGCAGAGGAAACTACCAAATTGCAGAGATAATCTGCAATGATTTGAAATCAGACTTTTAAATTAATTTTAATTGAGTCCCAGAATGCATCAGTGCCACAGTAGGATTCAAAGGGAAACACAGGTGAAAACATTTTTCACAGGTCCACCTGAAAAGCCTGAGATCAAAGGTGTTTAGGTGGCAATAAGAAGGAAATAAATCTGTCATTAGAATTTCCCTGGGGATAATAAAAATCCATTAGCCTCTGTGGAGCAGTCAGATTATTGGTTGTGGAGAAAAAGACATGAAAACTGTCCAACTCCTTACTATCTAAACCATACTTAAGATGATTAACTGGATCAAAAGCCCAAGCAAGTCAGGCTGTTATATTTTTAACACCCATTTAACTTAAATATTTCTGACCCATGAATGGTGGTTGTAAGAGTACAGCCAGTCTGGGATTCATGCTTGTGAGATGCCAGGAGATCCCCTGTAACACAGAGACCAGAGCCATAAGCATTAAGGATCCTTCCGCTGTGTCAGTGGACAAGCAAACCAAATTCTGGGAGAAGAAAATGTGATCGCATAAGAACTCATGAATCTAAAAAAGAAGGACCTGAGAAAGGTTTTTAAAAACAGCTGGGAAGCTACTTTAATGGAAGTGAAAACCATAGCAAAAAAGCAGTGCTGCAGCAGAGTAATATTTTAATAGAAACTTGCAGCATCCAAGGGCTCTTCAGAGCTGTGATGGAAGGACAAGGACACCAAGCAATTCATAGGCACTTCTTGGGAAGCAAAGAATCCCTGGATCTGGGTTCTGCCAGAGGAGCAGATGAAGGTAGCACACCCAGTATCTCAGTATCATGTGCAGAACTGTGAGCATCTGCAGTTCTATAGTTCCTCTTTTCAATAAACTCTTTCCACCACAGAACTCTCCTTTCCTTTAGGAAAAATAAAACATTTTTCCACAGACTAACAAAACTAAATAATAAAGATCTCTTTTGGAGACACTGTTGGTTTCAAATGGACAAATATCCAGGGCAGTCCTTTATCAGCATTCCTGTGAATGGTGGAGGTGGGGTAATCCCCCTTTTCTACGGGCAAAAGTCACAGATGCTACTAAATTTGTGTACATAATTCAAGACATAATTCCTCAATCTCCAGGATATTTGTATTTAAAGGACCATATTATGCTCAAAGCATCCCCTTTGTTTACGCTAATTGCAGCTGTGAATGCTCTGTACCTTCAATCAGATACTAATTCATCTAGAAAATTAAGAACACATCCATGTAAAATCCTTCAGAAGTTTGTAGCAGAGATAGCCTAATTTAGCTTAAAGGTCAGTGTTCACTTGCATTATCCATAAAAATATTTTTTTCCTGCAGTTTTATTCATTCACTGTAAATCTTCTAAATCCTGCAAAACCTAAGAATGTATCCTGAACTCAACTGTTATAATGCACAGCCCAACTTTGTTCTAAGACCACATCCATGCCAGGCACATAAAAAAGGGGATAGGAGAGGTGGTGTGGAGAAAGTAAGACTCCACGTGTGTTCATGTATCATTGTATCAGAAAGAAATGTTTCTGACACAAAAACAAATCCACTTTCATGGACTGGTCTGTATTTTGAAGCATTTACAGGCACATGACTCTTTAATATCACAGCTGAAAACCAGTGACATTTTTTTAAAAAACTTTTTCCTCATGCACACACAATAAAGAAATCCCATATGAATGCCTGCTATGCAACATTTCCCCTTTTGCAACTGAGGTTTGATTAAGTCCTAAGCAAGGACAGAGACATTAAAAGAGGCAGGTGCTGCTGCTTCCACTGCTCAGATCACATCATCTTTCTGCTTGGCTGGTCCCTCTTTTTACTAAGCTTGCCCTTCTAAAATTTGCTTTTGCTTTAAGAGTTTTTCAGTTCCAAATGAACTCTTCCATTCTGAGTGAATGCTTCAAACTGAGTTGAGATGCACTAGGGTTTGGATTAAGTGAGCTTTAGATGTCCCATCCAACCCAAATCATTCAGTGATTCCAGGTGGGACTGAAAAAACAAGCAGTTCACAGGATTCTTTCTGCACTTTCACTGAAATTCCAGAAACCACACAGCCTGGAAACAGGAATTACAGCTTCTGCCAGGGAGCAAAACTCCATTTCGTTGCAGATCTTATAGGTGTTAACAAGGACTTTAATTAAACACATGCTGTTTTGCCTGGAGCTACATAGGTAAAATTTGGCTAAGCTTGTAATGCCTGCTCCCAGGCACAGTAACTATTTCTGTTTCATTTTGTTGTTCCCTTTCTTCTTTCCCTTGAAAATTTTGGGAGAATTTTTCTGTTGAAAACACAGACAGTGAGTGAAAAAAATAAAAAGTGAAAAAAAAGAAATGAGAGGAATGAAATGGAATCACCTTTTTTTTTCATGGTGATGTGAGAAGTGAGCCAGGCAAATGGAACTGGCTGGGAATTGGAAAGGGTGCCTGGCACTGGTTGCATGGGAAGAGCAGGAACATGAACCAGTTTGCTGGGCAGGATTGAACATGGAGGCAAAAAAGGAGGAAAATTTTCTATACAAGGAAACTGAAATCAGCATCCTGTGATGAAAACACAGGAGACAAGGAGCTAGAGTGTGAAGGAAGAAGTATATGTTTAAGAAGCACTTCCAGAGTTAGAAATCACTAACAGCAGCAGCTTGTGTAAGGCAATGGTGGACACTGCGTGGAGTAACCTTTCTCCAGACCCTTTGGCTCTGAGTTCTGAACAGCAGACAGGCAGCCACAGGGTTTATATGTGGAAAAAAACCCTTGCAGCATAAAACTGCCTTGTAGCAACGTATTTCCTCCAGGTTTTTCCAATAAATTTGGTGCAATACTGAATAACAATCCTCTTTGTGAGACCTAATGTATTCATCTCATGTTGGATCCAGAATTCCTTCGCCTTCCTGTCTGAAATATGTTCCATGACTCAAGTAGGTTTGTCTTGTCCATCAGTGGATAATCTTTGCAACATCTTCACTGTCTATCTTTCTCTCCTAAAGTTAAGAAGCAGCTGATCTTATTCTACATATCAACTTCCCGGAGTTTCACAGTGCAGTAACAGAAGGGATGGCAGGGAATGAAAACGGGAACCTGGTCTCAGTGCTCACCACAACTGGCTGTGGGTTGGCCCACTGCAGTTGGAGTGACGCAGCTGATGTTGAACACGACTGGGATTAGGAAGGGGTTTAGTGGGCTGGATAAAGAGTCAGGTGTGGAAAACTGAAAGTGGTTGGGCAAAGGGTTGGAATTGTGTGCAAAGGAGATCCTCCTTCTCAAAGGAGCCTGTGACCTGGACATGCAGAACTGGGGAGAAAGACTGAGCCTGGGGCTCAGGAATGGAAAATGGAATCTGAGAAAAATGAGAGCAGGATAAATTTCTGGGACTGGGAAAAATCAGGGCAGTCCTAGTGGGAGAGGATAAGCAGAACCAGTCAAACATGACAAAAAGAACAGAACACTTTTCTGCAGTCATTAGAGTGTATTCCCCATCTGATCCTGGACTAAAAGGCACAGATGCCCATGACTATGATTGATGCATGGCTAGACTATCATAACCTGTGATCATCTACTTAGAGATGATCTCACTATGGATCTGCAAAATGGCATTAAACTCATTAATTAAGACTGTGCTTAATCCTGGCATTTCCCAACTTCACTAGGCTTGACCTCACCACACTAATACACTCTTTACAGTGCTCTAGAAACCACAGATATACTATAAATGTATATAGCATTAGTCTCAGATACTCCCTACTTTTAAAAAAATGAAATTAAAATATCCTTTGATTTTAAATATGGATTTAGCCTGTATGAATTTTCCTTCTGATTTTTCCTCTTTTATACAAATAATTGTAAAAGTGCATTATAAAGCAGTTTGTCAGCAGTAATTATGACTTACAGAATAGTCCCAGGCGTATGAATGTTAATTATGACTTCTTATTAATAAATGCATTAGCTGATCATTCATTTTATAATTACTTTTCAAGGATCTAGCCCATCCATGTTAGCTTTGAAAAAATCCCACTGAAATCTACTGGAAGGACTCTCAGAGCACACTGCTGATCCTAGACACAAGCTGTGTCTTACTCATTAGCATTTCTTTTCAGTCATGAAAACTGCCTCACAAAGCAACCTCAATCTAGGAGCCAGGGCTTTGAAAAAATGAAAACTTTTGAGACACGTGATTAAAGTTTGAAACATTGAAAAGTGGCAAGATTGTGGATGCTACAGGTGGTTGCATACAACTGAATCTGATTCTGTGATACTCTGTGAATTCACCTTATTGTTTAAATCATGTATAATTTTCTTGTTTTACTTCTAAAAGCAATCTTTCTTACGTATAACCTTTCCTCCCCAGTTATCTCATCCATGCTATGTACTACATAAATATTTGTGTTCTGTAAAACCTGTCTTGGCAATCCTTCCTCACTGACTCACTTATCTCTTTCAAAATGTCTCTGCTTTCATTACTTCCACAACTTTCAGGATTGCTATGAACTTGCCATATAGTTTATTTATTCTTCCTGGTAATGGCCACAAAAACAGAAACACAGAAAAGAGATTTCCAGCTTAGTCCTCTGATCTTTGGAAGGTCTTTTCCCTTGTCTTCCAGCCTTTGATACCTTCTGTGGCACTGATTGCTAGGGGTTAAAAGAAGTTTGTTTGTGATTACTTTATTGTGTGTATTCAATTCACTTCAAATGCTTTTACTAGTTATCAAGAGTTTGCATGCCTAGGAGGCATTGGCTTGTCCTGTGGAAAGTGGCTGAGGGAGCTGGGGGTGTTCAGCATGGAGAAAAGGAGGCCATGGGGAGACCTTAATCACTCTCTATAACCACCTGAAAGGAGTCTGTAGCCAGGTGGGGAGCTGGGTTCTCTCTAGTAACAAGGGATAAGATGAGAGGATAGTCCTAAGCTGCACCAGGGAAGGTTTAGGTTGGACATTAGGAAGAGTTTCTTCACAGAAGGGGTGATTAGACATTGGAATGGGCTTCCCAGGGAGGTGGTAGAGTCAATGTCCCTGAAGGTGTTTAAGGAAGGACGGGACATGGCACTCAGTGCCTTGGTCTAGTGAACAGCTCATTCATAGGCTGGACTCCAGTCTAATTGATTTAGTGATTATTAGAGGACTGTCGCTCTGAAAACTCAGCTTCTGAGCTTGCTGACATCGTTTTCTAAAGACTTTCCCAGGACAGTAACTGTAAACATAGATATGTGTACATTCTTTCTGTTACACGTCTTGTGATGGGCATCTCTCATGGCCAGTGCTGTGGGAAAGTGTTATCCTGACCATCCAATCCCTGGCCATGGTCAGAAACCTATAAATCCTGGGAGGAAAAATAAACTCGTTCTTCTTTTCACCACACCTCGACCTGTGTCTGTGTGATCTATTCAGCACCAGCGGCAACAGAGGACATTCACGTTTTTTGTTACATAAGGTGACCCACAGTCCTGCAAGTCTCCTCCAGGACCTTTGCACGGGCCCAGAGGAACCCTGCAGCTGGTTTACAGGCGCAGACCAACACTGTTTCTGTCTTTGGCCGCACCAGCCAAAGGGTGTGACTGAACAGTGGGCTGTGAAGGGCTGGAGGCCGAGGGGATCCCCTTGCACTGGGAGGATGGAGCCCTTCTCCTGGGGGTGTTCAGAGAGGCAGCCTGCCCCGGGCTGACTATCGTGAGCGGCTGCTGCGATACAAGCGATGCGGCAGCGCATCGTGGCTTTGCCAGGGCCCTGTGCCAAGCCTCTCCCTCACGGACGGCACATGGCGGAGTGTCACACCTGACGTCCCTTCCCCACGAAGCGGGTGGCAACGCCACTGTTCCCGCACGTCCCGTTCCCCGCCAGGGCCGTCACTCGGGTCCCTGCAGGAGCACCCGATCCCAGCGGAGAGATTGACGCTCTACTCCCAGAGCAACCCAGCTGTGGGGCGGCGCCCGGGCGGGACGCCTCGACCTTCACGGGAGCCGCCCCGCGGGCCCGCCCTCAGGCCCGGCGCAGGGCGGGCGGGTGAGGCGGCGCCGGCCATTGGGAGGCGGGCGGTGACCGGCGCCGAGCTGCCCCGCCCCGCCGCTATATGAGGCGGGGGGGCGGGCGCTGGGGCGGGCCAGAGCGTGTGCGGGCTGCGAGGTGAGCGGGGAGGCGGGAGCGAGCGAGGCGGTGCGAGGCCGGCGGACCGCGGGCCCCCGCCGCGCGGCGGCCGCCGCAGGCGCGGGAGGCGGAGGAGGTGAATCCCCCGGCAGGGAGGAGCCGCTGCTTGTCTCTTCTTTCCCGGTCCGTTGCCCCGCTCGGGGAGCGGTGGCGGCTGTGCCCTTCTTCCCCCGGGAGGAGCTTCCTGCCCATCCCTGGCAAGGACGCGATGGAGGGCTCGCCCCGGCTTCCCCGGCGGCGGGGGCTGTCCCGGGGAAAGGCGGGTTCTGCCCTGGTCGCCCGCTGTGCGATGTGGTGCGGCCTCCCCGGCGGCGGGCAGGCAGAATTGTGGTGTCATTGCTTTCCAGGAGCAGGTGTTCGTAAGTAGTTGAAGCTGAAGGTGGCCGAGCATCTCTTGCAGAAACTCTCTGCTCAAGGTTACAGCCCCTCCCATGGAAGCCGGTGTCTTGCCGTGACACAGGGACATCTTTTGGATGGGTGTAGGCAGGGACCAGTTCCTCGCGAAGAATAATGCTCTAAGCCAGCTGTTTACTTTATCAAACATTTTCCTTTTTTTTTTTTCCCTTTTTTATTTATTTGTTTTTATTGATTTGCTTTTAAGTTCTCGGTTGGATTGCTTCGGAGGTCATGAAAGGGTAAAATCGATTTAATGGGAGTGAGAAGAGGGGCTGTACCTTCAGGCATGCCACTTCTAAATATTCATTCAGGCTGCAGCCCGGATGCCAGGCTGGCGGCGTGATTTGCAATTGCTTGCTTGCAGTTTTTTCCCCTGTGGGTGATGTGTGCAGGAAACCTGCCTAGTTTTATATGGTCACTATATTGGGTTTCTGGAATCGTCCCCCGTACTGTTTAATTCTGCCTATGTAAAGGATTTTTGGTGTTTGGTTGGGTGGGGAGGCTTCGAACAATACGAAGTTTGCCTTGCTTTGAAATTCTTGCTACAGATATTTTGAAAGGGAGAGAGAAGCGTGGAAAAATTGCAGTCGGTCCTTCCCGAGGCTCAGTTTTGTGGCTACGTGTCTTAGTACGTGATGTGACAAGAAAAGCCGTAACTTGAAAAGGGGGTGCAGGGTGTAAAAGAGCTAAATAAAAGAGTTTCTTCGCAGCTCCATTCATTTCAATGGTGCAGCTTTCCCAGGCCCCTTTCCATCGTCCATCATCACCTTCAGGCCGGTCGGAGGAAGGGGAGGAGAAGAGAATGAAGGCGGCTAAGCAGCAGGTGACCCCGACTGGGGAGAGCCCGGCTCCCGCCAGCCCCCTGCAGTCCGCGCTGAGCACGGCGGCCTCTCCTTCCCAAGCGTATGAGACCTACATCGACAACGGGCTCATCTGCCTCAAACACAAGATCAGGAACATCGAGAAAAAGAAGGTAACTTGGCTTTCTTGCCCATGGCACCTATTTAAGCTGTTGATAGTAAAGCTCTTTGCCTTTAAAATAATATTTCCTGTTATTTCCATTATTTTTAATAGCTGGAATAAGGTTATGTGTTTCTATAGAGAGCAAATGTATGTTGATCAAAACAGAAGATGCTTCTCTGGAGAAAATCAGTTCAGAACATACTTGGATCTGATTTAAATGTGGTTTATAGTTTTGCAGAAACCTTTCACCAATTATATGCATCTGATACTAATTTAGATGTAAATTGTTTGTAAAATTGGAAGTTAGAACAAGTGTTCCCTCTGACAGCGGAAATGTCAGATTATATAAAACATGTATTGCCCTTTACCTAAGTATCTGACATACATATTTTAAATACAGGCAAATGTTACTTATTAGAAAACCTTCATGCAGAAATCCTCCAAAATTTGATCTCCTGTTTTGACCTCTGCTTTTCTGAGGTTGGGGCACAGAACAGTGTTAGTAAGAATAATAACTGAGATAATGATACACCTAGAATGTTGTAGCTGTGCTAGTCAGACTTCTGCACTCTAAGGCTTTTCAGATGATTGGCAGGTGACTGAAGGCTTAGTGCTTGGTTTTGAATTGAGAGAATAATATTTTTGTAGGATAAAAGGTATAATGGTGCTGTTTCTGTCAATGCTGGATCAGGATTACAAGTAAAGCAATTGTGTCAATATACTGTGCTGCTCTGAATGTCTGAAAAGCTTTCAGTTATGTCTTAGGGCAAGGAGAGAGAGTAGATCAGACATCTGGCCATGTGCTTAGGGGACCTGATCCTCCTGCAGGAGATGCAGTATTACTGCTGTCTCATGTCATGCATCATGCTGTAATTTTGAATAACATCAGACAAGTATGTTTCCTTTGTGTAATTAAACAATTTTGTGTTGTATTCTATTTCTGTCCAAGGAACCTTTTTGTGGTGAATTTCTCTAGTACCTTTTATTTTCACAAGAATTACTATGTGGCCTCATCAGCAAAGAGGTGTGACTTAGTAAGATGAGTAGAAAGTATTCTTAGTCTTATGCTCCTATATATATGCTCCTGTGTCAGTGAAGCTCTAGATACACAAATGGAATAATACTTGACTTCATGGCAGTGAAGTCACCTTTTTTCCCCTAAAGAAGTTTGCGATACCAAATAGTTTAGTTTTGTACTGTTTACATTAGCATTTAAAGACTGCTTTGGTATATTGGAAATAAATCTTTCTTCCCTGAGTACACTTCTCTGCTTTTTTACGGAACAGGGCTATAAATTTTTGATGTAACTAAAGCCAAATTTTTGAAAGACATAAGGATTATTCAAGGAAAATATAAGTAAATTCTGTCATTGACTTGGTAAAGCTAAACAAGCCTAACTTAAACGAGGACACTGGGTGTATTTGAAGCCACTTAAAGATCTTGGATCAATGCATTAATAGTTCTTAAATAAAACAAAATGAGCAAGTAAGAGCTGAAAGATCAGTGGTAGTGAAAGGAAATAGACAGTCCTGCAGACTGAAATTGCCAAATCAAAGGCATAGCAAAAGCTGTGTTCCTTTCTCCAGAAACAAGAGGAAGTAGGAGGCTTTATGTTGTGTTACAGTATTTCACTCATACTCTTTACTTAATTTCTATATTGATTTCTGTATAATGTTTACTTTGAATTTTCTGCAGCTCAAACTAGAAGACTATAAAGATCGTCTGAAGAAGGGAGAAACCCTCAATCAAGACCAATTGGTAAGCTTGCTTTTTTTGCAGGAGTGAAAGGCTTCAAAACCTTCTGATGTGGCAGGAAGGATGGGTTGCTGAAGGAGATGAGGGTGTTTTTACAGAAGCAGTGCCTGCAGGCTTGTGAAGGTATCTTTCACAAAACCAAATTAACAAATTGTTGGTAATCGGGCTGAATGTTGAGCCCACAAGCTCTGTCTCCTGTTTTAATCTTCATGGTGTTCCCTGAAGTAAAAGAAGATCCCTGTTTATCTTTGTTCTGTAGACTTTCAGCTTCAGTGCTCCTGCAGCTGTGTTTCTTAATGAGGTAACTGTGTGCAGCTGAACTATATGGCAGTGCAGTGTTAGAACCCAAGCCTCAAGAATTTGGAGGTGGCTAATTAATCCTCATGATTTCTTCAGTAGCAGCTATTACTTGAAATTGCCTGTTGTCTGCACAGTACTGTTGGTTACAAGTAGCTGTTAATATAACTGACAGTGCTGGCTTTTTTGTTTGTCTTGGTCTAGAATGGATTCTAGATCTGAAACCAAGTTTCTGTAACATGAAAGCTTTAGCAAAGCTGAGTAGTGTCACATAATCCAAAGAGTTTATTCCTCTAGTAATCTAGGGGTCACATTTTTAAAATGTAGTGGACATGCTAAAGAGTAATTGTTAGATGAGGGGTACTGACACTTCAGTGATAGTGCTGATCCTGCTAGTGAACCAGCTGGAAAAATGACATTGATTACAAACTTTATCACAGTACAGCAGTGTGAGAATACAAATTCTATTTTCTTACTGTAAATTACTTTTAAAAGAGTTAGATGTAAATGGGATAAGAGGGGAAAATGGTAACTTCTTAGAAGTAAACATTTTGGAGAAAATTGTCATTTAGTACTTAACTCCAAATTCTGATGTGATCTCTTGCCATTTCAAGTGCAAAAGTAAATTAATTAAATCTGATGGTTTGGAGTAGGTTGATGACCTTTCAATTCCTCTCAACTCAATCTGGAATCAGGTGGGCAAAAACTATTTGTGTTTAGATCATAAGTGTTCTTCACAATCTGTTTGCTGCCATGATCAGTGAGACTATTGAACAATGTTCTGGAAGTTGAAATAGTCTTGAATATATTGAATACTTTTGTATATGTCCTGGACTGCAAAAAGCTGTTAGGTGACAGTGTTTGGAAGAGGGCATTAACTTTGTTACTGGATTTTAGTATTCCTAGCTTGGCTTCATTTTTTAAATTTTAGTATCTTCATCCTAGTTTCTGGAGTTTCTTAGGCTACTAAAATGAAGAATTAGATTCAGTCTTCATAGTGAACTGACAAGTGGTATCAGAGTGTTCAGTTGACTATTGTAGAAGCCCATATACACTCAATATTTAATTAGTCTTGTGCAGTGCCTTGCTTCAGTGGTTAAGATACAGAAATACTGCATTTATAACTTTCAGATGCAAATTTGTGCTGTATATATAAATTGAATCTGGAGTAGAGTTGAATAGATCTTAGCACCTAAAGAAACCAACTGCCTATAATACAGTGTGGTGCTCTAATATAACTTGATGTCATCTATAGTTTTAATTTTCTCACACAGAAGTCCATGTCTGGTGATGAACTTGTTTTGCAAGCAGTTTGGATTAAACTGTAATTACTTATGGTGCGTGCCTGCCAGACTTAATGTGTGTGCTAGCCTTACATTAGGGAACATTTGTTTCAAAAATGGGGAGCTTCCAGCAAATTAAATGCTCTTGCTGTGCTGTTTTGCAAGCTGAGCAGATTTTCCTCGGTACTTTTCTTCCAACATGCTGTTAATGAATGTTAATAACAGGTGTTACAGAACAAAGCTATTGCTTTTCCTGTGGGCTGAGGTACAGCTTGTCATGAGAGCAGTGGTAGCTGTTCTTGATGCTTTCAGGTGGGGAGTTTTACTCTGCAATTTGTGTTGTTAAAAGCACAATTATGACCTGACTAGTCAATTGTTGGTGCTAATTGTGAGTCTTCCTCAAATATGTGGGCACTGGATTCTTAGAAGTCATTCTCTGAAGTGCTAAGTGAATTGCTAAATAGTACTTCAAAACAGCTTGGTAAATTTTATGAAAACAACCCAAACTACCAGGTGAGAGCTTGCACTTTGTGTTGGGGTAGCATTAGGTCCTGGTAGCATCTAGTATACCACAAATAAGGGAATAAAAGTAACTGAGCAATCAAACTGAACAAATGAACATATAATTTGTTTTCCAGTTGCTTAGGAACATATATGGAATTTGCAGATGTCCCAAATCTTATTGGGACAGTAGATTAAGCTTTTGTCACTGCACTGGTGAAACACACTGCTGTGAAAGAGCTTTATATTAGACTGATGGGCCTGTTCTAGAAAAACCTGTGATATCGTGTCAGGAGCATAAACCAAACTGAGTGTAAAGCACATGTGAACAACTGGAATTAAATTTGTTACTTCACACCATGTGGTGTGAAGATATGGGCAGCATGTCTGAACTACAGCATTTTGCTATCTCCAGAGCTGTCAAGGGAACTTAGAGATTAACTGACTCATTAAAAATGGGGTATATCAAAATGCAATTAATAATCTACTGCAGTTAGTAATTTTGAAGACTAGCCAGTAAAATACTGGCTAAAGCCATTAGTGAAGACAGGAATGTGGCTTCTTTTGTTGAAACTAAATTGCAAAGAGTTTTTTCTGGAATTATGATATATTGTATACAATAATAATATTGTATATTTCTAAAATTGGTACAATTTTTTTATAAAGACATTCAGTTAAGCAAAAAGGTAGAAGATCTGTACTGAACTTCTCCTGTTTTCATCTCAGGCTTTCTGACCAGTTTGATTTTAAACAGCTTTAGTTCTGATTGCCAAGAACTATATAGGCAAACTTGTGGGATATCTGTCTGGTGGTGTGAGCTGGCTTTGCACTGCATCTCAGACAGTTACGGGTGAATGATATTTACAGCTAAAGTACCAGTTACAGTATCTTAAAAAAGCTACAGTTTCATAAAAGTACACACTAAATTACTACTTCACAATGAGAATTTAAGTACGAGGCAATTGAGTTGCAGTCAGTAGCCTTAAGAAAGAAAAATAGATTTTTATCTATTCCTTTGTAGGAGGCAGTAGAGAAATATGATGAAGTAGTGCACAACCTGGAATTTGCCAAGGAGCTTCAGAAGACTTTTTCGGGACTTAGCCAAGATGTAAGTATAACTGTCCTTCTCTACATTGACAAGAAGTAACTGCAAAACTTGTGCTGCTCCTTTAATGGCTAGACTTCTATTCCAGTACAGCCTATACTAGGAAGTTTCTGTCTTGTATCCCTGGAGCAGTGAAGCCTTAGGCAGAGACTAAGGAGCAGGAGATTAAGGAGAACTGATTGGTACTTGTTAACCAGTTGTCTTTTTCTGATCACTTGGTAGCCAAAGGCTAGAGAAGCTTCAGTGACTCCAGTGGTGGGTCCCTGAATGGCTGGTGCTGGGGAAGTGAGACCTGTGAGGAGAACCTGGAATAGCTGGGCTTGCTGGGCCTGGTAAAGTGAAGGCTTGCCAGGAGATGGACTTTCATCCTTCATACAGCAAATACTGAAAGAGTGGAGCTGGGATTTTTGATGAGAGATGTAGGAGAAACAATGATCATTGCTTGAAATAGACTACAACCAGGTAGGAGGAAATGGTCACTCAGTGGGTGATTAAATATTGGAAGCAGGCTGCCAAGTGAAGTGGTAAAATCTGTCCTTGGATTTCTTCAACACCTGACTGCACAAAGCTCTAAGCAACCTGGTCTTGATTCACTGTAGCCTTTCTGGAGGCTGGGTTAGACAGTGTCCCAAGATCTCTTCCAAATATTTTTTAATGCTTCTGGTGAAGGAAAGTGCTGGTATTAAATCACTTTGACTTCAATGAGAAGTGCCTCCCTCAGTAAAATTTAACTGAAGCTTGTGGAGTTTGCTGCTTAATCTGCCACAGATGTCTCTAATTGTGGTAAGTCATAGATTTAGTGCTTTATTTAGGTCTTTGTTCAGGATTTAAAGCACTACATACATTATTTTTGTGCAAGCAAGTGTTTTTTCTTTGGAGAAACTGGTCTCCTGGCTCAAGCAAATTCTACACTTACAGAGGATTTGATCCAAGGTGGTGGCAGGGAAGCTAAACATGATTAGTCACTGCTCTGGCCTTATTTCTCTGCCTCCTACAGAATGCTAAAGGGCTGGTACCTTGTGACCCAGTGTATCTTTGTGCAGGTGTTTTTAGTAATCCAGCATTAGCTTCTCCCAGTTCACGTTTGTTCTTGAATTTATGCTGCATTTAAAGGCCAACCCACCTTGTTCTTAACATCTGCTGCTATGGATTCTACAGCCAGTAGCCATTACTGGAACGCTAGGGGCCATTCTGGCAACAGCATCCTTGCACCTTTTGCAGTGTATTGTAGGGAACAAAATTTTCATAGGTCTTGACACATATTGAGGCATTTTAAATCCTGCATTTATTTGGATAGCTTCTGGGTAGTTCTATTAGTACATGATGAGAAAATTGAATGCATATTCTGTATGTGTTCTGTAACTCATGTTGTTGCCTATTTAATGAGTATTTCAGTCTTCTGCCAACAGAAATAATTATAGGATTCTGCTGTATCCTTTAAACTGGAGTATTCAGAAGTGAAGAGCAGTTGTCTTACTAGGAGAAACTTGAGCCAACTGCCTCTTTAACTCTGTGATAAATGTTAAAGGTCAGCTAGGCCTGGATTGATGAATTGGTGTCAGTTCTATTAATTTTTATAAGCTGTTACAATAAAACAACCAGCAGGCATAATCAGGGTCTAGATATCACAAAGGCATATCACAAGTGAAGGTACCAGTATCCACTTTGAAAGTTAGATGTGTAGACAATTTGTAGATGAATGGGGAGCTCTTGCAAAGGAGGTGCTTAAAAGATGATGGATAGCTGAAGAGTTAGGAGCTTCTGTTATCTAACCAAAATTAATAATAGTTGATTTCTTCATTGTAGGATAATCGATACTAGAAGTCAATGTTTTATCCTAGAATCTAGATACTAAACAGTGTTCAACACACTAAATTGTGTTTAATTGTTGAATTTTACATTAAAATAGCTGCTGAAAGCACAGAAGAAGGCTCAGCGGAGAGAGAGTCTATTGAAGCTTGAAGCAGAGAAGAAAAAGCTGCGTACAATACTTCAAGTCCAGTATGTGCTGCAGAACTTCACTCAAGAACATGTTCAGAAAGATTTCAAAGGTGGTGTGAATGGTGCAATATACTTGCCTTCTAAAGAATTAGACTACCTCATAAGATTTGCAAAACTGACGTGTCCAGAGAGAAATGAGAACTTGCGGTAAGTTCAGGGCTTTTTGTCTAATAAAGTATGCTACGTTTGTTGTGGTAAATGTCCTCTGCTTGACACTGGCGTGTCTTCAAATACCATGTTTTGGAACATTACTTAAAATTCTCTTCAGTACACTTGGTTTAGTCTGAGATTAGGAATGTAACAGGTTTACCTCACTTGGAGCATTAGAGGGAAGCTGTAGTAATTACAGCCTCAGGTGCAGGTTACAGACTTTTATGACTTCCTGTGGGACCGTGGGGACACAGTCCAATACCATCCTTAGCAGGGAGGCTGGGGATTAGCTGCTTCTCTTCACTGTTCATGAAGTGAAAAAGTGCAGTGAAATCAGAACTCTTTCTGTAATCCATTTACATCGATGATTTAGATGTGCTTCTTTATTCTGGAGTAATGCAAGATGGTGCTCCTGAGACACTCCTGCTGTTGGCTTCAAAGTGGTTTTCAGAAATTGCCTGAAGTTTTTGATACATCTGCACTAAATGTCATGCATGTTACCAGGTTGTCAACAGAGGTAATGTCAGTATCAGTGCTCATGTGGCACTGCTCTGGTGCTGTGATGGCTCATGCTTACTGTGACTGCCTGTCTGGTAGGGTAGTGCAGCAAGAATTGTATTTGAGTATGGAATAAGTAGTTATTAGGTGGTAAGTTGAGACACTTTATGAATAAGTCATGTTTGAATATGGACTGATTCTTGAAGTGCCTCAAAATTCTAGCACTTATCATACACTAGACTTTCCTAGTCTTTGCTCTTTAATTAACTGCTTCCAAAGAACAGCTGCTTATAAAAAGCTACACAACAGGAGTGTCTCATCCTAACGAAGTAACTTTGTTTCTAGTTTACTGTTATGGTATACTTCTACTAGAAGCATAATCCTTTCCTTTGGGATACTGTTTCATCACAGTGGACTGCAAATTTAATCTTCTGGAGGAGATAGATCCTGGACCTATAGACAAGTTTTCCCAGGAGCTGCTAGTTAGTGAGAGCGGCAGCTATTGTTGGTTGCACCTGTACAATATCATCCAGTAAATGTGACCAGCTGATTAAACAGGAATTGTTGCCCTGATTTGGGAATCCTGGCTTGGAATGAAATTCAGCCATGTGGTCTTGTGGGGCAGTGCTTAGAATCTCTATTTTGACCAACAAAAGAAGTTAGGTTTGCTGGGTTAAATCTTGTGCAGACAGAGACAGATTAATTGCTTCCAGTGATTTCAGGGCTTACTGTTGACTCCATATATACAGCCTTGGTTTGGAAAGCTGGACATTAGTGAATGTCATAAAATGAGGGGTATTGGGATAATGCAGCACTTGATCTTGGCTATGATTCTACCTGGTAAAACTGTCATGTGTTTTAGTGTCGAAGACCAGATGGAACAATCATCTCTTTACTTCTGGGACCTTCTAGAAGGAAGTGAGAAACCTGTGGTTGGAACAACATGTGAGTGTCTAATCTAGGGAAATAACTTAAAGATCTAAAATTTGTGTGCTTGTTAAATGTCTTAAAACACATGGAAGGCTACCAAATTAAGCACTTGCAAGTGATACGTGTATCTCAATTATCCAAGATTGAATGGATGTTCCTAGTTCAGTTGCAAGCAAGTCAATCACAATGCCACATGCTTTCAATTTCAAGTCAAGACAGTCTTCAATCAGCGTACTAGAATATTTTTGAGGAATAATGATGGTAGCAACTCAAAACCTGATGCATGAATACCTTACAGAACAGTGGGAAGCTTTTTCTATAGTGACATGCAAATGGGTTAAGCTTGGAACAGTTCCCCCCTATGAAATGCTTAGTTGAGTACACTAATGTATTACAAAGCTTCATTTGCCCTGGGCTGAAGGTTCCACAGCATTGAAGAGTCTTCTTTCTTTGTAGGAATTCTAGACTCGTACCTGTTGTCTCCCTACAGTGGAGGACACCACACTAGGGAAAGGTAGTCATTAATGGAATTTGCTGGCATCTCATCATGCACAGTGCAGTCTTTCTTTGATGTAATGCAAGTGTCCTTACTTTTCAAGCATACCAAAATCTGTGGGACTCTATAGATCTTCCATTTGTGGCACAGTTCCAAAATCCCTGGTTATAAGCCAACATATACATTGTGCTCCTATTTACAACTTGCTTGTGAGGAAACTCCCCTTAACTGAGTTGTAGTGTCTTTTCTATTGTGAACATCCCTTGCTTGATGTGTTATACCAATCTTGTAGCAGCTGTGTGGCAGGAATCTTTCATTTGTTACTGACAACAATGCTGAAACTGTTAGAACAGAGCATTAGTGTGCCCTGTTTAATTTCCAGATACAGGTAGCTGAACTGACAACTAGATATTAAATCTTTCCATGTGTTTCTGAACAAACTGCAGACTTGGATTGCTACAGGCTGGTAACTTTAGCCTTGTATCTGTTGACATGAATAGATTATTTATCAGTATCTCAATCCATTTAGTGTCAGTCTTGCATCCCTTTGTGTGCAAGTTTGACTTCAGATAAACCTGTTAGGTTGTTTTATTAGTGTTCATTGCCTTGGAAGACAGTTTTTTATAGCCATATTAAATTCTAGCTACAACTCTTGCTTGTGTGGTTGTCGCTGATAGGAGTGATCTTTCACTGAATGTTCTTCCTCTTCTCAAGGCTGCCCTGTTTCCAGCTCCTTTGAAACAATTTCTAGAATCACTGTTACTTCTGAGGTTTTACTTTCTACTCTAGACTGCTGTCTCTTGTTTGCACAGAGAAGCAAACTGGACAGTGCTTCTCAGAGTACACAGTTAAGCTTTTGTTCAACCATGTCAGCTCTGAATCTTTTCCAGCTTCAGAGGAGTAAGCTCAGCCTGGGAGCAGTCCCTTGCATTTCCCCTGCTTGTTCATACAGTTCTTGACTTTTCTTTGAGATACCATCCTGTTATCAGCAAGAGTGTCTTATAGAGTAGTTCCATTGTGACTGTTTAACTTGACCTCTGTTGCAGTCTCACATGGTTTTAGTATCAATGCTGGCTAGCTTACACATGGTAATCAAAGCCCTTTCTAAGAATGTGGGAGACCTGGTGGCTCTGTGTTTAACTTGTGGGCATTTAAACACAAGCTGCAGTCTTGCATGGGATTGTAACGATGTTTCCAACTGCATTAAATTAAACAGTCAAATTATTTCCTTTACTAAAACATTTCATTGCTATAGGTTGGTGAGATGTGTGAACTTGGAGAAACTCCAGTTCATATAAAGGGAGAAAGTAACAAGTCTTAATCTGTAATCTGAATACCCCTTAATTTCAGATTTTGCTATTTTAACTTTGTGGATTTTTATTCTTTAGATAAACACATGAAGGACCTGTTATCCAAACTTCTAGACTCTGGCTACTTTGAAAGTATTCCAACTCCTCGCACCACTATGCCAGTTAAAGAATTGGAAGAAGTAAATAGAAAACCCGAGAAAACAAGACAGCTGTCAAAGGGAGAGTCTGCCAAAGAACCAGGTGGAATATTACAGGGTTCAATTTTTATCAGTGTTGGGAAAGGCTTGAACTGAGCACTGACTTTGCATAGCTTGATGCTAAATCTAATGCTGTGCTGTAGCTTACTTGCAATGTAGTAGCTGAAATGGAACCTGCAGGGCTTGCAGCCCTATCTTAGCTAATAACATAGAAAAAATATTAAATCATGGTAATACAATGCTTTTGCCTTCTGAGCAAGTTGAAGATGTGGGAACTGTCTGGTGTTACATATTGGGGAATGTTACATATTAGGATAACAAAATTATGAATACTATAAAATGTTTTTTGTTTAATTCTAAACTTCCACAGCTGTAAAACAGTCAGAAAATAAAAGCTAGTCAACGAATAGCATGTTGAATGGGCAAGCTAAGCTTTCAGAATATTTGGTCTAGCAAATGTGTACTACTATTTAAATAGATTTAAAGAGTTACTAGCGTTTGATCTACCTTTCTGCATTTGATCAGTTGAAACAAATTAACATCCTTTCTCTAGAATCCATTATGGAGCTTATGAAATCTGAAATACAGCCACAGGAG
This sequence comes from Pseudopodoces humilis, assembly GCF_049639895.1. Classification (NCBI taxonomy): domain Eukaryota; kingdom Metazoa; phylum Chordata; class Aves; order Passeriformes; family Paridae; genus Pseudopodoces; species Pseudopodoces humilis. The sequence goes on from NC_142204.1 coordinate 17,857,236, forward strand.
GTAAGATACTCTACTGTTAATTACTTGCCTTTAGTATTGTGATTTATCAGACATATAAATGCTCTTCTGCAGCACTTTTTTAAACTTAAAAAGGGAGTCAGAACAGCAATCTAAGTATTGCTAGATATAGGAAGCATTAAAGACTTGGTTGCCTTTCTATTTTTAACCCTAAATTTATGGCGTCTGGGGTTTTATTTTGGGGTAAATGGAGCAGGATTACATGAAGCAGTATAGTACTTTAATGCTCTGGTGCTTTCCTGAATAAAACAAAGCATCAGCCTTTAGAGTGGAAACACTGATCTTTTGTGTACTGTGGAATAGAGAAAATACACATCTACTAAAGCTGTCTGTAAGAGCTATGCTTGTTGCAGTAGGCTTGATATTGGTGGGGTTGAGAATGATATTGGTCTTACTCTGATTTGTTAAGAAAGTAGGAAACCCAAGACAGACTTTTGTGCACAGGGGTGTGTAGATCTGTTTCAGCAGCTCTTCAGCCTGCTGAATTCTGGCTTTGACTGTCAGTAGAATAGAAATCCTGGTTCAAAAAGTATGAAAGAGGGTGTCTTTTCCAGGTGGAAATACTAGTTCTTAAAATGCTGAGTCCCCGTTTCCCGTGTATCCCACTAGAGGGTGTACTCTAGAACAAGGTTTTGTAACTTATTGGTAGCACTGTTACCTGACTCTCATCTGGTGTCTAGCCAGAAAAAAGATCTCAGCCAGTGAGCCTTGTACATTCTTCACTTCATGTATTTGCTTCCTGTTCATGACCAAGTGGGAACTTTAGAAAAACTTAGGCTATCGTCATTGAACTGTGACTTACTGACACTAAACACAGCCTGCAGTTGAAGTCCAGTGGTACTAAATCTGAGAATCTAGTGACAATTTAGTATTAAAACTCCTCTATGAATGAGGGTTATACTTGGTTTCTGGATCTAATATATTGGGGTGCTTATCAGAATGTCTGCTAATATAGTACCTGAGCTTTTTAGGTGCTTAGAAGGATAGCTACCTTTATAAAGATAACAATTGAACTTGACATTGTTACTGCCTAGGAACATGATAATGAGGATAAGGGCAGTAGATTCACTCAGCTGGGTTTTACTTGTGCTGTTCAGCACTGTTCCCTGTTTCTCTATGGCATGCCAAGCAAAGCTAGTCTGCAGTGTTGTAGGATAAAGCCATGGCCACATAGTTTCTATGACTAGTGCTTAGACTGTCTAGGCTCTGCTTTTAGTCAGCAGTTTTCAATAAATGGGTGACCTAATTTAACTGACCTGAACTGTAGTAGAAAAATGTGTTCTTGGGAGCCATTAAGTTTCTTTGGTCTATATAGTTTCTCAACAGGCGTTATTTGCCTGAAGCAGAATACTCTGTCAAGAAGAAGCCAGAAGAGCCCAGATCTTGGGAAGCCGAGTGTGCTAAAAAACAAGAACCTCCAAAGTCCTGGGAGATGCTTGTTGATATTAAAGAGCAGGAGCAGAAACAAGAGACCTTAAAGCTTTGGGAAGCTCGTGCTAAAGAGGAGGAACAGAAGCGTCAGTCTGCAAAGTCCTGGGAGACCCGTGTGGAGGAGGAACAACAAAAGAAGCTGGAAGCTCCAAAGGCATGGGTAGCACGTGTCCGAGAGGAGCAGGAGTCTCCCAAACCCTGGGTAGCAAAGGTCAGGGAAGAGCAGGACCTGAAGAAACAGGAATCACCTAAGCCATGGGTAACAAAAGTTAGGGAAGAGCAGGAGCAGAAAAAGCAGGAGTCCTCAAAACCTTGGGTAACCAAAGTTAAGGAAGAACCAGAAGAAAAGCAGGAATCTCCAAAACCTTGGGTAACCCAAACTAGGGAGCAGCCAGAACAAAAGAAGCCAGACCCTATGAAAACATGGGAAGTGCCTGTTAGGGAAGAGCCAGAGCAAAAGAAGCAGGAGCCTATGAAGGCTTGGGCTGCACATGTTAGGGAGGAGCCAGAACAAAAGAAGCAGGAGACTCGAGAGGCTTGGGAAAAAGCTGACAGGCAGCAGCAAGTGTCATCACCGCAGTTACAGAACCCTCCGAAGTCCTGGGCAGCTGCCAGTATGGGGCCAAAGGAACAGATGGGGCCAAAGAAGTTTGATATGGAACCCAAAGAAGTGAGTTGGCATATGTAGTATTATCTGTCATAAGCTTTTGACATTAGCATATTGGAATAAAGCCACCTATTAGCAGAGATGTCTAAGGTGTATTTTGTAGGCCAATATTTAGACTCCCATTTCATTCTTTCTTGGGGGAAATAATTCTGGCGGCTAAAGTTTATATCTGAATAGCAAGATAGTCTGCTTTGCTTTTTACATCAGCACAGTATTTCTGTGTTTGAACCTTGAATAACTGCTTTATGCATAAGACAGGAGAATTAACTTGGTTCATCTGTAGCTATTGGCACTGGCCACTGTTACCAGTACAAAGCAGGTATGACTCATCCAGGGATCAAATACTTTGTGGCTGTATGCAAATAACACTTCAGTAATTTTTAGGCTTTTGATTAAAATAGCTGCTGATTCAAGAGAGATCTAATGTCTAGATCAAGCAACACCAACTGTACAGGGGCTTAAATATGTATTTCCAGATGAATGCATAAACCATATTGCTGTCCTGGGAGTTTAACAATAGCGTAGTGTTAGAAATGTAAAATGAAAGCCATTGCATGGCTTATAGCTGAACGGGCTGCTACCCTTTGGTCACATTACCTTCTTTCTCACCTGTGCTTGGGTAGCAACACAGCTGACCACTGTCAAAACAGAAAACTGAGCTCTGCCATGTCTGCCTTAGGTCACTAAGAGAAATGTTAATCTAAAGGTAGACTTCAGGAAGAAAATATGGGGAATTGAGCAGTTCTCTGTATGTGGTATTGTCACCATTACTATCTTCCTGCAAGAAAGCAGGAAGCAGTACATCCCATGTTACTTGTGGCAAATGATTTAGCTTGTATCTTGTTGGTAAACCTGGCATAACTGAAAAATGAATGTTCTTGTGCCTAGAAGCGGGACCGCAAACCGAAGGTTGAATACAAGATTAAAAAAGTATGTAACAATGCAGCACTGGGTAACAACATGGGATTAAGGTGTTTCAGATTGATCCATCTTTACACTCAAGCTGAGTAGAATCTTGTGTCCACTGGTGGTGGTACAGGTGGAAAATCTGGTTGCTTCACTAAGTAACTCTGAGTACAAATAGGTGTTGTACATCCAACTATACACAGTATTCCTATAATTGAAACTAAGCTCTGCATTAGTCACGAGCACTGGTAAGGTGCCTTGGAATTTCTGGTGTCAGGTTATCTTAAATGCAAGATGCTTCCTAATGAGAAGATGCTTCCTCTTATTTTTATATGGGATGGATAGATGGATGGCTTAAGTGGTTGAGAAAACTGCTGCAATGAGTAAAGAGGAGGGTCTCCAGTCATCTGGAGAAACTTGGAAACTGCTTCAGAATCTCCCTAGTAGTGTACAGGTGTGCAGTATACTGGCAAAATTAAACTAAATGCTGGAACGTGAGGTCAGTGAAGGGGGGTTGCTGAACGAAGTAAACAAAACATATTTTAAAGTATTCAAACTTGGGTTTACATAGACCATAGGAAAGCATCAGCTGGCTTTATTTTTGCTTAGTTGCTATTGAGAAATCCTAATACCAAAAATATATTGAATGAGTAGAAAACAATGTATTGTCAACATAACTAGTTCCCATAACCAGTTTTTAAAAAATTACATCTTTGACTTGAGGTGCATAAAAAGAACAATTAAAATCATGTTAAACTTTTGGGATAACAATTTTTCTTACCCTTATGTAAAAAAAGAGACAATGCAGTACTTTAGCTGGATCTGTGTTTCTGAGAATCTATAAATGCTCTTGTGCAGAGACATAGGCATGGCAGATGAAAGACCTGTGCCATTGCTGCTGCCCTCTGAGCTGAAACTAACTCTTAAAACTCTGAGGTCTTTAAAAAAAACTGTTTTGAGATATTAAAATATGCTTGTTTAACTTAACATACCTTAAGGTGCAATACTGTAGGAAGCTGAGCCTAAGATAGCAGGGTGAGCTGATGTGCAGACCTGTTTTAACTCTTGTTCTGTTTAAATGTTTGTGCAACCTGTGGACCAGCAAATTTGATTAGAGCTGAATTTGTGGCCTGGTATGGGAAAGCAAAACAGTTTGGCTTGTGCTGTCATCCAGCATGCCATTTAATTCATACCTGCTGTGAATGCTGCTCTGAGTAGAAAGCAGATTTTAATTGTGTATCTACATGGCAATCACTGCTTACAGCTTAGGTATCACCGTTCCACCTTGTTTAGTACTCCATAACTAACAAACCTAAAGAGGAATTGAAGTCCTGTCTCATAGAATGAAGTTTCACTAGTAAATGAGATGGTATGAAATGAGGTGGTATGTTAGTGTTTGCATGTAAGTAGACATTCAGTCTCTAAAAATCCAGCTTTAACAGGAGTCCCTGGTAATAGGCATTCTGACTTGCCAGATTCCAGAGTGGCCATTGGTTTATTTGCAATGGTTTAACAGGTCCTAGAACAAATTCTAGATGTTTTGCCTCTACTTTCAGTCAATTCTCTGAATGGAAGTCAAGATGCATTCTGCTGAATGTATAAGTAGTGTTGAAGTTAGATTTCGGAAACAGTTCTTATGACAAAATAGACTCTGAATTTACCAATGCTGTTCAACTCTAGTGGTTCAAGCAACATTCAGGTTAGTGCTAACTGATCTTAGCATGTACAGGTTTGATCTGAGCCAGACTAATAGATCAGAGTCTGATGCTAGTTTTTAATGACTACTAGAAACAGCACCTGGTTGTAGGCTAGAAAGACAACATCTTTAGAATGTCAAGTACCTGCTCTTCTTCAAAGCATCTCTTTTTTATAGAAAGCATAAAAACTGAAGTACTTTAATTTCCTGATACCTTTCTGCATATGATCTTATTTTGCACTTAAATATTGTAGCTTTGAACCCCTAAGTACCAGCAAAGCAGCAAATCAATGAGGAAACTTCACTGCAGCTTCTTCTGGCTAGTGTATTTTAATATCTATATGAACTAGAAAATAAATTCTATGGAATGGAAAGTATGTTTCAGTCCTAGCTGAAAGCCCTGGTATAATATATGTAACCCAGCATTCTTGAACTTCTTGAAGTAAAGAATGCTACCAACAGAATGCATAGAGTATGAGCTAGGAAAGGAGATAAAAGCTCTGACAGACTGTAAAAGCATACAGGAATTTTATTGTATTTGGAAGCAAAAGTGACAAGTCTTTTTTGCTTCCATGCTCTTTGGGCTTTTTCAACTTTTTTTTTGTGTTTAACGTACAAGTCTCACTTGCATAGCTAATGGACTATCTTAAGAACTTTAGACCCTACCAGGCTGACCTAGTTAGGTCACCTAAAGTTGGAAAGTTCTGTTACCCATTTTCAAACATGCAGAACTAGTACTATCCTTGTGTCTTAGTAGAAATGGTAGTGAGGAGGAAGAGGGTAAAGCATGAATCAGTTTAACCCATAATAGATTTACTATGACAGAAAGTGCTGTAAATTTTAAGACTTTTTGTAAGTGAGGGCTAAAAGTGATGGACAGAAAGATCCAGATTGCCAGTAACTGAATCTATAGCTCGCTGAGATTAACTTAATGCAACAGTAGCTTTTGTCCTACACTTATATCTTTAAAAGCTGTAGTAGCTGTAGTTATTGTTCATTATTGGAAGCTATAGCAATATAAACTTGTATTTAACTGGTAGTTAAACATAGTGCTTGTGCAGCAGAATTTCTAATTAAGATAGAGCTGTACAAAGATGTGCTCTTAACTATGGAATCAAATAAAACTTCTTACAGCTCCTCAAGCAGCTATCATGTGGGCTACATAGATACTAGAAACTGAGTCCTCCAGAGTTAATCATGTAAGCTTCTTGCCTGTGCATGGTATTGGAATTTCTGCAAAGGCCAGAGATTAGCTTCAGAAAACTGTTAAAAAGGAGAAATGCAAGAGTGTTCTTAGGCTTGTACTAAAAGTGGACAGAGAGCACGTTTTTTTGTTTGTGGTGGATTTAGTGTGATAATTGTCATCATAACACAAATACATTTCTGCCGTATATTATCCAATGACTTCATGCAAATGCTCAATAAGACTGCTATACAATATATTGAAGTTGTAACCTCCTGCTAGAAACACAGCTGTTTGTCCCATAGGAAAAGAAAGGCTTTCACATGTTCCTGCATATCTCAACATTTGGGGCAGTTGAAATAATGCAACTAAATATCTTAAGGTTTGCCTCCCTCTAGCTGCACAGACAAAGATAAGAACAGTTAAACTTTTGAGAACCACAAAAAATTGTTTTAAAATACTGCTAATGAGCCTACCTCTTCTCCATGCTGCTTTCAAAAGGCACATTAGACTATCTAGACAGTTCAATATTATTGTCACCCTATAAATAACAGGGCTTCTGCTGCTTTAGGAGATTACTATTATGATTTTTCTGTTACCTTAGGCTGACTTGTTCTTTGACAAAACATGTCCTTCTTTTAAAGTGGAGTGAGAACCACTTGGGATGGACAAGAGTTAAGGAGCCAGCTAAAATAATCAAGGAGTAATAAAGCCCTGCAAAAGTTCCTGTTAGGCTCTTGTGTGGGGGAGCACAGGTATATTTATGCCAAGCTTGGATGTAATACTTTCTGCAGGAGGTGGTGCATTGAGACTATGGCTTTGCAGTAGAAACACTTTGGTCTCATCCTGAATTATTTGTTTGCAATGTATCCCTTAAGTGCAATTTCTTCAGAGTGTCTGGAAATGGCCTCCTAATAAAAGATCTGTACTTATTGGTGTAGGCTCTATTGGGGGGAAATAAGCCTTGAGTGATATAGCTTTGATTTTTAAGTTTGTTCTGGCCCTCAACTAAGAAGTGAGTTTCCTTAGATGGAAGTGCTTAATTTTGCACTAGATGCAGGCAACTTCTTTACATTTGACTCTAAGAAACTGAAGTGAATTAATCTGTAAAAGGTGTTCCTGCCCATGGCAGGGGAGTTGGAACTAGATAATCTTCAAGCTGTCTTCCAACCCAAACCATTCTATGAAATCTATGGCTTAACTAATTATAGCAACAGGAAACCATTTTTTTTTTTAATAAAGTGAAAACTTGATTCAGGAACTATCAATAAGTGCACAGAATTCCTTGGCCCACAGTGTCTGACACCTCTAGCTTAGCCTGGAAGTACATTGGATAAGACAGCTTGTCTTGCTTCCAGTATTAGATTTAATATAATTTCTCCTTATTAGGTGCCTAAACCTGTACATCAGCCAGCTGCAGAATTTTGTTCTACTTCAACTCTTCCAAAAGATCCAGTATTGAGAAGGGAAAAACTTCAGGATCTGATGACTAAGATACAAGGGACTTACAACTTCATGCAAGTATGTTTTTCCCTGCTGTTGTAGGCACAGAGCTCCAGTTCCTACTGGGTTAGGGAAAACAGTGTTGTCTGTTTGCTGACGGTGTGTTGGCACTGAATGAATGAATTTAGCCCTAAATGGCTAAAAGCAGCTTGTCAAGTGATAATGTTTCATTTATACCTGGAGTTTAATGATTTTTCTACCCAATGGTGATTTTTTTTGAAAGGAGTCCATTCTGGATTTTGATAAAGCTTCACCAAGTGCCATTGGTTCATCCCAACCTCCTTCAGTTACTCCAGCAAGTAGTCCTGTAGGTAAGTGATACCCTAAGTGTAAATGCTATGTAAAATTTTACAAGCACTAACAGGGTTTGATTGGGCTGTAGATCAGTAGGCCTGGTGAAGACAGCTTATTTAAATATAAAGAACAGACAATGCTAAAAGACTGGGTGGATCTTGGGCTGTATAACTCAATTACCTGGTTTATTAATTTTTTTTTTTAATCTGGTAAGTGGGTATCTTTTCTGTGATAAAAATATTTTTGTCATTTAATACCTGTCCTCTTTTACCAAAAATCTGAAGTTTTCAATTTGGTGTAGCTTACTAATGCTAGGTTTAAATATTTGCAGTCTGTATGGTAAAAACACTTTGCATCTTCACATACCATGAAATGTTTTAAAAAAATAGAACTGCACATCAAAACTATATGTAGTGTTTGAATTTACAAGTAAATTTTGCTTAATGCATTCTATTTTTACAGCTTCAAAAGAGCAGAAACTGCCAAGTCAGAGTGATTTTCTTCAACAGCCCCTTAAGGTAAGTTGAAGTTGGGACTAACCTGAAGAGGTAGATAGGTTACTTACCAGCATGGACTTAATACCTGAGTTGTTTTTCTTGCCAGTAGTTTTGTATTTCATACAGTGCAGTAGCTTGTGAGTCTAAGATCACTCAAATCATGACAATGCTGGCTGCTCTTCTGGTTGAAAAGGGGCAATAAATGCTTGAAGTCTATTGAAGTAAGTTGAAGACATGCTGAAATAGTTTGCATATTTTACCTGTAGATTCAGGTCATAGCCAGTAGTTGTGTGCAGAAGTGCAGCTAGTTTCTTTCCTAGATAGTGTTTTCATCTTAAAGATCCTTAAACCAAAGACTGTATCTCAAGCTTTGGTAGTTGTGGTTAAATGAAGCTTAAATTCAGTAACCGTGCTTGTGTGTCTTGTGACTTTTGCTTTTCAATGTGTTCCCTTGCCATGAACAAGAATTCTTAAAAGACTGACTGGTCAAAATGCTTCAGTCCCTGCATTATGCTGAGGTTTACTTGGACATACTGAGGGTGTGAGTTTTAGTGAAATCAAACACTCTTGCATTCGATATTTTCAAAACCTTATCTGCTTTCTCTTCTTGCAAGGCTGCTGCTTCATCCATGGTGCTGCATGGTTCAAACACTTCCCTGGCATCTGCTGATCATGCTCTTTCTGGCTCTGAAACTGAAGACTTGGTGACACCACAGGTACCATACCCTGGGGCTCTATGGCATTCAGATCTGTGTGACAGCCAGCCCTAACAGACAGCTGAGCTGGGGCCCTTCTGAATAACTGTACTTGAACAACATACAAGTAACAGCAGTAGTATAGCCTACAGTCTGGAATTCTTAAAGATGGGTGGAAAAGTCTTGCTAATACTACATGAATGCAGAGTGAACAGTCTGCTTCTTGACATAGGAAGGGTGTAGGATGAAAAATTCTCACTAAAGTGTAGTGCACATTCTTGTGGGAACATGGGAGCAGCATAAATATTTGCTTTGGTTACAGTAGAATATTCCCTCTAAACATGAAAAAGAGGTTGCATAAATTGGGATGGGTATTGTCATGAAATAGCAGAACCTGTGTGTAACCTGAAGACTGAAATAGCTGAACATCAAAAAGTCAGATTCCCAGCATTTCTTCAGTTAGTGTTTGAGAGACTAAGATGTAAAACTTTGCTTGCTTAATTGTATTTATGTGCAGTTAAACATTCAAATACTGTTTAGAGCCAAAAGTTTAAATTTATGCAGATCACTGTCTTAAAAATCTCTTGTGAATTGTGTTGCTGTGTTCATGAACACAGCTGGCTCTTTCCTGTTAGACTCTAATTCAGAGTGTGTGGATTATAATGGGAAATGTTCTTGCTTTTTACATTTGTTTTGCTGATGTACATGTTATCAGCATACTGTGTATGTAGAATTTATTTCTTAATATACTATATACTGATATGGCTATTAGTCTTACGTCCTCTTGAATCAGCAGTTTTGTCCCAATTCTTGACACCTTTTATCCCTTCTACAGTGCATGAGACTCCTTGTGCTGACAGCATTCAATAATTTTGCTGTTCAATATGCATCCAGAAGGCTTGTGCTGTGCTATAAAGTAGAACATCTGATTTATTAGAATGCAAACTTATGGTTTGGAATTAGGGTTGCTTATTCCCAGCATATCTCTAGTCCCTTTAGCTTGAAGTCTAGTGTCTGTTCTTTTCCAGGGAAAGCAGTAGTTAAGTTTTGGTCCCAGCACAGCCAGGGAATACGCTCCATGGTGACAGTGCTCCCCCTGGTGTGCAAGTACACACCAGTGCTGTCTGTGGCACTCTGATGTGTACATGGTGAGCACAGCACTGGTAGTCTTTAGCCCTAGGCTCTCTATTTAAGTACTAAGCAACTCCTAAGCTTAGCGTTACAAGTGCAAGCTAACTATAGAACACGCAGGCTTTGCACAGCCTTGTTCAACAGAGCTTACCAAAGGCACAATGTAGATTTCCATTTAATTCAGTGAGACAGGTGTGTGTGTGTAGCAGACTTGACTGTAAGTGCTTGAAGCAATCCCCGGTTCTTAAAATGTTCTGACTTTGCAGGGTTAGTTGTGCAACCAGTTGTGTAAGAAGAGTAATCTAAATCTGAATCTCTAAAGCTAATTACTTGAAGCTTTGGTTAAGATGACTATTTAATGCTTTGGCCTTTGAATTAATGTTTGTCCTGGTCTTTCAAAATCCATTTGTTTCAACTTTTGCACTGGTGATTCATAGCTTTACCAGGACTCTGTAGTACTCCTTGTAATAGCAGGTGCATTATGGCTTCTTGTAGGCATCAACACCACTTTCTCAAGAGAATGATAAATATACTCTGTATCAGACAAGTTCACGTATTTCTGAGCCACTGATGCCTAAAAAGATTGAAATTGCCCAGGTGAGCTATTAAAAATAAGGTAAATACTTATGTTGCTGAAATGGTAAGGCTCCAGACATGTTCCTTTTGACTTCTGATTCCTATAAATACTGGTACAAACACTTCATTTTGCCATCTGCACAGCTGAGGCCTAATGCTGGTTAATACTTTGTCTGGACAAGTCAGCATTGTTTCTAATCTGAAACATAATTAAGTTGAAAAGCAGGGAAAAAAAATTAGACCCCCTAAATTTCCTAAGTTCCTCCAGAAAATAGAAGTAATTTTTAATATCAGCCAAATAATCTTTTTACTAAATGGAACAGAAAGCATTATGTGTCCTTAGTGATAGGGAAAAATACCTAATGTCTCTTTATAGTGATATTATTCCAAAGAATGGTATGTATAGTAGCTCATAGGCACATTTCACTTAATCAGCAGAGACTGCAATAGAAGTACTGTTTGCTGAGGATGCACAGCAAGATTTGAAATTGTAAGCAAAAGCTATTTTGTAGCTCTACTATGTCCAAATGTCATCCTGCAGAAACTGCTGACTTCTGTCAGTCTAGGCTTTAGAACAAATTAACTGCTTCTGTTACTGCCTGATAATTATCAAGTGACCTTTCATTACATTTGTTCTTCCCCCAGGCAACTATTCCCCTCCCAAGTGAGCCACAGTCACCATTGCCTACTTCAAGCACCCCTGTGCCATCAGTGCCACCAGCACAAAGCTTTCAGTCTCCTTCAGCAAGCAGCAGTTCTGTCACAATAACAACAGCTCCCTTTCAGGCTATGCAGACTGTAAGTATGCAACACACTGAGTTGACAACAATGTGAGTAACTGGGACTTACACTGAGGAACTGGCTTCTCTTGGAATAGTACAGAATTTGATAGATCATTTTGTTTTAACAGAAAAACCTACATTAGTCCTCTGGTTCTGATTTCTTCAGAACTTAAAAGAGATCATCTAAGAACAAAGATCCTGGTTTTGCTCTGTATAGTGCCAAAAAACTAATACTAGGATATCTTAGTAGCCTCAAGGAACTAAGAGGGAGAAGTCAGGCCTGAAATCAACAGATTGATAGCTGTGCCCTTAAAGGACACTTACACTGTTCTTGGGAAAAGATTTCAAATCCAACAGACTTTGTTGGAGAATGGGAATTCTGAAGCATATAGATATTAGGACAGAATGCTTCCAGAAGCCCGAGTTTGTCTTGTTATACTGTTTGCTTCAGTGGGATAAAACATCAGTCTACTGGCATCACGGAAAATGTGTTTTTGGAAGACTGGTGTTGCTCATTATCCTATGCTGTTAACAAGTAGTCAGTGTACAAACCAGAGTCTGAGATGTTCACTGCAAATATAGAACATCAGTAATGGTGTGTGGCCTGAAAAAATAGTAACAAACATTGCTACTTCCTGGTAATCTGCAGTGCAGGCTTAGAGAGATTCAGAGGAAGGGTCTCTGTTTCATTAAGTAAAGGGAAGGCAACACTTACTCCTCTGGTACATTCTTCAGAAGATGATAGAAACATTGATTTAATGTTTTTCTCAAAAGCAAGATTTAGGTTCTCCAGAGGCATTCTCCATTTTAACAGAAATGCAGTTCATAACTTGCTGGACAAACTGTTTTGCAATATTGAGATATGTATGTGGTAGGAACTGGTGGAAGAAGGTATCTAACAGTGTTTCAGATCACAGGAGTTAACAACTAAAACTTCTGTGACATCCTGGCGTGGTCTGTAGTAAAATCACTTTTTCTGCTTGATTTCTGTATTGGTAGAAGAGGTTCAAGTTGAACCTACCTCAGAGGCACAGAGTTGTGGCACACATTACAAATAAGGCAATTTGTGGTAGGGAGGTGGTTTTTTCTAAGCTAGATGTGTTTAAATTATGCTAAGTGATAGCATAGTAAGGTGGTGATTTTTCCTGAAAGTGGAGAAGTGGCAGCATGCTGTGATTAAGGAATCCAGAGTCTTTTGGGGACTCAGTGGTCTATACCACTCTTGCCATGGTATAAATATGGAGTCTTGGTCTCAGTCATTACGTTTGGGCTTGCTGTCTGTGTTCACAGTGCTTTGATCATAACAATACCACTGAAAGCTCACTTGAACTAAGACAATGTTTTTAGAGATGTTAAGTGTCTGAGATTGCTCTTGGGATTTTTGGGTTAAGTCATGAGGATGTTAACTCTTATTGCTGCCAGGAAAGCACAGTCACTGGACTTGAGTAGCTAGCCAGGATGACTTCTTGCTAAGTAGTGTATCACAGTGACAGTAATGGAAATATCTGATTACAAGTCCTTAAGCATCCTATTGCTGCTATTGTGCTTATGGAAGCTTGAAGACAGGCTTGACCTGTAGCCCTAGTCCTTGATTTGGGTTCTACCTGTAACCCTCACTGTGGGAAAAAGCAGACCACTTGCTACAAATACTTCAGGATTGTGGGTGTTGATAGCCTGACTTCATTCTCAGATTTCTTTTAGAAAAAGGAGAGCTTTGGATCACTTTATTTACCAAATGAAGTGATCAAAAATTAGAAAAAACCTCCCAAAATAAAAAAAACAAACCCAAAGCTTGTTTTATTTTACAATGGTTTTAAATTTATGCTCAACACTTCAGTATCATGAAGTGCTTCCATGCTGCCTCTTAGAGGCAATACTGGGTTTCTTGACCCTGGAAAAGGTATTAGTTAATAGGGCATCTGCGAATGGCAAGAATTGTCAAGCTGTGAAGCTGTTTCTTGCGTCATCTAGCTGTTGCTTTTGCCTAAGTCTTTCTTCAGACAGTTTATAGTCTGGGAAAATGTTAGATACACCTGTAGACTCAGTGCCAGTATTGTTGACAGCTCTTTATGTGAAATTTAGGCCTTTTTGATTAAAAGGATCTATTTGATGTTGATACTGGTTGTCACTTTTGACAGCATTATTTCTGGTAATTGTGTTATTGGCTATAAAGTAATGCAGTCACTGGACTGACTGAAGTCCGGGTTATTAGATTGAGCTAACAATATCTGCTCATCATTGTACTGCCCAAACCATAACATTTGAATGACAGGACTCACTTAGGTTAAGTGTTTACTCTTGGGGAGCTTTAAATGAGTAGGAAAGATGAAGCTGCATTTACTGAAGGGGCAAATTATGTCTAATATGGTGTTTGAGTGGATGGCAGTTACATCAGGTTCCAAGTCATGCAGAAAGACCCGTATTCTTTCCAAATGTGAATATCCCATCTCAGGATAGGCTGTCCCAGCTTCAACTTGAGCTGTAGGACAGGTCATCAGTGAATTTCCCAGCGAATTTCCCATAGAAGGAAAATAGCTTGTTGTATGGTAATTGTTCTGCTGACAAAGTACAGTAGCTATGGTCAATCAAGCTGTTCCTTGGGCAGTAGCTACATGAACAGGAGTGTGTTCTGTAAGTTTGCAGAGGGGAAAGGATGGGTTGATATATGGTGTTTTTGGTTATTTCTAAGAAACAGCTGGTGTTCTAGAAATGTGCTAAAAAGCATATGGATTCAAACCACAGCATAGCAGGGTGGTGGCATTAGGCAGAGACTTTAGCTGGTAGCATTAAACTCTTATTTTCAAATATATTTTAGGTATTTAAAGTGAACGCACCATTGCCTCCACGTAAAGACCAGGAAGTTAAAGAGGATTCTTTATCAGCGGGATATAATCAGAGTTTCTCCACAGCAAGTACACAGACTCCTCCTCAATGCCAGTTGCAGTCTTCTCATGCTGCAGAACAAACCTCTCTTTCACAAGAATCTCTGTCTTCAGGTGAGAACTGCACTTGCATCTGTATTTCAAGTTGTCTTTAAATATGTTTGGTTTATAATAGTATTTAAATTCCTTATGTGCTGTGAGTACTTCTAACCCAGTGAAATTCTTAAAAGGTGCTATGTAATGTCTAATATTAGGCATACATCAAATCTGATGTAGTTGATGGTATGTAAACTTAATTTCCAAGCTGCTAGCAGGATGAAAGGCTGGTTCAAACTTGTTTTTGTATTAGATGAATAGACACGTGCCTGAATTTCCCAGTAGGTGAGAAATTCAAGTATGCAGTGATACTTGCTGGTCAAACAATCATTTGCTTGGAATAGTAGCAATGATGAAATACTCTTATTTGGAACCACTAATTTGGTCTCTAGTAATACTGCAGTCAGTGCTGGGACTTGCTGAACGCTAAGTTAGGAATCTGGGATAAGTTTTCAAATTGACCTGGGAAATACTGAGCTTGTAAGTGGTCTTGACCTGTTGCATTCAACACAAACCTGACTTGATTATCAGGTAGCGCAAGAGGTGGATTTTTATAGCTGACACTAAATTTGACATGAAACTGACCCCTAAATATCTTGAGGTTTTAGAATGAAAGAAGGCTACAACTAGGGACCTGTATTCATAAGGCCATCTAATGAAACAGCTCAAGGTCATTTACAACTGCTGTTTTTTTTTCCAGAGTGATTTTCACAGGTCTTAGTCTAGAAACAGACTGTATGTAAAGTCAATGAGACCTTAAAAATCCAAAGAACAGTTTAAATGTAGCAGTGGGGAAAGCATGTTCAACTTCAATGCTCCTTCTCATCACTGAGACTATAGGTGATAAGCCTTCTGGATTTCTTTTATGGAAAAATAATAATTTTATTAGCCTTGTGCAGTGGCTCTGCACAGACGTCACATAGGTGTTTATCCTGTTGTTCTGGATCAATTTAAAGCTTTTTGGATTGAAATATAGCATGGTCTTGTGGAAGTACATTCATGGTTGCAAGGTTTGTATTTAAAGCTAGCCACTGACCCTTGTGGGTGAATAGCATTCTTGAATACCTTTTGCTTTGGAGCTGAACTATCTGGTATGTGTTAGGAATGTCTATTGAAGATACTAAACCCAAGTATTTGCTTTCCATAGTTATCTTATTGCTATCTAGGTGTGATGGAGTTTCTAGCTGTTTTGAGGAATGTCAATACTGAGGTGACATATTTTCAGTGAAAACTCTTAATCAAATGTTACTTGATTTTAACCTAGATTGGGTATTTTCATGCTGCTGGCAAACTTGTTCTCACCTGTGCAACTGACTCTTGTTGAATGCATTAGAGGCTTACACTGAGAGCCTGTGCTGTCTACAGTAGATTTTAACAAGCACTACACTTTACAAAACAAAGGGAAGGATCCAATCACTTAAATGAAGTAATGAAGGGACAGAAGAGCAGAATGTTCAGAGCAGCTTAATTCATCTCTGAATGTCCTAACATCACCCTTGTGTCTGTGTGTGGTAACTTAGTGCAGTTATAAAAAGCTTTGACTTATTTGTGCCTTCTGTTTTAAGCAGTGAACTATCAACCTGATGGACCTGTTCCTGTAAGCAATGGTAGCTTTGCCTTTTATCCAGCACAGGCTAATGTTATTCCCAGACCCCCACAGCCTTACCTCAACAGTCGTGGGTCTGTCAGAGGGTCTGCTAGAGGTGGAAGGTCACTGGCTAATTCGTACCGCTCCCCTGGTGGTTACAAAGGTATGTCTGTATTTACTATCATCCTGAAGGTGATCTCATGTACTGCCAGTAGAATGGGATTTAACACAATAGTATTAATGTTCCATGTGTGAAATGTCTCAAAACAAGACTTTAAGGGCAATGTGTGGAGAATGGGGCCCTCTGTTGTAGCATTTAAGGAAGTTCATTCTGACTTTTATTGGGGGTTTCTGTACTTGAGATGTCAGGCCAAATGGCACAGCAATTTCATAGCTTGCCTAATTATGAAGATAGAAACTTTCACTAATAGCTTATTAGATTGTCATCAGCTTCAGGTTGTGGCCTTTTCCCCTTTGAAGTGGAAAGGCACTTAGTCTGTGATAGGTGCTTCAGTTGTTGGGCTGAGCCTGCTCAGTACCTTGTAGGAACATGTACCAGATGATGAGTTTTATAGTTCTGGCTTAACAGCAGTTCAGGATTTGGTGGTGTCAGGTATGAAATTACTTGCAGCTCTGCTTTGGTAGTTAAATAATAGCTTGAGTTAATAAGTTAATGGCTAAAAAAGCAAAGTTGTATAGTATAAATAATAATGTATAAAATATAAATATAAATGTATGCCAGTAATAGCTGACAAGAAAGTGTTTCTTAATCCCATTTATGGATTTAGCAAGCTTTTCAGCTGTTCTGTGACATCCCATTAGTATTACAGGCAATGGATAGGGCCTGATGCTAATATATTTAAATACACCATTTTGATATAGCCACAGTGTGTAAGTTACGAGTAGCTAATGAAATGCATTTGTTTTTGTAGTAAGGTTCCTAGTCAATGCCAAATATAAGAATAGCTCTATTACTCCATAACTTAATGTATATAATTGCCAAAAAAAGAGCTGTAGTTATATTCTGGACTTGTACTGTAACTCAAACAATGAATGATACTAATAATAAACTTTATTTGAACAGGTTTTGATGTTTACAGAGGTTCACCTTCATTAACTAATGGCAACTATGGCCAGCTACAGTTTCCTGGTAGAGATTATGCTGGAATGCCGTATTCTCAGAGGGTGAGTATTGACTTTATTTCCAGTAGCCTTCCACTGTACAGGAGCCGAATCTTCTAACAGGGCTGTTTTTCATTATCTAAACAGGTGAACTATTACTTACAAGCTAGAGCTTAGTTTTGTTTCACTTTTTTGGAACGGTAGACAGCAGCTGAAACAAGTCAGTTCAGACAGGTAATATCTCTGTATGACAGGTTGATTTTAGTCTGAGAGGGATCTTTGAAATGCAAACAGATGGTAAATAGCATAGTATGAGTCTGGTCTATTATTTTAAAAGTTGGTTCACTAAAATGCCTCTGTAATGTAAAATAATGAACTCCTAAATGGACTGGCTGACAATGTGGTTAGAGAAAACAACTCCATAAATAAAAAGTAAGAAGGCAGAGGTTCCTAGTGTGAGGAATGTCATCAATGTCTTCTGTGCAGGCTCAGAACAGACTTGAGATTTAAAGGTATTGCTCAGTATGGACTCAACTGAGTCCATAGTTCAGAAGCTAAGTTGCTACAACAGTCATCAATGTAGATCTTTAATTTCATACAAACTATCAAAAGTAGTTTTTCCACAAGTAAAGCTGTTTATCTACACCTTGTTTCTGAACTGTCATTGTCTATTCTAGAGACCGAATTCATTGTGCAAAAAAGTGTATTTGCGTCACATGAGTTCAGATTTGCTTATAGCCATATTCCTAACACTTCTCTTTTAGGATGTTAATTACCAGCAGTGCTATAAACGAGGTGGGATAAGTAGTGGTCCTCGAGCAAATTCAAGAGGTAAGGCCAACATCAGGCCCCTAGTAGTCCAAAATGTGCTTGGGCATGGCAGCTGGGGTGTTACAGGGAACAGTGTGAAAAACAGAATACCATCACCCACCTAAAAGATCAAGCTTGGTGTAAGTTAACCAAGCTTAGCTGGGGGCCTGAGTGCTGTTCTTCCAGAACACTGCACAGCAGAAGATTTAATTGCACTATTCTCAGTCTGGAGTCTTCATGTCAAAATTTTGACGCAATGGTACCTGATTGAACTTCACAAATAACCTGGCTAGGAAAACACATATGGGGTGCTTCCCTGTGTTCAGGGAGGATGCACTGGTTTTCTCTCATTAATTTTCTCTCGCTTATTCTGTATAGGCTATCACATCACAGGGACTTTGTAAAATAATTTTTTCTATGGAAATTTACTCAGTAATACAGGTTTACTCTGTATTTCCATAGCAGATTATAAAACCTAAAGAAATAAATAAGGCTAGTTGAGTCCAAGCATGAATAGCATGTGTTTTCAAGAGTTGGAAACAAGATGAATTGTTTCTACTGTATGTGCTGGAAGAAGATAGGCTTTCAGTGCTACAGGTGAGAAGTGAGATGAAGAGTAGCTGTACATCACTATTTTAAGGATTAAAGGGAGTTTATGGCATATTGTGGAAGCTGTTTTAGAATAAAGCAGGTCATATACTAGCTTGAGGGATGATTCATAGAGTATACTTCAGAAGGGAACTAAATATAAGATCATGGTGAATTAATAGCTGACAGAAGTACTCATTAGCATTAGCATTTCACAGCAATTTCACATATTTTGTGTTAAGGTGGTTTTTTTTCAGTGGAAATAACAATGGTTTGAAACTTGAGTATGACTGCTCTAAATTTCTCAGCTCTATTAATGTTTTCATTCTAGATCCTTTTAACTTGGATATTTGAAAAGATTAACAGCTTTCTTTTGGGAAGTGAGGTGCAGAAAACTTAAAAGCAATTCTAGTTTGTCAGACTTAAAATATTCTAGAATCATAAGTTGAAAAGGTCTACTAGGAATGCATCTACAGAACAGTGTTGAGTAACATGAAGCAAAGATTGAGATCTTGATGATGATTTGGTTGTAACTTTCAGTGTTTTCAGCAATTACATTTTGTTCTCTCTCCGAAGGTAGACGTTAGTATAAGCTTTTTAAGCTGACATGTGATAGACTAAAGTGAAAAATACCGCAACATACTACCCTGTCCTACTTGGAAGTATAAGAAGTAATTTTTCGTAGCCCAGTTATGTCCCTTCCTGCTCAATGCAAGTGTGATGAATGTAAGCTATGCTCAAAGTTTTCTTTTCACTTTGACAACTTGCTGTGGCTCAAAGATCAATCTGCTGCAAAGCTCTACACTTGCAGCTTAAGATTATGTCCAGAGGCTTAAGGGTATCCTTCTGTTATAATACTTATCACTGCTAATGGTTCTTAACAGCAGGGTGGAGTGACTCTTCCCAGGTGAGCAGCCCAGAACGAGATAATGAGACCTTTAACAGTGGGGACTCTGGGCAGGGAGACTCCCGCAGCATCACCCCTGTGGATATGCCAGTGACCAGCCAGGCTGCCACCATACTCCCGGTGCACGTCTACCCGCTCCCACAGCAGATGAGGGTCGCCTTCTCTGCAGCTCGAACATCCAACCTGGCCCCTGGAACTCTAGACCAGCCCATTGTGTTTGACCTGTTGCTGAACAACCTTGGAGAAACTTTTGATATCCAGCTTGGTAGGTTCAACTGTCCGGTGAATGGTACCTATGTCTTCATCTTCCACATGCTGAAACTGGCTGTAAATGTCCCTCTGTATGTGAATCTCATGAAGAATGAAGAGGTCCTTGTGTCAGCATATGCAAATGATGGGGCTCCTGACCATGAAACAGCCAGTAACCATGCAGTCCTGCAGCTGTTCCAGGGAGATCAGATCTGGCTACGGCTGCATCGGGGAGCCATCTATGGAAGTAGCTGGAAATACTCCACCTTTTCGGGATACCTCCTTTATCAGGACTAAAATCCAGTGCAATGTTTACAAAAGAGCTGCTCCAAACACCTTGGTGAGGGGGGTGGGACTAGCTTTGCACTTACTACTGACTTTATAGAGGATATGTGGTTCCATTATTGGGGGAAATGGTGGTCCTGTTTTGCAAGGTGAAATCATGGAGTTGGGGTACTGAATCAGCACTAATTTGGCACTTTATCAGTTGTGATGTAGCCTTGCTAATAAAGCTGTGAATGTATATTGTTTGCACTTACCCTAAACTGTATTAATGTCCAGCTTACTACACTATTGATTGCCTCAAGTATGGGCTATTCACAATGCCTTGTTGTGCCTCAATAAAACAAGTTAATATGCATTTTAGTATTAATCTTGCCCGTGGTTTTAATTTTAAGACATATCACTGACCTTTTTCCTGGTGTGGGGTGTACATGAATATTACACAGAACTGGTCTCCAAGTTTCAATAATTTAGGGTAATTTGTATTTAACTGGGATTGTTTTAGTTCCTGCTTAATGCCATTCTCAAAGGTGCTACCTTGATCAAAATGAATTCAAGAGTTAGCTACCTTTTTTCTTCCTAAAGGGCAAGAAATTACAAGTGCAATGCTACATACTTCTAATGAAGTACTTTTAAATACATGCCCTGTCAAAATCTAGCATGGTCATAACATCAATCCTTCAGTAGTGAATGAAATTCTTAAACCTGCAAACAGTCACTGAAGGGACTGGCTTACACTATTATTCAGCTGCAATAAATTTTTAAGTTAAAATTCAGCTTTATGAAGCATAAATGTCTGTGGCTTCCCCCCTGCATGAGACTTGAATCAGGTTTTAGTACAGGTTATTTCCTCATTTCACAGAACTGCTGGGGAACTTGGTATTCATAGTTGAAGCCTGGTGCTTGCATTTTACATCAAACCTGAATACAAATGCTAGGAAGTGTTTCTGAAATCCCTTTCTTAAAGCTCTTGGGGTTTTTGACCAGACTTCAGCACTCTTGTGGCCTGAGAACTGAATAGCCATGATGTATGTCCTTGTTCAAATACTAGAAAGAGTTTCAGTGTTTAAAATGGTTATATGATCTAGCAAGAAGGTAGGTCACTCCTTTCAAAAGCTTCAGCAAATTGTTTTAACAGTAGAAAGCATGTGCTCTGAGTGTACTAATACAGCCAGTGCACAAGCCTGACTGGTATATCTAAGACTGCATAGCTCTGCTTCAAAGTGAAAACAGCTGAGCTATCTGCTTATTTAAATAGAAGTAAAAACTTAAACTGAGTAAACTTCAGACCACTTAACTAGAAACAACAAAGCTGTTGTTTCTAGTTAAGTGCTTTCACAGCTTCCAAAACAAGTCTGGCATGACTTCATACATTTACTGGCATAAAGATCTTGATTTTGTTCCAAGCTCAGCTTTATTTTTCATACAGATTTTGAGGGCGATCATATTTCAAGTCTGGGTTTAATTCCATTAACAAATTTTGAGAGAAGCTGAGGTAGGACAAGCTTTGGGAAATCTAGTTTTTACCACTACAAGAAGGTCAAGCCTTAAGTATTGTACACTAAGCCTGTATTTTGTGGTTTTAAACATGCTAGTTCTGACTTTAGCCAACAAAGAGGCTTATTTCTAGAATACCCACTACAGATTAAATGGCAGTTTAGCTAGATATGAGGTAAACATTTCATTTTCAGAGCTGTATCTTGTATAAGATGGATTTTTACATTCCTAGCTAAAAAGAGTACACAGTTACAGCCAGAATTGTGCAGGGAAGATGAAATAGAAAATCTAATAATATAATTCCCTGACCACAGGTCATGTAATGGATGTTTTTTTTTTTTGAAAAGTGAAGATTTTTAGCCTGAATCACAATAATCTCTACAGTAGTAGCTACTTTAAAATAAAATGTCTGGTTTTGTCCTGCTATTTTTTATTGAAAAGAACACATAGCTTGGAGAAATCTCATCCTTGGAATAATGAAAAAAAATATGATTGATTTAATCCTGTGGGTTTCTCACATAGTACCTTTTTAGTTAGAACTGTTGGTTTTCACTGTGTTTTTGGCCAGATGTGAAGACAGGTTTTACTAGCCTCTGTTATGAAAAGGAGAGTAAGTACAACTGAGCAGGTACTGTCCTAAAGAAGGTTTCAGACTAGAAGCAATTCAAAAGGCTGTAACTGCTTAAATGCTAAGACTGTGTTTAAAAAAACTCTGCAGAAGACCTAGCCGAGCACTGTTTTTCCATATCCATGGCTGTCCAAAATCCACTGGTAGAAAGTTGTTATTCTGATCTCCAAAATAGCTAAAAATGTTGTCATGTGATTTTTCCATTATGATAAACACTAGTGTAGGGCTATCCCATTATGCTTCTAGACTAATAATAATTTTTGAAAGCTTCTCAAATTACTTCAGAATATTTCAGTGCCTTTTCTAGTGACACAGTTTTCGTCTAGTCAGTATGTCCAGACCAATGACCTAGTTCTTTATTCTGTTTCTGGGCAAAGCATTTAACAGGTGAGTTTCACAACCTGGAAATACTTTACTGTGTAGTTTTCATGTAAATACTGTCTGACAGTGTAAGTTGCATTTACACTCCCTTTTCCTCAGTAATTGTAAATAAAGTTAATTGAATCATAGCATTAGGAAAAATGCCTTAACTATATAAGGATTATAATTGGGTCTAATTAAAACATACAAAGGGGCATCATTGTTCTGATAAATTTCCTATTACTGTCTGCTGTGCAAATTGGATACAACCTAAATGCTCTCTGATTTACTTCTCTCATGCAGCCTGCTGAAGGTAAACTTTAAAAGTAAGAAACACTGTGTTTTCATAGTGAGGAAATTTCTGTTTCCTTCTCTTGACATCAATGAAATACTGGAACTACCCTGAAATGGGAGGGTGTAATGCTTTAGCTAGGAGAGAGTTAATTTTAATCAGAATAACTGGTATAGGGCTGTATTTTGGATTTGTGACCAAAACAGTTTTGATAACCCCGGGATGTTTTGGTTATTGCCCAGTGGGCCTTGCAGAGTCAAGGCCTTTTCTGCCTGTCACACTGCCCCACCAGAGAGTGGGCTGGGGAAGTACACGGGTTTGGGAGGGGTTAAAGCCAGGACAGCTGATCCCAAATGACCCAAGGGATACCCCAGAGCATTAGGGATACCCCAGTGTTTAGTAATACAAGCTGGGGGAAGGAGGAGGATAGGGGGCCTTTTGGGTTAAGGTATCTGACATCTGAAGTCACTATTACATGTGATGGAGCCCTGCTCTCCTGGAAATGGCTGAACCACCTGCCTGCCCATGGGAAATGGAGAATGAATTCCTTGCTTGGCTTTGCTTGAGCTTCTGCTTTACCTGTTAAATTGTCTTTATCTAAACCCACAGGCTTTCTCACTTCTGCCTTTCCAGTTCTTTTCCCTGTCCCTGTGTGGGGCTGAGCTGCCAGCTCAGGGGGGTTCAACTGTGACAAAGGCTTTCTTAAAGTTTTCGAAATTCTAATGGACTTGTGACTTTTGTGGGGTTTTTTCCAGGTCATGGAAGTGAGAGGAGACAATGAATAATCTCCCAGCACTGCCATGGCTGAATTCCAGCAGCTAAGGAAACCTCCATCCTACAGGCTGCAGTGGTGGTGCAGAGAATATCACTGCTCTGTCCTGCTGGTTAAATTTAGGTACCTTTTTGTCCCTGACTGCTTTGTTATCTACAGCTACTCCAACAAAATAGTCAGCGTGGGAGATGGCTTTGGAATTTTAACTGTGGTCAAGGGCTTGTGTCTGGAGGATTGGAATACATTTGGATCTGTTGCAGATCATCCTTGCTAGTTCTTTAATTAAACCTATACATGTCTTGTGAAGGATATGAAAAGTCTGTTGTGTATTATAATTGGAGAGATGCCACAGTACCATTACCAGGTAAAAATGAAGTTATGCACTTGTTCACAAGTCTCTGATCAACTTAATTTTCTCCCAACTTTCAAGTATTAAGAATGAAAAAACCTTACGCATTTGTATTTGTGGATTGAAAATTTCCTGGCAGTGTTGTATTTGAAAAAATAATATTGTGAAGTACTAATCTGTCTGGAAAGTATTAATTCATACAACTTTTGAGCCCTAGAGTAAGGTTTGAGATGTGATTGGTGTGGAATGAAGGCTTTATGCTAAGCACAAATCCAATCACTTTGTGATCATTAGTTATTGTTTAGTCATTAGTTTACTACAACAAAGTAAACCAGGCTTTGAAAACAGTGGTTTGCTTATAGCCTGTAGCACATCACCCAGAGGAGCGCTGTTTTCTTTCTCATGCTTTTTCAGGAGTGTGTTATTAACTACAACTTACAACCAGGTGCTGTCCTAAAGGGACTTGGTTGTCATGAAAAGAGAGGGGTTGTTCCATGCCAGCAGAAATTGTTAGGTGCAGCTGAGACCTCACCAGAGTGCATTTCAAAACCACCAAAAGTCAAAGGACTAATTGTAGGTAACCTGTAAG
Organism: Pseudopodoces humilis; assembly: GCF_049639895.1. NCBI lineage: Eukaryota > Metazoa > Chordata > Aves > Passeriformes > Paridae > Pseudopodoces > Pseudopodoces humilis. The sequence continues at coordinate 17,881,626 of NC_142204.1, forward strand.
ATTTAAGGCTTTTCAAGTTTTTCCCAAAGTTCTTGAATTTAATAGAGTTATTGTGATGGCAACTCTGTAAAGAATCAGGTCTAATTTTTGTTCAGGTCAAACTGCTTACATTGAAAATCCTTGGTTTCACAACTGAGTTTTAAAATAAGATTGTTTGTTCTAAATATTTTACAAAACTGTTATAGCACATCTGGAAAGCTTTGGAGCTTTAAAAAACCCACATCTTTGCTTTGCATTATATCCCTATCTCCCTGGTACTATATTTTTTTTTTCCCTTACTTGCATATTGGTGCAATTTTGATTTAATTTGCTTTAGTTTTTTTTAGTCTCTCACTTGTTCCTTCACATTGTATCTTCAGTCACCGGCAGTTAGAGAACTGACATGAAAAGTCTCTGAATTTTTACATCCGATTCTTTATTTGCAGAGTAGCAGAACAGATTTAGAAAACCAAACCAAAACATTCATTGTAAGTAGATGAAACACCAAATATTAACAGAATCTTTGCTCTAACAAAAAAGGCATATGAGTTCTTGCTTACAAGTAGTTGCTTTCATCCTGAAGCTTTCAAAGTCACATAAAAATATTTCAGTTAATGACTGAACTTATTTTTAGAATAACATAGTAACTGGTATCTGTGAAGGTTTGTGTTGTACAGAAAGAAGTATTGGGCATCCAGCAAACCCAGGAAACAGGTAGACTACAATGCTTGCAACACTAAAAGCACCATTTTAAATGTGAGAGATAAGTGCAATACAATTCTGAAAAACATTTTAGGAAGATGTTTAATACCCTTTAAATATATTCTGTTCTTTATTGATATGTTTTACATCACTAGCTCTACAGAGGTCCTTTAATAAATAAATTTAATCACTTTTAAGTTCACCTACCACGGATGAATACACAGAAATGGAATGAAACAGAACTGCTCTTAAACTGTCCATAACATGCTAATTTGGGAAAAGGGAATAGAGATACACCACTACAAATCCTATAAAACAATTTGGATTTTCTGTGATATGGAATCCAAGATTTTTAAATGGGCAGTTTTCCCAGGACAATTTATTAACTTAATAAAAATGGGACAGCAACAATGACCATAGTTAATAATATATACTTTTTACACTGATGTTTTTGTTTGATTTTTATGATTACTGAGCATACTCTCATCTGCTTTTAAGAAGAAATGGAAAGGTCAATGAAAGTGCCTACAATTTATTGCTAGATGCTGTAGAGCTGCATCACAGCAGAAAGGAAAGATAATGATCAGGTGTTCTGCAACACTTCAAAAGGTGATGAAAACCACAAGAGAGCGCAATATCCATGTGCCTGGTAGGTGCAATTTATTGTGACAGCTAAATTCCTTTTTAATTAGAGGCAAAGTTACTAAGGGCCATTTTAAAAATTATTATTAAATTACGACAGTGCCAGCTGCTTTAACGTTTTGGTTTATACTGTAATTACAATGAACAAATGACATGTCGTCCAACTATATTATTAAGGCACCTATATAATGGGATGATCTTGTAATTGCCATTGTCTTTGACTCCTCATAAGCACAGCAAATAGTCTTTCTGTTCTTCCTACCAGTTAATCACAAGTCTCTGGTTTGTAAATATTATGTAAAACATCACCTGCAGAAGTAACCAAAGGATTTGGCTCACCAAAACCGTATTAGAGGTTTTTCTGGTCTGTTTACCTTTGATTAGACCTTTGACAGACATCTTTCTTACACTTGCACGGATGCTTAAATCTTACTTTGGTTCACTTGCATATTCTAGGATTTAAGGGGGGAAATAATAGGCAAGAGATGGAGAATCAGGGTGGGGCAAGTGTTTTGAGTTTTGTAGTGTTGGAGGTGAGGTTTGTATATTCCTGACAACCTGAGGGGTAAGCATCTCCCACCCCTCTCACACACAAACAACGTTAAGATAAGCAAACCCTTTCCACGTTTTACTAACCTACATAACGATGAGGACAAGTATCACACAGAAACCTGCTCAGAAGCAGAGCAGGAATTATGACGTGTGACCCAACTGTGCATTTTAGTAAGCTCCTTGCAGCAAATTTGTCTTCCTGTATGTTGTCTGTCGTTCTTGTGCAGGGTACATCCCTGAGGCATCTGGATAAGTGTGACCAATGTCAATTCTCTTCCATGGACCTGACCTCACCACCTCTTTCAGTCCCCGTGTTCTCACTCTCAGTTCTTGTGCGAACGACTCCGCCGGGTAACAAATACAGAACACCCAAGTCTGGCATGAAAGCTGAAAAGCTACCTAGAAAAACAGAGTAAAGTATTAAGACAGAAAAACGTGATTTTAAAATCCTAATTTAAAAATAACCCGTGCAGGGTGCGGCGAGAGCCACCCCCGGCGTTCCGTACAGCGACATGGCCGCCCCCATGGAGTCATGGCCTACAAGCCCCGCCCCCTGCGAGCCCTCCCGACTGACTCCTATCCGTACAGCAAGATGGCGGCCACCTCTCGCCGACCCCTTCCCGAAGCCAGAAGGCGGCGCCGCGGCCGTAAAGCAGCGCCCGTTTCCCGATATCCAGCTGTCGCAAACCGGTGAATGGCTGTGGAGAGGGGCGGGGGGGGGTGGGGGACGCGGGCCCGCGCTGGTGGCACGGGGGGGCGGCGGCGCTAGCGGCGGCTGCTCCGCGTCCTGCCGCCCCGGGGAAGCGCTGCCTGCCGGCGGCCGAAGGCCAAGATGGATCCCAACAGGATCATCCAGGCGCTGAAGGGCACCATAGACCCCAAGCTGCGCGTCGCCGCTGAGAACGAGCTCAACCAGGTGAGGGGGGACCCGCGGGCGGCCCGCCCCACGCGCGGCACGGGGGCGTCCCTCCCCGCCGGCAGGGGCAGGGGCGGGGGGCGACCCCTACTCCGCGGCGGGACCGCCCGCCCTCAGCGGGGCCGCGGCTGGGGACGGGCGGGTCGCTGCCCTCGCTCGGCGGTGGCCGCGGTGCTGGGACTCCAGGGCGGGCGCTCCCGAGTGCGGCAGCCCGGAGCTCGGCGAGGCCGGGGCGCTGCCGCTCGGTGTTGGAAGGGATGACATTGATGTGGCCCTGCGCGGGTCGCGCCCTAGCGCTCACGGGGGACGGGCGGCAGTGACGCTCGGGGCGGCGTTCTGTCCCGTTCAGCAGCACGGCAAGGGAAAGTTGGAGGAAGGCGCATTGGGTTTCATGGGCAGTATATGTTCTGGCATCCTAGAAATAGAATAAATCATAAAATTATAGAATATGCAGAGTTGGAAGGGACCCATCAGGATCATCGAGTCCAACTTCTGGCCCTGCCCAGCACCATTCCCAGAATCCCACCATGTGCCTGAGAGTGTTGTCCAAACTCGAACTCTGTCAGGCTTAGTGCTGTGACCGCTTCCCTGGGGAGCCTGTTCCAGTGCCCAACCACTCTCTGGGAAAAACCTTTCCCTAGAGTAGCGACAGTATGCGCTGAATGAAACTGTGACCCCAACCTTTGAACGTTCGAGAAAAGAGAAAGTTCCCTTGCACAGCATTAATTGAGCTTTAATTTCTATGCTTTGATGGAATACTTGATCAATTCTCTTCGAGGACTTGGGATTTTTTGGGTTGTGTTTGTGTGTTAACAAAACAGTCAATGAGAATTGGCTGTCAGGAATTATGCTATTCAGGATTGCTCCTCCAGCTTAGTTTTATATTTAGACAACTTAAAACTCCTTCTGAATTTAGATATAGCTAATCCTTGCTTTAGCAGTTGGTAAATTCCTTTAGTGAATCAGTGGATTAAGTGCTGGACATTGAGAATGCTCTTGTGAATATTTAGATAAGGATGCAAGGCTTCTTTTCTCTTTTCAGCATAGTTACTTTAAAAATCTATCAATATCTGTTTTTATGCCTACTCTTTAAGGGCTGAGAAAGAAATGACAAATATTTGTCAGCAGCCTGTTGCACAGTAGTCAAAACAACAATAAAAACCACTGCTACTTCAGTGTTCTGTTCAGAACAAATAGGCAGCTTCTGGTTTCCTGGGTCCTGCTCCTAATGCTGTCATCACCAGTAAGTACTGTGAAGCTCAGGAACAGTCTTGAAAGCGTTTGAAGATTGAGAGCTGTAAAATGTTATAAGTTTAAGTGATGGATAGTGTAATTCTCATGGAAGACGCAGGTTTTAGATTCAAGAGCACAAGCAGGCTTATTGAGAACAGGTTGAGATGCAGATTTTTCTTTTAAAATACTTGATGCATTTTCTTTTTTCTAACTATTGTGAAGAATGAGTCCTGGAATTGAGATATACCTATTTTTGTGTAGGCTTCCTGTTACTAGGTGAAGCATGGTGTATCTGACATAATGTACTGATGCAGTGCTGGGTTTGACATGACTCTTTGGATGAGAGGAACAAAAGTTCTCCTGAGCAATGTTGCTTGACGTGGGATTTTGACATCTTGAAGCTTTTTAGTGCTTTTGAAGCAAGGCCTCAAAGCGACATGTCAGACTCCCCTGCCGTGTATCTGATGGCAGTGTTGACATGCCCCTGTGTTCCTGCAAGTGCTGGAATCCCAGTGCTGTTCTAGCATTTACCATGTTCTAGCAAAGGGACCAATCCACCAACCAAACAGAAAACTCTCTGGCAATAAGTACCTGAAGTGGTGATGGAGCCATTGGCCTCCAAGAGTCACCTTTATTCTGTGTGTCATAGTTATACAAATGCTTCTGTTGAGACAGGTTCACGAGTGTTGAGGTAAAGCTTAGCCATGTTAGTTCATGTGCAGTGTATGTTGGCATTCGGCTTTGAATCCAGGTAGTGCTATGAGCTTCCCAGACACTGCAAATCCTGCTAGTGCACCAAGACAGTGCCTGGCTGTAGGCACCTCAGCGCTGTACCAGTACAGTCTTTTAGAACAATATCCTAATAGTCTTGACTCCATCGTTTGCTTACAGTGTAGGACACAGCTAACAGTTTACATGGATGAAAGCTTTTCTACCTGTAAGAAGACCCAGCATGTTTGAAAATTATTCTTTCTTCTCTGTATGTTCCTGCATCTAAGTAAAGATACACCCAAATCAACGGATTTGCTGTCTGCATTCAGAAATGGAATCAGGATTCTTTTTTTTTTTTTTGTCCTTTTTATATCTATTAGAAGGCTGCTTGTGAATTTTCTTCCTCTTGCAGCTAGAAACAAGTGTTGGTTTTCAGACAAAATTAGTTTATGGTTCATTTATATCCATTTGTGCCAATCTTCTTAACTAGGACAGGTTTCTTGGTACCCTCTCTGACAGATTTCTTTGCAAAGGTACATCCCCTAGAGGCCTGTTTTTCTAGCCTCAGCAGGCTATGTTTCCTTTGCCATATCAAAAAACTGAATTTTTGAAATCTAGTAATAGGAGCACAGCTCTTCTCTGCACTGGCTTCTCTTTGAAATAATCTTTCTTGTGGAATCTGGTCATTTGTGTTTGCAGTGTTCAGAAAGTCTTGTGCTCAATGCTGCTAATACCTCATTAAATACTAAATCTACAATTATCTTCTTTGTGTCCAACATATACATGTTTCTTATCACTTAATATACCAAACCTGTTTTTTTGTTGTTCTTCCCTCAGAAACCTCAAGTTTTTAGGAGAAATTCTGTCATCCTTGAGTATCTGACTGTGTACTTTGGCCTCTTAGAGTACTCCATTTTTGTTGGTGCAGTTCTGTAGATCATTCAGTTCTTAGGATTTTTCTGATCTTTCTCCTTGGTTGATGTAGCTTCTGAATCATCAATAAACTTCACTTCTCTCTGTGATCTGAACACAGCTCTAAGTGTGGGATTTATTTGAATTCTGATTCTTGCTAAACTGGAGCAGTAATTTCTTGCCAGGTCAGTGTCTATGTCATATAATTTCTGCCATTTCTCTTTTAGCCTCTTGGGTTTCTAAGTGCACATGTCTTTCCATCCCCGTCTATTTCTTTTGCCCACCTGCCCTGCCTTTTTTTACTTCAGCCCTGTAATTAGCGTGCACTTGATGATGATATTTATCACTCACACTGTACTTAGTAGAACAGTTAGTTATCATACCAAGAAATATACTCATTTTCTGCATATCATTTGTCAATATCTGTTCTAGGCTATTACTCCTGTTACATCTGTCTCGTGGATTTCGAGGACTTTTGCTGGGTTCATTTATTTATTTATATTAGGGTTATATACTGCTTTCATGTGACAATTCTTGGAGGGCTGTGAAAGTTACTGTCTGATTACTGAACACACAGAGTCTTTCTAATTCCAGTTCAGGTAGGATTTCCATACAGTTTTTATGCATTAATCTTCAGTGGCTCAACATGCTGTAACACATTCCTTTGGCCTGTAGCAAAGGAGGAAACAAGAACTCAATTGCAGAAATACAGTTGAGCTTTTTAAATATTGAGTAGGAGTTACATAATTTGGCTTTGGCAGCAACTGAGTAGCAGCGCTGGAAGAAGTGTGAAAAGATTACCCAAAAGCAGAAGAGTCCAGAATAAAGTTTGGCTTCCTTCTATATCTTTCCATGTCTTTGTTGAGCTCACTGCCATAGTAGGCAGGGATCTTAAGGCCACTCTGAAAGTACCAGTGAGCATCTCATGATACCTAGAGGGAGAAATATGAGACCAATTTGATGAGGAAGTTGACTTGGATAATTAAAAGTTATGTGGAAAGTGAAGTTTCTTTAATACTCCATACAGGAAAGAAATTCAGGTGGGTTCTTATACAAGCTTATTTTCACTCTGTGTGGAAACATTGTGTTTTCCCCTTCTCACATAAATACCTTGGTACATAGGCAGGGAAAGAAAAAAGTGTCTTTTCAAGTTCTGATTTGTTTTCACAACTTTCTGTGACTGACAGTGTGAAAAAAACAAGAGTTAGAATGTTATTAACAACTGCAGAAATACTCCTAAGTTTTCCGATGGAATTTCTAAGCATGCATTTTCAGTACTCAGAAACAGAAAATAAGACTTGGTAAACCAGGTAGCTGAGCTTTTGGATCAGATGTATCTAAGCCTTGAAATTACTGTTGTACAAAGTTAATTGCTTGTGAATTGAAGATATAAATTCCTTTTGTGTCTTTTTGCAAAGATGCAGTGCCTTGTTTTTTCAGAGGTTTTTATGTGCCATAGTTGTATTCAGAGTAGTTGTATTATATATATCATAAAAATGATGTTTACTACTGGTGGAGAAGGATCTTGGCTTGCAGAACCTGAACGAAGGCTTCCAGATTTCCCATATCCATTGTCCTAGAGCATTCTGATGTTTTGCAGGGGAAGAAGCATCTTTCAGTGTCATTCTGCACTTGGACACTGTGGTTGACTTCAGTACAGTGGGAAGGTTACTGGCTCTTGTGGTTCTGGGGCAGGTGTGGTCTTTGAATGTGACAGCAAACAAGACACAAGAGTAATGCTTCGTGAAATGAGTTTAGTAGTGTATGATGTGTGAGAACCTGGGAGCCAAATCTGAACATTAGATGTGAGAACTATTTGCTTCAGTAGGATCAATTTGGCAAGATTATAATGTATTTTTTCCTACTTACCTCTTCTTGTATTCTCGCCCTTTGCAAGTGATGGTTGCATTTGATGTTTTTCAGTGGCCCCTCTGAGGCTCACCTGCATGTCATATGTTATGTACCTAATCAAATGGGAGAGGAGATAGGCAGAAAAAGATGTGTTCTCTGACCTTTTGAGGCCTGGAGCTGTGATGGTGATGCAGGGAAGGATACATCAGGCCAAAGGCGAAGGAACAGTGCAAAAAGCTGTGCAGCTGCAGTGCACAGATCCTGAGACAGTGGACACAGATGGAACAACATCCATGGGTCATATGCATCTCTTTTCCATGGCTGTAAATTTACCCAATTATACCTTCCTGATGCTGTATGCTTCTCCCAGTATAGCTGCTAGCCTTGCACACTGCTGTATCACATCCTCTTAATCCCAGTGGAAATTAAGTGAGCTTCTCTTTTAACATAAATTCTGTGATCTGGGATTCATACAAGAAGAGCCTGTAAGTGTTTTACACAGCTTTAAAAGAATTGCTCTTCGTAATTACTCAGTGAAAGTTTATTTTTCAAAAACTTTCACTTTCAAATTAAACATATGCCCTAATGGATCAGCACTTTCAGAAAGTTTTACCAGATCCCAACAAAGTGGGTTCAAGGCAGTGTTATTATTCACCAAGTGCACAAAGCACCGTGCTGTGTTGTGGGAGTTGTGCTGAAGGTCTCTTTCAGCCATCTGGTGCCTCCCTGCGGCTCCTGGGCACAGCTCTTCACAATCAGCAGATAGTTTTGTGTTCCTTCTGTGGCGCTGACAACATTCCTGCTCTCCTTTTGTCAAGGTGCAGCTGCAGTGATATAAAGAACTGTCTTGTTGAACTCATCCAGCTCTAAGGTCTCTTCCTGTACATTTCCATGTCACAGCATACACCTGACAATTGCTCTGCTCCTGTGGTGGGTTCAGCTTTGTTTGCTGATGTCCGGAGCGACGCAGGGAAGGGACATATCCCGAGATCACGATTAGCATGACAACTAAACAAACGAGAATGTGCTGGTATAGGAAAAATGTTGCTGCATGCAGCTTTTTAAAAAGTCCTCTGTTCTAAAAACTGCAAACAGCATGTAGTTTTCCTGACCGGGGTTTGTTGCTGCACAAACGAGCAGGATGTAATTTGAGCTTCACAAATACAACAGAATGGTGTGTCTTGTTTCTAACGTGGGCTCACAGTCTCTGTTGATCTCCACAGTCTTCTTTTTTCTGATAACGAGTAGTAAACAGAGCTATGTAAAAATGTAAATTACGGGCACGACAATAGTAGGGAACAGAAGGATTTAATGGGCCTGGCGATGTCTGTAGGGGCGGTGGTGTGTGAAGTGTAAAGACACGCAGATAGCGCTGTGCTGGTGGGGATGGGCGCCCCTCGGGGACACTGTGCCTTCGTCTGTGTAACAGGGCGTTTGTCACTCTGGGTGCTTGCTGAGCGGATCTGGCACGGAGGCAAATAACCATATTTGTGTAGGTCCTGGCAAAACTTCAGGGAGAGCAGTTGGACACCAGCACAAGTGGTACCCATAAAGCTTCCTGAAGAAGCTGTGATTTTAACGTAGATTCAGTGAAAACTGGACAGGGAATAATATTGTTAGCACTGTGTCCAGCCTAAATGTGGTACTGTGGGATTGCAGCAGGAAACCACCACCAACAAAACAACCCCCAAAGCTGTGTTTTTAATTGGTGTGTTTATAGTAGTAACAGCTTTGTAGATTGGGTCTAGGAACAGTATGCAAGCACTTAACAAAAACAAGAACAAAAAGGACGATTAGAGCTCATGCATGGGTTTGATTTTCTGTGCTGCTGGGATTTCTCATGCTTTCCTTATCTCCGTGCAACTTGGGTGTTGAGTGCTGGTGGATGCTCTGTACAACTGTGGCCCCATCAGAACCCACCGATGTTGTCCAGTAGTGACTGAAGGGCAAGCTTTGTACTCCAGGATACTGGATTAAAAGGTGATCTTTGGAATCTAGTATGCTTCAACCAGTTCAGCATGTCTGTAGATAAACAGAGTTCCTGTGCTGGATGTTACAGTTTTTACTTTATTTGGAGCATTTCTTAGGGATAATTAAAGTTTATAGAGGAGGAAATTGCAGGAGAGTATGCTTTTGATTTGCCACTACTGCTTTTATCTCAGATCTCAGATTACTCTATAAACATCAAATGAGTCTGTGAGTTAGAATTACACTGTCATTACAGTGAATAAAATGAGGGCCAGAAAGTTAAGTCATTTGGTAAAATTATCAAATGATAGTGTAGCGATGCAGCTGGGACACATAGACATCATGAAAGCAGTGTAATTTTACCTTGTTATGGATATGGTAGATCAAAGAACTGGGGACATGAAGGGCAGAAAGTATCTTTTATTTCACGCTTTGAATGAGGCAGAGTTTATGGGAGGATGTTCTATACTTGTGCTTAAAGCTCAGCTCCGGGAAAAACCACAGAACTGCCAGGCATAATCTAGTGGGAAGAAATACTATAAAAGGTGAAATACAGAAAGCTGCTGCCATCTAGCCCCAAGAAACCTCTCTCTTTGAACATAAAACACATGGATCCAAGGGATGAAAGATCTGACCTACCAGTACTGATCTGCCAAGGCTTAGTAGTAACTACACCATGCTGAGTCAGCGATTCCTCGCTGGAGGAGCCCTGGTGGATGGCAGCAGGATAATGCTATCAGATTGTCACATCTTTTAAATCTGGTGTGCTTTGCTCTGAAGTTCACTGAGCATTGTTTTCTCTTTGAAATTCTTCAGCTGCATGGCTGATGTAGTGTTTGAAAAGTTCCCATGAAGGCTGTGGGCTTTGAAGTGTTATCTGCCTACACTTGATTTTGATTGAACATGTTTGTCCCACTGTTTGCCCAGTTTTTATTGAGATGCACTATACATCTAGTTTGCTAAAAGATAGTTGTATATGGCTAATGCAGATGCTGTTTACATTTGAAAACAATTCTAAATTAATTTTTTTAATCTCTTCATTATTGCTGTTCTACGACAAACAATTTTGCAAATAAATGGCATGTACTGATGAAGCTTGTCAATATCCATTTGACTTATGGGGCTAAGTTGAATAAATCAAAGAGAGATATCTAGTGCTTTTCACTATGTATTCTTAGAATCATTTAAATATTCATTATCACTAATCTCTAATTGAGAACCTTTTCATATTACTTATTCCACCCATATGCTGTGACATGCTTTGCTTTTACAAGTAATTATTTGGATTTTTGCAGATCTGGGTAAATTCAAGTCCTGAAACCTTCCATATGTTATGAGGAGGATGCAAAAGCAGTGCTAAATCCTTAGTTTGTATTTCTCATTCAGCATTTGCTAATACAGTCTACTTTAAGCATAGTGACTTACTAACTGTGTTGTCTATGTATTTCAGTCCTATAAGATCATCAACTTTGCTCCAAGTCTCCTGCAAATCATAGTATCCGATCAAGTTGAATTTCCAGTGCGTCAAGCAGGTGAGATAAAATCCCTTCCATTTTCTTTCAGTGAGTCTCTTGCTTGAACAGACTCTTGAACTGTTGCCGTGTAAGTCAGTTCAGGTTTGTTCTGAAGGAGGAAATGAAAAGGATCTATCTTTGCTGTTGCTTTCCTTCATGAGGGTCAGATAAAACCATGGGTATAGGATGGAGTCCTACTTTGCTTTCCCTGTGTGTATAGTGATCCCTACTGGATTGCTGTGATACTGATATGAAAAAAAGCATGATTTCTACTTGAAACTGAGAACCCTTAGGTATTATTTCTCCTCATGGTGAAGAAGTAATGATGCCAAGAAAAGTGTGAATTTAAAAATAGAAAAGGGTATCACGTTTGAGTACATGTTTCTCTGTTTGAATCTCTTTTCCCTGGAAAAGTGAAAATTTCTGAAAAATGGAAATAACTCCTTAGTTCATAGATCAAGGGTAGCCACATACATTTAGTCAGTATCTTGGTGACTTATTTAAGTAGATATAAAGGAAGGTCACATCGCTGATAAGTTGCACAGTTACAGTCTGAGCATGTCTGGAAGGATTGCTCAGCTCTGTGTGCGAGTTCAGGTGCAGTGGTGCAGATAACTTTAGGGTATGCATTTGTGGAGGATCAGATTCTAAATTCTGATAATCCATTTTAACTAGTCCTGTGTAGTATTTTTGTCAGATACAGAGACTGTTCAGGTCTTTCAGTAAATTAATTAATACTGTTTCATTCACAGCTGTGTTTTTATCCTGTGGAACAGCATTTCCCATAGAAGCACTGTTGGGGTTTTTTTGTACAGATCCCATTAATCCCCTGAGTGCTTTGGGGCGTGCTGACATATTCTGTTTGTCATGCTGGCCTTTATTTTTTCAAAGATAATCCAACTTTGAATGGTGTTGTTAGTCCATTCTGTAGAAAAGTTTGAGGCTTAATCTAAACTCCATATGGTCATTTTTATAAATTAATCTCTCATTTCAGTATCATTCAGGGAAAAAAAACCAACTGTGTAGAATGTAATTTTTTTTCTTTTTTTTTTATAGAATAGGGGTGTAAAATGGAAAATCACATTTAAGTCATATTTGCAAGCCAACAGATTTCCCTGGGAATTTTTTAAAAGCCAAGAATTTGTTTAACAACAAGATCTGTGGACAAAATATATTAAAATCTTGGGCTGGTCTTTCAGGATGTGTTTCTTGTCTGACTAGTCTGGCATGTATAGACAAAGAGCTGTTTTTCCTTTTGCTCCTATAAAATATTTTACACACTACATGTTTTCCTACTTTGCTATTTGTTGTCACCAAAATATATCACCAAGGATATCTTATTTATACTTTAAAACCCTAGCTAGCAATCAGCCAAAACAGTGTACAGGCATAAGAGTTTATTAAGAACATTCCTTTAATGCCTCATACCATATTTCCTATGTTACCTGAAGAATGCCTTCAAGCATTTTAGTACTGATGCATAAATGCTTTATTTTCTGTTGAAGATTAACTTTATTTTTCTTGTTTTTTTCATGTGAAACAGAAGGGAACAATTTGAAGGGATTATGGGAAATCCTAATAGTGAAATAAAGCTTAGGGAATTCACAACAAACATTTCTGTCTGAATAGAAGGAAGGCCACGTGCCAGTTTGATACTGGGCATTTCCCCAGGCTGTGTGTCCCATCTGTGTGCGCAGTGATTTGTTTATATGAGCCTTCCAAAACTTCACTTACTGGGCTTGAATCGTTGTTTTAGGGATGAGAGAAAACACAGATAAATAGATTTTTGTTGGCTTGTTTAGAATGATGGGATATTATGTTCATATGGAAGAACTACTGCTGTAGTAAAGAATGTACCTGGATAGATACTGATGGAAATATTATCCTGTTCTGCTCTGATCAGGTGTTTGAACCTGATCTTGTGTGAAATCATAAGAAAAATGTTTTTCTGACTCAGCTGTGCTCAGTGCCCATAATTGTTAAGAATTCAGGTGGTGGTTTTCAGTTGGCTTTTCAACTCTTTGTTCTACTTTTATTTTACTATTCTACATTTTGAGCACTGGGCAATGTGTGGAATTAAACTATTCTTTCCCCACTGTCTGTACTTAGCTGCCATTTACCTGAAGAACATGGTGACACAGTACTGGCCAGACCGTGAGCCACCTCCTGGAGAAGCGGTTTTTCCATTTAATATTCATGAAAATGATCGTCAGCAGATTCGGGATAACATTGTAGAAGGAATAATTCGTTCTCCTGACTTAGTGAGGTACTTCACATTGCACAGAGATGTTTCTGTTGCTTAGGTGTTCAGACCTGCTGGTCTGGATGTTGTTGATGTGAGAATCTCGATATTTTGGGAGATGAGACCAATACTTTTTTTGCAAAAGTAATAATAACGTGTTTACACTTATTCATATGTGATTGTTTTTCAGAAAAGTAGTAACCTGGCCACGAGCCCTGTGATGTGATTTATCCTCTAAGGGTGTTGTCAAAGTATCTTGTTAACACTTGCTGTAGTGACAGCCTGTCTGGCTGATTCAAGGCAGATAGTATATACAGGGCTGTCTGCAATATAGAATTAACCATTCAGGGAAATACTGTCCAAGATTCCTTTTTTCTAGTAGCCCTTTTCTTAATTATGTTATCAATTTTTATATGTAACCCCAGTGTTTAACTATGTATTAAAGTTCTTGGTTTTAAGATGTTAAAAGAATGAAGAATTGTGGTTCTTCTGTTGCTGGAAGAATACTTAAGAATCACAGATTCTTAATACTACAGTCTGCGATTGTCCACCCCTTTAATTAAAATGAGGTTTATAAGATGGGAACTGATATTTTCTTCAGGCCTTGTTTTTTCATTGCTTAGCAGAACCAAAAGTATTTCTGCACAGGTTCTAGTTCAGTGCTGCTCAGCTTTTTTAGTCACACCTCAGTTTAGTCAAGCCAACAGTTCTGCCTTGTCTCACCATTGAGTGGCATCTAAAAGTGTGTAGCAGGAGAGACAGTTGTTGTTTAACTAATCAGCTCTGCCGTATGCTTGGAGGCTGAGAAAGTGCTGTTCTAGAAGATCCCAGGAAAATTGCATTTTCTTGAAACTGTGGCTTGGATCATAACACAGGCCATTATTCTTTAATGAAAACATACAAATTTGTGGTTGCTTTCAGCTTGATAAGTAAGTATAAACATTCATTTTCAAAGCACAAAGCTAGCTGGTTTAATGAGCAATTAATTCTTTTAAAATACTGCTTGATACATGTGAGGAGGGAGGGAGAAAAGTAGCTAAAATATTATGAAATTAGTTTATTCTTTCAAGTTAAATCCTGTCAGATCTTTTTCTTGCTTTTCCCCTGCTACTTCCCAGAACTCTTCAATGCTGTCAAAATATGTACGATACTTATGACATAGTATAGATATTGTAGCCAATAAAGCAATATTTGGGATTTATCCTTTAATTTAAACGCTATGCCACTACCTTATTCACTTATTTTTTTTCTCCCCCCTGCATTAGAGCCCAGCTGACAATGTGCCTCCGTGCTATCATAAAACATGACTTCCCTGGCCATTGGACAGCTGTGGTAGACAAGATAGGATACTACCTGCAGTCTCCAAACAGTGGGAGCTGGCTTGGGAGCCTCCTGTGTCTCTATCAGCTGGTGAAGACTTATGAGTAAGTTGATGTCCATCAGTAGATGAGGAATTGGTACTTTCAGTCTAAGCTGATTACTGAAAATGACATTATTAAGAACACTGGCAGTTCTGCAAGGGAATTCAGATAGAAAATGGGAATTAATGATTATCATATGCTTCCTTTCTTGCAAATAAATGAAAATTATTCATCATCTTTGTATCATTAGTGAAAGCAGAGTTGCCAGCAATAATCTGTATTAATTTAGTGAGACTTTTTTCATGGGGCTTTGTATTTTTGATCTGACTGTAAAAAAAAAGTCCTTAGGTTTATAACTTCTTTTGTTTGAAGATACCCCAAATTCTAGATGTATGAATGCAAATTATTTTCTGCTTTTATGTCATGAATACAGTGCTGTCATTGGCATATACTATTATTGCATATTGTTACCTGTAGCATCTTTCTGGTAGTCTAAGTCCACAAAGCATAAATTAGGAGCAGTGTAGTGGGGCTTAGAAACATAGGCAAACCACACAAAAGGAATGCAAATGGAGAAAAACTATCTTTTCCAAAGCAAAGAATTGCCTTTCCCTTTCAATGGCTATTCACTCCCATTTGTTCAGCACCCAACTTGAGTTTGGCATTGGTATGAACAGCAGAGAAATTCAAGTCCCTGCTCTTGTGAGGTGACAATTCATTAGTAAAGAACAGTACTTCTACCTCTCAGTAACTGTCTTTGTGTAAGGCAATGTTTGTTGTTTTCCATTTTTTTATTTATAAGTATTTTTAATGATTTTGCGCAAAGGTTCAGATGGGGATTAGAGGAGGGGAGAGTGATTGAGTGAGGGCTGGATATTCTTTTTTTGTTTTTTTTTAGGGGACAGAAATTAAATTGTTGGTGGGGAATAGGCACTAGAATCTCCAGTGTTTAGATCCTGGACCAACATTTTTGTTTCTTTTGCAGGTACAAAAAGGCAGAGGAGCGAGATCCTCTCATAGCAGCCATGCAAATATTTCTGCCTCGGATTCAGCAGCAGATGATTCAGCTTCTGCCTGATAACTCCCATTACTCTGTACTGCTTCAGAAACAAATCTTAAAAATCTTCTATGCTCTTGTTCAGGTTGGCATCTGTGTAGAGGAAAACCAAACTTCTATTTTGCTGGGCACAATTACCCCTTTCAGTACATTCAGAGGTGTGATTGAATAAGAATACCCTTTAGGTTGTGAAAAGTCACATACAATAAGCAGCTGTTGTAGAAATAGGATATTTATAGATTTTTCTACTTTGAAGCTGGTCACATGATCACCCAGATTAAATTTTTAATGAATGTAGGGTGCTTCTGCATATGGTATCTGTAAGCTCACTAGAGAAATGTTCCTATTTTTATAAAATTGCACATAGCCTGATATGAACTGCATGGATACCTAGACTGTGTGATTGGCTTCTGAAGGTGTCAGTAATGAATATTGTAGTGTAATTGTCAAATGCTGCACTAGGAGCAATCAAGTACTTTGCTAGGAGGCATTCTCATTATCTGCTGAAAATCTGGCAGATACTATGTATTGAGGCACATGCACTTTAGAGAGATGAGTTTGGCTTTTACTGGGATGAGTTTGGTGAAGGAGTACTTACAGATAACTAGAAACCAAACCAGATCCTTCTTAAGCAACAGCCTGAAAATTTGTAAATTAACTTTAGTTAAAGTAACTGAAGTTACTTTAAAGTAACTTAAAGTAACTTTAACTAAACTGTACTTTAACTTAAGTTAAAATTAACTAAACTTTAACTTAAAGTTACTTTAAAGTTACTTTGTAACTTCAAGGTGCTTAAAGTAACTAGTTTGTTACTAAATGGATGGACAATTTAAAAAATATCAAGATAATTTTCTTGTCAGTAACTTGCCTGAATATCATCACTTTTCTTTGGATTTTCTAGAGAAGGGAGGTTTACTGGATAGTAGCTAGCTAGGTACTAGTAGTGAATCACAGAATCACTAGGTTGGAAGAGACCTTCTAGATCATTGAGTCCAACCTCAACTAAACCATGGCGCTGACTACAACATCCAGTCTTTTTTTTAACATGTCCAGGGATGGTGGCTCCACCATCTACCTGGGCAGACAATTCCAGTACTTTATCACTCTTTCAGCAAAAAACTTTTTCCTGTTATCCAACCTTTATTTCCCTTGGAGCAGCTTAAGACTCTGTCCTCTCATTCTGTCAGTAGTGAATACATTTTGTTTGTTAAAATGCTATTGGTTTCCCCAAACCCTGTAATATGGATGCTGCTGTGGTCCTAAAAGGTACCTGGGCTGTGAAGAAAATAAACAGAGTTGTTGAGTTCTTAGACTAAGGAACTTTGCTCAAATTATGTCTGCTCAGAAATTCCTCTTCAAGTTTTACCAAGAGAGATGCAATTAGACTAGTATTGATATGTAACTTAATTTGTTTTAATTTTACTTATAACCTCATCTTCCTTAGAATGTAACTACTGCAGAAATATCTGCCTTTTACAGAGAAAAATAGTATTTCATACCCGTTTTTTTTCTCTTATTGCAGTATGCATTGCCCCTCCAGTTGGTGAATAACCAGACTATGACTCAGTGGATGGAGATCTTCCGGACCATCATTGATAGAAATGTACCACTGGTGAGTTTTAGCTTTGAAAAAACCTCTGATACTTGAGTGTTGGCGTTTGAGGAGCAGTCAGTGTAAAGATTTTCTAAGTATTCTTATCCTTGTATTTTTGAGCCAGAGTGTTGTAGTATTCAAGTGTATCAGAGAATTTGCATTTTTTAAATATGCATAATTTTGAAATGAAAGTACAGACACATTGTGCAGGTATTGCACATACACATTATACTGGCTAATTAAGATAATTCTGAGTTCCTGAGTGTCACATAACTGTTAGCAGAATCAAAGCTTTAGTCCATGCTGTGTGTTTATATTAGTTTACTGAGCAAGGAATGTTTAAAGCATAATTGCTCTCAAAAAATAACGTAACTAATTTTAAATAAATGTTTGTAGGAGACTTTGCAAATTGATGAAGATGATAGACCGGAGCTGGTGTGGTGGAAATGCAAGAAATGGGCATTGCATATTGTAGCTCGTCTCTTTGAACGGTAACAAACTGATTAAAACCTAAAACCTTGGGTTACAAGTCTGTACCATTTCTTGAGATGCAAGTAGAGAGGACAGTTTGATCCATTAGACAGCTCGTGGTCAGAGAAGAGATTTTCCTGCTGCTGTCCTCTGCCTTGCACTGGCACAGCCGCTGGTCTCAGCTCTTAGTGAAATGATTTGACTCCCTTAAGATGGCAAGAAATTGCCCCACAGGAAAAGTAAATCTATCTAGCTACTTATTTATTTTACTACACCCAGCTAGAAGTGTTTATATTCTCAAAAATAAAAGCAGGGGAAAATTTGAAAAGAAATCCATAAACATGGAGGTTACAGAGCTTGTGACAAAAAGTCGGCCACGTTGACTTGAGTATAATATTTTACCTTAGGATAATTTAAGAAACAAAAAGGGAAGTGAGATGTTATGTGGGAAAGGATGGCTTAGCAGGAACCTGTGGTAAAGTTTTCCTTTGCTAATGCAAGACTACTCAGGGTCCTTTAAGGTTAAGAATGTATTGTATTTTCCTGACACCACAGATTTCTCACAGTGTAAATATCTGTGTCCTTTTCCTTTTAAAGATACGGAAGTCCTGGAAATGTTACTAAGGAATACTTTGAATTCTCAGACTTCTTCTTAAAAACCTATGCTGTGGGCATACAACAGGTAAACACAGTTCATTTTTTATGAATTGCATTATTTTGACTGAAGAAATGTATTACTTTTTAACAATGTGCTCGTATTGAGATTAATTTATTAAACAAAAATGAAGAGAGTCTGGCAGGTTTTCCTTGTAGTGATTGAGAAGTTCTTTAGAACTCAGTGCCATACAGCTGAGGTATAATAACACAAATTTTCAGCAGCTCAAAAAACCCTGCAGGAAAACTCTTAGAAAAGGTGAGTGCTGATAAAATGGTGTTATTGTCGTGTATAAGCACTCTAGATACAGCTGAGAGTAACACTTTTGGTGCAGAGGCCTCATTTCATAGAAGGATGTATTTTCAGGCCTGTCTTTCCCAAGTGCTTTTGCTGCAAAAAACTTAGGCCCACTAATCCAATGATACCGTTTTATTTCAGGAAGATACAAGCAGATTAGAAGATGTCTGGTGAACAGCAATGAACGTCATTTTATACCTGGAAAGCTTATTATGTGAAAATATAGCCTAAATTCACCATTTGCAAGGACATTTTTTGTGTTAGGGAATGCTGATTATTTGTGTTTAACATGGTATATGGAGACAGTTCAGTTCTGATAAAGTTGCTAAACAAAATTACTTTTCTTCATCCAGTCTGAAAACAGAATAGTTTATCCATCGGGAAGAGCTAAGGAGGGGAATGATTGTGGTAAGCCTGTAATTTAAATGAAAAGGGAAATAGCCTTATTTCTATCTATTAATATGTATTCTGAATTCCTTGTGATCTGTAACTCCTGAGTGGAAAAATAGTCTCCCATGGGCACTTATAATTTGAAATACATAAAGTTTGTCTGTTAAGGTGTTAAACTATGTTACAGAGGGGACAGTTTAGCTTTCAAGATAAATGTACTGGATGATGTGCACGTTTCTTCAATTTCTGGCTCTTAAATAGTGATTTATCATGATTCCTTGCAGAGTTAGTTAGAATTCTGTTGTATTACATTACTAAGCCTTTGTTACTTACTCATCAGTTGGTAAGTGCTGACATTGTGCTAGAGTCTGTATAAGATATAGACAATTCTCGTCCTTGGAGCATTTCATATAAAAGTCTTAACATCAAACTTAGTATTTCTAATGAAGGAACTATATTCAAAATAAAATTTATTATTAATCTGTTCTGAGGAATTACGAAGCAGAATTGTTCTGCTGAAAGCATATGACACAAAATTTTGTTGTGCGTTGCCCTTGATTTTTATTATTATTCATGTGTATGCCACTTCTTTGCACTTACTAATAATTTCCCTGCCATTAGTTCAGATTAGTAGCTTTGTACGGTGTTTTTTTTCCTTAGTAGAGGAAACTTCTATACCAAGGAAGCTTTGTGTGATAAGAGTTTGTAATAGCATGCCAGGTGATACTATCTGATGGCTACAATAGGTAATGAAGTTAAAGGGTTTGCAGCTTTTCTGATTCAGAGGCTTAGTTGAACCTATTTTTCTTTTCTGGTTTAGTATTTCTATTCTCATCACTGTTCTTCCAAAGTAATTTGTCTTCTTTAGGGACTTGTCATTAAATATGAATGCAGACACTGCTTAACAGGTATAAAAGCCACCAGTTCAAAAATCTCATCGTGCCTTTTCCTCTAACTATTTCAAATTTTGCAGAGGCCTCTGTAAACTGTGAGCCTCTTGCTGTCGAGGTGTATCTTTGGTTTATAATCACAAGTGATCACGTGGTAGGGCTAGTAGTAAAGGTGGACATCTGCATAAATGTTTGCAGGATTAGAACCTTGATATTTAGATTATTTGTGATTTTTGGATCAAAGGCATTATAATGATTTCTAATGCTAGAACATCTGCTGTAGAACTACTTCATCTGTTCATGTATATTCGCTAGGGAAGTGCACTGCATGTTTATGCATGAGACAGAATTTTCAGTCTTCATTTAAAAATACCAATTTGTCATTTCTTTAGGTTCTCTTAAGAATCTTGGACCAGTACAGGCAAAAGGACTATGTTGCGCCACGTGTTCTTCAGCAAACGTTGAATTATTTGAACCAAGGGGTGATTCACTCTATAACATGGAAGCAAATGAAGCCACACATACAGGTCAGTGCTTAAAACCCAGTCATAAACAATGCATGTGATCAGAGGAATTAAAAAACAGCCCCAGCACCCCAAGTCTTATATTTTTAAGGAAGGTTTCATGAATCATTCAGCAACTGATCTGGAAAATAAAATAGTATTTCTAGACAAATGTGTTTGTGTTTTTCAATATATGACTACCTTTTGTTGCATATAATGTTAACTCAATCAAAGATTCTGTTCCATAAGTTCTTCATTTTAATTTTTACAGTCTGCTAGAAAATCACAGTGTTCTGGCTTATATTAGTTACTGGTGTTCAGCACTGTCAGAGATTTTTGACTGTAGTACAAAGACAGTGCACAAAGAGAACATTAATCTAAGAGGAACTAAACCCTCT
Organism: Pseudopodoces humilis; assembly: GCF_049639895.1. Classification (NCBI taxonomy): domain Eukaryota; kingdom Metazoa; phylum Chordata; class Aves; order Passeriformes; family Paridae; genus Pseudopodoces; species Pseudopodoces humilis. The sequence continues at coordinate 17,902,464 of NC_142204.1, forward strand.
TTTAAGGACATGTTTTGCAAGTGAACTAAAGAACAAATGAAAAGTGATTTTACTGCTCTTTAATTTTTTAATATCATAAGATCCCCTTTGTAGTTAATTAATTCCATGACTTTTAGGGGAAAGGACTCTGAAATCCATTCTCATGTTAAATATTGCATTGGTGAGATCCTTCTGCAGAATGTAATATTCTGCTGTGTACAGACTATGTCTTGAAGTGTGTTTTGTGCATGGTAAAGTAATATTATAAAGATAGATTGTATAATTACTGCTGCTGTCTGGGACTGTTTCAGAAGGAAAGTGCCTATAATACTGTGAATTTGTTTCTGGCAGACAAAATAAAAGAGTGCTGCTTACAGGAATGTAACTTTCTAGAAGAGTAAGTCTAATAAATTAGTGCATGGTGGAGGGCAACTGTACTGGAATTTGATTCTACGTGTACTTACGTGTATTTGGCTTTTCTAAAATTAGACTATCACAGAAGAGGTGATATTCTCTCTAATGTGCTACAAAGATGAGGATGAGGAGCTCTGGCAAGAGGATCCATACGAATATATCCGCATGAAATTTGGTAATTTGGCTTTATTTTTTGCTTTCATCATAACTGTGCCCTGTAGTTCCAGTGATCAGCGTGGCTGCTGTAATGTCTCTATTCACCTGAACAATAAGAAGAAGAAAACTTTTTTTCTTATACGTCACCAATCTGTAGTTAAAAGCAGGTGGCGGATCAAGTGAGTTTGGGTTGGTAGCTTTGAACTAAATGAGGTTTTTTCCTGCTTCACATGTGCTTAGAGCAGCCCAGACAGAGTGGCTTGCTCCCTTGTTAGTGCCTGTTTCAGAATCCTGATGTGCAGATGTGCCAGCTGCCTGTGGGTTCCTGCAGCTCCCACTTTGACCAGAAGAGGCCTGACTTTCTCTTTCCCTGTTGAAAATTGTCAATGCCTTCAGCGTTTTTCTGCCACTTATTACTACTCAATTGTAAGATAATTAGATATGTATATATTATTTCAAAAGAGACTGTGCAAAATCTTGGGAATAACGCGTAGGGCCATATTATGAATAATTACATTTATTAAAAGAGTCATGTAATTGAAAAGGAATAGGGTACTTTAGAAGTACAGCAATTTTAGCTGGAAAACTCCTGTGAGCCAGGCACCACAGAGATATATATGCAGCATTTGGTTAATTTTAATTAGTTGAGTTGGGATTAGTGTATGTGAAAGCAGAATTTAAATATTCATAGAATAATTAAAAAGCTTGGAGAGTTGTTATGCAACAAATTAATTACAATATAGTGTTGATCCCTAGGGTATAAATACATCCTTGATTTTTGGTGTGTGAATTCCATTCTTTCTGTGTAGTTAGTGAATCTTATTTTTATGTGTGGCTGAGTTAAGTACAGATTCAGATTGTATCATGGAAGGTAAAAAAACACTCAAAGTACAGTACACTCAAGTGTCAAAGTATATTAAATGGAAGTTTAGTGAGGCACCTTTCCATTTGGAACAAGAATTCCAGTGGTTTGGTAGTATTTCCTAATGATGTGATGATGTTTTATCTTAAAGTTTTCAGGAAAAGTTGGTATGTAATTTGAGTCACATTTTAAGACAGCGTTTTAAGATCTTTTACTTTAATTCAATTTGTGTGGAGTTTGGATTTGGAACATGTTTGCAGCACAGATTTTTTTTTTCAAGATATAAATTATACTTTCAATATGAACAGAGGAGGTTTAGTTGCAATGAATGAAACTAAAAAACTTGACCTTTCAGCAGATATGAAACTACTCCAGATCTAAGTAGATTTTATGTACAAAAAGTTTCCCATGAGGTTTTAATAAAATCAAGTCAAAAATCTGTACACATGGTATACAGACGGTACTGGAGTGTATTATTGTTTTTCCTATGGGGGTTTTAATTAAAAAAGGAGACAGGATTTTTTGTCCCTTGTATATGGTCTCAAAAGAGCTAATGAATAAATAGCATATTCTTGATTAAGGAACTGAAGAGTGGCAGTGTATTTGGAAGGCAAGAAGTAAGGTGTGTGACATAAGCTTGGGTTTGACTCTATAAGCACAAAATAAAGACATTCATGTTAATAATTTTGAAGTTATATGATCATCCAGATTTTGTGATATCCCAAAATGAAGATGGTTTATAAGAAATATATTATTCAAAAAAAATTTTTAAATTTTTTTTCTCACCATTTTTTTTTAGATGTATTTGAGGACTATGCATCCACAACAACAGCAGCACAGAATCTCCTTTACACTGCTGCAAAGAAGAGGAAAGAGGTATGAAACCAGTGCCTTTTAATTACTTGAATTTTCCTTAGTAATGTTATTTTCTCCTTATATTTGAAAATGCTACAGGCAGCTAGTCTTGAAAAATATACTTGCTGCTACATTGTCAAATATTTCCTGGCTGAATGCTATCAATCTGTGGAGAGTTAAAATATTGTGTGTATAAATACTAAGTGAATTCTTCCTCCTGATTTAAAATGCATCTGCCAGGTGCAAAATGGATTTGAATAGATATATTGGAATAGATTTTCCCAGGTTTACAAATAGCTTCTGTCACAGCTGTTCTCAGCATCACAAACTGTAGTAGGAGGGCAAGTGGACCTGATCCTTAATTTTCACTGATGATATTTAAAATAACAGCAGTGAAATTAGCAAGGACAAAACCCATTTCATGCAGTTACTCTTTAAATTAGGATGTAACTTTTCTGTAGATCTTTCTGTATTTACACTGACCTGTACAAAATAACCAGGCAAACCCTGGAAAGCACAGTTGGCTAAAATAGCAGATGTTTTTCTACGTTCCATTTTAGCATCCAGTAATCATGGAGCTCCATTTCCAGGTGGATTTTAAGAGGAGAACACAGTCTTTACATTAGGTGGAATAGGTGGAATATGACCTTTCTACTTTTTTATTGTCAAAACAGTTCTTGTGCACTGATCCTCCTTCTCATTTTCATAATTTGTATTTAGACCATCAAAGTGGCATGTTGGAAAAGGACATAATGGGTGTGGAAATCACTTTCAGCCTTTGGTTTTGCCAAGAAACTTTTCTATGTCTAGTCAACTTGAGAAGCTACTGCCAAAATCAATAGAGCAAATTAAGTTTATGAGGTTTTAGACCAAGCTCTCCTTGAAAATACGTACACACACATATGTATTTATATTTATGTGTGAGACAAGCCAGAAAAGAACTTAAGGGGAAAAGTGGGCATGGTGCTGTTTGAGCCTCTTGCCTTTTCATCACCGTTTTTGTTTGCCTCAAGACAGTGACAAAAATACGTTATTTGCTATTAGTAATGTAAAATTTCAAGGAGATTAATCTAATTTTGACCAGTTTGGCTGAAAAGTTGAAAATTCCAAAGTTTTACACTTTAACTATTGAAAGATGCTATATTTAGTACCTCACATGCTTTGGCCAAGACAAAATTTTTTCTTGAAAATGTCATATGAATTTTTTAAACAATGCTATTAAAATAACATGACTAAAGGGGATTGTGTGTTTTCTGTCCTGCATAGGTATTACCAAAAATGATGGCATATTGCTACCAGATTCTGACAGAGCCAAACATTGATCCAAGGAAAAAAGATGGAGCTTTGCATGTTATAGGATCCCTAGCAGATATTTTACTGAAAGTAAGTGGGTAAAGAAATTAAAAAAGTTTGCAATTCTTGCTATCAACAGTGATTTAAAATAAAAGTCTTACTTTATTAAAGTATGACTAGCCCTTAGCCATATTTATAAAGTCTGTGGAGAGGTTGCACTCTGATTGCAATCAGAATATGAGAGTCTGTTTATTTGAAAATATTAACATTCTTTCCTGGTTTTTATATCACAATTTTATACACAGATTTTCCTTCTCACATTTTTCCAAAGCTCTGTTTGTTTGTTACGCAACAGTCCCTTGGTCCCCTCTTGCTTTACTAGTAAAATGGAAGTGTTAAGAAAGCAAACATGCATTCCATCAGCAACATTGCTTATGATTCTTTATGAAATTCCCCAACAGCCTGCACTGTTATGGGCTGCTTCTGGTTCCAGGAAAAGGTTTACTTAACATGTTACAGGAATGTTCTGTCTAGCTTTCCAACTTTTTCACTCTTCAATATGTGGCTTTAAGTCTTACATCATCTGCCAGCTGGGAGTTTTGAAAAAAAGCTGGAAAGAACAAAGAGCCTTCCTCCATTTTTTTATAGACAGCATCTTTAGAATTTTGGTTATTTTTCTGGAATCTGAAGGGAAATTTAATGCACACTGTTGTTCTTTAATTTATATTGACTACAGTTTGCCTGGTGCTTTTGTGGATGGATGGTCCAAAATACACCTTTGCTCCATGTCAAAAGTAACTGCCAAAACATTATCACTTTCAGCATGAGAATGGTGATCTTGTGCTGGAGGCTTCTTTTAAAAAGTAATTTATTCTCTTTTATCTGAATTGTCTCACTGTGCAGGATGTGTCTTCATATTACAGGCGACATCTTACCAACATTTACCATCTGTTTTTTTACCAGTCTGTTTTCTGGTCTTAAATCCTGAATCATCAGTAACTTTTGCAGAATTTTTGTAGATAATTTTGAATTTTAGATGCCCTTCCTCATATGGGAATATAACAGTGGAAGAGGACAACATTGTTTGTGTTGTGAGGAGACTTTCATATTAACGTATTTATCTCTGTCCTGAGGGGAAAGAAGATCTCACAACACAAACGATGTTGTCCTCTTCCACTGTTATTCCAGTATTCTGCTCCTATTGAAATTTTCAGTCCTGAAATGTGAGGTTATACTGTACTTTATAAAAGAGTAATAACCCCAAACACTGCAGACCTCTTTAAAATTTGAATTTCTTGTGTTTGGAATTTGACACGTCGAAACATTCCATCAGCTGTTTCCATATAAAATCCTGCATTTGTAAGTGCTTTCTGGCTTTTGAGTTGACTGAGATACAGAGTCTAGGAGCTCATAGACACAATGGCCCTACCTGAGTCACCTGGCTCCCCACAGCAGCTCCAGTTCAGTGCCTACAAACTTCTGGCCAGTATGCACTAAGGAACAGGATTTTCCTTTCTCTCTGTTATTTTTTCTCTGCTCCGTCCTTCATCCAGCTCTGTGAAGGCTGTGGAATGAGTGTAGATAAAAAGCTATGTGCATTGCTGAAATAAAATGTGATCACATAAGATATTTGTTGCATTGAGTGTCCCATTTCACCCTCTTCTGTCTTAGCCATTGAATCATTCCTTTGGATGGTAACAGCGTCCCTAGCATGTATCTTTCTATTATTCTGGGACTATTAGGGAAATCTTAAATCTCCATGCTGGTTCTAGCTTCCTGGGAGTATCTTGGGATTTTCCAAGGCTGGAATAATGAAGAACAGCTCTCGTCCAGTATCCTTCTCCAGCTAAGGAAATTTCTGTCACAAAGGAATTTCTTCATCCATTAATAAACATGGAAAAAAACGGGATTTGTTGCTGTAGTGTCCAAAATAGTAAGTTTTATACTTATAGTAACACTAGGTCATTTGAAACTCAGACCTACTCCATACTAAGCTCGTATTTATCTTCAAGTATGTATATACTCCTTTGTAGGAAGAATGGAATTACTAGGTTATTGATCCTTGTTGTTTTTAAGAAAAATCAGCTGGAATTAATTTCCTTAAATAACATGAAAATTCCAGTTCACATGTTGTAATGAATAATGCCAAGTTGAATTATGTACAGTTCTTTCACTTACCTGATTTTTGAACTTGCTGTGCTTTTGAGTTGGTTCTATTCAAGGTAAGGGATCCAGTTCTCTTTGTGGGAGGATATCGTTATTATATAGACAAATAATTGTATTTCCCGTGGTTGGTATTTGAAATGCATTATGAGCTGGAAAGAAGTATGTAAAATGAATGGTCTCCAAAATCAGTTTTTCCTTACTCCAACAGAAGAGTGTTTTCAAGGATCAAATGGAGCTGATGTTACAAAATCATGTGTTTCCCTTGTTCATGTCTAACCTGGGATACCTCAGAGCTCGAGTAAGTTCACCTGTTACATCAATTCCAGTATTTGCCACGGTTCCTTCCTTTGCAGTTTGATTTCATTCTGAATGTTACTGAAAGAAATTAGGTAAATACATTGTAAAATTTAAAATAACATTCCTGTGCAGTATTTTTTCATAATTTTGATTTTAAAAATGATTTTTTGGTGAAATTAATTGATGGAAGGTCTCTGTTGTATTAATGTTCACCTCTTCAATCAAACTTGAGAATCTGAGCAGCAATTGTGGCTGTTTTTCATTAGCAGAGATGGCTGTGAAGAATAGGCAGGATTTTCACAAGTAGGTAATGTCAATTTGAATGTTGCTTGAAGAAAATCCCCAAGTGCCAATATCAGTCATGGACAAAAAGTTTTCATTGTTTTTTTTCTGATTTTATTTCCCCCAGAAGGACCAAAGCCTATGAATGCAAATATGTGCACACTGAATTTATTTTAATTTGGGAAAGTATAATAAAGAACTGCTTGAGTGCAATATCTGTGTTATATTTAATGAAAGAATGCACCATAATTTAAGTGGGGGAAAAAAAAAGCAATGCATGCAAACAGGGAGATAGTATCAGTGGTTTTGACTCAGTTAAAAATTCTTAAAATTGACATAGTCCTTAACTTGCTTCTCTTTTTGCCTTGCAGTCCTGTTGGGTACTTCATTCATTCAGTGCTTTGAAATTTCACAATGAGCTAAACTTGAGGAATGCAGTAGAGCTGGCAAAGAAGAGCTTGATTGATGATAAGGAGATGCCTGTCAAAGTAGAAGCAGCCATAGCCCTTCAGACCTTAATAAGCAACCAAGAGCAAGGTATGTGACAGTGATTCATCAGCTGTACACACTGATCTGTTGATTTTTTGTCAAGACGAGGAAGTTGGTGGTACAGATTTACCTAAACATTTCTGTCATTTAAAGACATAGATTTCAGAATATTTTATCATGTTTAGACAGATTCACTTGCTCATTATGTCCCAGAATTCCAACTTCAAGTTTTTATGGCACAAAAGAAGTTAGAATCAGCATGTTTGTTTTAGTAAATATCACTCATCTTTGTTTTTTTTTAGTGAAGTTGAGGAGTGTGTATGTTTAAAAATTATCACTGCTTATGTATGACAGCAAGTGTTCTCTCAAAACTGGATTTTTGCTGTAGGTAGCATTTCAATATTACACAATTTATTTACTCTGTCTACTTGTTATGGACTGTAAAATTGCCTTGGGTATGTTTTTTTGGTTTTTTTATTTCCTTAGTGAATTCAAATTTAAAAAAACTTATGTTGTTCAAGAGTAGTCAGCTACCTGGGAGTTTGGAGATGCTGTATATTTGTGTTTATGGATAGTTGATTTCACCTAGTTTCTTTTAGCCAAGGAATATGTGAAGCCTTATGTAAGGCCAGTGATGCAGGAGCTCCTGCACATCGTCAGAGAGACAGAAAACGATGATCTCACAAATGTAATCCAGAAGATGATCTATGAGTACAGCCAGGAAGTCGCTACTATTGCTGTGGACATGACTCAGCACCTGGTAAGAGGAATAGTAAAATACCAGTCCAGTCAGAAGCACATGTGTAGTTTGGTAAACATTTAGTGAGCTCTGCTTGAAGTGCACACTGTTTAAAGTAATCGTTATGAGAGTCCACCTGTAGTATTTGCAGTATTTATGTTTTTTTCTGTATGAAGCATCTTTAAAACCTATAGATTTTTCAAAGATACTGATTTGTGTCACTGATTTTAATGAGCCGAGCTCTAACTATTTAGCATTTCAAATGACTTACTGTAGAATTCTAAAAAAAAGAGAGGAGATTTTAATTTGCTATGTTCCCCTTTCAAAAGTAGCAAGCATATTTTTCAGTGCTGACAGCTCTTACAGATAAGGCATTGCTGCTGCTGCATTAACTGCCTTGGTTTTGAATGAGAAATTAGAAACACGAGTTTGCTCTTGAATGTGATGTTGGTTGGTTTTGTTCACAGGCTGAAATATTTGGTAAAGTACTTCAGAGTGAGGAATATGAGGAAGTAGAGGACAAAACAGTTATGGCCATGGGCATCTTGCACACAATTGACACAATCCTGACAGTTGTAGAAGATCACAAGGAGGTGAGATTTTCCTTTGTACTTTCCTCCCTTCATTCATGACGACAAGCACTTCTGCGTGTTACATCACTTGTCATGAACATGTGTTTACTGCAGCAGGATGGTACCAAGCCATATCAGACAGATTTGAATCTAAAGACCAGTTTACTTTTGTGATTTATTAATTGTTTAGCTTTCAACTTCAAGGGAATTTATGTCCCAAGAGTAAAATCGTTAGCCCTTACTTGGTAAACACTTCATTAGAATGTGCTGGTTTTGGTTGAGGTAGAGTTAATTTTCTTCACAGTGGCTAGTTGTATTACAGAATGTTAAAGTAGAATTAAAAAAGAAATATTTTGCATAAGGCTAGTTTTTACAGTGATGACCCATATCTCTAGTTTACCCAGCAATTTCTTGGATAGAATTCCAATTCTATTGGGAATTGGTCTCCCAGTTGTGGTGCAATGTATGTCCACATATCACATGTTCAGAGTAAAGAGGCTTTTTCTGCATCAGGGAGACTTTATTTCATAATACTGTGATTGTAAATGCAGCATTTAAAGAATGATAAAAGCCTTTTTGATTTGAAGAACTTCTCAATCTGAATTAGTCAATATATTTATTTGATTGCTGTATTTCTAATTTTTTTTAAATAAACTGCTTTATATTTTTATTTCAGATCACTCAGCAGCTCGAGAGCATTTGTTTACAGATCATTGGCCTTGTTTTGCAGAAACATGTTATAGGTATGTTTTAGAGATCTGTAAAAAATATGTAAATTAATTATTGTTATCTTCCAGGCCAGAATTTAATCTTTTTGTGCGTGTTTCTTTAAAGAAAAAAGTTATTACTTTACCATTGTAATTTGTTTCTCCTGATCTACTCTTGCACATTAGTCAGATTGGCTATTGTGTTTTGGAGGTTAAAAGCTGAAGATGCTGTTCTGATTATAATTCTGGCTAATTGTGGTAAAGGACAATGTCTACAATTACTTTAGTCTCTTATGGACAACATCTGCAATTAAATTACTGCTTTATCAGTATGCTGCAGTAAAAGTTACGGTTTTGTGATAAGACATTGCAGAAAAAAACAAAGGCTGAGAAAAAAATACATTTTTCAGTAAATTGTCTTTAATATTCTGCTGATGTATGTTTTGGTGTATTTTTTTGATATTTATAGTGGGAAACTGTGCATATTGTAGCTGTAGCCAACAAAAGGCCTATCTGAAAGAGTCTTTTACAATTTGTTTTATTTTTCTATGTATGATTTAGTTTCTAATTGCTGTCTTCTAGTTGTTATGTGACTCAGGACTCAGTTTAAGATTTCAAGGTATTTACAAGTTAAATTTATTTTGTAAAGCATCCTGCTTCAAATTGTTTGTCTTTTGCAGAATTTTATGAAGAAATTCTGTCCTTAGCCTTCAGCTTAACATGCCAGATGATTTCACCTCAGATGTGGCAGCTTTTAGGTGTTCTGTATGAGGTTTTCCAGCAGGATTGCTTTGAATACTTTGCAGGTAAAGTCACTTCTGTTCTAGTGATGTTTTTACTGTTTGAGAATTTTTCTCTAGAACCCACCCTGGTAAAGGTCGCTTCCATTAGTGTCTTGGTTTAAAATGATCATGTATTTGAGTCATGGCCTGACCGTCTGTTTAGTGTGGGAGTGTAACAGGAGATATTTAAGTAGGAGAAGCATGTTCAAATCTGTCAGTGTGATCAGTTGTTGTAGGGGTCCTGAACTCAAAGAAAGTTGAATATTCAAAGTTAGTGTGAAACTACAAATTAATTAATTAAAATGTAGTCCTATTCTAGTTCCAAGAATGCACCCTGCATAGTGCATTTTATGGAGAATTCTTCCAGAAAAGACTTAGGCAGAGTTTGAATTTCCAACCATATTCAAGAATCTAAGCTAATGAATTCTCCTTTAGGACTACCTCTCTGGTTATCCCTTTTTGTAACATTTTTCTCTTTTGCTCTCCCTGTTCTGCAGATATGATGCCTCTCTTGCATAATTATGTGACCATTGACACTGATACTTTACTGTCTAACCCAAAGCATTTAGAAATCATTTACTCTATGTGTAAAAAGGTAAGGCTTCTGATTCTTATTGTTGTGCTTATCACTGGTACATAACAATCAGAGGAGCTGAGTGACCTGAACCTGCCATGTGGTGGCCAAGCATTTCAGAACTAAGTGAATTTTGGTCTTGAATCAGTTCTGAGCACACGCAACACCTTCACACTTTTTAAGTGGCATGCTTTAAAAAAATTACATGCAAAAATCTGTGTGGGAGAAAGTTGCTGTTCGTCTTGACTCTTCTATGATGAGCTATTTTGGTAGGTAGGGAATTAATGAAGCCTGATTTCCTTGGGTTATGTATCTTGCAGTTGGACTTTCTGGTTGTCAGCTAAGGTGCGAACTCATTTGAAGTTCTTCCTACATTTATCTTCTTTCTGTTTTATGCTGAGTCTCTCATGTATAATAAAGCATGAGATCGTGCTGCAGTCCTCCTCTGATTTGGGGCATTAGACTCTGTTAGGCATCTAGCTACTTGCTTATTTTTAAGAAACAGAGTATTTGAATGTGAAAATTTTTCTTCTTTTGTCTTGTCCTTGTTCTTTTGATTGACAGTGACCATGAGGTTGAGATGAAGTGCTCAGTTTCATATGTATGTGCCTACACACAGAATGATTGCATACATCTTGTTCTTAATCAGAAACTAGCCTAGACATAGCACTTTGCTTTGCCAGGTTGTTAATCTGCTGTTAATTTATTAGAATTGAAATGAAAAAATGGAAACACAATGTGGAAAGCATCAGTGATTCTTATAAGTGACATTTCTTTCTAAAAAAGGGAAAGTGAGGATATATAAAGAATGTAGCATTCTTTAAGAACTGCAGCAATTTTTTCTTGTTTTTAAAATTCACCTTTAGCCACTTATCCTTGTTTATATCTGTAGAGATGAATTATGTGCCTTAATTCATCACAAAATTTAGCATGAATACATATGCATATGCTGTGTAGAGATTTTTGGATGAATGCAGGTACAGGAGCACTTGCTTTCAGTGTTGTCAGTGACTACTGACGTAGTGGTTTTGGTTTGCTAGTTTGAGTTTCCCGGACAACGCACCAATTATGTAGTGGGTTTAGTGCTGGCCAAATGCTTATGCACCCACTAGAAATTATTTATTCATTTCTTGCTGTGAGATACGGATTAGGAGGAAGAGGGCAAAACAGGCTCAAAACTTCAAAAGGTATAAAGAAAAAAACTTTCTTAACTGAATTAAAAGAAAAAATGTTATGAAAAATCAGAATAAGCTTTCAGAATACTTTTCCTCCCCCCACACCCTCTTTTCTTTCCTACTGACAATGTAAGGAAACAAAACCTGGAACTTTCAGTCAGTTTACCACCTCTAAATTAATCTTTCTTCAGTCTACTTAGGGAGAGGAGTCTCTCTCGCCATGCCATGGAGACTTCTCTACAAGAAACAGGTCTCTAGTGGCTTCAATGTCGCAGCGAATCAGCCGCCTCGGAGATGGAAATCTGTTTGCTGTGTGAAAGTCCCTTCCAATGCTTTGCAGCTTTCTCACAGCTGATTTTATGGGCCATGTCAACTTATTGGGGTGCTATTTTAAGGATGAGCTGTTCTAGCATAAAAGGAAATTTTTTCTCATCTATTTCTGGGAACAGAGGTTTCTTTTATTCCTGGGGCAAGGTTTCTCATCTCTTTTGTCTCTCTCTGTTCAAGATTTCATTGGATCACAGCTGCTGCAACATCTGCTTACTTCAACACTGCTGCCTCTACTCACGGCTGTGGTTAGAATGCTTTATCCCTCCAATGTATTCCATGAATTACAGGGAAAAACAAAGTCTGATGTACCGAAAAATATTTCTTCACCATAGCCTCACAAAAGAATTTCAGCCCAAGACTAAGGCATCTCCTCAACCCCCTCCTGACTCCACCTTATAGAATTTGACTCCACCTTTACTGAACTCAGTGTCCTATGTTGTTTTTCTCTACATGTCTTCACCCTTTTCCTGATTCGGGAAAGAATTGGTGTTTATAGGTCCATTTGTTCTCAAGCTTTATTAATTGAAACAGTTTTTTTAAAAGAGTTCTGCAGTGTTGAAAGGTTGATCTCATCTAGGCTCTGCAATTGAGGAATCGCTGTGTCTCTTGCTGCTGATCACGTGGTCCCCGCTGGCACTTTGCGAGTCACTCTGTGCCACCCCTGCGCCTTTCCTTCATGCAGGGCCTGGAAAAAGAAAAAAACTGCTACTGCTGCTTTTGTCTTTTTGTCTGCAGTGTAGCTGGCTAAAAGTGGCTAAGCAAACAAGGTCCTTTAGGAGTCATGCCAAGATGGCCCTGGCCGTGCTGATTTTTAGCTGAGCAGTGCCAGCCACATGGCCGCTCCCAGACTGGGTTGATGACGGCCAATCGTGGCCACAGCCACTTCTGGCCTCGGGGCTGCCCCCGGCGCTGGCTGCGGGGCCACTCCTGGTGCTGGTTCCAGACTAAATTAAGTTCATTTTGTGAGCCATGCTGAGACAGCCGCAGCCGCACAGTGCTGCCCTGGCCTCGCTGATTTTCTTGGATGCGTGGTTGCTCGCTGTGTTGGGATAGTCCTGCTGGCATGGCCTGGCAGCAACAGAAATCTCAGCTGAGCCTTGCCTCACCACAGGCCAAGCCAATTCAAGATGGGCTTGGGCCCAGCCGGTTACCTGTTCCCAGGCCAGTTTCCTGTTCCCAGGCCTGTTCTCAGGCCGGTTACCTGTTCTCAGGCCGGTTACCTGTTCTCAGGCCAGTTACCTGTTCCCAGGCCGGTTACCTGTTCCCAGGCCGGTTACCTGTTCCCAGGCCAGTTACCTGTTCCCAGGCTGGAAGCCAAGAGAGCGTTCCTGTGCTTTTTGTCTTTAAATGTGCTTTTCCACAGAGGCGTATTCAACACTTTTAAGTGGTTTAACCATGTGTCAATCTTCAAACCTAGCCCGCTGATTAGCTCTGCCAGGTCCCCCTGGCACCATCCCCTCTCCCAGCTGAAAACCAGACTTTGTTAAACCATGATAACTGATAAATTAAATTGTTCCTCTGATTGTTAGGTACTGACAGGAGATGCAGGAGAAGATGCGGAGTGCCATGCAGCCAAACTCCTAGAAGTGATTGTCCTTCAGTGCAAAGGACGGGGTATTGACCAGGTGATGATACATATTGAACAGGTTTTCTCTTTTACTGCTTTCTAATGATCCATGACTCCTGAGAGAAACAGCTGGAATTAGAGAATTTGAGGGAAATGTAAGGTGGGGAGAAAGACAGAAAGAAGTAAATGAACTCAGTAAAGTTTGTAAGGTTGGGGTTTTTTGGTTTTGAGACAAGATATTAATGGGCATGACTACAAAATGGATATGGACTAAATTATAAGGATATAGTATGTTCTGCAAGATTGTCCTTTTTTGCTGTCTCTTAGTAGATTTTCCCTTTTGATACAAAACACACAGTTAAAACTATGGTGGCTGAGTGGTTAACTGTATATATCCAACTGCTGTTGTTTCTCCAACCTATAGGAACTTTTTAATGTTTTAAATTATTTAGTGCATTTGGAAATGCGGATTTTTTTATCATGGCTGGATTGTGATTGCAGGGAGAAACATAATCACAATTTTCCAGAGTTTCTTAGAACACTTTTTTAGAAAGTAGCCTTTTTCCTGTTAAAGGCCAAATTCTGAACTCATGTAATGAGCCTAAATTACCTTGACGTATCATGTTTAATGTTGTCACAGTGCAATCCATGGACTTGAGTGATAAATTTTCATTTAATTTCAGTGAAACTGATATAACTTTACTAGTGTAAATCTGAAGTAATTGAGGATTAAAATGTTCTCTGAAAGATTTTATTTTTATAGGAAATCTGGAAGAGTTTAAAGTGAATTCAATGCATATGCATTGAAATAAGTATGTGGTGGAAGGCTTAATTGAGCTGTACATCTCTGTGAATTAAAATGGTTGCAACTGAACTGAAACTCATAAACTAAAACTTTCATAATGCTTCCCAAATTTTTGTAAAATATACATTTGTCCATTGAAATATGTATGTGTTTAGAAGATGTTTATTTCATTGTTTAGAAATCGGTGCATGTTTGCTTTTATCTGAATAAACTAGTTTTAAACTTTTATAAAAAGCTTAACATCACTTTACGTTTATTAGGAAAAACTTCTTGTGTTACAGATCTAGATAGTTTAATTTCTAATGCCTGTTAGTTTTGAAATTGTTTGGTGTCTTTAAAGATGAGAATGTCTGAGTTTTTTTCTTCCTAAATGCTAGAACAAACTCCACCAAATGGCCCCAAATATTCTCTCTCCTCTGTGCTCAGAATAACATTGCAATTTTTAGTTCAGAGAAGAGCTGTTTTGGGGAAGATTTATAAGCTTGTGATCAGAGGCTAGAAAGTGAGGAGAATGTGTTCCTCGGTTCTATACCTGAACTTCAGATAACTCAGGACATTAATTCTAGTAAAAGTATTATAAAATTTTGTATAATCTGGCAACATGTCTAATGACTGTTTTCTTTTTTTTTTTTTCCTTTTCTATTTTTTTCTCATTATATGGCCAGTGTATTCCCCTCTTCGTGGAGGCTGTTCTGGAGCGCTTGACTCGAGGAGTTAAAACAAGTGAGCTTCGTACCATGTGTCTTCAAGTTGCCATAGCTGCACTCTACTACAATCCTGACCTCCTTTTGCACACCTTGGAGAACATCAGATTTCCACACAATCCTGAGCCCATCACTGCACAGTTCATAAACCAGTGGATGAATGACACAGACTGTTTTTTTGGGCAAGTATTTAGGGTTATTTTTTTACAGTATTTGAAATTGACCAGCTGATTTTCACAACATGTTAACTCTCTATCCGAAACACTGTGTACGTACTTTCTGTTCTGTATTTTGTAAGTTATTTTTAACTGCTCCATTTAATTTAAAAAAAAAAACATTACTCTTTCCAGTGAACCCACCTCTAATTTTAAATGAATTTTCACAATCAACTTGCATATTTATCATTGTGCTATTGACTGCTTAGTATACTGCTGAACTTAAACATCACTGTAACCTCCCTTGAATGTGTGTCTGTTGTGCTGGTGTGCACTCAGTCAGGAGCTGAGCATTTGTGAAGTTAATGAAGGGGAACAAAGTCTGTCATCACCTAGCAAAGCATGCACTTGATGCTGAGCAGAGGTGAAGGCCAGTGCTTGCCTCTCAGCTGAGATGTGGTGTCTTAACTGTGAGATTCAAATCCACTTAAAGGCAAAGCAGACAGATGTAGTTAGCAGCTACCTCTCACATTCCTGCTTGAGTTTTGTTTTGTTACTGACAGCTGCCCTCAGGTGCATGGATAGGCTTAGGTCATGTCTGCCTTAGGTTACTTCTTCCACAGCTTGTGGTAATATTATTGTTAACTACTAAATTATTTTTATATCTACCAGCTTTAGAAAAGGGCAAGACATTTTAGGATTTCTGCGTAGCAATTTTCTTCTATGGCTGAAGCGAAGTTCTTGAGCTTCATCTCTTTGTGCTTTCATTTTTTTCTACCACATATCACATGCTGAGTGCATACAGAGATGATAGGAAAGAAGATATTCCCTACGGATGGTAAACTGAAAGAGATTTATAGCCTGAAACAGTTCATCCTGGAGTGTTCAGTGAGAAACTAGTCAGATTCAGAGAGGAAAAATGTTGAAGGTCTGACTAGGCTCCAATCTAAAATAGTACTGTGAGCTACAGCATAATTTTCAATTCTTCTGTGTTGCTCTTCAAAAAGCATCAGCTACTGAAACTACTGTTCAAATAAACTTATATTTGGAGTTGAGACAAAGGTTAACAAAGCCTGTGAAAATGAAAAGTTTAACATGTGGTTGTCAGACCCGTCATTCTGCCCAGACTGCTCTTGAATGGCAGCAGAGGATTAAGAATCTCTCTCTGATCTGCTGCTACCAGCAGAGAAATAATTATCTGTAATATTGCTTAAATCTAAAAGTCACTCTTCCTTCTGTGCTGTCTCCGCACTTTGTGGCTCCAGGTGTAGGGTAGGGCTTTTGCTGTAGTACTGCTGGTGAGGCACTGTGATATGCTGTAAGGGGCTTCTTACTTTTTCCTCAGGAGAGCACTGCTGCTAGCAGACCATTTGTTTTCTTAGGAGTATTAAAGGAGCACCAGATTCAGAGGCCTAACTGAACAGGAAAAGACAGAAGTGCAATAAAAATTTGTGTTCTTGAAACCCTTTCTTGAGTCCTCCCCTAAGTAGTTCATGTCTTTGTCAGAGAGCAGTGGGCACCCTTATTTGTACAGTCCTCTTTCTCATCAGCTGCCATTTGCTGCTTTGGTTTACACTTAGCTTACTTTCCATTAAGAGGCAGTTTTAGGTCCAGATTCAAGTCATTTGGTAAACTCACAGATCCTAGAGAAACTGGACCAAAGATCAAAGTAGATGCACCTCCAGATGTCGTGGTGCAGGACCAGGTGAATCTTGCTGTCATTTCTTTGCCAACCGTGCAGTAAACCTGGAATATGGTGGTGACAGTAGCTGTTCAAGATGCATTGTCCACATAAATCTCACACTCTTATGTGTGGACACTCCATCTTTGGAAGTGTTCAGGGTCAGGCTGGATGGGGTTTTGAGCAACCTGATCTAGTGGAAGGTGTTCCTTCCCATGAGGAAGTTGGAATTAGATGACTTTTAGGGTCCCTTCCAACCCAAACCATTCCATGATTCTGTGTCTTTCTTCTGTTCCTGTGAAGTCTTAGTTCCCATAGATCCTGCTCTGCCAGCAGTAGGGTTTTCATGGCTGCACATGCTCAGGCTGGAGCCAATGGTGTTTGCCAAAAGAATGCAGTATTTTGGAGCACCACATGTGAACATATGAGATGGAATCCGTGGGAAAAATGGAGGGGAAAAGCAGTTACGGTACGATAAATAGCTGTTGTTCTTCCATGTTGTTCTTCCATGTTATTAAAACTATTGAAACTATTGAAAAAGTATTACAAAGTTGGAATATTAAAAATTAGCCAGGCAAGGAGAACTCAGAACTCCTTGTAAGACTGCGTAAATTCAGTATGTCGTAGTGGATATTGCATATCTGTGGTTGTGTGCTGACAGTGCCTATATGCCACAGGATATTGTGTTTATTTCTAAATGTTTTCTACAATAACTTCACACTGGAAAGCCTTTTGCAGAAACATTTGCTTCTTACCACTTTCTACCTTTTTCCTGACAGCTGAGGTTTGGTTGAAATTTCTGCATGACTTATGCTTATTGTTATACTAAAAATTCTTCTATGGTAACTAGGGTGAAAGGAAAATCTCACTTGCTTAAAAAAAACCCTGAGTAAATGATTTGGGGTTTTTTGAACCTAAATAGAGTTATATATTTGATAGGAGTTAGAAGTTATAAATGCTAGGATTCTCAGAGTTGCACATAAAACTCCCAGTTTTATGTTGGTTCCAACTTTGCAACTAGAAGGAAATGGCCAATTATTTGCAGTTTGTCCAGGAATTGGATTGATGTAGTAGAAAGAAACTTGATTATCACGTAAAGGAGCACAGCAAACCAGTAAAAGGAAAGGCTTAGCGATTTTTCTCTGAAATACTTTCAGCTTGGTTTAAAATACAAAAGATTTTAAAATCCTTTGTGCTGTATTAGAAGAAAGTGTGTTATCAAGAAGAGGTCCTGCAGATTATGAGGACCACACACAGCTTGTTAAAAATAGACTTGGCTTGGAGTTGTGCATTGCAGTGCTGTGTGTTATGTGTTTAACACTCCAGGCTTGATAAACCATTGAGGAATAAGCAGAGTCCTTGATTGTTAGGGAGGGCTATTGTGTGCTTCTGAGCAAATAAGTACAGATCTCAAAGCACAAATTACTAAGGAGAATCATATCCAGGCTCCCTTGAGCAGATGGAAGGGTGCTGAAATAATGAGCCTTTTGATAGCAACGGAATGGTCCTGAAGCCATTCTTTGCTATTATGAAAATATATAAAACTCCATTTTGCTTGTTCAGTCCTAGGGGTCCTTAATACAGCTGGGGCATAGAAGAATACTGAACTTCAGTCAAGGCAGATGCTTTTCCTGCTGTTGTCTCTGCTGGCAGGTGAAAGAAAAGTCTCCTTCTGGCTCAGGTTCAGTAAAGATGGCTCAATGCCTGAATTTCTGCTGTCCTGTAAGGCCTTCTAATAACTTCCATATTCTACAGGCATGTTCATTCTTGCAACTTCTCTGTTTAGCAGCTTTAAAGTGGAGGATGACAAATATGCTGTGGGTTTTGGTCATTTGGGCTGTTTCCCAATGATGACTTCCTTTCAAACAGAAGGACTTCATTCTTGTACTTTGATTTGCTGTCCCAAAATGATTATTTAATATGGAGCTAAGCCATTAATTACTAAGATTTTTTTTTTTTAAATTTTACTGTTGCATTTTGCAATTGGCATTGTGAAATGGTAGCTTTGTCAAATGTATGATTAAAAACCAGTGCTGAGTTGTTAGTTTACTCTGATGCATGTGGCTGAAATTGCTTCTTTAGACATTTGGATCCTGAAGAAATTTCATGGCTTCCCAATGTTGAGATGCAAGTTAGAGATCTTTTGCATAGATTACGGAGCTTTTGTCACACTGGGTTGACAGTGCTGACAAAAAGAGGAGCTAGAGAATTGTTTTTCCATTTGTATTTGCACTAAGGACAGCTCTCCAAGTAACAGCTATCCTTCAATTATAGGTAGCATTATCTTTAACTTGGCTTATGGTCCTACATAGTGTTGGCATGAGAGCAAAAGGCTTGTTTTCAACATGCAGGAGTAGGTAATTTCAGCTGAGAGGAGTAAGGGATTTATGTTTGGGGTTTTTTTTCATGAAGGCAGACCCTGTTCCTCTATATCAGTTTCCCTTGCTGATTTGTATGCCCTTTTTTGTGTCCCATTCCATCTGAAAAGAAAGGATTATGGTTACAGGAACTCTCTGTTCCTGCTTGCACTTTGGTGTGTTTTTCAACACGTGTAACTAAGCAGCCAAACCCAATGTGACAAAGTGTGTCATTTGATATGCTGGTTGACTTTGTTGTTCTTGGAAGGTCTGCTGGGATCATAATGTTCTGCATGGTCATATATAATTTATTTCTCTTGTCAACTACTCTTGAGAATGAATCACTTCAGTAAATCCTAACAGGACTAACAACGTGGGAGGTGTCATGAAATCCCTCCGGATCTCTAACCTTGTATAAGCACAAGTAAAGTTTAGAAAGCTGCAATACAGGATCACTTGTGCTACTTAAAGGATATTATAGCTCAGTAGCTTAATAGTTATATAGGAACTTTGGTAATGAAATGCTAAGCACTTAAAAGCTGTATTTCTATAGTGATTTTAGAAGTGGTGGATTGAGCTGGTTGTTGCCCTGTTAGCTTGACTGCAGCCTGTGGTACCCATCCTTTTTCTTCTCTCTCAACTTGTATTCTCTTCATGCCAAAGTAAAACTGGTTCAGTAGTGGAAGTAACCTAAGAGTTTAGAGGATGGCCATTTTCTGCCAGCACTGGAGGTTTGCTTGGTTTCTCTAGGTTTTGCTGGCATTACTTGTCCTGCAGAAGGCTTGCAGAGAAGCTGTCAGCATCAAATTGAATAGTTCAAACAAAAAAAGCTCCTCTCAAGCCCATAATAACAGAATTCTGTAATGTTAGCTTCATGTTGAATACTTCTGATGTTTCCTGTAAAGGAGAACCAAAGAGTATCTGCAGAGGCATTTAGAGATTTTTTCTATCCTATTTGTAGAAACTTCTGTTTCTGAAGTGAAAATCAATACTTATGTTTTAGAGCATAGGTTCTTACCTAGTTTCTTGGCTATGGTCACACAAAAATCTTTCTTCTACTAATTCAATTAATTTCTTTCCCTTCAATTGTCTGCAGTTTGTTTTACTGGAGGTCTACTCATTTGCAAGTTCCTAGTTGAGTATACTGCCAGTTATTCTCCATAGGATGGAATTATTTCCCTGCTTTCACCAGAGTTAGCAATGTGTCTCAAGTTAGCATTAGAAATTGTATGCTGAAATATGTATAAGACAGCCATTCTGATGGGTTTCTCATAATTTAACTACAGCTACCCCTGGGGCATTCCATAAATGCACCCTGCCATTCAATGCATTCCCGCTTATCAGTGTTCTTCACTAATAGTTTTTGCCAATTTCCATCCCTGAAACAGTACTGCTATCAAAGCCAAGGCAAAATAATTTTCCATCCTATTTAATAATGATAATCTGTATCAAATGCTTTATTAAAGATAGTATACATAATTATTAAACAGTATTTGTTTAGCATTACAAATTTTGCATTTGGTAATCAGAAAAAGTTGCTCTAGGAATTTGACCAGTGCTTGAAAGATGTTTAATTGTTATTGGATGAGTACTTTACAGTGGGAAATGTGCATTCAGAAGGAAGAAAATAGTTTGTGTAGGATCTTTGAACACAGACTTTGAACATGGCAGAAGACAATGTCTCAGAGGCTATGTCAAGCACCAGGATTTTAATGTTCTCTATATATTCTTGCAGTGAAAATCTGTTTTTTGTCTGACAATTGTGCCTTGTTTCAGACTCCATGACAGAAAGATGTGTATAATAGGACTGAGCATCCTAATGGAATTGCAGAACCGACCACCTGCAGTGGATGCTGTGGCTGCCCAGATTGTTCCTTCAATCCTCCTCCTCTTCTTGGGCTTAAAACAAGTTTGCGCCTCACGAGAGCTCACAGAACATGAGGATCATGCTAAAGATGAAAAACACTTTGCAGAAGATAATGGTAAAATCTCCCCTTTTCACATTGTGGATTTTGTCTGGATTTAATTTAAAGGGGGTAAGAAATTGCAGTTCGTTTTTAAGACTCATTAGTCTGCTGAAAATAGCTCGGCTTACTGGGTGCTTGAAATACCATCTTAGGAGTTGATTTTTCCTCCCAAAGTGTAATCAAAATGTTTTAAGCTAACATTTTGTGAAAGGGTAGTATTGGTTCAAGAGTAACTTGCAGGTGTACTCTTCTGGGTTGTGAATATGCCCTGTCTTCTCACACAGGCGGCAGCAGTTTGGCAGGACTCCACTAGGTATATCCTTGCTTCCTGGAAAGAAGCTGTTCCACTACACAACTGTTTGAAAGACCTTTTTGATTGAATTTTGAAGGAGATCCTGGCAGGTCTTCTTTGTCCAAGTGGAAAGTTGTTTCCAGAGTGGGGTTTGAGACAGCTGAGGTTCCTTGAGTACACAGGCCTATAACCTCTGTGTCTGCCAAAAGAGAAAAAACATCAAAGAATGATTTACAGAGGGAATTGTGGGGAGGGAATTATGCACAACATTGCAGGCAAATGTGTTTGACAAGGAGGAGATGTCTTGAGGTCTGAAAATTAGATTGGATGCAAGCACATTATGCAATCCACTCATATTTGATCCACTCATCATCAGTTTGATCCATCCATCAATTCTGTAATGGAATCACAGAATTCTTCTCAATACATTGGAAGGCAGTATGGAAACAGCACAGGAATGTTCAAATGTCTGTCCTGTGATTCAGTCCCTGCTTGCTGCATCTATAGTCATCTTTATTCTTCCTAAACTGTTAACACAGGAAGAGCTGCAGGTTTGGAAATGAAGGTTTTGGTTTTTTTTAAATCTTGATTGTAAGTCAGAAATACTTATCCTTAAGTAAGGAAGAGCAGTATTTAGAATTGCAGGCTGTAGTTGCATTTAATTCAGGGGGTGATAGTTTCATAAGCAGAATGGAAGGTAACACAAACTTAATGTGTTGGTTTAAATTGTTCAAATAAGGCAACACTCGAGAAGGCAGACAGTTGGTCTACAGATGGATTTCTCATGGTTTTATGTACATTAGTGAATTCTATGCAAGTCTCTGTAATTTAAAAAGCAGAGTGGTGGACCATTTTGTGGAAGACATTTCCTCAAAAATTTTGGACCCTATAATTGCACAATGACTGCGTAAATGAAAGAAGAAAAAAGATGGCTGTTTCACATTCCTCAGGTCTGCATGGAAACAGAAGTTCAACTGATCTTGAATGTAGGAAATGTTTTAAGAGCTTAATTTTTTAAGATTTTGAGGAAAGGGTGTTAACAGATGGTCCCCTTCCCAGCCAAAACCTCAATTTACTAATTGTTTTTAATTCTTAAATCATTGTTTCCTTCTAGTTTCAAACTTTGTTTTACAAAACATATCAATGCTTTTGCAGAAGAGATACCTAGCGATGAGGATGAAACAAATGAAGTGAGCCAGGCAATGCAAGAGAACCATGGTGGAGGAGGAGGTGGCAGTGCTGGAGGTGGAGAGGAAGAAGATGAAGATGATGATGATGATGATGATGACTGGGATGAAGATGCATTGGAAGAGACTGCTCTTGAAGGGTTCAGCACACCTCTTGACCTTGAAAATGGTGTTGATGAATACCAGTTTTTTACACAAGCACTTCTAAGTATGTGTTTGCTGGTTGGCAGAATGATATAAGATGATGAAATCATTTGGAGATATTTGTGGTCATCACTGGGGAAAACCCTTTTCTTTGTTACGAGTAATAGTTTAGATTGCTGAAACTGTAAAATGTGATCTTGCTTTCTAATGTTAGTCCTACGATATTTTGGCTTACTAGTGCTGCAAAAAACAAATGGTTGCAAATATAGCCAGAGATTAATTCTCTTCATGTTCTCCCTCAGAATTTTTCAATCACAGCCTAAATAAGTGGGCCTTGGTCACTAGAGGGACTCCTATGTAGACAAATATTTGTCACCTTCTAGATGTTAATTGAGAAATTATTTTCTCCCTTTCCTGTTTCACAAATCCTCTTGCTTTTAGTTTTCACATGAGTTTTAAATGAGAAGATTCAATTCACATTGTTCATGAACAATGGCCCCATGGTTAACTTTCTGTTTCAGAAAGCAGGGGATGTAATTAAGTTCCCTAAAATGGATTGCCTCTGTTAGAGTGGGAATTCTGTGCAAAGAAAACTGACAGGAATAGTGATCTTGTTTTGCAGTGCAGATTCCGTTTTAAAACCAACCAGAATTTCTATGTGTTTTATTTTGTTATTCTGAAATGAACTTGTATGTAAGCTGACTCTGACTTTTCCTCCATTGCTGCCCTGACAGCGGTGCAGAGCCGGGACGCAGCCTGGTACCATTCCCTGACTGCACCGTTGAGTGAGGATCAGAAGAAACAGCTGCAGGAGATTTATACATTAGCAGAGCACCGGAGAACTGCTGCAGGTGAGTCACTTCCCTGGGCCCCTTTCAGCTGTTGCAGAGATGTTGGAGCTACTTCTAATCTGTAACAACTTCTGTGCTAATTAACGTTTTCTAGGAAGCGTGAGCAGGATATCATGATTACATTATTCCTTGCCTGGAAGTGTGTGTTATTCAGAGTAAGTTTACTGTTGTTTCTAATTAATTGCCTTCTCATTGACTTCTGCTGCTGTTTGAATAAGGTAGGAAATAGTTCTACACTATCTGACATTTGAATTGAAAAACAAAATTAAGGCAATATCTATCTGCAGACAGACATTTGATGAAGATTACTATCAATTATTATGTGTTTAAAAGTTTTCTAACTTTTTAACTACTTATATTGCCTTTGCAGTTAGTGTGAAGTTTTAGATGTATAGAAAGCTTGCATCGTGGCAAATAAATTCAGACTTAATCAAAAAGAATGCAGAATAGTGGAGCATAGACTGATTTGGTAAAGGATTAATTGCTCTACTCTGTTATAGAGGTGTGCACATTTATGCCTTTAGAGAAAACCTGAGCGTAATTTATTCCTGTCATTGCATTTAGGGAATGAAATTTTGACTTGGCTCTCGACTGAGAGTTTTTTCCATAATTTTACATTTGTAGCTGCGCTGTATTGCCTCTGACAAAGGTGTTCTCTATAGACTGTTTTTCATATCCTTTTTCTTTGAATTCCAGAGACTAAGACGATAGAACAACGAAGTGGCTACACATTTGACAACAAAGGACTGATCACAGCATTTAATTTTGCTGGAAATACTCCCGGTGGCAACTGAAGGATCAGCTGCAAAGGTCAATGGGAAGGGTCTCATCGTTACATTTTCTTGAAATCATCGTGACTTCTGAGTGATAGGGGAGGGTAATTCAATGCTGCAGAAGGTTTTCTGGAAAATAGCGGTGTGCTTCCCCCACCAGAATGCTCTTTCTAACCAGCTACTGTAATGTACAAATTCTTGTGGTGTTTTTATAATTTGATGGACTGAAAGGAAACTTTTGTCCTCAAGGAACCTGGATGACCGGGAGGGGCCAGGCTGCATCTAATTGAGTTGCACTTCTCAGGTTTTTGCTGTGCAGAATTGATAGATTCATATGGATAACAGTGCCTTCTGTTGTACATGGATTGCCTGAACAAATGGATTTTGGAGTGCATTATAATTTTTTAAGTGTAAGGACATTTCTTGATACACTGTAAGCCTTGGTTCCGTGTTTTCCAATCACCTGCTTTTTACTGCTCAGTTTAATGGTTTGTTGGTTGCATACAAATTGTTGGGTTCAGAATATTAGCACACCTTCCCTATTTGGTGCAGACCAAATGTGTAGAGGGAGGTGTCTGTTGGACTTAGAAAGCATACACTGCTTATGTCAAAGGGTCTTAACAAAATGGCAGATTTTCCCTTGATGCAGTAGTCTTAAATTATTTCTCTTAGCCATGAATTCAACTCAAGTGAGTTGCAATGGCTTGCCTGGCAGGTGGCTACTCTAAATCTACATCAGTGTTAGCTCCTGCCTGGACAAGTGGTGTGGCCCTCTTATGTAGAATGTTCTATGTGACAACTTATTTCTGCTATTGTTGATGAATATTGGATTATACGTGGGATAATCTCTTCTGGTTTTATTCATTCATTGCCATTCCAGTGGTAGTACTGAATAATGTGGTACAAAATATTTGCAATATTTTATTTATTTTGATAGAAGAAGAACAGCTTCAAACTTACTTCTTACTGTTACACTCTCTGATTGTATTTCTGGTCTGCATTGCAGTTGGTTATTCTTGTTCCATGCTGAAATTTCTTTACCTAACAGATGTTTTTCCTAAATTTTGAAGACTGGTTTTACCAGTGAAGGTTTAGATTAGATATTAGGAAAACTTTCCTCACGGGAAGGGTGGTCACACATTGGGACAGGTTGCCCAGGGAAGTGGGGAAGAATCAACATCCCTGGAAAGTGTTTAAACAACACATAGATGTGGCACTTAGGGACAGGGTTTAGCAGTGAGCACGGGGTTAACAGTTGTACTTAATGATCTTAGAGGTCTTTTCCAACCTAAAGGGTTCTGTAGAACAAGGTGTTTGTGGAGAAGTTCATTTAGAGAGGAAGTGATAGCAATACTAATTTGAATAGGTGCCCCTCCTTTAGGTCTACTGGGATTGCAGTGGTGTAGCAAAAAGTGGAAGGGGTGCTTTAGAATGTGAACTTTGGATTGGAGATAAAATGTTTAGACCAGATTTTGTCTCTATGTGTTAATTTCTTTATGATTTAAAAATATTCACCAATCAATTTTAAACACATACTAATAATCTATTTCTTTACAGCAGTGTCCCAAATAAAAAGTCAAAGCCTTTCCCATACCACATCAAATTTTCCACAACTACGGTAAATTACAGACTGCTCGCCCTGTGCAGTGCTGAAGCTTACATTTTGTCATTCTGGTTGAGTCTGATAAATCTGAAGCATTCTGTGCCTTGGTTTCTGGAAAAGGCCAGAGGATCTCTGCCCGTTCTTTCTGGAATTTTCCTAGCCTGACAGTTAGGCTAGGAATTCTAGGGACAGAATGTTCCCTGCGCTTTCCTGTTTCCTGTACCTTTGTGTCAGACTCTAAGGCTGTTTCACTGCTGCTGCTCCCTCTTTCTTTTTTTGCCTTCCTCTCCCAAGCAGCTACAGAGTAAAGTTGGCCTGGTCCACTGGTTAGGTTTTTCACTGATACTACTTAGTTAATAGCGACAGTGAAAATGTCCTGTTTGCAGGCCTGTTGTACATGTGGAAAATTGTGAGATTTCCAGGGTCTGTATTTCCAAAAGGGAACAGTCTGTTGAGCTGCATTGGACAGGCTCTTTAAGGTCAAGCAGCAGAGGGCCAGAATATCCTTTATTTTGAATGTCTGGTTATGAAAATTACAGATTGCTTGCTAATTTAGGCATGGGGGTGTATTGACTGAGAGAGTAAGTAGGAAAGCAATACATCCAGTTTGTTGGGGAGTTTATCAGAAGCCACAGAAGTTTTGAAATCATTCACAAATTAAAGAAACATTTTCTGGAAGTTAAGGGCACTTCCAACTTCTCTCTTACATGTCAATTGAAGTTATGTATTAGGCAGGTAAACTGTTTAAACCCTTTATTACTTTATTAAAAGAAAAAAGATTTTCAAGCTGGGTTTCTTTCAAAGCCCATTTGCCTTCTCTATACTGGCATGCAGAGTAGAAGATGGATTTATTTTTCTTCTGCTGATGAGGTTGCTTGCACAGTCACAGGTAATATTTAGGAGTTGATGTGTTCAAGGTAAAATCTGCTTTTGCATAGCATCATCTTGGTGTCACTCAGCTGAACTATAGCTGCTCCCTAGTTCTGCTTCTTGTATACTTTTCAAATCAACTGTCAAGAAAATTTCATCCAGATGTTTCATACAAGAGTTTAATCAGCAGTGTGGAGTCGGGAATCTTTGTTGTCTATTTCGCAGTAGGGTCAGAGATGTCTGAGGGAATGGCATGTAAAAAGGTTAAATGCCTTTCCCTTCCCAGAAGATTCATGAGCAAATGTTTCTACTGGCAAAAGCAAATGTTAATTTTTTATTCCTTTTTTTTGAAAAGGGTTTCCATCCAAAAAGATTTATTGGGCTCTGGCCTCCACTTTAACATATGGTTCTCTTTTAACATGATAAATACCCATTTGTACATTATCATGAGTAGGTAATGGATTTTAGGTGTTTCTTTCTGAGCTGTGTCCAGCTTTGTACTACATTAAAGGGAGAGTAACACAAATGTGCATTTACTATCTCACTTTGAAGCCGAGGTAATCGTGGAATATCAGATACCAGCACTGCCAACCAAGCATGATGTATTTGCTATTGGAACGACAGAGAATCATGAATGTATTGCAAAATAAAACAAAGGCTGATAACTGGTGAGTTATGTTGCCCCCTGCCCATGTTCCCAAAGTGTACAGATGATCTGTGTGGGTACCACAGTGGCTTTACATAGGAAATTAGTGTTATGGAGGTTATAATCATAGCAAATGTGAACTTACATAAGCTGCTTTTCCAGATAAAATTAACTGATCCTGGGTGTTGAACTGCATATGCTGTTTTGTCACTTGTAAAAGGAAAATAAGAATCACCAGGTGTTTTGGCTGCCTCTTTTTCCTGTCTCTCTTTCAGCATTGAAGTACATTGCTTTCTTTCATTACAAAGCAGAATCTTTAATCACAATGGCGAGCTCCAGGAAGAGTGTAGAATATCAAGCTGAGGAAAAGGTTAAAAAACCTCAAACCCGAACAACCCCCCAAAACCCACATGTGCACAATCTGACTGAAATGAATGTGCTTTGGGAGTGTTAAGTCAAAATATTTGAAGAATGTCACACAAAATGATACTGTGAGATTGTTTTCTTTAGGGAAAAAGGCTGCCTGTGGGGTGTCAAGGAGCCATGAAATGCTGTGCTTTAGGACATGCCCTTTGCCTGTGAAGTCCTGGCAGTTTGTGACTCTGGACTCCATCACACATTGTAGAGGAGAGATGGTAGGACAGTAGAGGATTTTTTTTTTCTTACTACAAAGCCAGAGTCTGTCTTGAGATTGTTCTTGAGCCAAAGGAATTGTAGAAAACATGAATGATTAAATGTCGTGTTTCCAGAATACTTTTCTGTCTTTTTCTTCCCTCCTTTTCTTCTTTTGTCAGCCACAATGTTATTGGATATTTCAGGGAGTTTTCAAAATACCTGGAAAGGTAAACCTTAAACAATTTTTATAAAATCTTTTTCTTGAAGCAATGCAATTTATCAGTTGCATTTCTCTCTGTAGAATAGTCTCTCATTTGACAAACAAAGATGATACAGAATTTCAAAAGCCCCTCACTTCTGCCTGTGGTTTGATGATCCCCTCTGTGATTTACTCCTCAATATGGGTACTTTGAAATCCCCACACCTTGTACTGAAATTTGCTCAAAGAACAGGCAAAAATGCCAGGCAAAAGTGCCCAGTCCTCATTCTGAGATCTGCCCCTGTCAGTCTCTGGTTAATATCTGGCAGTCTGGTGGTCAGTTCCTCAAGGATCTCTGTCTCTAATTGAGGGCATTCTTCAAGTCCAAGAGGCTGTCTCTGCAGGTAGGCAGAGAATCGATTTTCCCTCACTGCAGAATAGCAGGCTTGGCTATGAACTTCTTGATCTTAGGAGTGAAAATAGCATTGTTTTCCGTGGTGTATCAGGTTTTAACCCGGATGAGTGGGATACAGTAGAGGTGTATGTTCCCATTGTGTTTAAGGAAGCCAGACACTATTCCAGGTACCAGAAAGTCTCAGCATAAAACTTTATCGAAAAGAGGATGTGTGAACAGGCCAAGCTGCTTGCTTTGGACACCTCTTCTACTGCTACTACTTTGTGAAACCAATCAGGGAAAACCAGTGTAAAATGAAAAAAAAATTAAAGCAGTGCTTGGGCAGTAGACAGGCAGAAACTTTCCTGGCCTGTGGATCTATTTCCAATACTCACTGCAAATGCAGTATGCATCATCTGTATGGATGTAGCACCCTGACTGACAGCCATTAATGAGAGGTGAAGGCTTAATGTGACTTTTCTCTGTCAGAAATCAGATGTATTCCTTTAAAAAGTCTGGAAACTGCTTGTCCTGACTGATATGCAGTCACCAATATGAGACACTCAGTGGGATTACAATCTTTCTTAAAGATTATCAGCATGCCTCCTAAAGGGCTACTGAAAGTAGCTCTTCGTCTAGGGAGCTGGCAGATGAACTACTCTTGGACTAGAAGAATTTTGGGGAGCAGCAATTCAGAGAGAATCTGCAGGCATATGTAGTTGTGATGAATTGGGAAAGGATCCATCTAAATTGAGGGGATGCTTTGGATATGAGATCTGCAGCATTCCCAATGTTGCCTAGGTCTTCTAGGGAAGTATCTAAGAACTTTGTCCCATGCCTCCCTTTGGGAAGAGAATGTGCTTGGGCAGCCCCAAATTTGGTGTGGTGCTTTGAACTTGAGATCAGAAAATTATTTTGATTACAAATTGTTCATAACAGCAAAATGAGGTGGAAGTGGTATATTAATGCTAGAATTCTCTTTGTGGGCTGTATAGAGGTTCACAGGCTCTGTTCATGGTGGGGTAGGAGTTGAACTTTCAGATCTGTGGATTCCTCCAACGTGGATACAACAGTGTCACCTGCAGGTTTCACCTGAGAAAGTGTCGGTCAGGGGCTGCCTGCTGGACCATCTGGATTATGTTACATGAAGCGAAATGCAAAAACTGTAAAATTACTTGATAGTTAAAGCTGATGAGCAACAAAAATTTTCTTGAAATGAGATTTTATTATTCTTCTCAGGTATGCTTTAATTTTCACGTTTCGTGCCCTTATACAAATTGCAAAATTACTGCATAACATAAAGGCCTATTAATTTCTTACAAAACTGTTTACCATTGGAGGTGTTTATCCAAGAATTGTTCCTCACTTTTAGGTATTTTCAACATGTTTGCTAGTGAAGTTGCACATATCCATTTTTCACCACTTTTCATGCACAGAGATCTTGAAAATGAACTTAACAAAAGGAAGAACAATGCTTTGAAAAGGGAAGATTATGCATAAGCAGGTTATTTTTAGAAAACAGAAGAACTATGGCTTCTGAAGACAATACGAAAATGTAAATATTTATACAAAAGTGCATGAGGTAAAGAAATTAATGTACGACAATATAAGCAAGACACATTCTTTGATCACAGCTGTAATGTTTATTTTTCATTGCCAAACAATGTGTGACACTTGCTTTTGATTGCATGTGCTCTTGGAACAACACCTAACATAAATCACATTAAATGTTTTGGGGGCTCAAAGAGAGACCAAAGAGGCCATGCAAATTTATTTTGATACTAAAAGTAAAGAGATGAGCCCAGGACTGCTGTGACTGGAGGGAGCCTGCTATGTGCTACATTAGCAGATTGAACTGCAGGATCATCACCTTTGTAAAAAGTC
Organism: Pseudopodoces humilis; assembly: GCF_049639895.1. NCBI lineage: Eukaryota > Metazoa > Chordata > Aves > Passeriformes > Paridae > Pseudopodoces > Pseudopodoces humilis. The sequence continues at coordinate 17,932,830 of NC_142204.1, forward strand.
TGAAATATTAAATTGTGGGTTGGCTTTGAGGGCAAGAGTTGACAAATGCAACGCATGCATTGGTGACAAGAAGAGCCTCTTCCTAGCTTAAAGAATTCTGTACAGTGTTCTCTTAAGCTCTGCTGAATTTGCTTTAAAAACAGTAATAAATCTTATTGCTTAGGTCGAATGTTACATCTGTTGTGCATTTATATGGGAAGAATAATATTTCTTAAAAAAATGTAACATGCCACCTACCAAGGAGCCAAATCTCATTTTATAGCTGCTTTTCATACAGCCATAAAATTTCTTTGCAAGAACACCCGAGAATTAATTTTAAACAAATGTGTGTGTTATCCAGAGATAATACGTGCATTTGTGTAGCAGTGTATTTGTTAATCTCTGATGTGATGGCAACTGTTCATTTACACGCATTGGCCGTGAAAGAACATAATTGCTGTTTGACACAGAACACTCCAACATAATTCTCAAAATAGCAAACTAGTGAAGATAGTCACCTGCACCAGAGCTTCGGCCAGTCTTCTGTGCATGGAATTCGTAAAAAAGACACTTTTACCAGGTTTCCACAGGACGAGAAATGAATTTTCCAGGCTGCAACTGCAAGCCTGGTGTTTGTATCAGTGGAGTATTTCTCTCTTGAAAAAGTTGCTGAAGTAGCCTGTTTGCTAAATTCCATTGATTGATAATGCTTGACCTTTACTGCATGGGCCACTTCTGTGTGTCCTCCACGGTCTGTCTGTCTAAAAGCAGTGCTTAGGGGGCCACGTTTTTTAACTGGGGAGGTTGAACTAGTGTAGTTTGCCCAAAGCCACAGCAACGTGTTGCAGCTGGCATGAGAAATTAAAATTCTGGCTCTGGGAATGCCTAGGAGTTTTGCTATTGGCTCTAAAGGAGCTAGCCTTTTACCCATGCAATTTGCTAGGTCTTGGTGTTTGGATCACTGCTAATACCTTCCACATAAACTCTGCCAGAACATACTTAATTTATGAAATTGTTCAGCAACAGCGAGTTCCACTATCGAACTGCAATTTTAATCTGTCTAGCAGTGACACTGTTTAATTGTATTTTGTGTGGGTTGCTTGGTATGACAAGCTCTCCTGGAAAAAAAATGGTTCTCAGCAAAGTGATGAATGACATCCCAGTTGCTAATTCCCCTTGAGGCTTTGAAGTGAACCTGATGGATTGGAAGCAGAACTCCAAATGACTGGTGGTATCATCTGTGCCATGTGTGAGGGTGCAGGTTGGGAAGCCCCTCTGCAGGTATTAACAAACATCCTGGATTGGTTGTGAGGTAGTAGGTTTTGACTGCCACTTCTAACAGGCTCTAAAGAGTGTATTTGTTACCAAAGTAAGTATTTGGCTCCTATGCTGCCTCCTGCCCGCTGACAATGTTGATCTTTTCTGGACTGGAATCATATTCTTAACCTGAATTCTAACTCCCAGTCTGTTAAAATGGTAACTTGTTTCATTTGGTCCCCAGCAAGGGTGAAATAGGATCAGTGTTTGCCTTCTCTTGTTGCCAGGTATGTTAAATTAACAATTTAAATTATTTAATTACCCATTTGATTAAATTACCGGAACTTTACCCAATGTCATGCAGTTTCCTGCTGATTTTTTTTTTCTGGCAGAGCTCAAGCTACATGTGCACATCAGGAAAACTCTCCATAGTCATGTAAATGAGATTCCAAGCAAAATACAGAGTATGGAAAGGTCATATCAGTATATGAATAATGGATTTTTTTTCCTTTTTTATTAAAATGCATTGGCCTTCTATCTCTAAGCACTTTGTAGAGCAAAATGTGCAACTACAACAAGTAAGGATACCTTAAGCAGTTTCTATTAAATAGAAATACTCCATACTGTCCTTTTTACACAACATACCTTGCCTTTAACCTGCCTGCCCTGAGGTGGTTGTGCAAAGTGTGGTAATGGGGCCAAATGTTTGCACCTTTGTGTAGGGATTTGAGCACAGTCATGAGGCTGACGCTGGGCTCTCAGCAGCACCTGTAGCTGTGCTCTGCAAGAGCTGTGTGCTCACAAGGGAGAGCACACCCGGTGTCTCATGTTCCGCTTGCCCTAAGGATCTTCCTGGAGGATGCAGGGGTTAAACAAAACTGCAACAAGAGTAACTGGAGAACACAGCAGTGCATCTGACTGTGCACTGAACTGAACCGGTTATCACCGTCCTTTGCTATGTATAGACCACTCAAATGTGTCAGCGTGAGGTGAGATTAAACACAGACATGGAGTCTAGTTCCTCAGTTTGACAAGGATCATAATTCTGCCAAACAAGAATCAACTCAGTTAGGGTGAACAGAATGATTACCTCAATTTCTACTACTGTTTTGAAGGAAAACTGACAAAGATATGTCTGCACCATAGTGATGGAAGGAAAATGAAAAGCCAGCCTGGCCAAGAGAGAATCCATAGACAAGAAATACCCTAGACATTGATTTCACTGGAACAGCAAACATGGAAATCACTGCAAAGAAGAGCAGCTATTCCAGATGTTCAGTTACAGAATATTTATCCTAATGCATCATTAATCAAAATGTTTGCTGATTACATGAAGGTAGGACTAAGGTAAAGAGGTTGCAAATTCTTTCCTATTGTGCTTCTCTGATCTGTAAGTATTTAGGAACCCGGAGCTGTCTGAGCCACCAGGCTGGAGGCTCTAAAGGGACTTTCCTGGCTGCCAAAGATTGTTCTGTCAATAACAGAGAATTCTGCAGAGTCTCAGGCTCAGTTATTGTTGTTGCTTCTTCCTAAATCTGGTGAAGGCTCATTTGATTTTTTGTTTATGTGATTTTCTATCAGTGATTGATATTCTTCTAATAAAATACACAAACCACTGCCATTGTGTGTCTGAAGTAGCAGCTGTTTTTGCCACAAATCATGCTTGGCTGCCTGTTACAGGAGTGCTTGTGTTCATCTCTATTCTGATTAGGTTTTGTTACCCTCTCTCTTTGCTGTCTGTTCTGTAGCTTCACAATGCAGTGATCTTCCAGGGCATCAGGAAGTTGTCTTAGATCTTCAGCTTCTGCTTTCTGTAAACACAGAAATCTTCTCACTTAATTGTGATTCTGGATTCTTCTGTCTTCTTATCACACATGCACCTCTTGGGGGTTTGTGACTGTGATCTGCTGAATTAGCAAGAACTGTGCTAGATTTTTCTGCCAGTAGATGCTCCCATAAAGCATGCTCCATGAAATTCTCTTACTGTTCTCTTTCTTTTTTTAGGTACAGTTTCATGTAAAATGTTTTCAAATAGATTTTGTGCAATTTTTTTTTCCAGTGTTTCAGGACCAAATTACCGAATCAAGGCCCAAATCCTCATATGATGAAATTCTGTAACTGTACTGCAGGTTGGGGAAGATAAAGAAAACATGAGGCAAACACATCCAAGATTAACTATGGCAAGAAAAAAGGAGTATTGCTTTGCTTATAAACTTATAAAGTTTTGGGCAGGGGAAGATTTAATTTGCTTCTACTTTTTATTTGGGTTTGGAGCTGTAGTTGACTTTTAACTCTGGATTTTACTTTATGACAGTATTGCTGCAGGGAAATGTAGCATGAGATACTTAATGCCAAAGGATGTGTGCTACTTTATTTTGTTGTCATTTTTGTGGCTTTCATCCAAGGTCACTTGTGTCATGGGGCACCTGAGTCCAAGATTTATTCTGTGGCAGGAGATTTCCTAACAGTACGCTAACAGTTCATAATCTAAAGAAGTTTTGAAGCTATATTAAAGCACGGGGAAGCATTTCATCCTTCTCTGAATGGTTTCAGTTTCACAACAGAACTTTGTACAATAACATTTTCTTACTTTTTTAAAAATATCCCCCTTTTGGTTGAGGAAAGAAATAGAGGGAAAAAATCAGCAACTGTGGACCTTTGAAGATGCACAGATGAGCAGTAGGATATGGAATGCTAATAGGTAGGTGACAGAAAAAATAACCCACTACTGTTACGGCACGTGCTGCAACAAACCCATGAGAGCGACCTGTGCCCTCGGGGCCCAGAGGACACCACTAGAAACTACTGACAATAAAAGCGAAGGGATGGGTCTTGTTTGGGTACCCAAAGACGCTTTAGGGATCCAGGGACAAGTGCAAGATTGGGATAAGGGCAGAGGGTTAAATGAGGGGCAAATGGGGCTGCTCTGATGGTCGAGGTCCAATAGGGACAAGGGAAAGTGGTGCAGGGGAGTGGCTAGAGACTGGGAGAACCGATGGGATAATGGGTGGAGCAATGTGGCAAAACAGCCAATAGGGGTAAAGGGAAGCGAGAACATTCTAGAAGTATACATAAATGGTAAATGGGGGCTGAACAGGGGTGATACCAATTTTTACAAACCATTAGAATAGCAGAACCCAAAAGGTATTAACATGTGGTTGCAAAGGCCTGTGGGAATAAGGTTTTCCTCACCCTAATCTAGAGGGGTGTCTCTCCTCTCTTGTGTCATCCCTTCCAGGGTTGAGGCATTTTGGTAACAGGCCGCTGGGCATCCAGACACTACCTAATTTTAGACATTTAATTTAGATTAGGAGGCTTATCTTGTTAGGTTTTTGTAGGAGAGTGAGGGATAGCCAGAGCTGTGTTCCTAAGGCATCAGAGGCTCTGATCAGAAATCATCCTCTGGCAAAGCCTGCTTCCTTCTCATAAAGCAGGCTCAGGGAAATGAACCATCCATGTTGGGTGGATATGTGAGTGCGCCACGGGTGGATTTATTTTGAAGGGAAAGAGAAACACTTAGAAGGATAATAACCTACAGTAATTAGAGAAGTCTCCACATCTTGTTTGCTGATTGTGTGCAAATGGATAGTCAGTTTTGCTGATGTTTGTGCATAAGAGAGATTCTTGAACATGACTAATTTGATGCATATGCTTTGTCTTCCCATGGTAAATTAGAACCTTTCCTTGCCCAGGAGCTGAGTTGTAGCTCTTCTTATTGATTGAAAGTGTTTTATGTTGCCTTAATTGCACCATTTAGCATGACTTTTTGGTGCTTTTTAATTTTGCTTTTTACTGTGGATTCTCTAACCCAAGTAAATGGTACTACAGCATTCAAGAAACTTGGGGGCCATTCAAGTCAGCACTTCATCAGTGCTCTGAAAGGTAATCTATGAAAACCAAAGCTTTGGAAAAAGGCTATTTGTTGTGACGTGCCTCGGGGAGGCAAAGAGTTACTTTCAGATAAGCATTGTCCCACCGCAAACCCCTTGTGAAGGGCGGCCCAGGAGTTCTGGTTGGGTTTGAGTCCCTGGGGGTTTCTCCCTCGTTGTGTTTCTAGTGGTCCCTGACCCTGAGCTCCACCCTCAGGGGTGGAAACCCTCAAGAGTTCTGTCCTTCAAAATCCCCTGCTCGGCCTCTGTTCGGGGCTCTTTGTTCTGTATCTGAGTTTGTTCCCATGCTGAATAAATGGTTTCATGAACCGGGAGCCCGTCTCGTTGGTGTTCCATGCTGGTCCTCAGAATCCTGCGGCTTCCTGGACGTGATCCTGAGGTTGTGGACTACTACAGCCATTGGCATGAAGAGCTTGGAACTCTGCGGGACAGAAGCACCTAAAGGTATGTAAGGTTCTCATTCTGAGTTAGTGAAGGTTTTGAGCCTCTGGCCAGGTGGTGTCCAGATCTGTCCTTTAGAATTCAGGGAAAGTCCTAAAGAAAAGAAAGAATCCTTGAAGAAGTATGTTACAGAGCTGAATTTTCTATCAATTTCTATTATTATTCTTCCTTGAAGACTTAGAACCAGAACTTAGTTCAGGTTAGAAGGGAGCTTAGCTGCCCAACACACAGCCAGCTCGGAGATCAGATAAGACTGCTCACAATTTTATCCAGCCAGTCGTTTTGCTCTTTCTGTAAGATGGGCAGGGGAAATCTGAGGGTAGCAGAATAGCTTGGTTGGCCTGTGTGGGCAGAGATCATTAGAAAGGCAGGTGATTGACTTGTTCAAAATGTGTTAATGGCAGTAATCTTGAATGAAGTGGCTCTGCTTCCAGCAGAGGATAATTAGCCTTTGCATTTGAAAGGAAATGAGCAGGAAAAGCAAAAAGCATTAGGCATGAGTCCCACTACCATGCAGTTTCTAACTCTGGAAACCACAGCTTGCTTCAAGGAGTGTTGGCTTCAGTTGCAAGGGTATGTCACTTCCTCAGATCAGGCCAAAACTGAAGCGTGAACTGTAGAGTTCTGTGGCATCACAAACTATAGAGCTGTGGGGGAAGGGAAGGTGTAAAGGGAGAACCTACATGAGAAACCTGTGGCTGTTTGGACTGCAAAGTGTCAGCAGGTGTCTGGTACATTCTGCTTGCTGAGGGAAGCAGGTGGCTTATTATTCACAGGAGGAAAGAAAAAGAAAAGATCTCTCAAGATCCAAGCATGGGAGAACCAGATGAACGGAGGGTCCTCCAGAGGTTTCAAGGAGATGGGTTGTTTTTTTCCAAGAAGACAGAGCATTTTGGTAAAGGAAAAAAGGCTAGACAGGGAAATACTGGCTTTTGAGGGTTGTGAAAGGCACCTGCAGGCATTTAGTTTGTGTTACTGTCAGGGAAGGCATGGGCACATTCCTGACCCGAAACTGCTCAAAATATAGCATAGAGATAGACGCAGAGGCAGCACAACTGTGTCTTCCCAGTCTTCAGTTTCGCTGTCAGACTTCACTTCTTTGCAGTGATCTCTCCCTTGGAGGTGCAGATACATACTGAATATACTTATACAATATATAATTAGTATGTTTATTTGTACAATGTATTGCCTCTTTATGGATGTATTGAAAAGCCACATAGGAGAGACCGGGCTGTGGGAGGGTCTAGATAACAATGTCATTGAGGAATATGTGTCAATAATATCATCAAAGGCATTGAGGAAGAGAGGATACACAGGTAGAGGCAAGTTTATTGGAAAGCTATTAATACAGCTACAGAGCCTGTTCTTTCTCCAGTTTAGAACTCAGCTGGAACTCCTAAATCCTTAGTGTCACTTGTGGGGGAAACGCTTTCCCTTTGGTACCAAACCGAGATCTCCACCACAAAGCAGAAGCCTGCCACGTGTGGGTCCAGCCAAGGGACACATGACAGGGACAGTGTGGAAAGAGGGAAGGGAAGGGGAAGGGGGAAGGGGAAGGGGGAAGGGGAAGGGAAGGGGAAGGGAAGGGGAAGGGAAGGGGAAGGGGAAGGGAAGGGGAAGGGGAAGGGGAAGGGGAAGGGGAAGGGGAAGGGGAAGGGGAAGGGGAAGGGGAAGGGGAAGGGAAGGGGAAGGGGAAGGGGAAGGGGAAGGGGGGAAGGGGAAGGGGAAGGGGAAGGGAAGGGGAAGGGGAAGGGGAAGGGGAAGGGGAAGGGGAAGGGGAAGGGGAAGGGGAAGGGGAAGGGGAAGGGGAAGGGGAAGGGGAAGGGGAAGGGGAAGGGGAAGGGGAAGGGGAAGGGGAAGGGGAAGGGGAAGGGGAAGGGGGAAGGGGAAGGGGAAGGGGAAGGGGAAGGGGAAGGTGGAAGGGGGGAAGGGGAAGGGGAAGGGAAGGGAAGGGGAAGGGAAGGGAAGGGAAGGGAAGGGAAGGGAAGGGAAGGGAAGGGAAGGGAAGGGAAGGGAAGGGAAGGGAAGGGAAGGGAAGGGAAGGGAAGGGAAGGGAAGGGAAGGGAAGGGTGTCCACGCCGCTGTCCACGGTGCTCAGCGTGCTGCACCGGGGCTGCCTCTGTTGTCTTCTTGCCTCTTCTTACAAAGATGGGCTGCTCTGTAATCTTCCTGCCTATAATATCTCTGTGTCATTTCACAAATGGTGTGGCCTGCTGGAACCCAGGGATTTTCACTGTGGCAGTTAACTCTGAATATCTCCACCTAGAGCCACATTTCCTATTTCCTCTCAGAAAGCTGCTATTATAGAAATCACTGTCTGCTAAGCTGAGCACAGTGGGGAGTTCTCAGGAAGATGATTCTTCTGAAAATGCCTGTGAAATTCTACTGGAAATGTCTACACCAAAGCAAGGAGTAATTCCTCTTGTACCATCCCAGCACATCCACTGACAGAGTTGCAAAACCTGAATACTTAAAATCCTGACTGAACTGATGTGGCTGAGCTTCTGTATGCTCTTGATTACAATAGTTGATTGCCTAGAACTGCTCACAGTACCTAAAAATATCTGATATATTCAAACTATCAGCAGCACATCCAGCATACAGTACTGAGTGCCACCCACTGGCTTGAAATATTTTTTTCACCATGTGCCTGACTTGACACAGGAGCCAGAAAGCAGGAGAGAGACAGGAGTGACACTGAGAGGAAGAGTGTCCCTCATTGCTTAACTTACATGTTGAATTTGTTTAGAGTTCAAAGTTCTGTAGTACTAAAAAGCTCTTTGTGAAGTGTGATTGTTTAAATGGTGCAATCTCTCTGATGGTGTCAAAGTGCTGCTTTGAGTCCAGCAGTTCCTAGGAAAGCTGATAACAACACTTCTATAGGTTTTATTACATATTTCTGTCATGGTGCTCCGTGTTGGGTTCAGCTGTACCATTCTATAGGTGAGTAGCATTTATAAATGTAACCTTTTTAGAATAAGATAATTTATTTTTGACTTGAATGTGTTCTTGGATTTCTTCTGGCAGAGTATGTTTGGTAGTCAGGCTCACAATCTCAACACCCAGCATCACCTTGATTTCCTAGACCAACTGAGCATCCAAGGAAGAAATATGTGAAAGAAAAAGATCCTAGATCTCTAAACACTTTCTATGATTTCTGATGCTGTAACTTATGTCAGTCATCCCTTTTGGCACCTTTCTGAAAAGCCATTGTTAGTAGTCTAGGGCACTTTTCCCTTCTGTTCCTACAGATTGGGTCCTGTTTCAGTTTAATTCAGGGAATGACAGAATGCCTTCAGAATGCCTTTATTCAGAATGGCAAAGCCTTGGCTGTAAGAATCACAATGTTGATTTGCAGCCTTTGATATATAATAACTTTATTTCTGTATGTGTTGTTCCTTGCACTTGCAGGAAGGAGATGATGTTTCATCTACAACAATCTTACTTTCAACATAAGGGCTTATCCTCAGGAGTATTGTTAGTATGGGCCTTTTTTGTGTTATATATTAGATTTCATGTGATTCTAGAAATCTCTGCTTCATTTTTCTCACATGTTCAAGTAATGGCTGTACAAAGGAGGCTACTCATCTTGCCTGTGCCAAGCAAGAACTCATTTCAGCAATTGATGTGCCATCACCCGGTCTTTGCCTGCAGGACTCTGTTCTGCACAGGGAGAGTCAACCGTAGAGGAAAAGTTCCAGGAGTGGAGTACAGCCATTTATAAACCTGTGACAAAATGCAAAACGTGTTTCCCATTAAAAGTTGTGCCTGAGGATGCCTAATGTATAATTTTTCATCCTGTGATTTTCAAGAATGATGTACATGTGATTTTTTTTTTTTTCTTTTTTAATAGTGATCATGTTAGGAAGATCAGGTCAGGCAGATTTCGGCTAGCTATCAAGATGATTTTCATTCTGTATGTCACAAATTTGTCAATTTTTCCATCCCAAAAGGCTAAATTTTTTATTAGATTTGATTGCACAAGCTGATAGGCACAGGTTTATTTTCCCTCTTCTTTGCAGTATTCAAAACCTTGTTGATGGTAGTTGCAGGAAGATACCTGATAACTTCAGACACCACAATGTAGTAAGTTATGATTGTCTGGCAAGCCTATTCTGTCAAGTGGAAGAGAACTTTGTTAGAACAATATCTGTTATGTCTCTGTTATGAAATACTAGTTTTCTGACTGGATTATTCATAAGGAGATTTTAGAGAGACATAGTGGTCTCCTCCTCCAGAGCTATTTACCACCTAATTTCACTGGTTTCTGGTGTGCCTAGACTGCAGGGAAACATATGATGTGCTTTTCCTTCCCTGCAAAGCAGGAAATTGCCAATTGTGCATTATCGAAGGATGAGAGTTTGATGGAGAGCTCTCTCTGTGCTTCACTGTGATACAGTTATGCAGTAAATTTTCCAATGGCTTCTGCTGCCCAACAGAATTCACACCCTAAGGCTGTGTAGCAAATGTCCTGTTTTTAGAGCATGTCTAGGTAATGTCTCTGTGATCTTCAGAGGCAACAGATTAGCTATGGCAGTGTGTCCATCCTAATACACAAGGGCATAGCTGGCCCTGCTTGGAGCAGGACATTGGCCTAGATGACCTGGAGACCTGCCTTTCAGTCTTAAATCATTCCATGATTCCAATAAAGCATGTAGCCAGAATCAAAGGTGCTTCCTACAGGCAGTGCTGGAGCCATTGCTGCAGCTGCCCTTGGGCAGAAGTTTGTCTCCAAGTGCTGCCTTCATTTCTTCTGAGGAGCTTGGAGGCACTCAAGAGAGACAGTTTTTGGGGACTGTGGTGTGGTGTGCAGGCATTGTGCAGTGTGAACACTCCAGCACACTGCAGTCCTGACAAGCCTCTGTCTCCCTGCGTCCCATGCTTGGTTCACTGCTTGCTCCCATGGATGTGGCTGGATGGCTGCTTTTCTGCAGGACTTACTCTGAAGAAGAATCCACACAGCCAAACCGAGCCCTCTTGGGCACCCCTGGTGTTTTGTGAAAGGCTCAGGCATCTCCAGGTATGAAAAGCTCATGCCACCTGTCACCCCACCTGGTGTTCCATTGCTCTTCACTATGAGTGGGTTTTTCCCTGGGTTCCTCACAGGGTTGCTGGTTGCACAAGCCAGCACCAATCTGTGGGTCAGTCCTGCATTTTTACTGGGATGCAGGTTTCACATGCCTCTTTCCACTGCTTTCAAACAAGATAAATAACACAAGACTTTAACCTTTATTTTCTACAAATTGCCTTTTTCAGTGCCGTATGCCATGAAACATCCCTATAAACAGGGAGGAGCTGAAAGAACTGGAGTTGCTTTGAGTTATATGAAACCCAAGTTTGATTCCAAATAGTGACATTTATAGAGGCAGGTGGCTTGTTGAGTAGTATGCTCAACTGCAAGCCATGATTCTAAATGTCAGTCTGGGAATGCCATAAATCCTATCTAAAATATGCTCAGGTTGGTTTACGTTTCAACATGTTAGCCCAAAGCTCCTCAGACAAGAGAAGAATAAGCAGCGTGGGTGGCATAATTGTTACTTTTTTAGATCCCAAACATATGCTTTTAGCAATCAGGACCTCATAAATTTTCCCTCAATGCTTGTCAGTGTTGCTTAGGTTTCCAGCTAGGGACTTTGAACTCTGCTGGCCCTTCTCCAGAGCTATCATCTTGCTTGCACTGATGCCTGCAGTTTTGGGGGTCTACTGAAAACACATCTGAGGAAAAGAACACAGCCTTTACTGGTAAAAGACAGAACTTGCCAGGTAGGACTGAGACTTGTTCCCATTTTAAATGGGCCTTCCTTTACTCATCACCCTCTCCTTTCTACTTCCACCCCTGCCTCAAGCAGTGGCTGTCCTACAGTTTGGTCCTTTTGCATTTAGCCTTTGGCAGCCTGTGCTGCTCCTGTACTCATTTCCTCTACAAGTTTCCAGCCAGGTTGGGATTTGGAAATCCTGCTCACCCCCACATGAGGATCTGTGTGAGCAGTGTCACCAGATTTTAAGGCTGTTTGCTTCAGTGGCCCATTCTGACCTGCAGATAAGCCTCTGTGAAGCCTGCTGGAGACAGGCTGCCGCAGGGCTTGTAGGAGTTCTCAGAGAAAAAGGTTTGAATTTGTTTTGATTTCATATGAATTCTTTGTGGTTTTTACCACACTTAAAAATCTTTTTTTGAGGGGGGTGGGGGTTGTGTTTTTTGAGGTGTTTTATTTGTTTTTAAGAAATAAATAACTCCCATGTATTGCCCATTATTCAAAGCCTTTTGACTGGTGTCTCCTATAGGCTGGGCTCTGATGGGTTCTCAGCAGTGCCTCTTGGAGGTATCTCTTACATTTTTGGTGTGTGTCTGATGCAGAGGAGAGGGGGCAGAAGTGGGGCATAGGGTTGTTTGCAGAACCCTAAACACATTCCTTCAGAAATCTTTTTTCCTCCCTTCTGCTGAAATCAGATTTCACCTTGGTAAGTGCAACACTGTAGCAGACCTACCACTGGGATTTATGTCATCTTTACAGAGGAAGAAAAATTGCAGCAAGAATGATGTAGTGCTGCAGCTTTTCAGTGTGGTAAATTTAAGGTACTCAATTTACACCATTATAACTCTTCAAAATGATCTAAGAAAAACACCTCTGTAGCTCAAACTTTGCTTACTTCTCAAGTGCTAAGATTAACCTTTTGTGAAATCTTGATGTTAAACCTAGCTGCATTTTGGCAGAAATTTAGGGAGGAGAGAATGAAATGGTCTGGAAAGATGATCATGATTTAAGAAGCTGTTCTCACACAAAGCAGCCTCATTCTTTTATTTCTATTTATCTTCCCTGTCTTACAGAGAACATTTTTTGGCTATCAAATCACATTTATTTAGATCTCTCTTTTGTGTGACCAAGACATTGTCAGCCAGTTCCTGGCTTTCAACTGCTTGATTCTTAATATTTTTTTTAGCATTGGTTTGTGTATGAATTCATGCACTTAGTTTTAGGAGAAAATTGAAAAAAACAGCTTTCCCAGCATATGGAACCATATGTACCCACACAGGGGCCAGCAAAATGGCTGAACTATTTAGACTATCTAGCAGAGATCTCTGCTTGAGTTAAGAGTGTGCAGCCAGAGCACTGAAAAGTTGTTTTCTCTGGCAGGGTGGTCTGCAGCCCACGTCTGTCAGTGACTGTAGTGAGTGGTCAGCAGCTCATCTGCAAGAGATACGTTAAACATCACATTAAATGTAAGTTAAAGGTGGAATATCATGTTTGAAGAAGAGAGGATGTGCTGTGGGTTTACTGTGAGCCACTGGGCTGTAAGGTTTGGGAACGGCTGGTCTTTGTGACCAATAGAAGAAGGTGGGTCACCTTCTTTGCAAGGGATTTCTTCAGATCAGCTTTGATTCCTGATTGTTGCTGTGAAACAGTGGATCCACAGGCATCCCTCCTGTCTCAGCTCCTGTCCATCACTCTCTTTCTTGTGAAGATGGTCACCTTCCTCTACCTGCACTATCTAGGTGCTGTCACCATGAGGGAGGTGTCACCTGTGCATGCTGCTGGTTTGTCCTATGCCACAGTGACCCCCAGAACCAAAGAATTACAGAAAATGCTTGGTCCTTAGTTCTGTTTTAAATTGGTGGTGGCCTATTAGACCTTTTAACTCCAGAGGCCTGATCCTGCCAAAATTTTACTGTTTCCTTGTTGTCTGAAGATTGCTCACGTACCAAGTACATTGTTCTGCAGTATTTTCTGTATTTCCTTAGAGATGAGCAGCTGAAATTAATGTAGCTTTGCCTAAGCAAAGACAATAGAAGGGACTTTTTGGCAGTGCTAACCAGGGCATTGCTGGTAGTTGTTTATTAAAAAATACAGAAAAATAAACCCCAAACCAAACCAAAAACACCCCAAGCAACTAAAAAAAATCAAACCACACAACCTTAAATTAGGGCAGGTTTCTCACTCCCTTTTTCTGTCATTCTCCAAAGTCTGCTGGTTGTCCATATTTCCCAGCTGCCAGCTCTGGCCTTCTGAACTCAGCAGCCTCTGTTCACTGCAGCCTGCAGGGCAAACACGACTTGCTTGCGTCCCAGAACACTTGCAGCATTGATCACTCCTTGTAAATGGTGCTATAAACACCCACCGGGGGTTTGCTGTGTGATGATGCCCTGTGTGAGCACAGAGATCCCTTCTCCACACTCAGTGGGTAACTGAGGGCCTGGTGCACAGGAACAGATGAGTGTGAACTGCTGGCTTTGGGCATGTCTCTTTTGGATTGTGGACAGATTTCCAAGGCAGCAGCACATCCACTCCTGGGATACAGCTCAGTGCTTCCTTTCAGTGTTTGAAAGCCTTGCTTCGAAGAACTTCTAAATAAGGCAGGCAGAGCCTTTCTTAATATTAGTGAAACACTGTAGATTTCCCTAAATTCATCTTCCAAATGGCTGGGCTAATTTTGCTGGAACTCTCTGAAAAATATTTAGCCTGAGGCAAGCATATTACAGGGAAAATTTCTGCCTGAACACTGAATGTTTGACAGTTGCAAGCAACTGAAACCAGGATCTTGTGAAAGGGAGTAGGAGGCAGATTTAACTGTTTCATCTGTGCCAGGTGTCTGCCTGTACTAGCATATCTGGTTGGATGCATAAGTAATATGTACAAGTCCATAATATATCCTTTCTTTTTAGGAACCAGCTTTATTCTGGTAAAACTCATTTAGGTACAAGATCATAAACCTAGTATAACACTGGAAAATCAGGCTCTATGGATGTGCTCTGTGTGTGGTATCAATCTATTTGCAATGTATATATAAGTAAAATTTGTGGTGAAATGAGAAAAACAAGCTGCTTGTATATCATCAGGAATGAGCCCTATGTTATGCTTAATATTTTCCAGAGACAAATGTGGTGACAGACTTATCAGAAACACTGGCTGAAATTAAGCTGTTGGTCCAAACATCCTCATCATCCTTTATCCTAAAGCCAAAGCAAAAATGACATGTCCCAGTGGGTGTGGGCCATGGTAACATTACTTTTTATCATTATTATTATTATTATATTCAGATGTTGGTTGTGTTTACAGTTATAGTGCTGGCAGATGGACTCTATTAGAACTGCCAAATCTAATCATCTAGCCCCAAATCTGATCATATTACTGAAAACACAGTCTGGGATATTACAGGGGCCGGAGACAAATTGGCTCCTTCTTCCTTGCCAGCTCATCTTGCCATATCTATTTCAGAGTGGGGCACATCTATTTTATTGAGCCTCTGCCACTTGCCCTGGGTGCTTCTGGCTGGCTGTCAGGCAGACACCAAGCAAAGTCAGTGGCTTTACATTCTGGAGGGAAAACCACATGGATATCCTTATGGATTTGGCAGGTAATTGAGCTCAGGTTCACTGTGCATGAAAGATGAACAAGGGCTTGCTTTCCCATTTTGGCATTCCCTTTTTTTTTTTTTTTTTTTTGTAACAAGAGGAGATGTGGAGTTGAGGTGAGGTAATCCTTACAAGCCAATGTATGTCACTTCTCTGTGGTCAGACTGATTATTCTTATGTCCCAGGAACAACAAGCCAACAGCACTTGCCTGATGTATTTTTCATCCAAAGGGTAAAGTGGGCCCAGCAGCTAAACTGGGACAAAAAAAAATCCTTCAGGCAGGCCTAGCTGCTAGCACTTCAGTGAATTTCCACTACACAGACTCTGTTCCCTGGGTTTGATGGCTCACTGAGTGAAAATGAAGAAATGAGAAGATTAGCTTGCCCTCTTGAGAGAAAGAAATGTTCTTTGGAAAGCAAGGTAGATGCTCTGATTATATGCAAACAAGGAAGAGCCAAGGAAGCAGGAACCCCAAGGAAATTGCCATGTGGTAAAGGATTATTCTGATGAAATACTGTAGGGTAAATAGTGGAATGAAACTACTTGATCCTGATTCAAACAGAAGGCCTGTTTTGACTCCCTGCAAGTGAATAATAGACTCACAAAAATCAGCAGAAACCCTCCAGTCCTGCTTATGAAATCTCAGGACAGGAGCTTGTGGGGCTTTGTAACAGTAGCCATTCTCCTGTCCCACAAAATAGGGAGATTCCAAAGTTTCTGATTTACCTGACAGGATATTGCAATGGCATTGGAGTCATTAGCCCAGCCCTAATTTAGGGAAGAGGATCTCAAATATCCCACCTGACTGCTAAAAACTTGGTCACTGAAGTGGTCTGTGGCAGCATCTCTTTTTTTTTAGGCTGACAAGGGTTGCTGCAAGTGGACATCCTCTAAAGGAAATATGGTCATTTTTTTTTCCTTGGAGAAAACTGCTTGCAGACATCCTGGGGTTTCAAGGAAATTTAAATAGCTTTTTTATTAGCAAAATTATTCATTGCATCCTACCCTGCACTGTACAGTGCTTCTGACATGAGGAGCCTTGGAGAGGGGCTGTGGCTGCAGACTCAGCAGTGAGCACTCTCAGGAGAAGCCAAAAACAGCTTCTCCTCACAGCAGAGAGATGCCATGGGAGACAGGAATCAGCTGAATCCTGAAATTGGTGGGAGACAGATGTCAGGATCCTGTTTCCTGCAGAGATGAGATCTACCTTGGGTGGGTGCAAATGGCTTCTGACACAGTTCACAGGGTGTCCCAGATTCCCAAGCACCACAGCTTGTTGTCCCTGCCATTTGTGGAGGCCAGTGGAGCTGATGCAGTGCTGCCAGTTCTCCAATAGCAGCAAGACCCTGGATCCAAAGAGCCTACTCCATTTTGGGCTCAGGAAAAACTGTGATCTTGCTTTGAAAGTGGTGGGATTTTCCTGATCTATTCAGCTCAACAGCTGTGAGAGTGTGAAGGCTGGGCAGAGGGAGAGAGGAGGGTGATCCACAGCTCTTGCCCCTCAAGGTGATTTCTGGCTACTCAGTAAAGCTGTCAGCCTTCAGATAGGTGAGTCCTCACAGTTGCTCTTTCTGCCTTCCAGGTCTCAACACTGGAAGCTGCACTCTTTCCCTTCAAGCTGGTGAGTTTCTTCTCATTTTCTCGGATTTTTATAATCACGTGCTCAACTCTTTCTAATGGATTTAATAATTGATTTGCATTGATTTCCTGCATGGTGTTTTAACATAATGTGAGAGGCAATCCAAATGGGCTGGGTCAAAACCAGTGCTATGTGTGCAAGGGGAAGGTGTAGATAGTGCTGTCAGCACAGCTCATGGAGAGGAGCCACCTTCTCCTTTGCCCTAAGCAATGGGTATTTAGGTTTTGCACAACTAAGAATGCAGCATTATCTTCTCCTTAATTCTTGCTTGTTGCTACTTAGCTGTTGTCTTTTTAGCTGAATGAATAAGCAGCTCTGAAGAGGAAATATAGCTGTTTGGTGTTTTCCCTTTTTTTTTTTTTTTTCCTTTCCCCTGTGGAAAAATGCAGGGAAACTCTGCTTAGATGTTATTTTAAGCAGCTTGTTTTTGCTGCCTGTCCTATGTGACTGAGTTAAGGTCGCAGGAAAGTGCATCCTTTTTCCCAGATTGCATGATGTGCTTTGTGCTTTGGGCTATACTAATGATTTTAATTTCTGGGACAGAAGGTAGAGCTGAAAAGGCACCTTAATTCCACTAGTCCTTGCTAAAGCTTCTCAGAGGAATTCTCTAAGCTTCCTCTGTAAACTACATCATCCTTTGGTTTCATCTTGAAAAGTAAGGGCGTCAACTACCCCGTGAAGGACAGCAGCACAGTCTGTTTTCCAGCAGAAGGGTGGATATAACAGAGCTGTCAGTCCTGCTCCATTCTGAGTTTTTTTACAGTACCATTAATCTGACTATCATCTCTTCCATGATGCTGCTTCCAGTTATTTTGTATATTGGGAGTAGTATATGCTGGAGGGAAAGACTGCTGTCATTCAGGGGAACATGAACAAGCTGGAGAAATTGGATGACAGAGGTATGAAATTTAAGAAGGTAAAGTCCTGCAGCTGTGAAATAACCTCATGCAACAGTACAAGCTGGTGACTGGTTGGCTGGCAATCAGCTTAAGCTAAAAGGACTTGGAGGTCTTGATGGACATGAAGCTGAGCATGAGTCAAAAATGTGTCATTTCAACAAGGAGAGCAAAGCACACCAGACACAAGGTACAATAATGCCAACACAGCTGGCAGGTCAGGGCAGGGATTGTTCTCTGTTAAGAACTTGTGAGACTACACCTGGTTCTGGCTCCTGAAAAGTATTGATAATGGGAGAAATGTTAGTGAGTGGCCACTAACATGGTCAGTAGGCAGGAGTTCCAATGTTCAAGGAAGGCTGAGGGAGATGGGTTTGTTCAGCTTTAAGAAGAGAAGACTCAGGTGGGACCTTATGGTTACCTTGAACAGCATAATGGGGGTTGCAGAGACAGCAGAGTCTCCCAGTCCCTTTAATAGACTGTGGTACACATCTACTGAGAAGATCAGAAGTAGCTGGAAAGGAGTGGGGCTGTGGGACTTCTCTGGCTGGTTCCCTGTGAGCCCCCATGTCCCACCATGTGCCCCTGGCCTCCTGAAGAACCCTCTCACCACCCCAAACATCAGGTTATTCACTTGTCTGGCCCTGGTACAAGCAAAAGGGCAAAGAAGGAGGGTTGGTGTAGACAGCTGGAGGAGAGGTGGGAATGCCTTCAAACTACCACGAAAGGAGAAGCTGATGGATTCTTTCCCACCTGGGCACCAGCAGGCAGGTTACTGTTTCACAGCCCTCCCTGGCAGCAGACAATCTGTCATTTGCAAAGGCAATTAAGAAGTGCACCACAAGAGCTGAGCAGAGGGAGGTGAGCACAGGCTCTGTGAGATGAATGTGACCAGGAGCTGTTGGAGGTGCTGGCATTGGTCCCCGAATGATGTCAGGGGGAGAGAGCTGCATGGAGGTGCCTGGAGAACATCAGGCTGCTTGTCTCATTTGCAGCCCAGCCTTGCTGAGCTACGGGAAAGGTGACACTCTTCACTGCTGCATCAGGCTTCCTTCAGACCCTGCCCAGCAGCTGTGAGTGGATATGGAAGGAAATAAAGAAATGAAACCTGAAGCCAGCCTTGGAAAGAAGGGGAATGCAGCCACAGTGTGTTACTGCACTGAGAATGCAATGTTTGCCAAATACATCCTGCTGCTTTTCCACTAGCAGATGAACCACATGGAAAACAAGCCTTTGCTGTTGCTGTCAGCTGATGAGGTTAATCCTTTGGTTCCCACTGAGAAGTCTAGGGCTGGAGTCCCTGGAATCCCTTCTTGCTTGTATTACGTTGTGTTGCCAGTGGTGTTACAGTGGCTGTAAGCTTCCATCATTTGCATTTCCCCTTAAAAATAGCAAGGCTAGTGATGAGGAGACGAATGAGAGAGGAGAAAAGGTTTCAGCTTGGTCACTTTTGCTTCCTAGGTAATAGTGAGAGAATTTTTTAGGAGGAAGTCAAGCAACTTGAGGGCAAAGTTTCATGAGATCCTTCAGACTGATTGTGTGCTCTGCTACCCTTTTGCAGGGGCAGGATACTCTGTTTTCACACTGACAACTCGTATAGAGTTGTATCTCACTCCTTGTTGTATCTCAAATATGCCTCTTCTAATAAATGGGAAATGAAAGAAATTAATTTTCTCTTAGAATCTAAATGATACTTTGGCCAGTGCCTCCTTCAGCAAAGCCATCCTTATGTAATAGAAAATACTGAGATTTTTTTTTCTCTATTATCTGATATAATACTTTTTTATTTCACAATAATGTGGCACAGCAGTTGAACTTTCAGTGCCAGTGTAAATAGTTCCTGCCTCATATTACCAATGATTGCATGATACTCTGACACATGTTTAAAGCTAATAAAGCCTGAGGAAGATCTCAACCTAATGAAAATGCATTCAAGGCAAAAATGTTTTGGACATATATTTGTTTCTTTGGCCTGCATTAGAGCACCAAGGGCAGAGTAAAACTTGGGAGACGGATAGAGCCCCCACAGCCTCAAGTCTCTGAAATGTTTGTGACCAAATTGCAGTACTGATCTGTATATTTTAACTGGGTCACTGAGTGAGAGCCATTTGAATGCTTCATGCTCTGTATCTTCCAAGTAATTGAAGTTTAAGGATTCATTTTAATGTTTTTTTCCCACTTACATGTTTGAAGCTGAGCTTGGAGTTATGCAAAAAAGAGGTATATCTCGATCTGTTTTGAATCTGAATCTAACCAACTGTCAGTATAAAAACAACCCCACATTATAACTTTACACATTAAAACTTTTTACATTGTGCTTTTGAGGTGGTGAGTGACAAAGCTTTCACTTTTAAAAATTATTTGGTCTTAAAAAAAGAAACCTATAAGTTCTTTTAAGAACCATAAAACAAGATGATTCCTCACACATTCATGTCTAAAACTCTGGTTGTTTCAAAGCAAAGACTGAATGTTTACACTGCTTCATCTGACCCACATCTCATCCAGCTTGTCTGTTCTCTTTTTTCTTCTTTGTAATTTTTGCATCTTTTTCCAAAACATGGCTCCTAAGATGAGTCCTGTCACCTCTAGGCATTAGAATTGACAGAACCATTAGGAAAAGGAAAACCAAGAGAAGCTTTGTGATGATCAAGTGAGATTTAAAGCTGGGGGTTGGGGCTCCTGGTTACTTCTCCAGAGTGCACTCCAAACCCCAAAGAGTGTGATTATTTGGCTCAGGGCATCCTCCCTGTGTTCTGGCCGTGTCAAAGGGGAATTACAGCTGCGAGGAACTTCAGCAAACTGAACCTCTTGACTTCTTTCTCACAGCAACCAGCACAAATGTTTCAGCAGCTGTGTTTCCCCTCCCTACACAGCCCTGAGGGCAATGCAGTTCCAGATTGCACTTTCTTGTAGGGTCTGGCAAAGCTCTTTCGCTGGGATGGGGACGGTGATTACTCTGTTGGCTTCCCAGCAATGCTGAGCTGATGGTGTGTTGAAGTCCTTATGGGAGAACAGCCACTTCCCCAAAAGAGGAGAACCAATTTCCATCGACAAAGGGCTTTGCTATGTAAAGAAGCAGCTTTTGACCACTGGGAAAAGCAGCTTCAGATGCACTTGGCATGCTGGTGGAATGGCTCTTGAGGCAGTGGGACAGCCTTAGTGAGTAGAATTATCGGGAGCGAGTCACTGATGGCAAAAAGTGGGATTGTTGGGATGTACAGAATGAGAGGCTGTGAAGATAAGGAAAAAGCAGCTGAATTAGCTTAGAGGTTCAAAGCAAATGGCAGTCTTTGAATGACCAGGCGAGAAAAGCAGCTTCAGAAGCAAGACAAAATGATAGCTGGACTCTAAAGAAGGCCAGTAAGTGAATGATATAGATTTTATTGCAGAAATATGCAGCAAAATAATGTAATTATAATCATGATTTATTAAAATGAACTGGGAAGCGTCCCAGTTTAAAGAAGCTTTTTATAGAGGAGGCAGCCCACATATTGCCTATCCAATTAACAAGAGAGATTTGTGGACATAGGATGTGGGAACTGGCAGCCACAGGGTGAATGGAAGTGTGTCTGTAAATCACATTTTGACAAGCGAGGGAGAAGGCCTGGCTCATCACAACCACTCTGCTGTCTCTGTCTCTTTTTCTTCCAATCCAGAACTGAAGTGTTTGTCCCTTCAAACAGCTGTCCTGCCTTTGCTTCTTTTGATGCCGTGAAGTTCATCAATATTCATCAGAACTGGAAAGAGAGAGACTAATTTTCAGCAGAAGCAGCTGAATGACACACTGGCAACACCAGCACTGGCAACAAGGGCAGATCCTTTGCCCTTTGCTGTCTCCCACTCTGGACACTTACCATGCCACCACGGTGCTGCTGGCTGGAGGAGGTCTGCCAAGGATTTAGATGTGATGCCTGCACTAATCCTACCAGCTCCCAGTGAGAGCACAGGAAAATCTAAGCAAGCTTGCAAGGTGATGGGCAGAAGCTTTAAAGGGTGTGCTGCTGTGTCTAGCCTGTTGGCAAAAGAAAGCCTTCACAATTCTTTAGAGAACTTGTCAACTAGCTAGTTAGATTATTTTTTGTTTGTAAATCAACTATTATGGTTATTTAGTTTTTAAGTAGAAATTAAGTTTTTAAACCTGTGAATTTCTCCAAAGTTCTGGTCTGAGCAGACCAATTCATGTTTTTCTTGCTCTATGAAGAGGCTTTGTAGCTATTAAATTTGATAAAGCATCTGCTCTTGTTTTAGGATTTGCTAATGTTGTTTACATGTTATGTGCACAGCTCTGTATTGGGATAAGAGTGTAAGAGGAGCTTAGAGCCTGTTTCAAAAGCATTGCTGTCACTCAGGGCAAAGGCAGTTGTTATGGATCTGCAGAGATTTGTCACCCTGGGAAGAGAAGCTGTGGGAAGTGTTGGGTAGAGACGCCTTGCAAGACAACTCTGTCACAGCAGTAGAGACCAAGCCAGCTCTGAAGCTGTGGTTGCACCATTCAGTGCCTTCACTAGGCAGCCATGGTGAGGTGGGCTGGTAAATTCAGGAGCTGCATTTAGCAATGCCAACCCAAGCCCACAAGATGCCTGCTCCTTGTGATGGTTTTACTTGCAGTGGTTCCCTTCAGATTTGGGGCTTGGGACCCTGCCTAGACTCTGCCAGTGTCCATGGGTGCTACATGTGGATGTCTACTTATTATTCCCTGGGCAATGACAAACAACTTGGCTTTTGCCAGGTCTGGCTGCTCTGTGCTGGTTGTGGCAGATTAGAAGTGATTCCAGACTTAACACATCTGTTCCTTTATCAGTTTGCCACTGCTCCCTGCCGAGGAGAGAAACATCTCACAGCTGAGCTTGAGAGCGAGGCAAACACTTTATTATTTCTTTACTACAAGTACCATATTTTTTTTTTTCAGGAGGCCCTCTATACCAACCAGATGAAGACACTTCTTCTGTGCAGTTTGTGGCAGTCCAAAAACTGATTTCCTCTTGGAGTTTCCAATGAAATTGTTGTGCCCTCAGAGTGTAGCTAAGTGAGCTCAGGTAGCTGCTGTAGGTACCCCACAGTCTGAAGTTTTACATTAGTTATGTACTTACCTTACTGGACTGGAACTATTCATGGGACAACAATATTCTTCTCCACCTGAAAATCTTTATCAGATGGAGATTTCCAGAATTCTGCATCCATAAATACAGAGAAAGACAGAAATGGTTAAGTCCTTCCTGCAAGTGTCTGATTTTTAGGAATCTCATTTTGTGAAGGACATGCAAAGCTTCTGCTTTTTTTTGTGTGTTTTCTTTTCTTTTTGTCAGATCCATTTGCCACCAATCCAGTTTTGCTATGGATTTGGGATATAAATGTGAAACTGACCCAGCATCACTGAGATTTGCCTGGTTTCGTGTCCGAGTTGGACTTGCCTTTGGCAGACAGGCACTTGCAGCTGATCCAAACCCATTCAGAAGCTCAGCAGATGCTTCTCTGAGCCTCTTCTGTTTTTCAAAATGGGAACGAAGCATAACAGCATAAAACCAGGTGCTTTCTGTGCTGTCCTGAATTATGGATTTTATTCTTCTTGTTGGAACACATCTGACACATCTTCTAGTTTATCATTTTCAAACGTGACAGAGTGTAAAAACACCAAGTCCTACCTGACAAATGGTGCTGGGTCTCCAGGAACTGCTCTTTTTTTCTAAGGCTCTGCTCCAGTTCTCTTGAACTCAATAGGAATTGAATTCAATTGAGGGGGACTGAATTCAATCAGCAGCGAGTGAGGGCTCTGTGTGCTCCAACACTGCAAATGAAACTGAAATTAGCCATGGACTTTGCAGAAACCCTGCACCCTGCATTATGCAGGGAGTTCCAATAAGAAAATCTTAAAAGTCACTTTAAACCTAATTCTTGAGGAAAATGGAGCCCACATTTTTGAGATTAACCATTAGAGGATGTTTTTACAAAAAGTTTTCTGAGGAGGCAGACCCCTCCTTTAATTATCTGGTTGGAAAATATCAGCATGGCTTTTTTTTTTTGTTTTGTTTCCTTTAAAAAAAAAAAGGTTCATTGAAAATGGTAAAACCATTGCCACCATGCCTGCAGGTTTGCAAAAACTCAGGGAAAATGGGTTGCCATATCCCAGATATTCCACAGGGTGTTTGGACATAATAATGCCGTGATAGGTTTTTGCTTTTATCAAGAATGATCACCTTAATACTGAGCTAAAATGCTAAGTGGAGAAAAAACTATTATTGTCCTGACTGACCTAGATCTGGCAGGATTCTTTGTTGTTTGTGGCTTGCATTGCTGAAATTGTTTTCCAGCTTCCAGAACTGTGGATTTTCTGCAAGCTGAGCTCAGGCAAGGAAGGCCAATAGCAGGAAAGGAAAACCTGCTGCAAACCCATCTGAAGGCAAAGGGCTGTGACCTCTGGCTGGCAGCAACTTACAGGAATGCCACTGTCATTTTGTTTGCAGTGATTAAAGGTGAGCATCTTAGCCCTGTGCTAAGGGATTTCTTGCCTTTGAAACACATTTAGTTAATTATTGCATCCTAATTCACTTTCTACTGTGGAATAAACCTTGCTGTGGACAGCAGAGCATAGGAAGCACAAGATGGTGCTTTTCTGTGGCAAAGCTTCAACTCTGGCATGGCTTTTTTGCAATGTTAAATCGCAGAATCCACAAGGGAGGTTCTATAATAGCAAAATGCTGTTAAAAGTGATGATGTATTTTATAAGGGCTACAAGCACCTCTCATAGTATTTGCAGATAATCTCAGTTTGCCGATTTGTCAAGGCATTATTCTCCATCTGTGATAGCCAGTGATAGCCAAAGAGATTTTTAATCCATTTTTATCAACATTAGTGAGTTCATTGCAAATATGTTGAAAAAACAAAATGCAAGCATTAAAAGCAGTATGAAGACAATATATTGTTATTCTAGCATGGGCTCAAACCTGCACAACTGCAAATTAAAATGTTACGGTCTTTGTGAGGTGCTCCCACCCAGGGAGGCAACAATTTAGCTTCAGATAAGCACTGTTAAAGTGAGAGACGTGGCTTTAAAGCCTGCCAAGAGGGAATTCCATCCTCTGCCTCAGCCTCCCTGGCCATGATCCTGCAGCCCTAGAACGCAACAAATGGTGGAGAATGCGGGCAGCCAGCGAAGCACCAGGAGAACAGCAGGACCGGCTCCAGACACCCTGTAAGTCACCGGCTGACGGCTTGAGAGCCGGCGAGACCCCTGCCCTAGAGAGGACTCGAGAGACCTGGCAGGAGGGCCAGGTTGGGAATGCCTCAGAGGCATGGGGGAAAAGGGCTTATGGGGGGGACCGAGACCAGGTGATGGGACAAACATCTAACATCACCCAACGAGACGTATTATGGATGGTTTTATTTTTTTATATACATAGGAAGGGCCTTTATAGATGATATTAATACTATGGACGATTATGGATGGTATGGCTCTTCCTGTGGACTGGATTTTGGCTTCTGTGAAGTCCCTCTTTTTTTTGGTGTCTACCTCCCCGTATCTTCCCCTCTCCTTTGCTCCTAAGGGTGAAAAATGCCAAGATGGCTTGGGGCTGCTGCTGACTCCGTCACCCCTGTGTCTTTCTGCCATCCCATCCCCTGTTTTCCTGAAGGCAGGCAAGGGACGGAGAACATCCAGAGTGATGTGGGTCTGCTGCCGTCTGCCCGCCGTCCCGTGTCCTCCTTCACCCCCTGTCTTTCCACATTCCCCATTCCCTGTCCAGGAAAATGGAAGTATCATGCTGTCCTGGACCCACCCCCTTCCCATGATGGCCCTGGCCATGCTGTCTGGGATCCCTTTTTCCTGCCTTGCTCCTTTTTTTCGGTCCCCTAAGCCTTCCCTTCCCGCAGTAACTTCTCCTCTGGTTCCACCCCTTTCTCTGGCTGCTCCACCCCTGGGGGCTGCATCGTTTCCATCGTGGGCAACACCTCCTCTGGGGACGTGGAAACTGTAACCTGAGCTCTGAAGGCCAGCCTTTCACCAGGACCATCTGGAGTGGCGGCACCCACATGTTGGGGACAGGAGCTGAGGCTGAGCACCAAAAACTCTGCCCCTTGTAAGAGGAGATCAAAGAACTGCACCCTTCCTAAAGGAAAACCAAGAACTGGAAGAGACTGAACTAAAAAACCTTTGTTTTTATTAACTACCACCACTGCTTAATTTTCCTGGCTGTTGTCCGAGAACTAAGTGTTTGTTTCTAATTTTGTTTTTGCTTGTTTGCTTAATGTGTTTTGTTGTTGAGTGCTAGTGTCTTTAGTGTCCCACAATGCAAGGCAGGTGGTTTGTGGGGGGGTTGGGTTTTCTATGATGTAAGTTTTAGAAACATCCTAAGCTCCTAATCAAAATTTAATTTAAAAAAGGGGCAGTTGTGAGGTGCCCCTGCCCAGGGAGGCAGAAATTTAGTGTCGCCCTGAGGATCAGACCTTTTGATATTGTTTTCATAATTTCTAGCCACTCTCCCAGGAAAGTAACTATAAACATAAGTGTTTATACATTCCATTAAAG
Source organism: Pseudopodoces humilis (assembly GCF_049639895.1). Taxonomy (NCBI): domain Eukaryota; kingdom Metazoa; phylum Chordata; class Aves; order Passeriformes; family Paridae; genus Pseudopodoces; species Pseudopodoces humilis. Next base: position 17,958,803 of record NC_142204.1, read on the forward strand.
ATATACTTTTTGATGGATGTCTCTCATGGCCAGTGTGGTTGGGAAGGGGGTAACTGGACTATCCAATCCCTGATTGTGGTTGGAAACCTATAAATTCTGAAAGAACTAATAAACTTTTCTTCTTCTTTCACCACACTTTGAGCTGCATCTGTGTGAATCATTTCGTGTCCAACAGTGACAATTTAGTTTCAGATAAGCTTTGTTAAAGTGAGAGGCATGGCTTTAAAGCCTAGCAAGAGGGAATTCTATCTTCTGCCTCAGGGGATGTGCCCTGTGAGCCTGGGAAGAGTCGCCACCCTGGGGTGGCAGCCCAGGGGCTCTGATTGGGTTTGAGCCCCTGGGATTTCTCCCTTGCAGTGTTCCTATTAGTCCCTGACCTTAAACTCCACCCTGGTTCTGTCCCATAAAACTCACCACCCTTCCTCTGTTCAGTGTTCTGTCTGGATCTGAGTTTGTTCCTGTGCTGAATAACATAATAATGTTCCTGAGCAGAAACCCATCTCCTTGGAATCCCACATCAGTCACTGGTAGCTGTAGCCTCCCTGGACATGATCCTGCAGCCCCAGAACGCAACAGGTCTTCACTTTAGAAACACAGGGAAGTGGTCTGCCTTTGGACACTACTATCCGCACATATTTTGGTATTTTATTCTATGTTTAGTGATCATGAGACAATTCCACGTAATCAGGTGCATAAATGAAAAGTCAGGGGTTGCAATTAGTAATTTACTCATACAGAATAGGCTACCTGAAAGCACATGGCCTTAGACCCACAAATGGCAGGCACTTTGCTCTCCCTGGAGAGGAGCAAAGTAGAAGTTTAAACCTTTTTCCCATCACCTGGATGCAGACAGACATCTACACACATCATTTTCCCACAGACTAAGCAGGAGCCACTTCAGCAGTGCAATAGAAGTTCCTTTAAGTAAGAGGTGGAGAAAGACAGGGGGGCATGAATGAGGCCTCTGTGCTGTGCCTTAAAACTTTTGGGTACTGTATTGGTTTGGACAATAGTGATGCTAAGCAGTGCTTTTCACATTGCACATTAGCATGGGGGATCTAAAAGAGACCCAGGCCTTCCACTGGCACATATTTTGGATCAGGCTGTGTCCTCACTGCATCTTCTTCCCGAGCTGCACTATTAAATTTGGACACTAGAGAGCTCCTTGTTCCAAAAACAGTTCAGCAGTGTGAGGGGAGGCTCCCTGAGAGGCGCTTTCCAAGCAGTCCCCCCTTTCATGGAATTTTATTTGGTTTTTATTTTTGTGCTAAATATTAATATCCTCAAGGGAAAGCTGTCATTGCCAGAGCGATGGCTGCAGGTGTAGCTCCACACCTTCTACCTCAACTAAGATTCTGCAGTTGTAACTTGGAAACTAATTACACAGATAGCAAAAAGTAAATCAAATGCTGCCAGCTTGAGAATTATAATTAAGTTTTCCTTGCAATACCAAACACGCTGGATATGTGATTTATTATGACTATTGCTGTATTAATGATAGTAATGGTCTATGTCATGCACCTATGCAGAGTACATGTTTTCATTTAAATTGCCAGATTACAGTCCCAGATGCAGGATGAATTCTAACTAGCTCTCTGCAGTCAGTCTGCTGATAACCTTAAGCCTTACAACACACAAGCTATTGCCAAACACTACTCTATCAGCAAGCAATAAAACAGGATGAAGACTGGGTCTACTTTTTTTCATTAGCTGCGTTTGACCTGTCACCCACTTTTGCCTTCACCCTATCAGTCTCTTACTCAAAACCAAAACAAAATCCCCTATGCTGTCACTGTAAGGGCATATACATTCCTGCTTTGCAGCCTCTGACACAAGCACAGGCTGCTGCAAGATGCTATAGAGCAGTAACAGTCCTGTTTTATCCCCACAGGGATTTTGCTCAAGGGTTGATTTGCGGTTGATCTTGTCCTGAGGTCAGCAGTGGGAGGGCACAGGATTTTAGTGGGAATAGCTCAGGATATCAAGGTAAGTCTTGTCTCACTCCCATCTCAAAATCCTGGAACACAAAGACTGAAAAAGTCTGCATGAAAACTTCAGAAAGGCTGGGGAAAGCTTTGTTCCAGCCTCTGCTGTGCACTGTAGCTGTGCTTGGCCAGTGCAGAGAAATAGCTGGCACTCCTGGGACCTGTAACAACAGCCCTGTTGAGAGGTGTCTGTGCTGCAGGTGGCACAGCTGGGAGACCAGGCTGGCACAGCTGGCAGGGTGGTGCCCAAAGTTGGAGGCTTGCTGTTGCAGTTGCTTAGTGACACTTTCAGCTAGATGGACCAATTCATTATGAATGATTATGTTCCAGATCCGATTAGATTACTCGCAGGCAGCCTGACAGGGCAAAAATAGTTATTGCTGTCTTTGCCTGGATATTTAGGAAGATATTCTGCAGGAGTGAGTCAGATATGACTGGGTTTATGTAGAAAGCCAAGGAATCAGTTTTGAGTTCTGAGGAAGCTTCTCTTCCAGGACAACTTGACCGTGTTAGTGACAGTGAACTGAATTGTGTTGTGAACATCTTGTCACTTAGTTTCCAAAACCAGCATGTGACAATGATTGCTGAAAGATTAAATCTACTGTTTGTTTCTTTCTTCTTTTCAAGCCACAAATGTACAGATAACTGGGAAGAAAGAGGAGGGAGGTGAGAGGCTGCCCTTTGATTCCTCTGAAATCCTCTCTTCGGGGCTGTGCTGGGTGAGCCTTGGCTGAGCCCTTCCACAGCCCATGCTCTGGCTCCTGTACACGCAGAGCAAGTCCCTAGCACGGCACTTACCAGCTATCCTCCAAATTACCTTGAGCTATCTGGAAGATTCTCTCCTACTTTTGTGAACTGAGGGCTCATAATATAGAAATTGTAACAAAATCCAGCAGCAACTTGGTGCTAACAAAATGAAAGGGTGTGGTGAAGTCAGAGCTAGCAGTCTCTTGCAAAACCCCAGTTCTCAGGGAATTGTGTTTTATTGTTTCCATCCCTGGGAGCTCACATTACACCCCAGCTAAACCTAGCAGGGCGCTGTCATTCATCAGGCAGTTTCATGGCATGACAGGAGTCTGGAAAATTAGAAACCAGTTAAACAAATTAAAAAATTTAATGGAATTCTCTGTCTGCATCTTGCAAAAGAAGAAAGGAAATGCCTTGGGATATCTTTTTCTCATAGGGAGGATCATATTGGCCTCCAAAAGGCAACAACATCAAGGTGGCCACTAGAGAGAGAGAAAATCTTGCAAAAAATTTATGGAGGAAATGAAAATGTGATTCCTGTCAAGTCACCCCTCATAAGTCCGTCTTTTCTCATCAACATCTTGTACGGTGTGATATTCAGAAAAAGTGAAAACACTAGCTGTGGCTGTGAGATACTTTTCCCTTCTAATTTTATTTTTCTTCAACTGTCCAGAGAGCAAATCTTTTGGGAGGTATCCAAGACATCAACATCTAAGGAACCCTTTCTAGAATCTAAATCTAATAGCTCTGCCAATTTAGCTGACACACGTGGTTATTTCAGTGACAAAGAACTCTAGGACCTTCTAATCCTTTTTTAAAAAACAACAGCAACAAAAATCTCCCAGTATTGCTTTATTTATCCCCTCAAAAATGTTTTGGTATGTGGTCTTTGGGAAAATGGCTCATTTAAAATCATTGTTGTGAATTGATAGTGAATGGATGGTGATCCATAGGCTATTCCTTTCATCAAGATGTCACCCACTGTCAGGTCTGACTAATAAGAGTTTATAGACCAGTGGTGGCTATAAGTGGTCTCAGTGACATGAATTCAAACTCAGCAGCTCAGCTTACTGCAGCTTAGCACGGATTAATTTCCCAGGCAGACGCCAGCCTCATGCCAAAAAAAGACTAACCCCCATCTGTATGATTTTCCTCTTCTTCACAATTGCCAATCTATGTAAGTTCAGAGATAAGAAATAGGCCCAAACTACAAAGCATGGGTCTCTGCAGCACTTCTTTGAAGTTGAGCTGTGCCTGAGTTTTCCTTTAGGCTCCTCTCCAGTCCTTTCCCTTATGAAAGTATTCATTTTCATGTGTTTTTACCCTTTTAACCAATAGGTCTGTTTAAGCAGCAGTGATACAAATGAAATTGGCTCTCAGGTAATTAATTTCTTTCTCTCTGTCTTTTCCTAAGGAAGGACTAAGTGTACAGAGGTGTAGTGTGGTTTGGTAGAATGGTTTGTTTGCTATTACTATCTTTTTTGTTTATACTGGAGAGTGTTGGCCTTTTTGCCCTGAGAAGGTGATATTGATGAGAATCACAAAAATCCTTAGGTCTTGCAGAGAACCACTCATTATTCCTGAAGCAGCTTCCAGAGAAGCTTGGTGTCCGTGACCTCTAATCTACAAAAGAAAAGGTTGCCTTGTGCCCAAGGAACAGAGCTGTGGCATGAACTTGGCAGTAGTTAAGGTATGCTGGGCCATGGAGCATCTCTGGAAGCCTCTGGACAGCACACAGGAAAAACTAAGAAGGATCTAGAATGTGTCAGGGAGGTCAGAGGAACCTGAGATGGGCCCCCGAATTTGGTGATGTCCCAAGGATGGAAGGGGCAGGAATGGTCTACTAGAGGTGACAGAAAACCCTGCAGAGGTGCGTTGCCAAGCAGATTCAGTAACACTGAATTTGCTAGATTTGCTCCCAAACTGAGACTTGTTTTGGTTTCTGTGCCTTCCAGGCTCCAGATGCTGTCCAGAAAGCTTCCAGACTCCTATTGAGGGATTCTAGGAGTGTTTCAGCTGAACTGCAGATGGCTTTGGGCTGAAGCCATGGGAAATTTTGTAAGCTCTAAACTAGGCATAGCTCAGTACCATGTTTTTTAAAATGTTTAGCAATAGAGATGCAAAGGTTAGAAGTTCTACAGACTGAGAAGAAAGCTGGAGTGGAATCAGGCAGAAGAAATTATCTGAAACACTGCAGGGAGTTGTGAGTGGGCATAAGAAAGCAAGCAAGACTCATCTCCTTGGAGAGACTGAAAGGAAGGAGTTCTTCAGTCCCCATTAGCAGGAGGAGCTGGAAACCCTGAGCAAGTAAGTGTGCACTTGTCTTAGGGAAAACTGGGGAAAGTCACACATATGTCTCGCTAGAGCGTTTCAGGAGAGCCAAGAGTTTGCATTCATTTGGATAAAAGGTGTTTGTTAGAGCATATGGCTCATAATTCTTTTCACTGCCATATTTCTAGCCACAGAACTGCACAGTAACTATGTAACAATGTGAGCTGATGGAAGAGGGAAAGGTGATTTTTAGCCAAAACAAACCAGGATTTGCACAAGCTCTCACATCCTCATGTGTTCTTCATCCTGTTCCATCCATGGATTATGATTTATTTTTCTCTCCTTGTCTGGGAGTTTGATGGCTCTAAGCCTGCTTTTTTCTGCCTCTCATCACTTCTCTAGGGCTTTGTTCTATAGTCTGTCCTCTCTTTCACGCTGTTTTGCAGTTTAGGGGGAGGTCCAGATAAGCTGCACAAAGATGTGCTGGCATCTTGATGCCCCAGGTGTCATCTGCACCTACCATTCTCACAGCACGTCTACTGATCCTTCTGTTGCTTCCACATCTAAATAATCACTTCCATTCAAAATAGGATGAATATTTTTATTAAAAATTCCTTGAGTATTACAACATATTTTACCTGTCCGCAGCAGACTTGTGAGTGCAGAACAGTGCTGAAGAGCAGGGATCACTGGGGAGTGATCCTTTTATCCAACCCCCAGTCTGAGGGTCACTTTAGATGCAAGGTCTGTGGAAACAATAGAGAGGGAAAAGGGAACACAGGAAAGCTACTCCAATCATTCCCAGCTGCCTCCTTCTCCACCCTGCTTCCTCCTGATGCTGCCTCCCTCAATCAGGCTTTCAGATTGTTTCCTCTGAGAAGTGGTACAGGGTTTTTCTGCCTTGATTTTTTAACTGATTTATTGGCTGGCTGATAATTTCTCAAATGCCTTGGGAAAACAGCAGGGACAGAACCAGTCAAAAGCTAACTGGTGGGAAAACTCCCCAGCTTTCCCCATAGCTGGCTTAGGTTGTTGTGGCTGTGCTTGGGCACCTACCTTTGCTCTAACACAGCCAGAGCTGTTCAGTACACCTCAGTGTAAGAGAACCAGCGAACAGAAGCAGAGCCCAGAGTGAATGATTGATGCATTGTTTTATTATGGTTTATTGTGAGTGTTTGTTCAACATAAACTCCAGAAAGTTAAGCTTATTTCAAGTTCTTTTATTGCAAAATAAAACTGTAGCTGCTTGCAAAAATAAAATCCAAAGAAGTCACCTGAAGAAAGATAATGTCATATTCTTTTCCCAGTAGCTTTTATGGAAACTTCCACCCACCTCAAATTACAGTGACTCCATGTGGCTTATTCTACAATATAGATTTTAATATTTGTGCTAAAATTTATTCCAGCTGTTGCTAATAATAGAGATATGAATAATATTATTATGGAGAGTCTTGACTGGACTTGGTGCAGATTTATTAATTTGTAATTTTTCCATCCTAAACCCAAATATTAAAAAATGGATGAAAAGAAAGAAAGGTAATTGCAACCACTGGCTTCTGCTTCACCATGATGAAATTGAGCTTGCCTGGTAATCAGAGAATAAATGTAGAGATTTCCTGATTTTATCCAACAGTCTGATTTTATCAGACCTTTTGCAGTGAATGCAATTCAATCTAATGTAGGGATGCCAGAATATCTTTTGTATAAATCAGTTACTTTTAGAGCTGCTGCTGTATTCCAGCAGAGAGATTCACAGAAAACAAAACCAACTGAGTCTGGATAGGGAACAGACTCAGGGTCTTTAACCTCTGTTTTAATTTTTACATATGAACTTTTGAGAGACAATTGCACTGGGGAACCTACAGCCAACTCTGAAAAGTGAGTATAGGGTCAAATTAACTGTTTCAGTACAGTCCAAGTAGAAAATGCCTTCTTTATCTCACCAAAATCAGATCCATCTTCCAAATCCAGTGTCTCCCTACAGGACCTATATGAATCCCAACCACTAAATACTGGTCAGAGTTTCTTACCCTGCACTTGACCTCAGCAGCTCAGCATCCAACTGTACAGCCACATGACAATATACGTGTCCTCGCACAGCCTCGTGGGAAGCATGTGGTGTCTGAGTTTGTCTAATGTCCATTTCTCAGGAAAGCTAGCCTTTTAAAACAACTTCTCTCTAGCAGGATTTTCTTTAAACAGCCTCACAAACATTCTGCTTGGAGTGAAAGGGTGAAAATGTCATCCAGCACTATGCAATGTAAGTGAAAACGATGTTGGGTCACTTATGAATTTCCCATTTGCTTATCCAGAAGTGGGCCTATCTTGGGTTGGGTTTTCCCTTTTTAATTTTTGTGGTTCTGAGTCATTAACTGATTTCCATGAAGTGCATAAAAATTCAGCTTGAAGTCTTGTAGTTAATCAGCAAGAAATAGATGACTGTTACAAGTGATAACTCTTATGACTCAAGCCCGATTGCCTGCACTTTTCCCTTGCTCTGATGCAATAAAAAAGATCTGTCAAGCAAGGGCAAGGCTGAGGACTTTCTTTGGCTTTGGGAAATTTCTGCAATGCTTCCAGCAGAGGAGAAGTGCAGATCCTTGCTCAGTGAGGGAAGAAAAATGCTTTTACTCCTCCACTCTCAGTTTCATCATGGGGTTTCTGAACACCCAAGTCATTCACACAAAAGTGGAAAGTACAGATCTTCTCAGCTGATGAGTGAACCTTCTGGAGCTGGCAACCTCATCTGCCTATGCCACAGTCTGCTTCCTCTAAGTAGATGAAGAATCCAATTATTCTCATTATTGGGGCTTGTCCCACCTTTGTATTGTCCCTGATCTTTAAACTGAGATTACATAAGTCACCCTACCATTTTCTGGTAGTGTCAAATCATGGATGTTCCATCCACTGCGAAGGTTCAAAGACTCTGTACAACCCTGCCCATGGACTAAGGCTTAACTCAAGTCTCTTCAAAGGCAGAAAATGCATTTGTTGTATGAGCTGAAAAAGAGATTCCCTCTAATCCAGTAACAACTATGGCAAGCTTTTTCTGAGCTTGAAATCTCTCATTTTGTGCAAGCATATGAAACAGGTGACAAATGGATGTGAAGAGGGTTGATTCTCTGTTACTTGTCATCTGTGTCAGGGGTGGGAAATGAGCATCCATGAGGATCCACCAAGCAGAGCTTACCATGTGTTATCTTCTTGTTGTTATCACTTGGTAGATACTGAGGGCTAATACTTAACACAGTCTGTGACTGCCATGGTGAGAAGGCTTACTAGGGGGTTGTGGGCTGAACTTGAAATACCATATCCCCTTTGAGAAGGATAGGTCATCCTGAGGATATTGGATTTCTTTGTCTCCTAAGGATCACAGGACCAAGGTACTAAGTTTTCCTCTCCTGTTTGTTCTGGCTCTTGGCCACAGCTGAAAGTGAAAGCAAAACCAGGAACTTTCAGTGGGCTTTAGGGAGAATTCACCAAAGACAAACTTTCTGTCGCCTGAATAGACTTAGAAGCAATTTGGTAACAAGGAAAAAGGAACATAATTTGGAGTGTTCCAGCAAATCACAGTACAGTGTTTCACTGTTGCAATGCTCCCAGTAACTCCAAAGTGCAAATCCTACTTGACTAAACAGAGTTATGCCTGCACAGAACTCCTTGGAGGTGTTCAGGCCCACATGGATTGCTCTCTGTCTGTCCAAAGCTCTCCCAGCACAGGCAGCACACTGGATTTAAGATGCCAAACTTGGTTCGTTTTTAACCATACGAATATAACCTGTATCCACTGAAGATTCTGCACGTGGCAGATACAGTTTCATCCTGGGGCAACCGAAATGAATTGCAGTAACTGACTGCAAGCAGAAATCAATTGGACCAGATACCAAATGACTTCGTTTAAATGTAAAATTATTTGCTCAGACAGCAAGAAACTATTTACATATGCTACTTTTGAAATTTACCTCTAGCTATGACCATATGGTAATTTAACTTTTAAATTGTATTTACTGCATTCTTATACTTTAATCAGTCAATGCAAAGCTTAACTCTTCAGAACTCCGGGTTTAAGCTTGAAACTCAAAACATTTGCAGTTTCTCTCTGCCTTTGAGCAGTTGCAATTGTCAGATAATAGATCAATCAGTGCTCAACCCTTTGAAGTGTATCTGCTCAAATGTGACTCCTGCCTTGCATTGGCTGCCGTATGTTTTACTCCAAGTGGAGGCAAAACTTTCCTGCTTTAGAAGAAACGAGCTCTGCTCAATTAGCAGTTTCAAGGTCTCTAGTTTTAACAGCCATTTGTTAATCTTTTTTATATAGCTGGCACAAAACTTGTGATTGAAATACAAGGAAGCAGGCAAATAGCTGGAGTACTTGGACTACACACAGTTCCAGAACTCAGCTGGCTTTTCTGAGGAGCATTTTGGCTTCACATTTCAGAAGCAATGAATGACATGGCTACTTTACGTAGAGAAAGAACCAAGACTTACAGAAGAAGGAAATACTTCTTATTAGATAACATTTTTGGAAGCAGCAAAGCAACTTTGGAGCAAATCGTCTCATCTCTTTATTCTCTCCTTTCTCTCTCTCTCTTTCCTCTCCCTTTGTGTCTGTGACTCCATGCCATAGACAATAGTACAAATCTGACATCCAGAATACAGCAGTGTTCACTACTTGTTCTGCTCTCTGAATTCTTTTTGCTGTTACTTTCTTTAAACGTGGACAGGACTTCTAGCAACAGACAACATCTTGAATGTAATCTGTGATGGGGACGGCTGCGTGATGAGGTAATGTTTCCCTTTGTGGAGAAAGTAGAAGGTGATATGTTAGTGTTTCAGTGGGTCTTGGTGTGAAGAATGCGAGGTCTTCCTCAATGACTGGCTGGAGCATTGCTTTGTCCCTTTCAGATGTTTGCTTGATGGAAAAAAGGAAAAAACTGGTCTGACATGGAGAAGTGAGAATAGATTTTCTTGTCATAGAAGGACTTGGCAAATCAGCGTTAACTACATGTTTATGCATAACATTTCAATAAGCACATAAGAAAATGGTTTAAAAATAAATTGGGTTTTTCTCCATTGCAAAGTCTAGATCTCTGTGCCAGATGAAAACCAATGGCCAGTATAGGTGCCTTCCTAAAGAGTGTGAGGGGAAGGAGTCCTGAGTGAGTCAGGACTGCCATCTCTCTCTTTTTGGTGTTAATCAAGCGTGGTGGGTTATGGAAGAGAGCAGGCTGTTGTGGATCTGTATGAGAAGCCGTGCTATTTATTCCAGAGAGTGTGCCTGCTGTACTGTGTGATGTTAAATGGCTGTGTATGATACTGTCAGAAGACATTGTCAGGAAATTCATTGATGGGAAAATTATTTTCTGTCACCTCTCCATCATTTACTGATTTAGAACTCTGCATTTTTCGTGAGCTTTTTATAAAGAACTAGTTAAGCTCAAGGAACGGACAGCAGGACTTGTGACACAGCAGGGACATGTCCCACAGTCCTGGATAACAAATGGAGAGAACTGTCCCTGCCCCTGGGCCAAGCTGCCTGATAGCAGCCCTGGGCCCTGTTTTGTGGCAGGGGCAGTCTGTCAGTGGGCTGCCCCCAGCCTGTAATGATGGAGAAGGACAGAAGGCTGCAAGACATTGATGAGAAAGGCTGTGAGGACTCTGATCCATGGACGTGAAGGACCAGGGGTCTTTTTGGGAGGGACAGCCTGCTAAGGCCCAACTGGGCTAGGGGATTGCAGATTTTGTTCAGCTGAGTAATTCAGAATTTAAAATATTATGTGCAGTCTACTGCAAGACAATTTCAACCTATAATCTTTCACACTGTTTTTGTCTTCCTCAGCATTACAGTCCATGTTATAGTCCATTCCTCTCCACATCCCCCCACCACCCCCAACCACTATTTTAATTCATGTCAACAAAAAGTCTTGATTCCACCTCTTCGGCACATGTGCAATAGTGAGGCTGCTTCCAGAGCTGCTGGGTCCTCGTGGGCTCTGGTCCTTGGGTGCCTCTGGAAACCCTCCCTGTTCCCATGCATCGGCTTCGGCAGTCCAGCTTTTAATGCCTAGGCTTTGAAATCTTGGTGAAAATAAAGACCAACACACTTATCACGAGTGGTCTCCCACTGCTGATGAAAACACCATGCAGCCAACTGCCTAAATGTCATCAGCTGCTTAAAGAGAAAGTTTGAATTAATGGTTCTGATTGTGGAGTTTCCTTCTGTCCCGGATATAAACACACTGTCCTAGGCAGAGTTAACTGTTATTTTTAGCTATAACAAAAGTGCATCTGAAAAGCCTGTTCTGCTGCACTTGGAAAGTACCAGATAACTCGAAGTGCCAAATACGCTGGAGGAAAAAGCGCTCCTGGAGCGGGCTTGCCCCGGACAGCCTGCATGAACTTTCCACGGCTTCAGCTCCCCTCCTTTTCCCACACGCTCACACACACACACACACACAGACACAGGGAGCGGCTTGGAACTGCACGGGCTGCTGGTGAGCCCTGCTCAGAGTATCTTAAGAAATAAAATTCAAAGTATGTCCACTACGTTCATTCACTGAATTGAATCAAAGCCTCTGCCAAGTGGTGTTATTGCTTTGTTTGGTTTTAAGCAGAAGGTTGTCTTTAAAGGGTAAAACCCCATTAATAGAGGCCTTGTTTTTCTGGTTTTTGAGAAATCTATGACTACATAGTTTTGATATAAATAGATGGTCTGACAGCGGCCTTTCCTCAAGTTATTGGGGCTTGTCACTAACACGAGAAAGGTCATCTATGGGAGGGTGGGGACACACTGCAGCTTTCAAACGATTTTGGAAGTGTATCAGGAAATGGACCAGAGTAGAGAAAACAAGTTTTGTGGCACCAAAATGCCTTTCCCTCCAGCAGGACACAGTGGGGGACTGTTTGGTACAGCCGACGCTGCAGCGTGGAGGACGCGGGCCAGCACTGATGCCGTGGAGCAGCGGGGATGCGGCGCAGCAGCGCCGGTACCGGATCAGCGCGCACTCCGTGGGTGCCGTGGAGCCGGCGGGGATGACCAGGTGAGCGCAGCCCCCAGGGGAGCTGTCCGCGGGGGGGTCGGAGGAGGCGCTGACACCAGGGCAGCCCTGCACCCTTCTCCTGGGAGAGCGGGGACAGCGGCGACCCGACCGCGGCGGCGGGACCGCGCTCCCCGCCCGCGGGAGACACGGCCCCGCGTGGTGCCGCCGTGCCGGGGCGCGTCCCCTCCGCGGTGTGCGGCGGAGTCCCCGCGGGCAGAGCCCGCCCCGCCGACGGGCTGAGGAGGTGGCGGCGGTGTGACAGCGCGGCAAGGAGCATGCGTGCGGGAGGGGGCGCGGGGGGGGGAGGAGGAGGAGGAGGAGGAAGAGGAGGAGGAGGGATGGCGCGGGGAGGCGGCCGCTGTTTATTTGCAGCCGGCCGGGCTGCGCCTCGGCAGAGCGCGAGTGGCCGGCGGCGGTCCCCCTGCCCGCCCCGCCCCATGCGGGCGCCGCTGCCTCCCCGCGCCTTGGCGGCGGCCGAGCCGGGGCAGCCAGCGCGGCGCCCCGCGCCATGGTGACGGGCTCGGCGCGGGGCTCCCGCAGCCGGGACCGAGCCGCCCCCTGCCCCTCGGCGGCCGGGCGGCGCGGCGGGGCGGCGGCGGCTGCGGTGCTGGCCGGGCTCTGCGCCCTCTGCTACGGCAACTCCCTGCGGGGCGAGTTCGTGCACGACGACGTCTGGGCCATCGTGAACAACCCCGACGTGCGGGCGGCCGCCCCCGTGTCCGCCGCCTTCGCCAACGACTTCTGGGGCAAGCGCATGGCCGAGAACACCAGCCACAAGTCCTACCGGCCCCTCTGCGTGCTCACCTTCAAGTGAGTGGCGGCTCCCCCTCCGCACGGACCCTCTCCCGGCTCCGTGGCCGGGCGGGCGGGGGCGGCCGGCCCCGGGTGGGGGTCAGGGGGAGCCCCGCGGCCCCGGTCCCGCTCCCTCGGCTTCGTGATTCAGCATTTCTGCTGTCCCGGAGCCGTGCGGGACGGGGGGCGGGCGGGGCCGCAGCCGTCGGCGCGGTCCCCCGGCCCGGCCCGGGGCAAGTTCGCTGGAGAAGGGAAGCGATGAGGCGACGCTCCGGAGGAGTCCGCCGCTCTCCCGGCAAGTGCCCCCTCTTTCCCGGCAGTTTGGGAGCAGGTGGCGCCTTGTCCCCGGGCTGCGGGAGGGATAAGAGGGGAAAACGGAGCTTTTCGGAAAGCGCTTTCGACTGGGGAAGGTGCTCACATGAATTCCCCCGAGTTCCTCCCGTGCTCTATGTCGCGTACTTTTTCTCCGCAACTGAGTGGTCGTGCCAGAAACTTCCCGCGGTGTGATTTGAAACAGAGCCGTAGTCATCTCTACCTTTGTTCTTAGCGCTAAGTGGAGGGGTCAGCCCCGCGGGTACCGCGCAGTTCCGTGCATCCCTCTTGGCAGCTGCCAGCCTCCCGTGTCAGTCACGGAGTTGCAGCCTCCCTGCTTCAGATGTTCCTTCCCCGTGTACCGGGCAGAGTTGTTGAGGAGGAGTTTCGGTTTTGCAGGAATAAAGGGAGGCTGAGCAGCAAAAGTGACAGCTACCATTGCTAATCCTAGAAAGAACCTTCGCTGGCCTCTCTGCCCCAGGAGAAGAATTTGCGGCAAATCAGCTCAGTTACAATCCATACAGTTTGTCATTCTTTCCATTAGCTTGTTCTCTGTTTAATTTATTCTGATGGAACATTAACGATGATGAGTATTTAGCAGATTTTAGCATTTAGAAATGATACATGTGTTTGCAGAGAGCTGTGCTGAAGAGCTGGTGGTGTGGCTGAGTGATGTCTAGTGCTCGGTGATCGCATCACAAACTACGGCAGGCACTGGGAATAAAGGGTATGGATATTGGCAAGTCTGCCAGGGGGATGTGTTACAGGCTCCTGCTTCACTCTGCTGATTGAGTAACTCATTAGCACACCGGATATATAAATAGAATTTCATGAATACGTGGAAATTGAGTCTTTCTGTGAAGCAAGAGCAGTTTTGGGAAATGGAACATCCCTTTGGCACTCCCACAGAACACTTGCTGCTCTTTGGTTGTAAAGGTGGACTTGGAGCCAAGAGCCGTCAGTGTTGGCTGTCTGGGCACAGGCTGGCATGCTCCTCATAAAGGAGAGCTGAACAGCACAGACCCTTGTAAACTGGATTTTTTAGAACAGGTTTTGTACCTTCTCCTTGAAGGGCGTCTCAGCACATTTCTGTGAAGAGCGAGGTGGGAACAGATAGTTGGAGGCAGAGCTGGCTTTGTGCATACAGAGTGCCTTCTCCATCATGTGTCCAACCAAACTTCTAGTTTGGGGATCCCTGTAATTAATACATTTGGGGGTAACTGGGGAGAGGAGTGAACCTGTGTGTGTCACCACTGACCTCGTTACATGCAATATTTGCACTGGAGTGCTGGACTTGGCATCTTAGATCAGTTTGCAGGATTGAGATTGTAATGCTAATGAGCAAAAGAAACTTAAACTTTAATTACAAATGGAAACTAAATTCTCTAGTTCCCATTTGTATGTATTTGAACTGGTTTTGCCTTTGCTATTTAAAGGGGTGTACGTCAAAAAAGGATGAAGTGCTGTCTCTGCCTAGTCCTTTCTGGAGGGGAAGTGACACTAATTTTTGTGAACAAGATTTCATCCTCTGTGCTTATAATAACCATACAGCCAAGACATTGGGTCAAAGGCAGAGCTATTTGTTCACCACTTGGCATCACATTTGGAATAGGGAAGAAATCATTTATCTTCCCTGGCTGCAGAGGGAAATTATATTCACCGCGTCCCAATTATCCTTCCAGCCTTCCAGTTTCCACATTCTTCCCATTTAATTTCTACCACTAGGGTGTCAGAGGAAGATGTTAAGAGCTGGGTGGAGTGAATCCTCCAAACCCAGTGCTTCCAAAGAAGCCTCGGGAAGCTTTTGCCATGCGACACTGAACCTGTGGCTGAGCCATGCTCTGCCTGCCTGAGCCATCCGCCCCTGCCTTGCCCAGCAGGAGGTTGCTGGTTGCTCTCTGTCTTCCTGCAGAAGGAAAAAAGGATTTACCCTGATTCTTGTAAAAAAATCTCAGCAGAAAACTGATAGGTAACAAAATGGAAATCAATGTTGCTAATACTTTTGTTAGAATTTACTATAGGTAACAAAATGGAAATCAATGTTGCTAATACATTTGTTAGAATTTACTCCACCCACTTAGGATACTCGAGAAAACTGTGTGATGTATGCAGAAAGGAAGGAAGAGAGGACCAAAGTATTCTGGTATCTTTACTGTTTGTAGATTTGCTTGTTTTATTTAATTTAGCTTGATGTTGTCCTGATTTGGTCAAATCCAAGGCATTTCAATATCAGCCTAGTGGCTCTACGTCTTTTGCATGAAACTTTCATCTTTAAAGGCTTGTTTTGCATCTTGCTGTATTAACATAAAAGAATCTGGGAGATCTCCAAACTGGCTATACAGAACAGAGGTGAAGGGTGGGCTGAAATTTATATCTACAGATTCTTATTTCTGCAGTCTCTTTTCAGCCTCTTGTGGATGTGAAAGTAAGAGGCAGGACTCAAAATGCCCTGTGGACTTTTCATTAGGCTGAACATATCCTACATATAAGCTACGTATTCCTGAAATGATCTCAATTAAAAAAATTTATCACCCATCTGTCAGAAAAATCTGAAGCAGACATTGCTGAAATTGTGTAACAGTAGTTCAGCATCCCTGATGAATTGGAAATCATAAGTGACAGTCCTCATTCCAGTAGACTAATGCTCTGGAGCCAAACAGTGAAAAGAGCTCAAGTATTTGACATTATTCACACTGGATCTGACAGTATGAATGATCAGAGGGAAAAAAGAGTGGCCCACTGGAACCATTAGCAAAACTTAAAATATTCACAGAATTGCTGCACTGTTTTGTGTGGGTTAACATCAGAAGGGGGGAAAAAAGCCTCAATATGGACTGCTGAATTAAGTAATGTTTGCTTTGTGTCTTTGAACTTCTCTTACCTTTTCTCTTGACTTCTATAAAATAAAGGAATGTTGAATGTGTTGGTCCAGAAGCATTCCCATTACACATGGGTAACGGTTAGGTCTAGCACAAGTTCTCATCTGTGCAGGAGCTGAGATGATAGGCAGTGGTTTTGCTTAGTCCTTCATAAAAACTTACTTCATGCTCTGTTCTCCAGCTGCTGTCACTTAAAGGTATTTACCTGCATGTGTTTTCTTCTCTAAGAAGTGATTCAACAGACTTCTTTCTAAAGAAGGCAACTTTTTGGACTCAGAAGAGACTGGTTTTTGGTGTCTTCCTTATAAAGTGCTAAGATGAAAGGTGGGGAAAAAAAGGAGAACTGCCAGTTCTGTAATTCACTCAGGATTTTATATTTAAACTGGGTGCTTTCTGTCTTACACCTTGCCTCCACTAACAGAAGTTCACTGAATCATTTATTCCCTCAGTAGCACTTCAGTTACTCCTTGTTTCCAGTGGTTTTGCAGAAATGTTTCTCAGCTGCTGAAGCAGAAGGTGCAATCCTCAATGCTGTCTCCCTCCCTCTTTCTCTTTCTGTCTGCCAAATCCCCATTTAGATACGTTCTCCAACCCAGAAACAAACAGGTGATGAAGATTTGGTGTAGCCAGCAGCACAGTGAAGGTATGCAGTGCTAGAAAATGGTGAGAATGAAGCCTTTCAAATCCCCTGTATGCCAAGGTTTAAAGACATTTAATCAGATGTGACCCTCCTGGTTTGCAGGTGGCTGAGAAGTGAAGGCCCTGTGTGCTCAGCCTTGTTGGTGGTGCCAAGGCAGATGCTGCTGAAGGATGCCTCAAGGAACAGCTCATCAGGGACAGAAGAAAGAGGTGGTGACAAGTCTAGGACATGTGTTAGTGTGACAGAGAGGGAGGATGGCATGGCAGGGAAGCACAGCAGATACCTGGTCTTCCTCAAAGGAGGTGGGAGTGACATCACTGGGAATGTGCTTGGCTCTGTGGGAAGGGTGTAAGAGTGTCCACTCCAGCTGCTGCTGGTGGCCTAGGAGGAGAGGAGCTGGAGGGGGAATAAGCTGCCAAAGGGAATGCAGCTCTCCCACCAGAAAAGACGACACACAGTTTGTGCAGAGAGCCATCCTACTAGTCCTCTAGCTGGGGAAAAAAAAATGGGGAAAAAGATAAATTAAAAAGTCTGGGCTGTGCTCAGGTGCTGACTGCAGAATGGACAGACCTTCCAGGTCTGTCCACCAAGGCTGCTAGCCAGTGATGGCTTGGGTATGTACCTGCCTGGGAAGTAAATACGGCCCTTCAGCAGCAGCTCAGTATTCTGAGTTGGCATCGAGAGCCTCATGTGAGGCTCCAGTGGCTTTGGATCAAAGCCTTAAGTGAATGTGAGCTTGGGTGAGATGTAAATACATAGCCAAAGAGAGAACTGATTCTATAACTCACTGTCAGCCTTCTCATCTATCTAGTTGTTTACAGCTGATCTTTCTGTTTTTTCAGCTGTAGCAGTGGCATAAGTTTCAAGGACAGGGAGCTTAAGAAAACCAGAACAACCTGGGGAAGGAAAAAAGACCTTGCATTTTCTTTGTTATTGATTTAATGCTATATTACAGCTTGACATCGCAGGGTAATATAGTGGAGCTATAATGTGTCAGGTTAAATACACAGTGCACAAGCATTTTCTTCCCTCTGTACATCACGATGTTTAAAATTGTGTCGGTATTTCTCCTGTACAGCTTAGTCTACTATTTCTACTCATGCTGTGGCAGTCAGTCTCCACACTGCTACTGTGATACCTGCCATGAAATTGATGTAGTACTGGTGTAGCCACACTGGATGAGGTGGACTTTGTGAAGAAAAGCAGATGCTTTGGTGAGACTGGTTGTGTTATAGCTGGAATATACACACACTGTCTCTAAGCACATAATCTTTTCTTTTGACCCAGAGCAGAATGCTTTGCTGCCATTTTAGGTGTCTTCCAAAGCTTGGTGCCTCAAAGCTTAGGTTTTTTCCCCTGGTTCCAGGTGCACAAGAAGTCTCCCTGACAGACAGAATTTTTGTAGCAGGTGTCTGATGTTTATGGCTGTAAGTTTGTGTTCCTCTGGGGTTGCTTGCACTCCCTGGAAGGAGGACAGGACTCCTGTGGAGGGTGAGGGGAAGCTCCCAGCCCAGGGATGGGGGGTGCAGACCTGGCTGGGGGTCCGTGCTGTCATGCTGCTTGCAGCCAAGCCCAGAGGTGAGGATTTGCCCAGCAGGAGAGGTGTGTACAAAGCATGTAGGAGTCTGCCTTCTCATTTTGCTAGCCCTGAATAAAATCTGCCTGTCTCTTGAATTTAAAGCCTTTTATGAGGGAGAGAGTTCTCTAATTCTCCTGACTGACTTGGCTGAGGTGAATGCAGTCACTCTTATCTTTGCTGCGTGCTTCAGTGGTGTCTTGTCTCTATTTAACACCTTCCAGTTCCTGGGGATTTTCTCTCATTGGGTATTCTGTTCCTCTTGCACCAATGTCACCATTAATTTTCTTTGGCCATCTTTTACCTAAAAGTCTCAGCTTTTGATCAGCCTCCTTACCCACAGGAGCATCCTTGTCAATACTCTTTAGAGTCCATGAAAATAAAGTACCCTGGCTGCTGCTGGTTAGCTAAAGGCGTTTCTCTTCATTCCCTTGCTCTGGTTCTGACTGCTTTCCTGGGCTTTCTCTTTGTTGTTTCACAATAAAGAAGAAAGAAAGGGAAAAGAAAAAAGGCTGTTCTCTTTTCACTTCACTATACCTTTTTTTCCTTTTTTTCTTTGCTTCTTTGTAAGTTAGAATGGCATTTCCTTCATGGTCTTCAGCGTATTTCAAACTTACTTCAAATTTGGTGAGGAACTGTTACACCCAGTTTGAAATACTGTCTTTAGGACTAATAACCTTATACTAGATTTTGGTTACTATTGCTTTATCTTCTTGATGAGTGATTGTCCTAGCTTGGTTTTTGATCGTGTCTCATCCCTTTCTCTCTCCATGCTCTGATGGATGGCTGCTGAAGAGTTTCATGAGTCTTCATTTCCTCAGCTCTTGCTGAGATGCTACTTAAGAATAATTTTTAAGACAAACTGCATTTTGTTCACTATCTAGATAAAATGAACCCTGGTTTGTCACTTTGTTGCTTGCCATCATCTGGATTGTTTTCTTCTCAAGTTTTCCAAGGCCGCTTGTGGAGGCAAATTTAAAGCCGTGTGATTGGTGCTCTTGCTATTCGTAAACACAGGAATGATCATCAAACCACACTCTCTGTGGTTTCACCAGAAAATTCTGCCCTGGCACATTTGCCACTTTCAAGGTGCTGTTTCTTCTCAGTCTAATTATGATTTTTGTTTCCTTTTCCTCTCCCTGCTGGAAAGCAGTAACCTACTCTGAATGCCTGCAGTTCACTAGTGCTCTTGTAAGTGATGACTTCTGTGCTCCGAGGCGCTTGCTGTAGCCTGGGAATTGATACAGCCTCTGTCTTCTCACCCATAGCCATTATAGCAAATCAAGGACCAAATCATTTAAGCCTTATTGTCCATTTAATTCTTAGGCATTGTACAGTACTGTGGAAAGATTATCAGCACAAATCAGCACGAAGTCCTGTTGCACTTTGTGGTGGAAACTGGCCATTGCACGAACACCACGGCGAAGGGGCTTATTTTCTGTTTACTGCTATAGGTTTTTCATTAATCTTTGAGCTGTTTCCACATACAGCCTTAACCATTATTGCTAGTGATGCAGCTGCACCTCTTTTGGAGTGCAAATGCTCATTTCCCTGGCACGAAGTACATGCATCTGTGGAGTTTATAAGGAAATTCCACCATGAAAGCGGGTATTACTTTGCATAAAGTTTGCCATATTTAACACACAATTTGAACAGGAAAAGATCATCACAGGAAACCTAATCCATCCTTATATATTGAATTAATTTATATAAATCTGCATATGAGCCTTCCTTATAAAAACTGTGGGGGTTTTATGAGGTATGGGATGCTCTGAGACTTTCCATTAAGTGTTACTTGCTATAACAAATTACCATTATTATCCTGTGCATTTCTATTTCATAACATGTTGTGTTTCGTTGTTAGTCTTTTGAAAATAATAAAATAGATTAAACTAAAAAAGAGCTGCCCAGGGATAATAACAAAGTCTATAAAAAGAGAAACTCTTCAATTATGGTTTACAATATTATTAAATCATAAGAGGTCTTAAAAAAGGTTGAATGAGTCTTCATGTGTACAAGTGGGTGAAAAGCACTATATTAGAGCTGGGATGGCGGGGGAGTGCTGGTGATTATGTACTGTAACTGGTTATGTATGGAATTCTTCTGTGAGCCTGTGCTCTTGCAGCATAGACCCCTCTGATTCTGAGTCTGTGAGGATGAAGTCCCACTGAGTCCCACTCCATTTCCAGGCCCTCTCTGCGGAGAATTGCTCACTCAGAATTGATATGTCCCTGATGACTTCTCTGGAAGACACCTGAGGGTACTGATAGAGGTTACTTTTAAGAGATAGAATTATTTGCTTGCTTCTGGAGAGCTGTTGTACAGGCTCTACTCAGTGAACCTGCAACAGCTGCTGCCTGTGGAAGTCTCTCTTTCTGAGAGTGAAGCTGTGTAATTCCTTTTCCGAGAGTGGATGGTGGAGGAATGGTAGAAAAACTGCTGCAGGTGGCAAAGCAAGCTATACTAGTCCATTGTTCCTGGCAAACATCCATCAGACTTAACAAAACCAAGGGTTTTCTTATTTTGGTGTACCTCCTGCATGGAGGTGTAGTTTGGGCAGTGCTCTGCCTTGGGTGTGACATGCTGAGCCACACATGCTGCAACACTGGGGCACAAAACCACTGTTGAGTCTTGGCTTGAGTAGGTGTTTCAGTGCAGCCTCTCTGCCCTGGTGGGACATGTGGTCAATGCTGAGATTTCTGTAATCAGTTTTTTATTTTGGTGGTGGCTGGATGACGTTGATCAGTTCTATTAGAAGATACCTGTCAATGTCACCCACAGTACTGAGAGACTTCACTTCGGTGTATGTGCTCTTCTCCTCCTTTCCCTGGGTCTTCTGAGAGCCTTTGCATTTGAAC
Source organism: Pseudopodoces humilis (assembly GCF_049639895.1). Lineage (NCBI taxonomy): Eukaryota > Metazoa > Chordata > Aves > Passeriformes > Paridae > Pseudopodoces > Pseudopodoces humilis. The sequence continues at coordinate 17,979,903 of NC_142204.1, forward strand.
TGCCTTTTGCCATTTCACATTTCAGGGTTTAGCAGAATCTTTGCTTCCAGGGACTCTTCCAGCAGAGATGTTAAAGCAATAAAAACTCTTCTCCAAGTGTTTTGTGGGTGGCTCCTCTGAGGAAAGACCTCCACGTGTGAGATGGTTGTATCTCCTCTTTCAAGGGTCTCTATTCCTAGGAATGTTATCACTTGCTGTGTTCAGCCCCAAATCTTTAGGATGCTGTTTGCAAACAGCAGTGACTGTTTTGAGGAGCAGCCTGTTCTTACAGCCTGGCCAGCCCAAAACATCTCCTCTCCTCACTATGTGCTCTACCAAAGCCATAAGATATATCTTTACAAGTTCTGCTTTAGCTCAGACAGCGGTTATGATCTTCATGCAGAAATGACCACATGATACAATTTTCCCCATTTGTGGGGCAGTGTAAGTATGGTAATGCAAGGACAACAGCACCCTCACCTCCCTCCAGTGGAGTGCAGTTTTTTCTTGCCAGAACTTCTGTTTATGAACATTATGTTGGAGAAAGACCACTTCTTCCTTAATTTTGAGATTCATATCTCTGTTTTACTTCCTTTGTTTGCTGAACCGTCTACTGCGTATAATTGCTGCATGCTGCTGCCAGTAAACAAGACTGACTCTCGCTGTTAGGGTATTAAAGATTAAGAGGGGAGAAGTAATTTTTTATTTACCCATCTCCTTCTTGGCTCTCTTGCCCAGAACTTCCTCCACAGTTCCCCTGCGGTGGAGCAAATTTGGCATTCCAAAGTAGGCTGCCTTTTTTTCCCCCGTGGCTGTGTGAGCTGGGGAGCTTTGCAAAGTTCTTGTGACTTGGATTAGAGTTGTTTGAAGACCCAGATTTGCTCAGCCGTTTGACATACAATAAATTTAACCACTGCTAACGTTTCAACAGCATTCTGCTGGGATTGTTTCAGGACTAAAGAATGTTTCCTTCATCGCCATGTGGCCTAATTTCTTATGACAAAGAGCTTTAGCAGCAAAAAGCAGCGGTGTGAATATAGCACCTGCACACACTCATGTTTAGTGTTCCTGGACCGTCAAAGATGATATTTAAAACATACTTGCAGTCTGATTTGGCTGTTTAGTGGAAGAGTTACTTGAATAGCGTGGTATTGTGTTTGTGTTTTGCTCTGCTGTTTTTTATTTATTTAAAGAACACAGCCAAGCTGCGAGGCTGGTGCTTTAACAGAGCTGTTCTCAGTAATTTACATCAGGGAACTCACAGCTTACAGGCCTCATTGACTTGATATTCACCCTAAGAAGGGGTGTGAAGAGCGCACCCCACCTTTGGGATAAGGGACCTGATGGGGGTAGGAAGATCCCTTGCCTATAAAGTTCTGCCTCTCCTGCCAGCAGACCTGTTTTGGAGGATGAGAAGTGACAGACACAATCCATGGAGACTAATGATAGATTTTTCAAGAGTATTGTCAGATTTCATGGGTTTAGTGACTGGTTCTCACAACTTGGCCAGCTAAATGAGAATCTCTCCTGTTTTGGTGCATGAGTTCATATCACCTGATATCCTGAGCACTTGTCCTCACCTGCCTGCATCTGCTTTCTCCAGAAATCAGGTTCCCAGGCCACACTTTGTCATTGAAGGGGAGCAGTGGATATGCTCCAGCTGATTTACAGCCAGAAGTTATTCATTTGTATAAAGAATGTCTCCTGCAGTGGGTCACTGTGATTGTGCACATCTGCAGGTGTCTTGGAGTGAGCTGTGGCTCCTTCAGGGGCAGGGTGGCCCTGTGCTGCCTCTTGCTCCCCTCAGCATGCTGAAAACAAGATTCTGGCCTGGGGGTTCCCACTGCTGCAGAGTATTTGCAGCTGAAGCTCTGGCTGGATGTCTGTTGCTGCCATTTCTTATGGTTTGTCATTCAGTGCTGGTAGAAATAAGGGAGAGTGATGGATGTTGCTACCCTGAAGTGGCTTGCAGGAGAAATGGGATAAAAAAAGAAAAAGCTCCAACTCTTCATGTATTCTTGAATCACAGAGACTGATGTCTTGTCAAAATGTAACTGCATCAACCCATACTTCAAAGAGAAAGGTCAAGTCATGCCAAAATCTCACTTTTTCACAAACTCTCTGGGTTTCATCTGTTGCCTCCACAAACACTTGGGTGGGACCACAGCAGGAATGCACAAGTAAGACTCTTGGTCTGATAAAATTGGATTGGCCTGGAAGATTCAACCCAGAACAGCTAACACTTCCTCGGGTATAAATAAGAAATGTAGAGAGTTATTTATAAAAAAAAAAAAAAAAAAAAAAAAAAAGTTGTCTGGCTCTCACAGACCTCTTCACACCTCCTCTGTCTCACAAAAAACCTGAGGTGTTTTTTTAGAGTAGCAACAGCTCAGTGGCCTTGCTGTCACATCATGCTTGTCAGGGAGACCCGGAGTCTTTAGCAACAGGAAGGATTATTGACCCTATAGCATATTTACAACTGCATGTAAAATATTTAGATTGAGTCTTCTTTTCACTGGTTATCTTGTAGTTTGTTTAAAAAAAAATTCCCTTCAACATTAGTTAAAGGACATTTTTCCAGATTCCTTGTTCATATATGGAGCCTTCCCTAGACAGGCACCATGTGTATGTGTGTATATTTGTGTAGATACATATATATATTTGTCCAAATGTACAGATGTTGTTAATACTTAAGAGAATTATCTTCAACTGCATGTAAGGCAAAGCTTGTCAGCAGCTGTTCAGCAAGCTGGCTGTAAGAAACAGTGACCAGAAGAATATGTTAATACATGCTGTCAAACAAATGTCATAACAGCTTGTTACGTTTTATTTTTTTTATGATCAACACAAATAATGAACCCTAATTGTCTCACTGAGTCTATGGTGATGTTAGCTATCTTACTTTTGTCATCAATGTCCTTATAAAAATGATGCAAACTATTAGACAAACTTCTTTATGCCAGTAAAGCATTTAAATAAAGGCTTAACCTTCAGCGTGTGACACCATTTTGAAAGCTAAATGGGAATAAATGCCCCTGTTAGGCCAAGCAGATGCTCCAGTGCCTTACCAAGTCTTTGTCTTGGCTGTTCTTGGGCAAAAGCATCTATTCTAGAGCAGAAAATAGCTACCCATATTGCACAGCCTCCACGTGGCCAGCAGAACCACAGAAGGTGCCAAGAGGGAAATAGGACAAGTGCCACGCTGCTGGCCAGGGTGATTTGCCGCAAAGGAAGCACAGGCATGGTCTCACTGCAGTGAGCTCTGCTGGGAGGGCACAGGACTCTCCCATCTCTGTCAAGAAGGTTGCCAAACACAACCACATAATAAAAAAATTGAGAAAATGGTTTTCTCTTTAATCAGATAAACCAGAAGTTTAGAGCGATTTTCAGTAATTAGTTTAATAGCACTACCATTAGATGACTGCAAATGGGGCAAAAGGCATAATTCAGATTATTTTAAAGATGTCTTGCTATTAGATCTCTCAAATCCAGCAATGCTTTTGTTTTGTTTCCTTACAGGTTAAACATATTGCTGGCTGGCATGAACCCCTTCTATTTCCACGCAGTGAATGTAATTTTGCACTGTCTGGTGACTCTTGTGCTGATGTATACTTGTGACAAAGCTGTGTTCAAGGACTGTCGACTCGCTTTTGTCACGGCGCTCTTCTTTGCTGTGCATCCCATTCACACCGAGGCTGTAAGTATGTGCCACCAAAGCTAAAAATAAATTCATTCTTCACAATTTTAATTTTTTTTTTTTTTGAAGGAAACCTCTGAGTCATACAGAATGTGATGCTTGTGATTTTTTTGCTGTGGGGTAGCAAAGGTGAGAATGTAGTCTATTTAAAATAATTTGTAGGAGTCATTAAGAAAAAAGTATATTCATACTTGCAGTCTTTGTGCTCTGGAACTGAATTCTAAATGATGGTCCTAATCAGCCATGCTGGGAATAAATGAACAGCCATGAGTTTTCTCAAAGACCTCAGTGAGGCTGTGCTCTCCTGCTGGGATTTGGTTGCATGCCTTCAGTCATCTCCAATAGCCATCAATTTTAGGGAGGAAAAGTGAAGGTAGCATTAGTGTGTATTCTGGAGAAGCTCTCTCAGACAGAGGTGATGACCCACAGATTAATTTGTATTTATTTCAATTAAAAGCTAGGATAATCATCTTCAGAAAAAAAGTCGTTCATGAATACCAGCATAAATTTACAGAACAACAGCTCATATTGGATGTTCTTTCAGTCATTATAAGGAAACACTTAAAGACATAATCATTCCAAAACTGCAGTCTGTTAGCACGAGGAGACACTTCTGTGGCTAAAAGGAGTCTTGCTGTCTTTGAGAAGGAAAGGTAAAGTCCACACTGCATAAAAGAAATGCTCTCATTAGCTGAGGTGCCATTGACATCACACTGCTCTCATACCAAGCCTTTGTACACGAGGGAGGGAAACAGCTCCTGTGGCTGAGAGCTTTTGAGGAGAGATTACCTTAATAACAAAAAGCCACAGGCTTTGGAGTTACTCCCTGTGCTGTGTTGTGTGAACTAATCAGCTAGGATCCTTTTGATAATACAGCTTTATATTTTAAGGGAGGTTTTAGAAGAGACACTCTTGGAATTTATTTTTGTCTGGGTTAGAACTTTAAAAGGTTAAAATAAATGCCAGAGCTCTGAATATAACTTAATTATGTAATCTCAAAAGGGGTGAAATTTCAAAGGGCCTTTTATTTGCTTTTTGGGTGATTTTTAGATCCTTATGAAATAGGATATTGAAATAACTGTAAAAAAGAGTGTTTATCTATTCTTCTTCAGTATTCCCTTTTTTAAAAAAAGATTTTGTCCATTAATCTGTAGAAAAAACTCTTGCAAACTCAGATTGTTCAGGAGGAATAAATACTATAACACTATCCCTTTTTGGTGATAAAGTTCATTCAAATATTACTTATATAGTAGGTAATTTTCTTTAACAAATTTCAGTACTGGGAATTGGATACATTTCTCATCTAAGCCTTATTATACAAAATTAAAACAGATCCTTAAAATTGGCATTTTCTATATAACTTTATTAATATTTTATTAAGCAAAGAATGACTTTACTGTTGGCTTACTCATTTGTTTTGCCAAGCTAGAAATGCAGCAGACAAAACTGTACACTGTCCAAGTAACATTTTGGTATGCTGAGGGAGGGATAACGCTGAAAGATCAAAAGCTTAAAATAGTAGCAGTGAGCATGGGTTGTTGAGGCAGTCACCGAGTGTTTTTACATTTTTAGATGTGTTTTTACACCTGTGTGTCTCCTTCCCTTTCAGGTAACAGGTATAGTAGGCAGAGCAGATGTCCTGGCCTGTCTACTCTTTCTGTTGGCTTTTCTCTCCTATAATAGGTACGTGCTAACGTCATGAGGTTCTTAAGTCTGAGGAGGGGCCCAAAGGCAGCTGCCAGTGTTTGGTGGTTTTTGGCAGAGGTACTTCCCACAGCTCAGTGCTCTATGGAAGTGTCCTGGCCCCTGCTTGTGGCCTTGGTGATGCTTATTAGAACAAAAACCCGCAAAACCCGAAGTCAGCGTTGCCAATCCCTCTTCCACTGACATTACAGCTGGCCATACACCAGAGGAGGGCTTGTAAAAATGATAAAGAAATGTTTTCAATGCAAGGCAAATAGTCTGCATGTGGAGTGAAGAGCAGACAGACACATGCCTGCCTTTCAAATGCGTGCTGTGACTGTGGCACTCTGGAACACCTGGTCTGAGAGAGTTAAGGAGTGTGTCTAGACCATTAGTCATACTTTTCAGATGAAAACTTGGCACTGCTTGCTGCTCTGTGTTCTAAAACTGTAACTGAACAAGTATAGATACAGAAATAGCTTACTTGGATGGGGTTTCTGCACCTTTTGCATTATTTGCAGTTTGAAATAACATTGTTTGCATTCAGAAATAGCACCATGTCATCACAGCCACAGGGAGAAACTGCTTATATCCCTCTGGAGCTGTCTGCTACAAACCCACAGTGCTGTTTTCTTCTGAAGGTTTCGAGGGTGTGAAACATAGTGACCCCATAGGAATCTGCCTGTTTGATTTCAGTTTTTTCCTGCCTTCTCCCATGTGATAGGGGCTTGCTGCCCAGTCTGTTAATGATTAAGACACATCTCTGACTCAGGGGAGTGTGAGTGGGACGGAGGAATTTTTGCTTGCCTTGTGCTTTTTGTCCCATAAGGAGAATTAAGCATGTGTGTTCCACATGACAGAAAGCAGGTGTTTTTCTGCCCTCTCTGTACTTACTCTGCCTTCCTCTGACTGTTTCAAGTCTACTTTATTTGGTTTCACCTCTTGTGCACCAAGAATTGGAGCAGCTCCCCATATTTGTGTCTTCCTGTCCTGTGGCCGAGCCTTTCCTCATTTTAGATTGTTCATGTCTTAACACGTTCATCTTAAAGCATTAAGGAAAAGCGTCTCAGTATTTGTGTGACTGTAGTAAACATGAAGATAACAGAGAAGTTAAGATATTTTATGTCAATTCTGTTTTTCAGGAGTGTGGATCAGCTTTATGTTGGGGAACATTTCCCTCCCACTGCCTCCCCATTATTTTTGCTGCTTAGTTTATTCCTTGGGACGTGTGCAATGCTGGTGAAAGAAACTGGAGTCACTGTGTTTGGTGTGTGCTTGGTTTATGACTTCTTTTCCCTCTCCTACAATGGACTCAAATTGTAAGTAACTTGTTATGCTCATGGTGCTTTTACAGGTGTTTTCACATGTTGGTCTAAAATATGTATTATTATGATTATACAGCACTGGGGGAGATGGACTTGTCCTGCTGAATTTGATGGTACACTTTAGATAAATTTGGAGGGGCCCACGATTTCATTCCGTGGTTTTGGGTTTGTTTTGGATTTGTTGTTTGTTTTTGTTACTGTCTTGCTGCCTGATAGCTTTTGTTGGGTAAACTGACCAGATGTGAAGAATTGATCCCTAAAATGCTGAATTTACCCTGGCAAGACTAACATTTATTTTTAGTGTGGGAGTTCTGACTGAAGCATCAACATCTTAAAATTTCTCTGGCTTAACTCCTTCCATTCACAATGTCTGCTTGATTATTCGGTCACAGTGCCATGGGTTTAGAAATATTGTATGATGCTTAGTAGTAAAAACAGGTTTGATATTTTTCTGTCCTTTCAGAATGGAAAAAGAGGGAAAATACCCATCCAATTCTGGTTGGAATAATTAGCAGCTCTCAGAAGTCACTGTAGAAAAATTAAATACTTTGAAGGTTGCCCCCCACACCCACTTAGTGTCACAAATAACTATGATATTTTCCATCTCCGTTCAAAGTCAGAAGTCTTGTTTTATTAGAAGCTGTTTTTTATCTGTTTCTCTCCCAAAACATCCCTGGTACAGATCTGTGAGTGAATGTAAGAGCTCAGAATGGGAGGTCTCACTCCTCATATGGTTTCATGTGTTTCCACTGGTGCTGCCCCACCAGCTCTGGAACCTGTCACACCCTACATGAGCTTGTGTGTACCTGGGTTATGAAAAGGACACTGAATTTGTGTTTCTGCAGTGAATTAAATGAACAGAGCTGGTGCAAGGTGAGAGCAGCATCTGCGGGGAGAAGGAGGACTCTCAGGAGCATCCTGGCTTCCCTCCCTTTGTGGCCCTTTCTCTGGGCCCTAATGGGGACAGACCACGTTTCAGACCTGCCCTCTGTCAGCAATAGCAATCAGCAGGCAGGTACAATGGATCGGCAGGGGATTCCTCCTCTTTTCACTGGATAAGTAGTTCTTAGTGGTGTGACTGGTGGGCAAGCAGCCAGGGAGATTTCTGGGCACTGACAGCCAGCTTGCTTGTTAGCACTTGCGTTTACACCCTGACAGGCGTGTTTCAGGCCCTGCCTGGCTAAAGGGAATACAACTGTTAATTAACTGGAGGGAAATCTGTGCTTTCCTCCTCCCTCCTTTCCTCAGTCTCCCCCTTCCCATAGGCCCGCATTCCAGGGGGCCTCCTCAAGCTGTTTTTTTGTTTCAGTGGCGGCCAGTTCCCCAGATGTGGCACTGTTTAGCTTGTAGGAATGAAGCTCTCTAGTCCAGACGTGCTGTATTTTCATATCTCCTCTGGTTGTATGTATTGTGCATTTATCTATCTGCTTGTGATGCTCAAGATTTTACGACTGCATTTGACTTTAAGGGGCAGCAGAAAACAAACAGCCTTCTATGTGCTGCTGAAAGCTTACCTGCTCCTTCTTCCAACCTTGCTGTTTAAAAGTGGTGGAACATCATTTGTTTTCTGGAGCAAAAAATTAGGAGTGCTTCCCATCTTAACAGAGGTCCAGAGAACAGCTGGATACAGGAGTGCTCAACTTCTGTTGCTGTAGTCCCAGATCTAGGTAGGAGCTAATAAATGCTGTCCTCTCAGCACACAACAGCTTTGTTTTGGATTAAAGAATGCCGTCTGTTGTAGTTTGACACCGTGTTGTGCCGATTTCATAGCGCTCAACCCTTCGCTAAGTAAAAGCGCAAAGAATCAAAAGTCCTTCAATCCTTTTCTTTCCCCTTTCCCTTCTTTTTCTCCCTTTTCTCAGGAGAAACGGGGGCATTCACCAGAGGCCTGTCCGGCCGGCCGTGTCCCCTGGGTGCGGCTCGCCGCCGGTGCCGCTGTCCGGCCGGGAGAACGGGAAGCAGCAGCGCTTGGCTCACCGCGGCGCCTGGAGCTCCTGCCACCCCGAGGAGCAGCCCAGCGGGGGCCTGGCCGTGCCCAGCAGAGCCATCTGGGCCATTCGCAGGTACTGCTGCCTGCTCCTGCTCAACTCCAGTCTATTTTGCAGCTGCCTTTTGTTTTAGACGTTTTTATCCTGAAATTGCTGTGATTTTTCTTGTGCTACTGGAGAGGGAGGATGGGAGAAGGTGGAAGGAGGGTTAAGGGAGAGAAGAGAATATCTGAGGACTTGTTAGCTTTTTTGTTCTCTTTGATCCTTGTATTTGTCCCTGTTGTCCCTGATGGATAACATCATAGAATTGTTTAGGCTGGAAAAGACTTCTAAGATTATCAAGGCCAGCTATTACCTCAGCACTGCCAAGCCTGCTACTAAACCCTGTCCCTAAATGCCACATCTGCACATCTTTTAAATACCTTCAGTGACTCCACTGCTTCCCTGGGCAGTCTGTTGTTGACAACCCTTTCAGTGAAGTAAATATTCCTAATATCCAATTTAAAACATCCCTGGCACATCTTGAGGCTATTTCCTCTTGTCCTGTTGCTTGCTCCTTGGGAGAGACCGATGCCCACAACAGGGAGCAGGAGGTTATCAATATAAAAAAACATCTCCTGTCTTGTTTTGTCATCTTGTTCCTTGTTTCTTTTACTCCTCTTTCTTCCTACTGCTCCTTTCTCCCTCCTTTGCTTTATACTTTTTCCAGATGCCCTCCCTCTGCCCCCGCTTTTGGGAACATCCCTTTCTTACACAAGGGGAAAGCCTCTCTCTTCAGGAGAGGCTGCAGAGGCTGTGTTGGATGGAGAGCCCGTGCACGTGGGATGGCTTCAGAGTGAGCTCCTCCACGCTGCCAATTGGCATTTGCTTTTTTGGCAGCTGCCTCTTCAAGTGTTGTCAAGGATTTCTGCACATGGCAAATCAAGCCCTGCATGTACATAGCTGCTTTCTGTTTGAAAAGGGGCTCTCATGGTGGTGTAAGCTGCTCAGCTGCTCTCTTCTCAAGTGACTGGCTGTGTACAACACACTTGCAACAACTTGCTGTGTGAGGGTTAGCTGTGGGATGCCCAAAGTGGAGCTGGCTTGGTCCCAGTGGCTGAGAGGGAAGCACTCCTGTGAGAGTTGTGCTGTTGACATATTATATGAGATGAAGAACTCAAGACAATTTCTCCATTAAGATATATTGTTTAAAAAAAAAAAGGAAAAAAAAGGAAATCCTTGCCATAGAAAAAAAAGAAAGGAAAAATGAAGTTGCTGTCAAATCTGTAAGATTAATTATGCAATTTTTCCTTGTAATTCATATTTGTCTGACTTGTGTAGGTCTTCTTGCTTGGCAAAAGGATGGGGGGAAAAAGCTTTAAATATTTCAGAAGCTCCAAAATTGGTGGACAAATCTGGTACAGTGAAGTAGCTTTAGGTATCATATTTAGTCTACCAGATTACTAATTGTAAGGTTTTAATTAGAATAAAGTAGTAGTGCACTGATCTATACTTCTAAGTACTTGTAATGTGATCAAGTACGTTTCTATTTAATAATAATTTATTATACATCTTACTAGAGCTAACTGAAAAATGCAGGAAGATGTAATGGAGGAATTAAGGGAATTGGTCTAATTAGCAGTAACTGGAGCTAGTTATGTAAATTCTTGGTGCAGAGATATTTTTATTCTTTATTGTCACTTGCTCTTATATTCAGCTATCCAGTGAATATGTGGGTTGCAGTCCCAGTTGCCTTCAGGAGTAAGGAACGAGTTAGTCTGGAGGAAATTGTAGGTTTTATCACCACAGTTTATTGCAATTTTGGGGAACGTTGGCATATGCTACTGAAATGAGGTAACTAGAATCTCTTGTGGGTTGGATCCATCTCCCTGAGTTTTAAAACCTGAAAGAGGCTTGTGAGTGTATGTGCCTTTCCATGTGATATAAATGGGGAAGGACAGACAGGAACTTCCACCTTGTGGTTGGGGTAAGGCCTCACTGCTCTCACTGGGGTGTGCTGTGTGTCCTGTTGAAAACCAGTATCAGTGGCAGTCGTCACTCATACTCTTTTTCATGATTTGTTGAAGCCACTGGAAACTGGGATCTATTTTTTTACCTTTTTTTCTTTTTTAAATTGGTTTTGGTTCTGCCATGTCCTATGTGCCTCACACTCTGCATTGCTAAATGTGGTGCAGCCCATGAACACGTTTGAGCCACCTAATCACTCTGAAGGTTTTCAGCTGTATAAAAAGCTGGGGACTGCAGACTAAGCTTCTTGAAAAAGAGGACTCCACAATAGCTTGCATACTTTTGAAACTGAAATCTCTGTTTCTCTTTGGTGTCCTAGAAGCTCATTTTTATTGTGTCTGCTGGTGGGGAGACTCTTCCCTTGGAGTGGACAATAGACTGGAATTAATGCTGCTATTTTCCATGTATATGAATGGCTGCATAAGTTTTGTTGGTTTTTTTGTTTTGTTTGGGTTTTTTTTGGGTTTTTTTTGTGGTTTATTTTTATTTATGTACTTTATTATATATATTTTTTTTGCCAGGTTACAGAAGAAACAGGTGTACTTGGAGCTGTGCCCAACAGCATCACTTTAAATCTTGTGTTGTATGTGTAAAAGAGAGTGTGGGAGCTCACTACTCATTAGCATTGTGGAAACCAAGCCCAAAACCCCATTGATCCAGAATCCAATGAAATCCTAAAGGCTATAGCAGGGATAAATGTGATCTGATGACTAAACTGGCAGTGCTGTTGTTTCCTCTTAGAGTAGCAAGGGAAAGAAGATGGAAATGCTCTGCAGAATGTGGTGCATTCCAGGGATGTCTGTGCTGGCCCTAAGTTTGATAGACTGTGAGGAAAAACATGTTGAGGTCATAACACATCGTCCCTGTGCAGTGTGCGTGGTCAGGGTTTGAGCTGAAACAGATGCTGTCCTTCAGCATGAGGGAGGAGCAGAGGGAGAGGTGGAGGGAAAGCTCTGGCACACACAGTGTGGGACTCTGCTTGGCTTTTCCTTGCAGGCTGCTTCTATTTCCAATCCTTGGGTAGCTATGATTTTTTAATTTTTTTTTTTTTTTTTCATTTTTGACTAATACAATAGTATAGCACATTTCTGCTTAAACATTAAATTACTGTTCAAAAAGCAGAATTCTCAGCTGAATTTCTCTTCCTTCCCCTGGCCACACAGTGCAATGCTATGTCCTAGATTTGTAACTGATACAGGCAGAATGGTGTGACCTGTTTCCCAGATGTGGGCTTTCATGTGTGCAAACTTCACCTTTCTTGAATTTGTTAGAGGGTGTTTGATAGGAAAGTGGGAGTATGAAACTGCCTGGGTTATAGAAGTGTGAGGAAGACACTTTCTGTTAGATGTGGTACAACTTCATTAAATTTTGGTAAGTTGTTCCTAGTTGCACTTACACACCCTGGAGATCAGCAGTGGTTGCTTTCATGTGCAAAGTGCAGCAGCAAAAAGCAGTGTGAGCCTCTGAGAAAAGCAGTAAGGTAACTATTATTTCTGTTGTATGTTTGCCCCCTGACAAATAAGGCAGAAAGCCTGGGTTCTTGTCTCTGGCCTGAAAGTTCCTTGCTGTGCAACAGCAAAATAGCAAGTAAGTGTTAAAGGGCTTTGCAAACACCACAGCTAAAGCTGGTGGAGAAATTCCAGGACAGTTTGAGGTTCAGTCTGTGGTGAAAAAGGTCTGGAAGCCTAGCAGGCAAAATGCTTTTCTTTTCTAGGAAAGCAAAATGAGTAGTCTGGAACATTAAGCAATAGAGCCAGCCTAGGCTTTTCCTTCCTCTCTTACTGGTGATGTCCTCAGGGTTGTGAGATTTTCCAATAAAGGATCAAGCTCCTAGTCTGTGATGCTCTGAGCAAAGGTTGGTGTTTTCTCTGTGTGAAAGCAGAGAAAAGGAAGTGCTGCATTGTTACTGGCTATAGGCTGAATTCTTTTTTTCCTTAATTGATATTTAAAATGGAATTGAGAATAGGACAACACAAGTTTGCTCCAAAAGACAAGTAAGGCCCTGAGTCCCAAGGCCTAGGGAGGCACAGTGTGTGCTGAAGGGTGGCTGATTAGGTCATTGCTCTCCTGGGATCTGTGGGATGCTGCTTCTGTGGCAAGTTTTCTTAATTCTAGCAGGTTTGCTGAGGTTCTGCCATTCTTGCTATTTAGTAAGGTTAAGTTATGAATGAAGTTTGGCTGCCTCTGGGGAGGTGGATTGCAGAGGTGGATTTGGCCTGTGGTTTATTCTTCTCTGAACTCAGTTCTTAAGATGGTTTTTCCATTGTGAGTCTGAGCAATAGCTCTCTCTACTGCTGTGTCCATGCAGTCTGTGTAGGAAATGTTGAGTGAACCTTTCTGAAGGCCATGAATTCCCCTGCAGTCAGTGACAGTATTTGTTGTCATGCACAGATGGTACCTGAGGCCACCAGAAGGCTCTGCTAGAATCTAGAAACATGTCAGATGTGGGTGCCCCTATGCTTACAGCTTTGGATCCAGCCGAGGATTCGCGCACTCTGGCCTGCAACTGTCTTCCAGAGAACCCTTGTGTAATCTTGGGAAAATAATTACATCTCTCTGTTCCCATGGCATGTGCTGGAAGATGAGGCGCAGTAATGCATGCTGTTTTTCCACCTCAATTTGTGTGATGTGCTGGTTGTCTTCTGTCCCCCTCCCAAAAAAGAAACAAAGCCAAGGGTTCTCTCTTAGGCATGCCTGTACCATCATGCGTCTCAATTTTTGAAATCTTCAAGTGCTGTTTCAGTGCAAGTAACTGAACTCGTTGCTTGCAGACTGAAGTTTAGTTAAGAACAAGTTAAGTGCTTTGGTATGGTGATGACTAAGGTTGCATGCATGCAGAAAAAGACTTCTTTAGACCTCATTGTGCTGCAAAGATATGCGCTCGCCAGGTAAGAAAGATTTGCCTTCGTTTTGGCCTCCTTGTATGTTTTTTTGTGACAGTCTTTGGTTACACTATCACATGGCTTTTTCTTTTTTGCACAATCTCTGCTCGATTCATTGCCCAGAATGGATGGTGCTCACTTAATGAGTAACTATTCGATATTTTGTTTCTTCCTGGTCCGGAGCATTGCCTCATGCCCTATTTACTTCATGCTATTCAAGTCCTGCTCTTGTCTTGTCAAGAGACAGATTTACAGCTTCTCAGTAATTCCTCTGTGTACAGGCTACCAAGTGCTGGTATTTCCTTGCAGTGTGTTACTTAGGTCTGTAATCTTCTAAAGTACTTTTGGCATTGTTGTGGATGTGTAACTTCCTTTACTGTTCAGAACAAACAAAGTGAATAGCCAGAAATTTTGTAGAGGGGAACCACATGGATGTTAAGAGTCTAATTCACCTTTGTATTTACTTCATGGACATCTGCTGGTTGAGCATGCAGACTACCTGGTAGCAGCAGTAGACTGTGCTCTATAGGAGTCATTATTGAGAGGTGAGGGACCTTTTCCTTTAGATATTTGCAGACAGAGGTGGCAGAATGATAGGATGTTCCCTTCCAGACTCGGAGAGGAATGAACCCAGCCCAGCATGTGCAGCTTCTTCTGGCAGCCCTTGCCTTCCTCTCTCCCCAGCTGGTTGTCCTGCCTCATCTGCTGCAGGCTGTCCTCATCTTTTCTCTTGTTTGCTTTTTTTTTTTTAGTCATTTAATTGCTTCCAGTCTTTGCTCTCAGGCTTTGCCTTTTGGATCTTGCTCCTTTCCTCAAGAGCTACTGTGTTAGTCTCACTGCCAGGGTCCCTCCTGTACTCCTGTCCCCTAATTCCTTGCCAAGCCAATTCAAGGGCCCTGATCTGTGTCCTTGTACTGCCTCTTGCATCCTCCACGTGCTCCCCACTCCTCCCATCTCTCTGGTTCAATCTTCTGCCGTGGGAGCTTTGCCCAGCATGGGGGCAAGGTCCCTCTGGATTCTTTCAGCTTTCAGCATTCACTGTCCTTGCTTATCTCCTCCTCCCCTCTGCGTGGCTTTCTGCTCCACAGGCTGCAAACCCCAGTTTCTTTTTGATCTCATCTCTCCAGCTTTGGGGGTTCAGCTCTCCTCTGCCCTATAACTAACTCGGGAGTTTTCCCTCTGCTCGCTGCCTGGGTTCCAGGAGGAGGGAGCGTGGAGAGCCAGGCAGAAGGCAGGAGCCTGCTCTGGTGCTTGGGGTGGCGTGGAGCCACAGCTGATCTCACTCTTGGCTTCCTTGTGGCTGGAAAAGCAGGCACTTGTGCATGCACTTGTTTGAATAGAAGAGGGCTGGTTTTCGATTTTACACCCTTTGTTGGATCTGTGTTTCAGCCACTGTTCTGAATAGCACTTTTCTTGCAGTACAGAAAAACAGCTCTCTCCCTATTAAAGTACTTCCTAGAAGGAAGAGGAAAGTAAATAATTTCTCCTGGGCTATTTATATGCGACAGTACTAAGAGGCCCTGTTTATTTCAGTAAGCAGCAAATAAACTGAGTAGTTTGCCTTCATGTACATTGAATGTCAGAAAAAAGGGACAAGACTGAGTCTGATGTTATTTTTCTTAGCTGATGATGACTTAGCTTTTTTGGGTTTTTTCCTTTCTAGAAAAGATTATTTAGTCTTTCAAAAGTTCTTTGGACCTTGATTTAGTTCATGAAAATCCATTTTTGTGGAAATTGTGCCTGGGACAAAGAATGGTGCTGCACAAAACAGAATCAGGAGGAAAAGTTAATGACTGGTCTTGATGCTTTTGGGTTTCTTTTTTCCCCATCTTCTGACAGATGCTGATCGCTTATTCATTCGTGTGCAGAGGGAGAAGGTTCTTTTCTCTCATTAATGGGAATTGCATTTAAGCCCTGCAGTTGCAGTCACTTCATTGTACGTCAGCCTCTTCTGTTCCCTGTGCTGCTAATTGGAAATCCCCAATTTGTAGGTGCAGCCTGTGTGTCCCAGAGATGACTCACAGGAGTTTCTGTTCATTCCCTTTACTTCACAGGACTGCCTTTCCATTCACAGTTCATGGCAGTCTCATTAAAGCAGTGTTTGAAACAGCAGTGTGCCCGTGCTCATTGGCTTTCTCTGAAAGCCCTGTAAACCAGTGTTGAAGAATTAACAGCGGCTGAGAAACAGGAACAAACCCTAATGGCCTGCCAGGTCACTTTCCTTGCAGTAAATCTGGGTTAGTTTGGCACAGAACAGTATTTCAGTCACCCAGGAAATAACAAAAAAACCCCAACCACAACACCTGAAGATGGATGACACCGAGACTTGCAGGTGTTTCCCTGGGTAGCAAATCTAATGGAACTATTTCTCTCTTACACTTTGACTTCCAGACACATTTTTTGACATCCTTGTGGAAACTTTTAGGCTGTTCTCAGGAGTAAAGGACTCAGCTGTAACTACCCATTAATGACTGGTGCTTTCCAAGCTGGTCCATGTCTCCTCTGTGAACCTGGTAATCACAGAATGTATTAAGGGAGGGACAGCAGACTCTCAGGACTAAGTTACTTGGTTTTAAGTGTTCACAGGCTGATACAAGCAATCATTTTCTCAAAACCACAAGGACACCAATCTCATCAAGTGTGACTTTAGGTGGATGGTTTCATTTGTGTGATAAGTGTTAGTTTGATTTTTTTAATATGAAGTAGCTGTTGAGATTTAATATTTGGTTTAAAAAGTCTAAAAAAAATAAAATCTGCTAGCATGTGTAATGTTTCTCCCATCCTCCCTGTAGGCTTTCCAAGATGAACAGATTCTTCCCTGACTAGAAACTTAATCTTCAACTTAATCTAAAGCAGAGTATTAAATCCTCTTTCACATTTCTAATGCAGTTATCCCAATATTCTTTTCCAACGAGTGCATTAGAAACCTTAATCTTCTACTTGGCTTGGAAATGCTGGAACACACTTTTCTCTCTTGATCTTTGAAATGCAGATTTTTTGTTTCTATTCTTTTAAGCAATTTCTAGAATGTGAATATCCAGGAAACTGCGGCGCAAAAGGGACTCTTGTAAATGCATTCCACATTCCCAAACATCCGTGCTATAATTCAGATATTGGCCAAAGTAAGCCATGAAAGGCAAGGTTTGTGCTTGGGCTGTTGGAATGTTGCTGTGGAGTGTTTGCTTTCCAGGTCTGATAGGTCTTGCAGCATCTGGTGACACCCTGCTTTGCCTTACAAATTCTCATTGCCTGCCACAACTGATCACAGAGTGGTTTAAATGATAATCTTCCACTGGAATATGCTGTGGTGGTGGTTTTGATTTTTGTTTTTTTTAACCTTCTTTCTAAAAGTTAGGATTGGTTGTCTTAAGAAAATATCCTTCTTTTGCCATGTGGATAATGCAGCTGTTCCCTCTGTTTAAAGCTTTGGTTGGCAGCATATTTACTGTAGGTCCTTTGCTCAGGCTGCAGGCTGAAGTCTGCTCAAGTCTCTCCTTTTGTGACCTGTGAAATCCCTTGGTTTTGCAAATCAGCTCTGGTATGAGGAAATATCAAACATAAAATTATTACTTGAAACTAACTGTGGTTGAACTTTGGTTGTGCTAGTATAAAAAGTGTGGAAAAAAGTACAGTTCCATTTAATCTGTGAAAGGTACCAACAAATCCTCTGGGTGTTCTTCTAAAGAGGAAAATTAGCAGGAAAAGCTGGACAAGAAAGTTTTTCATTGATTGTTCAAAATAAAATTCAGGGAAAGAGCAATTATCAGTTAGAGGTGGCAGGGAGATGGAACATTGCCTTTATATCCTTCCCATAAAACACAGCTTTATCCTGTCATACACACACATACAGTTCCTTCAAGACCATGCTAGGAATTTCTGTAGGGACCAAGCTGGTATAAAATTATGGCTTTGGGTTCTCTTGGAATATTTTGGTGCTAGGTGAGTTAATTGCATTTACCATAATCTCTGCCTAATCTCATGACAGCAGCTTGTATGACTGCACCTGTGAGTTGTCTGTAAAAATTTGAAGCAGAGATGTTTCTTCTGTTTTCTGGTAGTAAACTCAATTAATTTGTTGTTGTTCTCCCTCTTCTCCCCTATTCTCTCCACTGTTAATTATGTCACATACATTTCAGCAGATGAATTGCTTACAGTACAAATGTTTTTGGTAAAAGCATCAGGAATTTTAATTTTAGAAAGCTGCTACCTGGTCTGTGGTCTAAATGGCTGCTAATGCTAGTCTTTCTAATCAATCTCTTATGGTCAGCATTCCTTTGCTGATCTTGGCTGGCATACTGTGGATTCACTGTCATGACCCTGCCTGTGGTCCTGACTGGCATCTCCATCATGGAATTACTATGGAAAATGAAATTCCTTCATTCATTGCCCATACAAGCTTTTGGAGATGATGGATAGCTTTCCACCCAGAAGGTATTTGTTCATGCATTTGGTCTAGTGCTATACATCAATATAAATAGAGGAATTTTTGAATATATTTCTTGAAGGGAAAAAAACCAACAAGACAACAAATAATTCATTTTAGTTTAAGTCAGGATTTGTCTGTTGAACTCCCATCAGTATATTTAACATAATAGAAGAATATATCAAACCAGACTAGCTCTCTGTTCTGACCATGGCCATTACTGGATGCTTACTGAGAAGAGAAAAATGGGCATGGGGCCAGGACAGGGTTATCTTTCCTTACTGTGGCTGCTGAGCATGTGCCAGGCATTGATTTAGAGCCCATGGATCTGGATGCTGTATCTGGAGCACTGTGTTTAAGACTCTCTGTGGACCTGTACTCTGTGGAGTTGCCTCATTTCCTTTTTAGAATCCTTCTCTCCTCTGACTTTGAGGGTCTCTTGTTGCTGTGAGTTCTGTGATTTTAATTGCACACCATATAAAGGAATCCTTTTGTTTGCTTGAAATGTGATAATTTCATTGGGAGCCCTTTGACTTCGTGTGATAAGAAGTAGAAAGTAATTTTGCTGGTTCCCTTCCTCAGGCCCTTCGTAATTTTATAGTATTTCTATGTGCACTCCCTTCCCAGGGTGGAGAGCCCTGTTCTCTTGACTCTCTCCTCACACAGACACCATTCCATGTGTCTGATGAGCCTTATTACCCTTTTCTGTACCTCTTCAATTTCTATTAGATCCTTTGGGAAATGGGCAGAGGAAGGGAAGGTCTCAGAATATCACGCAGTACCCCAGATGCTGGGACTTGGATTTTTATTTATTACATTATTACTTCTGATTTTCACAAGCTGCATTTTTTTTTTTTTGTGCTGATTTATGGCATCACTTTTTTTTTTATTGTTTATTCTTTTGTTTTGACTGGAGTACGCTCAGGTAATATGTACAGTAAAAATCAGAATGGAAAAATCTGAGTATATTTATTTTATTGCTGTGTTTTCTATTGTGTGTACTGGCTTTGGCTGCATCTGCCTGGCCTGTTCCCCATTACAAGGGAATGGCTGGGCTGAGATGCTGAACTGAGCTAAGAGGAGCCAGGATGATTTTGGGGCCAGAGATGACACCATCAAAGTCTGTAGCCGCTGTATCTGGTTACCTAAGTTACCTAAATGTGGGTTTACAATATATCCTTCCCTTCTTAACTGCTGTTTGGGGACCAGTAATATCTCAAAGAAACCTTGGGCAAGGCTTGTGGGCTGAGTTGAAGGGCAGAATCCCCTCGTGTCTATGTTCTATCAGTCAGGGAGAAGCATTACCTCTCTAAACCAAAGGGCAGAAAGTTTGAGCATTTTCCCAAATTCACAAACATAAAGTCTGACATAAAGCAGAGTCTTAATCCAGAATTTCCCAAATCTTAAGCAGATCCACCTCAACAGAAGTCTTCCTCCCAGTAAACTGACAATTTCTTTCTTAAAATTTGCTGAAAGGATAGAGCCCCCCTTTTGTTCTCTGCTTTCCTGGAAGCTTAAAGCTTCAGCATTTGTCACTTTTGAGTGCTAAGATCTAGACAGTGCAAGCCATGAGAGCTGCTGTCCTAGGGCTTTCATGTCACTATTTGTTGCATTATTTACTTTGATCTGATTTGGCCTCTTGACTCCATCAAAAGCGCCTTTCAATGTGAATTAATTAAGAGAACTGTATTTTCTCCCTTCAATTGCCTTTAAAAGCAAAATGCTCCCAGGTGGCATTAAGGAAGGAGAGAAGTGGGTTTTTTCTCTGCACAAGCCATGCTTTTGTCATGGGCTAAAGGATTTCTCTGCCTTCCCTTACACTTTGGGAGTTTGGTGATTTTATGGATTGAAGGTGCTTTTTCCTGGGAGTTTGGAAATGCCAGAACCAAATGAAAGCCCCTCAGTGGCCTACCAGCCCAAATGAGCAGCTTTCTCATAACGAAGATGACTTTAATATTGCAGCAGAACACTCAGTTAATTATGAGGTGTGAATAAGGAATATGTTTCACAGTGCCTTGGCAATTTTCTGAGTTCACTGATCCGTAAACAAGATTATTCCCTAATAGTCCTTCATCTCTGCCATTATTGCACAAGGATATTCAACTTTAAATTAAATTAAAAATTATCATCGTTAAAGTTAGTTGAGCCATGGCTAATCTTTTGAGAATGTTTCCAGGATTAACTATTTTAGATTTGCTCAGTTATTTGGGGAAGAGAGATTTTTTTTTGTCGTTCTTCCTGTGCCATTTTTATAAAGACCACACTGTAGCAGCCTTCTGCTGGGAAATGTGAATTAGACCAGTTTTTCTTTCTTTCTTTTCAAAGTCCATGACACTTCAGGCAGCTGATGTTTTAGGGGGGGAAGTGCTTCTTCAAGGTACATGGTAATTTTTTTACAGTTCTTTCAGCTTTTACTAACCCAAGAGCAAGGGACTAAATTTGATTCCTGACTGCCAGCTGTCCAGCCCAGCTCTGTCTGTGGCCCTCAGCCTGTTTGGATGGGATGGAAATGACACAGGCTGTTGGTGCAGAGCTGTCACACAGTTTGTGATCTCTCTGGATTATGCAGAGCTGCGACTCCTTGAAGGAATTTTTACCATTACTTGAGTGTCACTGTAGATTTTTAAGGTCAAGAGGGGCCATTAATGATCATCTAATATGAATTAGAGCATGGTGCAAGAGACAGAGCTCCATGTACGAATTACTGCAGGAAGCCTGCATTTCTCATTTCTCTGTGAGCTGTCACACATCTGTCAGCAGCCCTGACTTTAAAGACTTGATGTGAGGGAGTATTTGAAATAATCCTTAGGTGGATGGTTGCAGCAGTTGTGCTATTCTCACTGTTAAAAATGTGCCTATTTCTGGTCTGATCTATCTAATTTCAGCTGCCAAGCACTGCATCTCATTATGTCTTTTTCCAGTAGATTAAACAGGGCTCTCCTTGCTGAAAGTTTTGCAGTCTGTGATTGTTGTCTTACCGTTCTTCCAGACACACAAAGGCTGGGCTTCCTCTGGGTGCATGTACTCCGCAGTTGCTGTTGTGATGCAGTTTATGTATTTGGACTGGAACAAGTCTCACATTAGATAGCTGGGTCCTGCTAATCACATGTCTGCACTGGCATGCAGATCAGAGTGGATGAAGCGAGCTTTCTAAGCATTTGCCAATCTTAGTTTGTTTTTTTAAGTTTTTTCATTTGGATGTCATGCTAAACAGTTGGAAAGCAGTAAAAGAGTTATGTTTTGCAGCGCAAAATTGACATATTGTAAAAGCTTTGTTGAGTAAAACCAACTGGATTAGAGTAAAATTAGCGTATCTTTGATAATAAATCCCTGTGGAGCAAGAACAAGCTCTTTCCATGTGCTTCCTGTGTTTTTAGCACAACAGTGTTTCAATCTTAATTGGAAAATTAGTCATATGAGGAGGTGCACTTGATCTTGCATCTGCACACACAGATGACATTTGGATGGTGTGCTGCTCCTGATCTTAGGAGCGCTGCCACGCATCAGCAAGCGCAAGTGCTCCAAGTCTGGAAATGACATTTTGTCTGGAAGGGCTGAGAGCGAACATGTGGTCTTTGAAATGCAGCACTGAGCCCCTGCTCACAGTGGTAAACTTGGAGGAAAAGGAGTGGAGAAAATTTGGAATGATCATCCCTTTTAACACAAGACTGTCCCTCACAAAATAGTTCCTAGCAGGTTTTACATTGAATTTACTTTTAGAAACCAGAAAATAGATAGATTGATACTTTTATTTCATATCCAATATGTTTTATAATCAGGAAGTGTAATTTCAGAGGGGAAAAATGCCTTCTGCTGAATTGCTGGTGGCCTTACCTAGAGTGTGTCAGGAAAGCAGGGATGTCAGGTGTTGACTTACACAGATGATGCTTTATTTGTGAGATTCAGTTAGATTAAAGTGCAAAGTAATACGAATAATTTGGCTTCAGGTTCAGTGTTTAAGAATGCATAAGACCAGAATATCTGCATTATGCCTTTACACCAGCAGAGACTGTGACCCAGCTGTCAGACTACGCTGTGGTTACCATTATCTTTTACATAATGATTTTTCATATTCTCATATTTGATTTTTTTTTTTAAGCATCTGTCATTACCTCTCCAGAAACCCCTTACAAATTAGAGGTGCATCTTGCATAACTGAAGAGCAATTATTGTTCCATTACCAAGTAATGAAGTGCACACTTATATAAAAAGAACGATGACTCAAGATTTGATAAAGTTCAGTAAGATTCTTAAGATAATTTCTGGAAGTGTTTTTTGCCTTCAAAGCTTGTATTTCAATAGGTGGCAGATCTTATATTTAGTATCTTACTTAAAAGGGTATTAAGGAAGAAAAAACATATCTGAGAGCTTGAAAAAGGGAGCTGTTTTCATATCAAACTCAAGGCAGATGTTTTGACAAAAGATGTCCCCCTGCCATGGGAGGACAGGAGGGTTTGTGATTACTGATGTTGATTTAGTGTGGTGATTCATTGTGTTCTTGTCCCCCTGGTAATTTTGTCAGGACACGAAGGAAGCTTCAGGGAAAACAGGAGTCCTGGGAATTCAGTATGGTGTGGTCATCCCCCAGGTTATGTTTGGAGACAGCTTTAGTTTTCACAGAATCATTAAGGTTAAAAAGGACCCTCAAGATCAGAGAGTCCAACCATTAATCCAGCACCACCGTGCTCACCATTAAACTATAGCCCCACAGTGTTTTTGAACACTTCTTGGGCAGCCTGTTCCAATGCCTGACCACACTTTCAGTGAAGAAATTTTTCCTAATATTCAATCTGAACCTTCTCTGGCACAACCTGAGGGCATTTCCTGTTGCCTTATCACTTGTTACCTGGGAGAAGAGACCGACCCCCAGCTCAGTACAACCTGCTCTCAGCTCTGCAGGGCTTCTTGTGACCCAAGGGCAGGACCCAGCCCTGCTTGGACTTGTTGTGTCTCACACAGCTGGCCTCAGCTCATTGACCCAGCCTGTCCTGATCCCTCTGCAGAGCCTTCCTGCCCTCGTAGGTCAATACTCCCTCCTAGCTTGGTGTTGTCTGTAAATTGACAGAGGGAGCACTCAATTCCCTTGTCCAGGTCATTGATAAAGGTATTAAACAGAGCTGGCCCAGACACTGGGCCCTGGGAACACCACCAGTGACCAGTCCTCAGCTGAATAGAACTCCATTCACCAGCAGTCTCTGGGCCTGGCCATCAGCCAGATTTTTACCCCACAAACATCGCACCTGTCCAAACCATAGGCTGTCAGTATCTCCAGAGAAATGCTCTGGGGAGACAGTGTCAAAGGATTTAGCAAAGCCTCTTCCGCTGGATAGCGTGTCAGGGCTCTTGGGGGAGTCCAGATGGTGCTCCCAGGGCCTGCTTTTGAGATGTGGGATTGCCTGTGCAATCACTTGCAGGGTAATGCCCTCTGCCAGTTAGGAATTTTCTTCTCTTCTCTTCACCCCAAACACTGAGGTACTTAAGCAGGAAATTATTTTGAATATTTAGGTCCTTGTGTTTAATGCTTTTTTGAGTAGAGCTTAGTGTGACGATCACAGTCTGCTAATCCCTCTAGCAGAGCCCCCCAGTAAGTGGGACACATAATCATGATGATTACTGGGTCATTGCAGCAGAACAGCTGGTGTAGATTGCTGTAGTTCTGTTCCTGTTCAGCACAGACGAGGTTTCCACATCTCCAGTATCCTCATTATAAGGCTGCAAGCTTAGGGAATGGGATGGTTGGCAGTGCAGATCTCACCAGCTCGCTGAACCTGCCTCTTGAGATTCTTCTCACCTTCTTAAACTAAGCTTGGTGAATTTTAGATCATTGGTTTTAAAGGCCTTTCCCAATTGGTTAATGCTAATTTTCTTGGGCTGCTTCTCTGATGGGACTTGCTATGGCTTTAGCAAAAAGGGAGATACACTCTCTGATTCAGTAAAAGGAAAAAAGCCCCAAACCTAACAAAACCAAGATAATCCAGAAGATAATCTGTATTAAGGAAGTCAAACAGTCACTTTTATCAAATGAACATCAGGTGGTAAGGGACTATTTGGCTTATCAGACATAAAACCTCTTATCATGCACAGGCAATTATGTAATTCCTTTCACAGACTAGCTCAGTGCTGTGTGTGTCCAGTTGGATTGTCTCCAAGGCTCCCCTTTGAAGGCTATTTGTATGACAAGCTTGCCTGGAAAGCTTTCCTTCCCTTGCCTAAAGGCCTCAATAGCCAATTCTTGCCCTCTTGATTATTATGTTTGTGCATCTCTTTTATCCTCCTTCCTTTTCCTGCCTGTGTGTTAATGTGTGGGCACACAGAACTAGAGAGACTGTCGAGGTACAAAACTGAGGTTAAAGTTTGAGGATACAACAGCAAATCTTTATTTCATAAGTGTTTCTGGGGAGGGGACACAGGATTGCCATTTCTTGTTACTAAATAACATACTGAATAACATTTACTGGCTTTGTCTAGGCAGGTTTTGTGACAATGGCTGACACTCTCCAGAGAAGTTGCCTTTGCTTTTGCCAAAGAGAAGTGCATGTTTGCAGTGTTTGTTTTCATTCTTATTTCACTTTGGTCAAGTGCCATGACAATCTCAGCAGTTTCAGAAACTTAAGCTTTTCATTCTAACTTGCAACCATTTTGAGAAAGCATAGAACAAAAAACATCAGCAACTGCAAATGTGAGGCATGAATAAAATGCCTTCAGGATCCCCACCAGATATGTTTAAGGTAATTTTATAGGTGAGTGAAACACTAGAGAGAGCCTCCTGCTTCATCTTGGTAACTGGCATGCAGGAAAAATGAAGTTGAACTATTTTGTATAGTGGCTTGTGCTTACGACTTGCTGTACACCAGTGCAAAACACATCTAAGTGAGATGAGAACTGAAACTTAAAACTGGACCAAAATGTAAATATCAACACTTTCCCCACATGTTAGTGAAGAAATTGCTGCTTCTTCTTTTCTTCTGGACCCCCAGAGGCTTTAGTTCCCATTCTATCAGGCTTTTTGGATTCCCCAGCTCCCTTTCCGTAAGTG
This sequence comes from Pseudopodoces humilis, assembly GCF_049639895.1. Taxonomy (NCBI): domain Eukaryota; kingdom Metazoa; phylum Chordata; class Aves; order Passeriformes; family Paridae; genus Pseudopodoces; species Pseudopodoces humilis. The sequence continues at coordinate 18,004,923 of NC_142204.1, forward strand.
TGATAGACAGGCTTCCTTTGCCATGCCGATGGGATACTGCTCACCTGTTATGTCAGTCTGAAGGACTGTGAAAATGATTTAGCCTGTAACATTTAGAGATAAAATTTAGAGATAACAAAATCATAGTTTAAGAAAAAGACCATTGTCTTTCCTTTCCTGCTAGTGTATTTCTGTATCCCAGAGGGTTGTCTTCCCAGAGAGACATCTGCCTTTCTTCTGTCTTTGCCATGGATTTCTATCCACAATGTCCCATAGAAAGATTGCCTGTTACTGGACAAGAGTGATGTGCTCCTTTTTGGCTGGACAGTCTGAAAGGGATGCTAAATCTCCACGGGAAGGGCGGGCACTTCTTTCATCTCTGTCCCCCTTGGAAGATGTGCAGACACAGTCATCCTCACGCTCAGCCCAGCCCCAGGGCTGACTGACTTTTCTTCAGCCATGAGGTGAAGCTGGGGTCTTTCCTTGGCTGCAGCTGGCCTCCATGGATATGTGAGACAATACAGCAACTGCTGTGGGATGCTGTTGGATGGGCTGGAGTTCAGGTTGCTGCAGGGTGAGAGAAGTCCTCTGTGGGCTGGGTTGTTCTGTCCGTCAGCTACTGAGCATCAGCTTCAGGTGAGTGGCTCTCCAGCTCTAAGAGGCACCCATCACTCAGCAATGGTACCAACTCCTTTTTAGCTAAAGGAAAAAAATGCCAGAGAGGAAATAACTTGGGAGCTGCATCTGTTAGTGGTCTGAAGTGTTTTTGGATCAGAGGAGACAAAAACTTTCTGCATGAGCTTGGATGTGTGGTGCTCAGCTCCCTCACCATGCTCTGACAGCAGAGTGATATGAAGGCATTTGACACCTTTCAGTATTGGCATCAGGGGGAGACTCAGTCGTCTTAACACCTCCTAGCAGTTGGGTAAGTAATTTCCTGAGAGCAGAAGAAGGAATGTTGTCCTTCCCTCTCCCTGGCAGGCTTTGGGAGGTGAATTCCTTTGTTTTGGAAACGAATTTGATCTGAAAACATTCTTTTCTGTAACAAAAATAGACTCTATGGTACAGTCTCTCGACCTGATGTGAAGACTGAGCACTTCTGTTGCAAGGAGGAGCCTTTGGTGTCAGGCAGTAAATGACTTCAATTTGGATGCCACACTATCTGCTCTGAGTAACAGCCATGGTGCCAGTTACGTATTGAGGTCCAAAGAGCTGAAAATGTACAAGTGTGAGTGGTTACAGATTTCTCGTTCACTCTTCTTGTCTTCTGGTTCAGTAAAATTTAGTATATGGAGCTCTTCATGTTAAGAAACAGAACTCAAGCAGCTCTGCTCCCCACTTTCACCTGCTTTATTCCTCCTTCCTGGCCACGTGCTATGCTCGCTCTGGGTGGTTCAAGTGGATAGAACCTTTGCTTAGGATGTGTGCCAGCCTCCTGGATAGAGAATCACAATGTTCCCTGACCTGCTGCCTTCAGGAAAGGGTTGTTGTTCTGCTGAACTCACAGCTTTGCAGGTTGCCTTTTCTGCCTGCAGGAGTGCTGAGCAGTCACCAAGACCTGCTTCTGGGGTTTTCTTTAAGGGAAATAACAATGACAAAAGCAGCAAATTATATTTGATGTGAACCAGCCCCTTTATTTTCCCTTCTGGCTCTGCCATGGTGGTAAGGATGTATTTAGGGCTTTCCTAACCTTAGTTCACTCTGGTTAATGTGCTGGTGTATTATAAAGTAATGAGTGTGTAAAATTCGGTAGAAATAAAATTGTCCCTTTAGTTCTACTTCTTTTGTCCACAAACTTGTTAAGCAAATGGATGTGTATTTATGGATTAGGTATTATCATCCCAGAAGACATTAAGAAATTAATACACACAGACCATGTTGCAAATTGCATTTAAATAGCTATTGCTTTATTTTGCCACACTTGAGTGGGAAATCATGCTGCAGAGAGGAATAATGGCTGCGTGATAAATCTCAAAAGAAGTGCAGATGAGGCGTCCTTGTAATGAGAGATGATAATTAGCAACTGCTTTGTTTGGGATGGTGTGGATGGTGTATTTGGATGCAGCAATTGTGTAGGTGTGGTGAGAAAGCAGAGGAGGGCCAGGAGTGAGAAAGTCGACTCTTGAATCACCATTTTCAATCTCAACCAACTTAATGTTGCATAATACGAGCACAGTCTAGCAAACGCACTGCCAAGAGATAAAATGCTGGGTTTTACTCTTCCTCCTGCATGTCTCTGCCCTCCCAGCATCCCCTCTGCTGTTCTCTGCAGCACCCTTTCTCTGAGATGGTTGGTATGTTGCCAAATCTTTTTTGTCCCTTTGTTTTGGTGGGGAAGTTTTCCTTGCTGTGAAAAAAAAGATCCTGCCTTACTCCCTTCTTCTTGCTGTGTGAGTTTTAATTAATGTTTTTGCAAAGCATGTTAAGATCCTTGAATAGCAGTGTGGTTTTGGCAGTGGTTCAGTCTCCTAGAGAAAAGTATTTGCCTTGGAGTTTAGGAAAAAAAAATAATCAAACAGGTTTTTAGGTTTAGAAAAAGGTAAAAAACCTGAACTCGATGGGGTAAAAACTCCCTGCTTTTCTTTAGCTCATGCAATCTGAAACTTAAGTCTCATAAAAGCATATTTTTTTTAGTAAGTGGAGTCGGGTGTCTTTCTTCCTGAAGGTGGGAGTTATCCCTATTGAAATCTTAGGAACAATGTTCATATTGCACTAGTTTATTTCCAAAACAGTATTTCCTTACACAGCCTTCCCGTTCTCTAGTCTCATGATAGAAATTAAAAGGAAACTTCAAAATGTGTCAGCTGTTGTCTTAAAAGCTGGAGCACATCTTTTTTTTCAGCAGCTGAAGGAATGGAAACCACAAAACCTTCTGGATTGCTTTCAGTCCACAGTAGGGTAGAGATGCTGAGTGTATCCTATATAAACTATGCCAGATGAGGCTGACTGGGAAAGCCCTTTTTCTCAGTCTCCATTATTAGTGCTTTGAAGCAGGTCTCTGTTCCAGGTTGTTACCACAGTGTTGAGAAGTAAATCGGCAGCAGGACAAAACTGGTGAAGAGGTCGCTTCTCAGCGTTGACCCAAACATAAGAAAAGTGTTCTCAGTGCTTGAGGATTTTTTTGACATGATTGACTTGCTTACAAAATACACTTATGGAAACCAGTGTAAGGAATGTTAGGAGTCACATCTGTGGTTCCTCTGAAATGGCTGGCTTCATCATGGGAACAGATCTGCATTTTCCACGCGCTTGCTTTTGAAAGTGTCCACGAAGCAGCTTGAGGACATCTGGGAGGCTGGATAACCAGTGCTTCTGGAAATTGCAGGCAAGCCATTTGGGATGAAAAGCTGCTTGTTAGAAAATGCTTGCTTGCTGGTGAAGGTGTGTTATACCAAGCACACACGCTAGCTCCTTCTCCTGAGAGCACAAGGAGTTTTGTGTCCTGTGTCCTCCCATTTAATTTCCAGTGGTGATGATGTTGCCATTTTTCCGTGCTAGGCACTGCTGTGGATTGTTTGATTTAATCCATTCTGCCATTCTGGAGGTGAAACCTTAGAAACTTCTGATGGGAAGTACGACCATGGTCTGTGGATTCCTGGAGAGCCTTTGGCTAGGTAGTGTGTGTGGGAGACTGTGGGCTGGACAGCTTGCCTACGTACACAGAGACAGAGGTGACAGTTGCCAAAATTTGTGTCTCAGAGGAGAAGCCCAGCAGTGCAGCTCGTGCTGAACTTGGCAATGATGGAGGGGTGGATGCTCTGGAGGGATTCAGCAGCTGTGAGGCAGCCAGGTGCTCCCCCTCAGACCTGAGGTGTGTGATTCCCAAAGAGCCTGCCCAAGTTCTGCATCTCAGGAACTGTTTGGTCCTGGGTCTTGGCTGAAGCAGATGGCTGAGGTGTGATTGCACTAACACAGACAAGCTGCAGGCCATTAAGGCAAGTATCTCCACCTTGTTTTTCCAGAGCTGCCTCTGCCAAAGCACTGTAAGACAGGCTGGCACTTAGGATTCTGGATAAGCTCTCCTCTGGCCTTCTCATTATTGATTTTAAACATGTGTTACCATATCAACATTATTTGTAGTCATTTTTTTTCCCTGTCAAAAGGTAGCCTGTCTGTGTGCTGGTATTGTGAGATGACAGAAGCTTTTCCTTTTATGAATCTTTTTGACTGACCCACAGAGCAGCAAAGGAAAATGCTTTTTGAGGCTCAGCAACATATTTTTCTATCAAAGCTGGTATCAGTTGCTGTGAACTCAAAGGCAGGTGTGCCAAAAAGGTGAAACTATCTTGCACTCTTGTGCACAAGAAATACCAGATCCAAAAGGTGTTTTTCTCCAGTAGTCACTCTAATTACTTTTGTCAAGCCTGAGCTGCATCTGGACTTGTGTGGGGTTTGGGGAACTGAGTCCACAGGAGATGAGCTCTCTGTTCCTGATGGAGGGAAAGAGGGTCCCCAGAAGATGACTCAGAGGGTTGGATGGCCCTGCATGCTCCCCATTCACTGCTGATCAAAAAGGGTGCATGGGGGGCTCATTTTCCTTGACTAAAGTCAGCCTTTCTGAGTACCCCCTCTGCTGCCACTGTTCTTGCAGGGGTTTGAAACAGCTTTCACCAGGATTTTAGTGTGTGGCTTGGGGTGCTTTGTCTTGTGAGAGTAGATTGATCTGTCAGCTTCCCACTGAGCACTGTCCCAGGCAGAGCAGAGAGGGCAGGAGAGGGAGCATCCCCTCCTGGGTGGGGGTGATGATCCTGAGCAGAGGTGTGCTCACAAGAGCATTGTAAATCCTGAACGCTAGGTTGGCCAGTGCCAGGAATGCTGGCAGGACACTGATGGATAGCACCTGGTGGGATTGTCTCATTCTTCATCAAGTGCTGGCTCTCTACCAGGAGTTGTTCTAAAAAATAATCATAAAGAAGGGGAAAGAAGTTATAGCTCCTGCTGTGAAGTCAGTAAGAGCCAGCTGTTGACAGAAGTGAGAGGAGAATGGGGTCTGTAGGGTTTTGACTTCCTTTACCATAACTTGCTGGATGCTGATATTATTTTTTATCAGATCTGGCCTTGCAGAGTCAGGAAGACAGATCAGCAAGAGAGAAAGAGAAATTGAAATAAATGAGGTGTCTGGCACGTTTGATTTTTAAAGCGAGCTTGTGTGCAACTGGGAGATGGTTGGTGGAGGCAAGCAGTGTGATATGGTACAACACATCCCTATTCTGCAGATGTTACTGGAGGGGCAGACACGGGATCCTCATCACTTTTGCATCAGGTCCAGCCCTACAGTTGGCCATCAGCCTCGCTCTGTGCCCAGGGACAGGCAGAGAGGGCAAGGAACCAAAGCAGAGGGTGGCCTGCAGACCTTGGAGGAAGGAAGGAACATGAGTGAACTCCTGCTGACTCCCAGCAGGATGAAAATTAATTCATTAGATTCATCCCAATGAAAAAAAACCCCGAACACCTGGCCATCCTAGAAGGCTTTGCTTAAATGACACTGGCTTTTATTAGCTCTAACCATCTGCAAACCCCACTCCCTCCCCAAAATGCAAAACAAGAGCTAGATTCAGTAACAGTCACACTTCTCCCAGGGGTGGAATAGAAAAAGGAAGCTGTTAAGATGTTCCTTGTTCCCACCAGCCTGGGTTGCTGAAAGCTGGTCAATGCAACTCCATGTATTTTTCTTGTGGAGCTTAAGAAAGTGCAGTGTGGGGCTGGCAAAGCTATTTGCAAATCTGGCTTGAAATAACTGAAAAGTTTCAATTGAAACAAACACTTTTTTTCCTCTCCAGGCATTTTAGACATGTTATTGCTTCCCTGCAAAACTGTCTGTATGGCACATATAATAGCTAAGCTTGTGCAATGAATCAGGAAAATGAAACGAAGGAGGTGAAGAATCAGCTCCTGTTCTCTTTGGGAATTTCTGGGAATTGCTGGTACTTCCCTCAGAAACAAAAGCTACCTTTTGATATGGGCAGAGTTGGGTCAGTTCAGCACTTTCCTGGGGGAATATGAATTTATACCTGAGTGTTTGCCTGCTGTGGTCAGTGGAGTTCAGGGTGGTCAGGGAGCTCAGTGTTCTTCTCTGGTCCCTCTCTCTATTTTGCTCATTTGTGTATGGTATTCCTTAATCCATATTTGCAAATGGATGCAGTAACCTCCTTTCTCCCTCTGTATTCTTCCTTCTTCCCCCTGTTCCCATCTCTACATTAAATGCTTGAGAATAAATTGGTAACTCTGCTTCATGGGGTACCTACAGCACTCATGGCTGACCTTCAGTTTTCCTTTTTTTTTCCCCTTTCAATATGTTCGTAAGGAACCCAAATCATTTAAACCAGCTGGAAGATCCCTGAACTGCTACAGTTCTATAATGTTCTATAATCATTTCCCTCCCAGCTTATAAAACTGGCTCTCTGTAGTTTACTGCCAGGCCCTTTCATTGCAGAGTGAAATAATAAAGGTCTCTGAGGACTGTGTGCTTCTTCAACTCTCTGAGAGATCGATCAGATCAATTTGCCTCTGTGTGTTTCGATGTCTCTGTCCTAATTCTTGAGACAGCTGCTCTGGTGTGCTGTCAGGTGGCTGTTTGCAAAGGGAGAGACTCCTGGATCTGCTCTAAAACAAGATCATTAGAGTTAAAAAACCCTCAGTAACCAAAAAAGAAAAGGGAGCAGGGCTTATTGCTCTGTAATAGGTACTGCTGAGTTGGGCAGAGCTTTTCTTTGTCCCTGAGGTGAGCAGCCCATGGGGTAATGCAGCACGTATGGTTTGGGCAAGAGTTTAAACTCATGCAGATGATTTATAGTGATTTTTCTAATGTGAATTTTATTAAGTTGCCTGAAGCACAATATGTTCATCAAGGCTTTGCCTTGTTTCACTCCATCCATCTCATAAAATCTTTTCTTTCTGGCCCTTGTGAAAAGTGCCCTTTTGTGTCTTCCCCATCATAGCCCTGAGCTATCAATTCAAGGAAACGAAACTGAAGCAGACAAAATAGCTTTGCTCAAGTAAAGTGCACTTGGGTGAACTGGTGCTTTCTGGAGGAAGCTTTGACAGGCAGCAGCCACTTAGGTAAACTCCACTCCACTGCTTCTCTGTTCCTCAGAAAACACTGCAGCAACCTCCTGCCCTGAGACATATTTGGAAAAGGATCCTTTTGCTTGAGTTACAGGTAATGCATATATGTGTAACCTGAAAGTTTTTTCAATGACTTAATAAACAACAATCTGTATCGACACTTCCCATTCTTTAATTATGTTTTAAAAATCTTACCTTTGTTTTCACTCCCCAGTTCAGCTTCCCATGATTGTTTTTGTCTGGCTTGTAGGTATATTGGATCCTTTACTTGTTTAATTGCATTTTAACCACAGGAGTATATGTGATTGGCCCTTGGAATAAGTCTGTTTCTCTAGGAATGTTTGTGGAATACCAATTCTAATGGCTGCTTTACGGATGTTACATTTAATCAATAACTCAAATACAGAAATAACAGCAGCTCTCCGTCTTTCTTGGCTGGCGATTTTATCCATGCTGGCTGGTACTTTTCTCTTAGTTATTCAACAAGAGAAAGCTATGAGAGGATCATGATAGGATCAAACATATGCAGTGCAAACATTAACGGAGAACAAGAAAAGAGAAAGAATCTCTTAGTTTAATGCAAATTCCTGTTTCCTGTGAGTAAATCAAGCAAGAGTCTTTGGACTGTTTTTATTGCAGCACTGTTACAAGCCTTGAACAGAGTTCCCAGTGTGTTTTCCCTCTTGCCAGGTGGGTGATGTGCTTCTGGCCTGGGTGCCTGGGGCAGAGGCTCTCAGTCAGGTGGGAAGGTGTGGTACCCACTGTCAGCTCCAGCCCCATCCTGCAGAAGGTTGGGGGTGTGTTACACACTGTGGCAAAACCCCCAAGGCAGAAGCTGCTCGTGTTTTTGGCTGAGTGCAATATTATTCCATAAACTTTCGTGAGAAACTGTGCGGAATCTTTAATGCTTGCCAGGCCTTTAAATTTCAGAATTTAAGCTCACATTCATGGAAATGCAGACTACAAAATTGTGCTGTTTTCTTGCTACTGCTTATTTTTTGGAAGTTGCCAATGCAGTTCAAAGTGAATATACCTTAGTGACTTAAAGAAGACTGGAACATATGTGGTTTTATTTTTCTGGCAATAGATGAGACTGAATTGCGGTCAAAATAGGATAAGCTATAATTATTTTTTATAAATCTGCCAAGTTTCAGAATTATTTTTTTATTGATGTGCTTTTTGGCTTTTACCATTCATTATCTGTTTAGATGAGATATATAGAATAGCTTTGCAGAGGAAATCCATTTAAAGTAAGCCACTAATCTTTACCGGCTATTGCAGATTTTAATTTTTATTTTTCACAGATGAACCCTATCATAACTGGATCACAAATGTATGCGATGAAAGAACCAGTCCATTTTTAATTTGAAGAATTTAAGGATTTGTAGATGTTTGTACGGAAAAGCAACAGAGATAAAAGTTGTTGGAAGTACCGTGTTTGGTATTTCATGCCAACAGTAATAGCACAGGCACAATTTACTTACAGGGCTGCTGACAAAAGAAGTAATTGACTGCCAATTTTTGAATTGTTTTCTTTCAGATTCTCTGTGTGTTGCAGTATAACTTTGGCATTGAGTTGCATTTGATTGCAAACATCAAAAAGTTTCTCTGAAGGGATATCAGCTCTGAAGAATGTTATTTTGATTCTTCACTATATTGCTAACAGACTCATGTCTTTCATGTTGAAAAAGAACAAGCTATTTTTGAGGATGTCAAAAATAGCAGACTTTTTCCCAAGAGAAAAGAGTGAGGAAGGTTGGAGTTTTTTGCCATTTATTTTGTATTTAGAGATGGCTTTGGCATATTTACAGATTGCTTTATTTAATCTGACAGAAGCAAAGGGACAGGGTAGAGAAAATGTCAGATTAAGAGTTTTCTGGTAAGGAAATACCTTCTTCCTGAGGTATTTAATACTGACATGCAGTAAGCTGTATTTAAAGTAGCTGAAGGATGGGAAAAGTTTTTGGAAAAGGGACCAATCTCCTCATACACACTTTGTTTTACTGTCCTGAAGATCCACAGTCCTCCCCCACCAAAGCAGTGTGATGACTGCTCCTCTTTTCATCCTGACATCTCAAAGTCAAGGATTCAAATTGTGAATACCTGATTTTCCCCCCCTCCTCAATTAGTACAAAATATGGATTTCAATTGCATTTTATAAGTCATTTCAGATTACAAGTAAATTATGTAAACATTTTTAAAAATTCCAAACAAGTAGGTTTTGAAATAAAGCAATACTCTTCAGGCATTTCCCAGGTGATCTTCTCCCTGCATTTCTTTGCAAATTGTGCCCATGTTTCCTGCTGAAACCAGACTTTTGCTTACCCTTTCTCCTTGATTTACCAGAAATACTCGCAACTAAAACATTGTGTGCCTCTCCAAGTGTTTCCAAAAAGTTTTTCTGGGGATGACCCGACCCCAAATGATGACTTTTAAAATTTAATTCAGTTGAGCAAATATATGTAAGGAAAAAACCCAACAACCCACAGCTGAGCATTTGCCCTGATTGAGAGCAGCTTTGCCTGTAAAAGTTTTCTTTCTTCCCCTCCTTCCTCCAGTCAAACTCTGTACCAGTAACATGTTTTAAATTCCTTGAAAAGTTGTCTCAGGTTTGGAATTGGGACCAGCTGACTCTTACCTACCCCTATGCTTCTCATCAGTGCCTATCCCATTTTTAGGGATGATGCATGGAGTAGAAAGCAGGAACACCAAAACCAGTGATAGTCTCACAGGCATAGATTTCTGTGCCCTTTCTCTGCTTTTTTTTTTGTTTGCTTGTTTGTTGATTGTTTTTCTTTTTAAAATCTGCTTATTGGCATCCTTCTCAAAGGCAACAGCAAAAAGTTAGATCCTTAATTCCCTAATTGGACATATATAAGTTAAAGCTACCATGGTTCCTTCTGTAAATTAACAGACTAGCTGGAGCAGTGTGTGTTTAGTGACATGAAACCCTTTACAGAGAGCATCAAAGCAAGGCATCAGACTTCCACATCTTTTATGGCTTGTTCATAAATTTTTACTGGGACACTTGATTCCCAGGGACACCTCAATAATTTACACTCAGGATAACTGAGCCTTGTGCATGAGAGGAGGATAACCTCCTTCTTTCTTCACATAAAAGCTGTCAGGTAAGATAGTTTTTTGTGATTAGGGAGTGTTTTAGATACCGTGCAGACCTTGTGCTCCCTACCTGTGCAAACAGCCCCTTTACCAAGCCTGGGCCTGCAGAGTGAGCATGGTCCATGGATGTGGTGCTGTACTTTGGGGTGGCTGTGTTCCAGTGCTGCCACATCTTCCCTGCACAGCCACAAAGGCAGCAGTCAGCCTGTTGGAGTCCTCTGTGGTTTTGGGTTCATCTGCTCCTGCAAGGCTGGTTCAGGGAAAGCACAGCTGCTTTTGCAAGTGGAGCTCTGGGGAAAGCAGGGGTTCTCCTTCTTCCTGTGCTTCGGTCCAGCTCCTCAGTGCTCACTGGGAACACCACTGAATGGAGCTCCAGTGACAGCAGATTTTTTTGGATACTGCCACTGGATCTCTGACAGCAGCAGAGGTCTGAATACTGCCTCCTGAATGTTTTCCTGACTCATCTTTTTTCCCCTCCATTTCCTCTTTGTGCCTGCCTTCCTTTCTTCTCCCTTCATCCCCTCTCTTCCTTGTAACACATACTCACATAGCCTCTTCTTCAGACACGTGTTTTCAGCCCTCTGCAGTCCAAGCAAATGGTCTGCAGGCTGGATACAGGCATTGCAGGAGAGAGTCTCCCACCTCAATGGCTCTACAGGAGCAATGCAAGAAGAATCTGATGCAGTTCCCTCTAGATGGTGTTTGGTAGAGCTGGAGACCCTGGGGAATTGCTATAGATCTCTAGTGAGGATTGCAAATAGAGATCTTTTCCCAGTGGCTTGTCACGTGCCCAGAAACAGTCAGTTGTCACTGAAATCAAAACCAGCAGCATCTCTGCAGTCCTCTACTAAACAACAAATCCCTGCTCCAAACTGGAACCACTGAGTTTTTCCAATAAACTGGTTTTGGAACTTCGTCAACATGGGCAAATCTCTCCAATTGCTTTTTCAGGAAAAGCTGAACTGTTTTACCTGATACTTTTGAGGAAGAAAACAGTTTCAGCTTAACATAAACTCCTGGAAGAGAAAATTTTCAGTCTGAATGAATAAAGCTTGTCAAAAGCACAAGCAGCAGTAAATAAGGATTTGTAGCTCAATGTGGGGAGCAGCCAAAGCTGCTATCAGTGCTGCTTATAGTGCAGTTACTTGAAATATGTCTATAGGAGCCCTTCACTGGGCTAGGACAGGGAAAAATGAGCCTATTCCTCAGGTGTGTGTGAGGCAGAGGAAATAAAATGGCTGGAATCGATGGAAGCTTTAAACTGCAGCCTTGGTGCTTTGGTTTCCCGAGATCTGGTGGCCATACTTTGATGAGATCTTATTTTTCCTGTTAGCCCTCCTCCACTTTGTCTCCTCCTCGCGTCGGTGGAATGTCTGGTATGAAGAGAAACCCTTTGTCACGTTCTTGGTGACATCTTTGATCTGTTAAGTGCACTTTCTTTTTTTCTTTGCTGCTTTCCTTTTTTCTCTTTCTATTCCTGATCCCTTACTGTGCCTCTCTCTCCTCCTCTCCAGTTTTCTTCCTCTACTTTCATCCCACACAGAATGAAGTATGTAGAGCCTAAGAGAATAAGGAAAAGCCATGAGTGGGATCACCTTCTCTGCTGTGTATGCCCTGCCCTTGCTTTCCCCAAAAAGCCAATAAACAGCAAGAATTCCAAATACTGTCTCAATTGAAAGTGTATGAAAGAATACATGACATTATCAGTGAAAATGAATTAAAACAGTTGTGACTTTCATAAAACCTCTCCATGGCTCCCAAGAGTCTGTAAAACTGCTCCTGTTTGTGTGTGTTTGTGCATCTAGGTCTGCGTGGGCAGTGGTAGCTGGGGTTTAAGGCTCTCCAGGGAGATAAGGAGCACGGATGCCACACACATGCTGTGGGGAAAGTCAAGACTACTCATAAAGAAGGAAGCAGGAGGGCTTTTCTTCTCCCTTGCAAAACCTGCAGCTATGACTGGTATTTTATTTCCCTGAACTGACAAGTACTTTAAGCAAGTTAAATATCCAGACGTGGTAGAATATATTGATTTTTTTTATTTTTCATTTTTTAAATTCAGGTCTTTTTACTCCATGATGGATTTTTATTCTTGTTTTCTCCCTGGGATATTGCATACAAACATTTTCTCTGCAAGGGCTGTCCTCAGGGAAGACTATGGGCTGAGCTAGGTGGAAAAGAAACTTGTTCAATATAAGGTACAGCTGTCTGGACAGATGATAAGGAAGGCCTCTTTAAGTAGGAAAGGTAAAGTGGTCTCTACAGAGAGAATATGGCTCCTGTAAAACTTGCTTATTCTCAGCAGGGGAGTCTGTCATCCTGATTTAGGATTAGGTGTGCATCTATCAGTGACCTAAAGCTTTGACATGATCTTAAAATAGCCCCTTTTGAGTTTAAAATGTTCTTGGTTAGAGGTGTCTCACTGTTATCAATAATTAGGAATAAGAGAACAGCCTTGCTTTTTTTATTCTTCCTTCCAATATCTTCCTGTAGTATTAGGGGTTTGAAAGTGCTCGTTCAAAACCCTGGTGGTTGCTGGGAGCTGGATCTGTTTCCTAAGAAGACTATAAATGAGAGCAGTGATCCTCTCAGAGTGAAGTGACCTGGCCAAAACCATCTCTTGATATACCAGCACTTGTTCTGCTGCATACTTGTATTGGTCTTTTAGACATTCCTGATGGAGAGTTCATCATAGGTCTTCACTGTTTCTTCGCTTCCCTTGAGAAGGCCTTCAAAGAGAGCAAGCTCATGTTTTATGCCAAAGCTGAGTCAGCTGCAGTGTGGGATAAACCTGTTTCCACCAGTGCTCTGCGATGGCTCACAGAGCCGTGGCAATGAGCAGCAGCTGAGGAGCTGCCCCACATGGTTCTGTAAGCTCCAGGTGCCTCCAATGCAAGGTAAGAAAGCTGCCTGCTTCTTAGAGAAGCTTGTTTTGGTTAACCCAGAGTCCATTGGTACCAGCAAAGTGTACGTTCCTGCAAACTGCACCATGTTGAATTTTACTGGGTCACCTACCCTTGCTGTCTTCAATTATGAAACCTCAGAGTGCCCTGATGATGTAACTGATTCCAGGATGAGCTGTGCTTTTCAGGAAGCTGGGACTGCCAAATATCTGCCTTGGCCTCTGCTCGAACTGCGCCAGAGAAAGTCCCTGCATTATTAGGCTTTTCTTGGATTTACTGTTTGTTGTGATTCTGGTTGCTTTGGGAAGTATCCCTGAAAGGCTTTTAAAAGATAGCAAGCAGGCAATTACATGCTGGGTTGCTTTGTGGAAAAGCTGGCATGAAGCAGGAGAACAACCTCTGCCCAAATGGGCCGTTTTTGCCCTTGTTTAGTGAACCTGACAATTTGGATTTTCTCCTCTAATTTTAGAATTTTCTTAGGAAGACCCACACCTTAAAACATTCACATACTCTGGAAGTAGCATATTGCTGTGTGGTGCTGCCATCAGCACACTTCCCCTAACTATGTCCCACAGCCGCTCCCATGTGGGAGTGAGTGCCCGTGTGTGTCTTGGTATGTTTTTGGCACCACAGTTGTGCTGGTTGGGGTGGAGCAGGTGACAGGGAGTGGTTCCCATGAGCAGAGGGATGTTTGGCAGCCTGGAAAGGTTGGCAAATGCATGGAAATCTGACCTGTAAATGACTTTTTACAAGACAGCTGTTAAAAAGGGGTATAAAACAGTTTAACTGTTAAAATAGTAATTTTTTTGCTTCTCCTAGCTAAAGACAAAATTTAGAGCTTTGGCTGATCTTAAGGTTGTCTGAGCGAAGTTCAGTGTAACCTTAGATATGTTTGCAAGCTGAGATTTTGCGTGGAAAAAGCTGCTGCAATTTTACATGTAAGAAGCTACTGCACTCTTTACATGCTGCGTGTCTCTGACATTTAGCAAACTTGCTCATCCAGGCCCCGTTCGCAGTTCATTTGGTTTTAATGCACAAACTGTGTGTTGTTCTTTCACCTGCACCAGATGTGAGATGTTTTAGTAGCTACCTTCCCTGACACAAGTGGTAGCCCAGTAAGGTGCTCTGGAAAATCCTGTGGTTCTTCTAAAGCTTTGAGGCATTGAGTGTGACCTGTCCATTCATGCCGCTCATGCAGGTCGATCTGATGGGTGGAGAGCAGGCTTGCTGAGCATTGAGACATGTCATCTTTTGTGGTTTCCAGACAGACTTTGGGACAGCAGCTTTCTCAAAATGGAAAAGTTTCACTTTTTAATTGAACTCTTCATTACCTGACCATGAGTGGCTTCTCTGGAGGACAGCAAACACAGGGCCTGGAGATGATGGCCACCCCACAAGTTTTGGGTCACTGGTGCGAGGTGATGCTGCTTCTCAAGGATGAAGTTGGCAGACTTCTTGACACTGATAAAAGTGCTTCTCTGTCTGTAACTGAAGCCTTGGAGAAAAGAGCTGAACTCTTCTAGTTGATCTTTTCCCAGAATAATTCTACCTAAAGCAAACATTTGTAGTGAAAAATTCCAGCCTAAAGTGTTGCAGAGAGTTAAAAGTAAAAGCGAGTGAAAACAGGTTCTTGAAAAGAGTCAGACAGTGTGATGAATAGATGCCTCTCCTCTCTCCACACATAAAAATGTAAACAAAGTGCTACCAAACACTTCCTGGTGCAAATCACAAGGGGGTTGAATTTCATAAAGGGTTCCAGTAGGGGACAAAAGCCTGGGGTTTGGTCCAAATGCTGTTAAAGTCAGTGAGAGGCTTTCCCTTTGGTTCTGGTGGGCTTTGGAGCTGGGCCATGGTGAGCACTTGAAGGCCAACCTGACCTTTCATGGGGAGACAAAGCTGAAGGCTTAGTTTCATCTGCCTTGTACTTGCTGCAGCCTGATTAAAATCAGTGGGAACTCAAGAAACTTTGCACTTTGAGACGTTCAGCCCTTGAAGACTAGTCTGACATTTAAGTCAGGTTTGGTGCTTAAATGTCAACATTTCACAATGAGCAGACTCCAAAGACTGAAAGTTGTCTGGCTTGCTTTATGGTGTGTGGTTTAGTTCCTTAGTTTTTAGGCATGGCACTTAGGGAAAGTTTTCTGAAGAGCAGCTCCTTTGTACAGAGCATCCAGATGTACTTCTTTCATCTTGGTAAATGCTGCCTCTGTTTCTTGCTGGCTTTGCCCTGGTGCTTTTTTTTCTGCAGTGTAATCTTTTCTTCATCTTGCCATGGTGACCAGGCTTGCAAACTTCCTACTATAGAAAATTTGAACAAAACCCCAGGTACTAAACACTCTTGGCTGCATTAGCAAGTGCTTCAGTCTTGTTTTTCCAAAGACTTGAAGGGTGGAAGCAGTCATAGACTGTCTTAAGGAATTTGGAGAGGAAATAAGGTACGTTTTATATGCTCGATGTTCACAGGAGAAACATATGAGAATTTCATGCTTGGAAAGGTAGCTTGCTTGAAGGTGTTGCAATACAACCTGCAGTTTTTGTAAATCATTTAAACAGAGTATCCTGATACTGACTGTATGTTATACAGAAGAACCTGCAAATGTTTTCCTTCTGAATTTATTTTGTTTACTTGATATTTATAACTTCTTAAAACAAGTTGTCATTTTTTTCAATAGTTTTTTACCTACTATATGCTTAAAATATTCCTGTTGTCTCTTCTGTATTTCTTTTTGTCATTGCTTTATTACAATGATGGAGCATCTGTAAGGTTCAATAGGAATGGAGTTGCCATGAAATTAATGTCATGGATATGGCACTGTTTGTTATACTAAGAAAGTTCCTTAGACTTTGGCAAGTGCTTCTACTCTATATTAAAATAAATGCATAGTTTTGTCTCTAAATACAGTTTCATTTTACTCATTGAGAAACAGGAAGGGTTTTATGAACATTCTTACAACAGTAAGCCACCTGTGTGTTTGTCTATGATAATATTAATTATCATAGCACTTTGTCAGCAGACTTATGATGAAACCTAAGCGTGCAGAATATGCTCCCAAAAAATGCTTAGAATCAGTTCTGCTAGGTAGTTTTTCTCCCCTAGAGACTGAGCAGAGAGCTGGGAACAAGGAGTCTTTGCATTTTAGTCATGGTCTAAAATTGAATTGCTGTTTGTGTGACCTTTTAAAAATATGTCTCCCAGTCCTCTGGGAGTTTGAAGACAGCAATCTCACTGAGACAAACCTGGGATTTTTCTGAGGATTAAGGGGTTAATTGAAGATTAAAAAAACCCCCAAAACTAAACCAACAAACATACCAAACCCAGATTTTAATGGCAAAACTGCAGTGTATTATAGTGTGTATTACTTGAACTAGTCTCAATATTTTACTTATGAAGAAAGACCTTTGAAGAGTAGGAGTTATGTCATTATTATTGCATTTAGGGTGGTTAAATCAATGTACGCATTTTTCTCCATTTGAAAAATGAGTTAGTGTTCCAAAGTACTTCAACAAACGTTTGTTTCCTTATATTTCAGCTACCTGACTGCAAATAACAACCAGAATTTCTTGTACACTGCAAGGCCTTTTTTGAAGAGAGCTGCTTTGGTGATAAGCTATGTAAGTATGAATGGACTTGGCCATGTATTTCTGTGTATTTGATGAGAATGAACAATGCATAGTGGTATCCCAAAAGACTCAGAAAGCTCAGATGGCGGCCCTTAATATGAAGTTAAGTTTGGGAATTAGTCTAGACAACTTCTGCTGGGCAGAAACAAGAATATTAGTGTGTTTTCACTTCAAACCTTTTGATTTATAGTGGTTGCCCTTGCAACCATGTAATCATCTGCAGATATTTCCTGCCCTAAATACACAGGACTCTGTGGCACTGGGCTGCCTTGTCAGTGACATGCTGTTAATGCCAATGCAGGGCTCAGTAAAAGTTGTAAGAAAAACTTCTGCTTGATGTTCTCCACGCATGAATGTTGCAGGAAAAAACAAGCTTTTCCATGGGAATGTTCTGGGTGTGCAGCTCCCTGTGCTGCTCCAGGAGCCAAATCCCCTTGTTTGTCCTTTGACAAGTGGTTACCAGAAAGGTGAAGGAGTGGCAGCTTGCAGAAATTCTTCCAGGAATTAGGATTGTGCAGCATGAGAAGCACCAATGGAGCTTATTCTTACACCTATGCCAGCATGGATAAATGATAACTTTTAAGACTTCACCCATCATTTTCCCCTCTGCATTTAGGTAGAGGTCAATAGCAGAATTCTGCAGTCTACGCTGCAGCAGAGTGACTTCAGAATGTTGCCTTTGTGGTGGGCACTGAGATGTGTCATCTGCTGTCAGTAATGCAGACATGGAAGAGGGGCACACAAAGTCACAGTGTGCTGTCTGTGCTGAGGGTTGGCAGGTTTGTCACCCTGTGTAAGGTGCTAAACTTGAATTTTGCCTAAACTGTTGACCTGACTCACTTTGCACACACAGCATGGAGAGCTGTCACGACAAAACATTTGTGGGAGGTCCTAGCTCTTTTTAGTAGTGCATTGCTAACTGAGATGTTCTTCTTTGAAGGTGATCCTCGTGTTGTATTTCCGCCTCTGGATAATGGGAGGTTCCATGCCAATGTTCTCAGAGCAGGACAATCCAGCCTCATTCTCACCGTATTTACTGACGAGGTATGATGACAGCAGTCAAACAAAAGTTTTCAAAAGTGTGGTCTTGATGTTACATTTTCCTACACTAAAATGGTTTGCAGATGACAGTGAAAAAAACTTGTTGTGCTGTCTCAGGTTAATTGCTTCTTGGTATTGCTCTGTCTGGAATAGAAAGAAATCAGAACTATTTGAACCCTAGAGGACATTGCAGGTGCTGTAGGGTTGTATTACAGGTGCTTTCTTACTGAAAAATGTGTGCTGCTTTTTATACAAAGCTCCAAGTATATAGTTTAGTTGCCTGAGCACAGGACTGGAAAGCCCAGTAACTGAGGCATAATCCAAAATCTTAAAACTGGCTGAGATACGGGATGGAAGCATTCAGAGTTTTGGCTTCAGCTGAAATTTGTATAAAAAGGGGGTGACCATGACTCTTGGTGTAGTATCAGTGACTGAGCAGTGAAGGTGGAGGGGCTATGTGCAGGAGTGTTTGCTCTGTTTAGCTACTGAAAGACACTTGAGAGCCTTCTGGAGAAATTTCCTGATGTCTCAAATGAAAATAGGAGCAGTCTTACTGTGTGTCAGTTCTGGCCTTGCTGGGTCCTCATTCCAGCAGTGAAATTGCAGCTGAGACACAGGTTAAGATCAAGCAATCCTTATTCAACATCTGCTGCAGAATTGGGTTGGGTTTCATTTGGGGAACCTTTATGATAACTTGGCAACAGCTCCTATTACCATCAAGGCTAAAAGTGCTTCCAGGAAGCACATTGTCTTGTTTGGAAAGCTCTGACGTGTTTGTTTCTAGTGGAGTTATTGATACCAGGCTCGGTGCAGCACAGCATGAAGGATTTGCTGCTGTCCCTTTTTGATGTGTTTATGCTGAGATGGAGGTCACCAAGTCACAAATGATCCTGGCCTAATTTCAGTTACCTCTTCTGTGCTGCACATGTTCTTTTGCATGTTTGTCTCTTTTCCTCTTGTAATGACAATGGAGGGTGTTCTAAACCCAAAAGCTAAGTCATTCTCGGGGTATGAAGCAGTGACTATTTTTACCACTGGCACTGTGGATTTTATTAACAGACTTAGGAAAAACAAGTCAGAGTGCTGCTGGCTGAGGTCCTCCCTTGGCCCCAGCAGCAGCCCCGGCTCCACCTGCAGTCCAGCAACACCTACCCACTCCAAACCTAATTAAGGAAATCCATTCCAGTAAAAAGCAGTATTACTGTTCAGAAGGGATTCTAAAACCCTTTAATTATCCCAATTCTTCCACTTCTGCTGAGCTTGATCTTAACCCTCATTTTAGCAATTTACCCAGGAGGCTTTATCTTCCATTCAGGAAACCCATCCCTTCAGCAGCAGGGCTCAGTGTCAGTCCTGAGACCCAGTGACTGCCTCTGGACTGACAGCCCATGATGCACCCTCTGACCACAGCCCTTATCTTGGCAACAAACCTTTTCCTTCCCCCTCTGTCAGACTCAAGCCACAGCTCTCACCTGAGACTTTATCTTGCTGTGGTCAGAGCTGAAGCTGCTGCTGCTGAACTGGCATTGTGCCAGTCATCCCAAGGGCAGGACTGGGATGTCAGGTGGAGCTAGCGAGGTTCAGGTGGCATAGGTGTGGTTCCCAGGAAGGTCGAGGGAAGTGGTTCTGCCCCTCTGCTGTTGTGAGACCCTTCCTGGCACACTGCATCCAGCTCTGGGGTCCTCAGCACAGGGAATACATGGACCTGTTGGAGTGAGCCCACAGGAGGGCCACAGGAGCCTTTGTGTTTAGGGTCCAGCTTCAGGGAAGCTCCTAAGCAGTGTGTGTTCCTCAGCTGTGGACAGCTACGGGTAGCAGCAGCACGTGAAGAGCTGGTGTAGGAAGCTTTTACCAAGGTTTTGAAGGCAGTAATTAGGATTCAGCACTGAAGCCAAGATGGTAACTGCAAGTTGGGTTGAGTTGGGAAGAATGCAGTAAAAGAGCTAAGTTTGGTGCGGAGACCAGAAACTGAAAGGAAGGCTTTTGGGTAGTGCTCCTGAAGTGATTAGTGACATTGTTACTGTAGCTGAAGCAAGGGTTAGTCTCAGGCAGTGGGCAAGTTGTTTTGTAGCTCTGATGATCATTTAGGTCACAAGTGGGAGTTTTCTGTTTTCAGGGAGTTGTCTTTATTTGAGCTGGAAATGTGGTTTATGTGCGTGTCTCGCCAGGGTAAATGTTATGGTTTTCAACAGAGTTGAAAATTATTCTAAGGCTTGGCCAGCTCTGTGGGGCTAGAAGGAAGGCTGATATCAGTGGAATAGAAAAGAAAAACAGTAGTTTGGAAATGTGTGGCAGTCCTTGTGAAATACACAAAGTTAGATGTGGGTCTGGGGTCTTGGCTGGCACAGGATGAACCCAACAGAGAGCATTGTAACTTTTGCAGGGTTTACTGGGGCCAGCATCAGGGGAAGGTGTAAGTTAGGGGGTTGAAAAAGCAGTGACTTGTGAGGTCAGAATTTGTGATCCCTTAGAGCTGATACAGTGTACATTACAGGATTGGGGTTGTGAGAGGCCTGTGCACCCACGATTGTGTGGAGGAGGGGGGCATGTGGAATTTAGGGTGTATGAAATGAATCTCAGAGAATACAGGTTCCAAGCAAGCCAAGGAAGTGTCTTGTAACAAGTGGCTGAGCTGGGGAGCTTCTTCCTGCAGGATACCAGGAGTGTGCTGAACGTTTTTGCAGACTCAAAGAGAAATTTGCCCAGTTGGAATAAGAAATCGGGGCTACTAAACATGCAGAAACCACATCCAACTCACAAACTCCAACTTATCCAGCTCCCCAGCTAGGAACTGGGGGAAAATTATCATTTTGTATGCTTTACTTGGTGTTGACTTTTGGTCACTGCTGAACAGACCTTTGATGTGGCTCAGTTTGGCCTTAGAAAACGACTGTATTCTGTGTAACTTGTCTCCAGTCTTGGACAGCACAAATGTATAAATTAAAATAGACAGATAATGATTAAAATGATTAAAAGCAGGTAATGATTTATTTTACAATTGAAGGGCATAATATGCTGAAATAATGGCAGTTTTTCAATCTTTAGAAACAGTCAGCTGTTCAGCAAGCTCACTAAATTACTTTTGTTAAAATTACAAGTGATATTCCCAAATACCTCAAAGCTTAGTGACATAAATGAGCCACATTTCCGTGGCCTTCATTGTTTTGCTTGGCAAAGGTGTTCTGAGAAGATGAGATGTGTCTGTCATGGTCTCCCTCAGTGGAGGCAGAAATGAAGATGTTGGGAATCCTGCTATTCCGAAGCCCTGCCATGAAAGGCTGTCCCCTCCAGGCTGTTGTGCACTGCAGGATGTACTGTCTCCAGTGGCCTTACCTTAAGGAGCAGACTTTGATCTCAAAATCTGCTATGGGTTAGCAATATTTGAGATAGAAAAAACAATCCCAAACCTCTGCTCAAGCATTCTTGCTTGTATCAGACAGAGTTGGAGAGAGAATGCAACTAGAATAGTTTTGAGGGCTACCCAACTTTATGTAACCAGTGTACCAAAAGTTCAGCTCCAGAGTTAGAAAGGTGTTGAGTGGAGGGCTGACATGCTTCAGATGTTTTTCACAATGTTTTTTATTTTTGCCCTTCTTGAGGGGAAAAAATTAGGAGGCCTCTGGATAAACAGATTTTATTACCAACACTGTTGGCAATACAAGGGAAAAATCCATTGTGCAGCATGTGTCAAGCTGTGTGAAACAGATTAAATCTTGACTCTAATTTCTAAATAAAAGTCTGGTTTTTTTAAAAGAAACCCTATGTATTTGGGTGTCAAGTTATATTAATTTCTGCTGGCATTTGCCTTGTGATCTCTGGTGGCTGATCACCCTGGGCGTGAAGCAGGTTATTTGTGGTGCTTCCTTAAATAGTTAATGCATTTCTACTTGGACTGCCTTGAGATAACATTGTCCTGTGGTTGAACTGCTCTCTCTGTAAGCTGGCTTTCTGTATTGCTTTGCTGTTTCAATCAGGTAAATGAGAATTCAGTGCTGCAGAAAGCTGAAGAAGTGCTTATACATAAAAACTGGCACATAATCCTTTTCACAGAGATTTATGACTGTTTTCTGAGCAATGCATTTAATCAGCCCAGCTGTAACTTCAAAGGGAATGAACTACTGCGAGGCAAACCATGGACCTGTGTTGGGAAAATGGGTCCCTGTGCCAGCCAGTTCTGCCAAGGAAATAGAAGTCAAGTGTAGCAACTACTTTGATATGGAGTTTTCATGGACCTTAGGCTAGAAAATAGCATTAAAATGTGACATATCAGCTCTTAATCAGCCAGGCTTGCACATTCTACCTGAATGCTGAGGTTCTGCCTGGTTTGTCAGTGCTTTCTATCGTGTGCTCAAAGGTGTTTCAGTTCAGCCCTAGGTGTAATCCCTGCAGGCACCCAGCATTCAGGGATCACTTCTAACAAAAGGGAGAGCAACAATGTTGGTAAAAATTGACCTCATGCCTACCCAGGGGCCAGAGAGCCCATACATTAAGTGTGAGCTGTGGACTTTATTTCAAGGGGTGTTGGCCTGGCTGGAAGATGGTGCTCCAAGGCAAAGGCCACTCTGCAGAGGAGGTGGCGCTCCCAGAGCCACAGGAAAGATTTCAGCATCTCCCTCTCATACCAGCGTTCTTGGTGTGATGAATAAACCCTGGTAGTGCTGCTCTGGGATTTGATAGGCATTTTAATGGGCTGTGGTGCTTGCTGCAAGTGCTGCTTACACAACGAGACTTCCCTGCCAGAGTCTGCACATGGAGGAGAGAGGCTGCAGCCACAGCAGAGGCCATTGACTCCTACAGGCCATGCATTTTGCTTTCCAAAATACTTCCACACAGAAGAGGTAGAGAGTGGCTGGTCTCTGAGGCAAAGCAGCACGCCCAGAACATCCCTTTGGCTCCCACCAGCATTGGGTGGGTTATGCTGTGGGATACAATGAGATGTTTTCAGAAACATTATCCCAATGGGTTTATGAGGTCTGGTTTTTAATTTCTTGAGGATCTCAGTGGCTGTCCACAGAGCCCTCCATCTGCTGCTGCCTCAGTAATCCTCTTCTGAAGCAGCTGCCCACTGTTGGGCACTGCTGGGGAATTTGGGCTGCCTGACTCTGGAATGTGAGGAGCTGAGGATCAGGTGTGATCACAAGGCATGTCCTCACCCACAGCACACGGGGGTTTGCAGAGGGAAAACAGTGTGAGATCAATCCTAGCTTTTGCAGCTCTGACATTCTGACAGGAGGCTTGGGTTTCACTGGAAACTCACAGGCTCTTTCAGAATCTTTACTCTTAAAGAATTCAGTATTTTTTTAATAGATTTTTTTAGATCCTTAGCCACAGAGCTGACACAACTGAGAGAGAGCCATGCACCAGATTAAAGCTCTTCAGGCTGTGTAGCTGTAGAAGACAACACAGCCCACTTTTCCCCATGTCCCTGGCGCACATGAGCCCACTTTCCAGAGGAGCTACCTTGCTATTCATCACGCTGCAGCTCTCTGTTTATCCCTGCCTTTCCTACTCCTGTCCTCTACTGATTTTTGTCCTAAATGCAAAAGGTTTGATGAAAGGGAATACACAGGTACTTTTCTAGCTACAAGTGTTTTCTAACTTGTACTCGCATTTGAATGTTAAATGGAATTTGTCCGCCTGATCCTTGTTTGTGTAGTTTACTCCACCATCTCTGAATGAGCTGGATGGACAGAGTGGGAATTTTTTCCTTCTGAGGCTCTGAAAATAAAATGTTTAGGCTGGCAATATACAGAGCAGAAAAATAAACTCGTGTGGGAAGGTATGAGTGGACTGGGGGTTCCCTAGGGGGAATGTAAATATACTCAATTTGAAGACAATATCCAAAATACCACCACCTAGTTATAATTGCAGCCACATGTCCTAGGAGGACATTATTGTGAAGTGACTTGTCAAACACACTTGGGTTTAAGGCTTTGTAAGAGGATGAAGAGAGCCTGGAGCTGAAATCAGTTCAGCTGTTAATACAAATGAAAAGCTCTTTTCCCTAACAAAAAAGCTCTTCTTACCCTTATAGTGAACTGAAACCTCCCTGAGTGCCTGGCAGTGTGCAGGTTGTGTCGGAAGAGCATAACCAGGGTCTGTGACTTCTGAATGGGCAAAAACTGTATTCCTGCTTCTGCCTCAGATCCCCACCTGCTTCATGCCTTCCCCTCTTTTTTCCCCAAGTACCAGTTAAGTGCAGTTATTACCTGCCTTCAACATAGGTGAATTTTTCCCCAACCAGGAGAATAGTTTGCCTTTGCTTTGCTAAAATCCCCAGTGTTGGGAGATATTTCATTTGTAGGTGGGTTCCCTGCTGGGTCTGTGTGGGTAGGGCTGTCTGCCAGGAACGGGATTGACCCAGAACTGGGTGGCTGGTAGAAAAAATAGGATCACAGGCCCTCACTTTTCCATGCAGCTTTGGTGGGACATGGTCAGGGCTTTGTGATCACTCTTGTAGCACAGTTTCAGAAAGAAATGTATAATCTCAGTCCCTGGGTGCTGTGGGGAGAAAACTTAAACTGCTCCAAAATCAGAAAAGATAGGAAATGCCTCAAATTTCTATAAATCTTGTATTTTTTTTTTTACCTAGTCTCACATTCCTTATGCTCGGATTGCCTGGATTTGGCAGAGCTGAGATGAGGGCTTTTCCAAGCTCGTTGGTCTCTATTACAGCAATGGGTAACAGACAATTTGTCAAGTATTTTCCTATCATATTGTTATGGCTTTGAGAAGTACCCTTTGCATGCAATTTTGCAGCAGAAACAGTTCAGATAGTTGTTTTCTGCAACAAGTTCTAGATATGAGTCATCCTGTATTTATCTCAAAGGATGCAACAGAACATTGAAACGGAAAGAATTTAAAGCTAAACAAACTGGATTGCCATGACAACACTGGCTACCTACAGGAGGAACTGTGTTTTTCTGAGCATGCTAGAGACAATGAGAAGTGAAAAGAATACTTGCTACCTACTGAAACTTGGATTTCCATGTTAAATTTGCAAATAAAAAAATTCGCTGCAATGCAAATGCTGTTACCTGGCCTGGGGGCCAGTTAAGGGGCAGACTCTTCCAGTCACCTCACCAGTAATACTCTGGTTTTCATGGGATTAACTGAGAGAGTAGGAGATGCTACAAGCAGGAATTTTTCTCCCTTGGAATTCCAGCAGACACCAGAAGCAATATCAAGAAAATCATTAATTTAAAATGTAATTCACTCAGTCAACTAATTAAAAGAAAATACTCCCGTTGCCATTTGCAGGTAGGCTGCTGAAAAGTAATTAGCTCCTGGAGTGATTTCAGAATCTTCAAGTCTTTTCAAAATTTGCAAATTAATTCCTTGAGGTGTCAGCTTTGGTAAGAGGTTTCTTCCAAACTTTCTCCTGTTTAGCTTTCTCCTTAGGCTTGTTGATACAAGAGCCACATACAAGGGTTTTCCAGTGGAGTGTCTGCAGAGGCCAACCAATTGACTGTGTACAGGTGCTAATGATTGTCACAGGCTTTAAAATATTTCACTGCTGTTGGAAGAGAGTATTTAAACACTAATTATTGCCATAGTGGAGTGGAGTGATTGTGCTTCTCCTTTGGGAGCTGCCTCTGGCAGCAACCTGTGCACATGGCTCCCAAGGAAGACTGAAACCTCACAAGCACTTGGAAACAGACACTTGCTTACAAACCTGGCCTGGAGTTGTCTTCCCATCTTCAGCTTTCCCTGCCTTTCCAGCAGAAATGCATTAACTCACACTGATCTGGCTACTCTGAATACCTCTTAAATTAAGCGGACTCAATTTGTTATGGCAGCAAACTGTTTATTTATTCTGTGCTGTGTAAGGATATATCAGCTCCTGCCTTATCAGTGAGGATGCAGAAAAGCAACTAGTCTGTCCTTAACTGCAGTGCTGCAGTCTGCAAAGATCCCAAATGTCCTCTTGTTCCTTCCTAGCCAGCAGCCCAGCCTGAGTAAGCAGGAGAAGGTTTTCTGGTGTGTGTTGTGGTTTGCATACAAACTTCTATGAATATTGTGATGCCTATTGAAAATATTATTATGCCAGGGCATAAAAGGACACTCCCTCAAAAAACTGGGCTCTCCTAAAGCATCAAGTGCAAAACTAACTCAGTGCTTCTGGAATTCCTGTCAAATATGCACACTTGTAGTAACAATTCAGATTCATCTAAATAGACATGCTTTTATTTTAACAATGAAGCCAGAAATGGATCTCAGTTTGGCTTTGAAGTAAGTAGCTGTAAATAAACACTGGCAGCCTTTTCTGAGCTGATGTGTTGAGGCTGATGGAGAAGTCTGTTTTGTTGTGGCTGAGCAGAGGTGGGTCAGGCCACACAAAATGTCACCAGTGAGTGCCTTGGTGTGATTAAGTCTCCCCAGATTTTGTGTTGCTATGTTTCTCTGTAATGTGCACCAGAAGACACTGGGTTGGTGACTAAAAAACACATTTGTTTCTTTAGAAAGAGTGAGCAATCAAATAAGAACCGTTTTAGCAAAATTAGGTTATAATTTTGAGGGATGCTCTCTTAAATAGGAACTGGCTTTTAAATCGCTCCCTCTGTTAAGAGAGGATGGATTTTCTTTCTACCCCTTTTGTTTAGTACCTCAGGGTGGGGAAGGTGAGAAAAATGGGGGCGGGGCGGGGGGGAGGGTGTGGGTGGAAGAGAAGTGTATCAAATGGCTGAAAACCTTAAAAATGTGGGAATATTCCACTTTCCAGAACTGGGAGTTCAGAAAGATCTGTGGGAAAATGAGAATGTGCCTCTGTGACTGTTTACAATGAAACATTCCAGCTCAGTAAGCCTCCTTGCTTTTGGGTCACTGTGCTGCTGGAGACGTTTGCTTTTTGGATGAGATGAGAAACTGATATCCTAACTTTGTAGTTATTTAAATAGGTTTTCACAGAAATTTAGGGCCCAATACCCATCTGGGAACTTCCTGCCTGGAGTCACACTTAGCTTCAGTGTCTTACCATTCTGCCACAAATCTAACGTTTTAAGTGCTGTTGTAAGGGGCTGAATTTTGACCACAAAGGGGCACGTTTGTAAGTGGCAAGTGAGACATGTAAACTCTGTCTCCGTGCCTTGACATTTCTGCCATCCTCTGTTACCATTTTAATAAACCTGCAAGGTACCATGGCAACTGGGTGTGGTAACAGCTGCCTAAGCAGGCTCAGATGGGAGAAATCCTATGCAGGATATAATGCAATTTTTTCCTTTTTTTAAGTATTTGCCATTTTTGGGGCAGCGTACAATGTGGACTTTTCCACTTGCACGCCAAGGATGGGTTTGTCTCTTTGAAGGCTGTCACAATTTTACTTGGTTGACTTCATGATTACTGGAACAGTCAATCTGCAGTCTCTTGCACTTAAAAGTATTTCAACTTTAGATGCACTTTTTGGCAAGTAGATGCCAAGAAGCAAAAGCCTGGGGGCAGAGAGGGATGTTGGTTTGATTTGGTTATTTTGTTTTCTTTAACCCAGTGGCACACATGATGTTCTGTTTCAGTCCTTTGAAAGCCCTGCATACTTCCCAGAGGGCAGCATGCTCACCATTCCCCATTAATTTCCTCTCTATTGAGAATAATGATTATTGAAGATTACAACAGTTTGAAATCCCTTCTTCCCCATCACTTCTGTTGCACATCTCATGCAATCTGGCCCCAGCCCTAAGAAATGGTGATGGGATCAGCTAAGAATCACCCTGTCCCTCCTTTCTTCTGTATTTTCTCCCTGTGCCTTAATTTGCAAAGAGAAAAGAGAAGGATCTGACTTTAATTGCTCAATGTTGTGCACATAGAAGAAATCCTAAATTGTAAGTTAAACCCAGCTGAAGGGATATTTTGTATTGCAGCAGTGATGCAGTGAACTGTGTAAAAGTTCAATATATATGTATGTACCTGTGTAGTTACTCATTTATTGTTTAAGCTGGCAGAAAGTCACTTCAAAAGTCTAACATTCAAATGGGAGTTGAAGTTCTGTTAGTTTTCCAAAGGCTGGTGCATAGAAACCATGTAAATATTACTGATCTTATGTCATTTCTTCAAATTACCTTAAAGTGCCCCTCCTCTATGGTAGCATCTCTGTTGACAGAGAGGTGTGGGGCTGCCTGTTGGTGCAGTTGATTAGTTTGTTTTGTTGTTTCCTTCTCCTGTGTGGTATGTGGTAAATGCCAAAGGAAAATGTTTCCTGTGCTGGCAGTCATTCCATGTGTTACATTACCTGTTTTCATTTGCAGGTTTTTAACTTACTCCTACCTTCTGGCCTTCAACGCGTGGCTCCTGCTGGCACCCATCACCCTGTGCTACGACTGGCAGGTTGGCAGCATCCCTTTGGTCGAGTCCATCTGGGATGTGAGGAACTTAGCCACAGTGTTCTTGGTGCTGGTGATGACATTACTCAGCCTACACTGCATTGCTGCGTTCAAGGTAACACCAAAAGCCATGCAATACAGCATCAGAAAAAAATAAAAAAAATTGTTTCCTAATCTTCAGATGAAATGGTTGGTAAGCACAGGTTTTCCTCTAGAATGCATCAAAGAGAGGTGAAAAATCATCCCAGTAATAACTAATGCAGGCAAGCTCAACTGATGAAAATGTCTCTCTAGCTGAATGTCTCAGCCTTTAATTGGTCTGATTTGAGGGCAGAACTTGGCCCGGGCTCCTGCGTTCAATTATTGTTAATGATCCGAACCACACTGAAGTTGTAAAGCGTCTCTGCCTCTCCCATAGTCATTAGGCTTTTTGTCACTTACTTCAAACAGGACTGGGAACTGTCATCTGCAGGGCCTTTTGAAAATAAAATTGATTCCTCTATTTGCACTTTTGCTATGCTTCTAAAACCTAAACGTTGGATACATCTTGATGAGAAGATATTTTTTTGTCAGCAGAGTAATGGAATGTGGGAAATCAGAAATGACCTGGAAATTGTTCTTTAGCGTAAATAATATAGTTGGTAAGCCATACTTCCCAATTCAGCATTTCAGAGGTACCATTAATCATACTGCAGAAATGAAAGTGAGGTTGTACAAGCCTTGTCAGAAGTCAGATATGCACTTCCATGGAAGGGGATTTTTTGTGGATTGTAGGGAGTTACAAGCTGTTTCTCTTTCAGTTGAGTTGTGGAAGCTTCTTTAGGAGAGGTGCTGGTAGTCACTTTGGAAATAGTACAAAAAGTTTCTTTTCCTTAAATATATGTATGACTGAAAAGCATAGTTGAAGGGTGTCAGGTTTTTAATACCTGTGTTATGCTAAAATGTGCAGGTCATGTACATTTTCAGTCTAACCTGGCAATCTTCCCTGTGCTCCTGATAAGAGACAGAAAATGAACCAAACAGTTTGAGACTGCAGAATCATTAATTTAGATAATACACTGACAGATGCTGTATGGGAAATATGGGAAAACACCTTATTAGGTATTCACCAGTTCTACCTGCAGGTTGTACATCATCTCATATTCCTCCTGCCTTCATTACTCACTGCTAGAGCTATACAGAACTGTTTGTATCAGACCTAATCCTGTTCTCAGGGAAGTTAACGATAAAATTCTCATTAGCCCAGTACTGAAGACTTCTGAACAATGTTATTCCATGTTCTTTGAAGTTTTGTTTGCTTTTTATTTCTTCTCCTGCTGACAGAACTATATGTAGGATTAATACTGTTGGTTTGCTTGAAAAAGATTTTATCGTATTTTTATGAATTTTTTAAAAAACAATTCAGTCTGGATTTATGAATTCTGCTGTTTGATTTGAAACTGCAAGTTGTATTTTTTTTTTGACAAGTTCAGTTTCGCGCTTGACCACTGTTAATGTTAAACAATGTGAATTTTACTCTTTGGGCACTTACTTATTAGATGTTTTGAAATTAGTCTTAAAGATTCCTTTGTGTTTGTCCTTGAAAACCCCAAACACTGGATAAATTGGATGTGAAGTGGTCTGCTTTTGTGTCTAATCCAGTAAAACCAGAACCATCTTGAGAAAGTGCTCACATGAGCACTTTCAGCTCCAGCTAATCCACGGTGAACATGGAACTGGTGATGATTCCTGGGGATCAACTTGGACATGTTTCCCTCAGCCCTTGGTATAGAATCACAGAAGGGTTTGTTTGGAAGGGACCTTAAAGATCATCCAGTTCCAACCTCTCTGCCATGGGCAGGGACACCTTTCACTGGACCAGGTGGCTCAGAACCCCCTCCAGCCTGACCTTGAACACTTAAAGGGATGGAGCATATGTACGTATATAATTAGAAATACTATTGGAAATATTTTTCTTTTCAGGCAGTTCTACATTTCTAAAGCTATTTTCTGTTTTATTTTTAACAACTCACACAATCTCTGAACCATGGTACTGCCATTCAGTGGTATGAAGATGATTGTGTTGGGCTGAGCGGGATGAATTATCGAGGAAAGCAAACAGGAAGCAGCACTTTTCCTGGAAATAAATTATGCCATTTGACTTCAAACAATCCCTTTTATAACAGGGAGAGGGAAGTTCAGGGGACATGAACTGCAGGCACAATTCATTGTATGAGGGTCTTAGGAAAGCACCTTTCTGAATGCAGCAGCAGTGGCCTTTTATAGGGCATTGCTTCCCCCAAGAAGGACCACCCTTCATTCAAGCCCCAGACAAGCTATTACTCAGTGTTTTACAGCTTAGAGACAGCGTGAGATACATCAGTTGATTTCTCACATTTCGTAAAGTGTAAGGTGTTCTGCTCTCTTTTTGAAGCAAACAGAGCAGTCTTAGCAGCCATTTTTCTCTCCTTTTTCATTGCAAGGTCTAACCTGGAAGTGATAGCTTGCAATTTCTTAAGGAATGATTGTCAAGTGAACAGGCATGCAGTCTGTGTGCCTCTCTCTTTAAAGTGTAGGTGTGCAGGGGTAAGAGAGAAAACCTTGTTCTCAGTGGCACCATTGCTTTCTTTTCTGCAGCATGGAGAATGGAAATGCTAGAAATTGTTCTGGCAGAAGTGAAGGCATTGGTCCAGTGCACACTGAACCGATTTTCAGTGGCAAGAGGTGATGTGTGTGCATCCACAACACAAACTCACAGGAGACTCACAGAATATTTTCTGTGGACTGCAATTAGAGAATGCATGGATTGGATTTCCGCCTTTGTTGTTGAATTTTAAACATTTGTGATTAGGGTAATAACTCTGTTGGGCATGTATGTGTGGTGCTGATAAAGGACATCTAAGGCATGAAGCTTTCTTGTTTCATTTTGTGAACATTGTTATACCTCAGAAAGAGAAGAAGCAGTGGAAGATTTCTACCCATGGGTGCTTTCCTTGGAACATGCCTGTTGCTAGATGGGGATTTAATGCTGAAAAGTGCAGAAACAGAGAAGGCAGCTCTCCAGTTTGTTTGGAGAGAGAAGCCTCCCTTCTCATCCTGCTTGTGCACCTTCACTTCCGCTCAACTCTTTGCAGTGAACTTCCTCACACAGGCTTCAAGCAGTGTGCTGGGGATGTGATAAAGGCTGGGGGTGCTATTGAAAATGCCTGCATCCCAGAGAAATTTTAATAGCTGGGAAAAGAGGATGACATTTATTTATTGTTCGTTGTCAAAGATAGCCTTGGCTTTGAGGAATGGATGTGGTGTGACTTCCGGATGGATTACAAAGGTACCAGAAAATGGATGAGGCATTCTCTCAGTGGATATCAAGCATGCCAGTCACAAGGTCAGAAAAATGATCTGGTGCTTCAGATGGCCACTGGGATACCCAAGAGCACATGGCACTGCCTTTCTTTGCTGGAAGATACGGGGAGCACCTGGTGAACTGGAGGGAGGACAATTCTTGGCATTATCATCAGGACAACAGTTATTTCTTTGACATGTCATAATAATTCAGTGAGCATGAAAGGAAGACCCTTCAGATGTTTGATGTCACTCCACATGGCATTTTTAGGTCGCTGCCTAATTAGCAGCTTGTAGTTTTAGCTGTGAATGTAAGTGTACAGAGCTCATGATGGATAGGATTCCACTTTCTCTGTGGTACCTGATAAATGGAGGGCTGATAGTGGGGAACTCATGTATGTGATGGGCTAATTCAGAGGGGTGATCTGGAAAACTAACTCGAAGGAGTAGCTTTTGCACTTGGCCAATCTGGGGGAGGGTATTGCACCTCACACTGATGGCCCTCACCCATTTGTACTCGTGACCGGCACTATAAAGGTACCTTCTGGTGGTTTTCAGCACCTTCTGCATGTTCAGCCTGAACACATAAGGATGTACAGCAGTTTGCTCATGTCCGAGGAGGGAATGCTACTAACATTTCACATTGATTTAAAAAATACATCTAGTGTGCTCTATAACTATTTTAAAGAACCTGCTTGGCTGTTCTATGTGATGTGGCTACATATGGTCCAGGAAATTGTGATGGTTTTCAGGTTATATTCATTGCATGTGACTGACATATGTATTATCCTGATCTTTCATGTGCTACAGTTGGTTGTTTTTTATTTCAGTTCTAATTTTAAAGGTGATGCTGCCTCTTTGAATTTCCCTGCATGGTGCTTCTTAGCCAAGACAAGGCATTTTATACCATATTGTGATGACTTTATTTCGTGCTGTAATTGGCATCATATTGCAATTTATCTGGTGGATTATATGTGTGGATATCATCTGAGCATATTCTTCAGTGACTTTCAGACTGAATTTCTTAGCTGGCAACGTTCAGTACCATCCAGGAGAGGAATGCATTTGCATCTTCTTTTTGTGTGCATGTTTCTGTTGTTCCTGCTAGCACTCGCTGTGTGTATTCTGTCATGCTATTTACTTTACCCTGCACTCATGAGACCTTTGCCTCATTTCCCAGGTTTGGCATTTCATTAATAAATCACAGCTTATGGACCTTTCTGGGGAACAATTGCCTTTTATAATATTCTACAGTAGTACCAGCATAGTTAGAAAGTACGCCTAGCAAAATTTATATGCCACAACACTTCCAGAACAATACCTGCTTCAAAGGCACAGCAAGGTGAATAAGGCTATTTATTGATGGAGTCTATCTGACGAGCTGGAAACCACAGTCATTTCCATAAAAGGTCTATTTAAAATAAATCCTGCTTTCATTTTCCTGAGGGCCACTTGAATTCCTTCCACATAGAGAGAAGGTCAGGACTGATGTTCTTAATCCTTAGCAGCAAGCTTTTTTCTGTGCTGCTTCTGTTGTTAATATTTGCTGCAGGGAGAGAGTAATAAGCCAGAAAGACTCTGTTTAGTGAAATCTGGAGGAAGGGGGGAGCCCCTTTCAGGCACCCTGAGCTTGCTGGCTGTGTTTCTGCCCTGTTGTGTGCTGCAGCCACATCAGCTGTGTGTGGGTCCCTGGTGGGGCTGGAAGGAGCAGGGAAGCTTTCCCAGGGAGCTCGCTGTGCCAGCTGACAGACTCAAGCTAAAGGGAAAAGCTGCCTTGGTCTGTATGTGACTGCTGTTTTGGATTAAAAAAGCAAACACAAGAACTGTCAAAATACCTTTTGCATCAGATTTTCTTTTGCTCGGTAGATGTTTGAAAATAACAGGTTTGGAGCGTGGTACTCTGGGTAAATACAACCACAGCTTGAAGTAGTTCTGATTTGGCTCACTATGAAGATATTCAGCATCTCACCAAATGGGCTCTTACTGCCTTCAGGGTGGTGTAGGTAATTATCATGGGGGCAGGTAGTTCTGCCATTTTCAGCATATTAATGCTGAATTACTCCTTTTATTCTGCCATTTTCTTCTTCTGATTTGAGTTAGTATTTCAAGACCTACTCAGAGCTGAAAGGGTTTGGAATGGCACAGTAGTAGGGGTGAGCAGGAGAGTGTAGGTGAAATGAGGAGCGAGAAATTTACAGCTGAGAGAGGTAATAATTGCTCATGGTGGCTACTTGGCCTTAGTTAAACATTGGGGTGCCAAGCTATTGAGGGTTTTGTTTTTTGCTCGGCTCCTCTTGTTCCATGTTACCCTCTTAAGAGCAAATTCACCATAAACCGAGTTGTTTTTCCAGGGATCGTGCTTTTATGTAAATTTGTGCATTGAATTTTACCTGTTTTGTTTTGTTTTCCCCACCTAGTCAAGCAGCCTGCAGTCACAGAATGAAAGGGAAGAGGGAAAAGCAACCACAAGGTCAAAATGATTGTTCTAATTCCTGGAGCAATTTGTTGATTTTCCTGTTTCCTTTTGGAATGTTCCACTTCTCTTTCAAAGATTTGTGTGCTTCTTCATTCTGCTCAAATTGGCTTGTCAAGTGGAATTAGAGGTTACAGAGATTAAGGATTGGGAAAATGAGCTTATATCTTAAGGGAATTTCAGAAACCTGGGTGAGAAAGACCATAAACACACAACTGAATGGATGGGTAGCAGATTTCTACAGGGAAAAAGAAAATAGTAAATATCAAAATTTTACTCTTAAGATACGAATATAAAATGTGAAATATTATGGAATATATACCTGTGCCCTGTTATGGGAATGGGAAAAGACTGCTCTCTGCTTTAATTCCATAACAGAAAGCCAGATTTCCAGAGGTGTTGAGTACCCACAGTTCTTGTGTAAGTAAAGAGTTTAGGCATTTTCAGCATTCCTGAAAAATGTATTGTTTTACCTGGTACTGATCAGGACTTCATTCCCCCTGGAAACAGAGAATGAATGATCTTGTTAGGGTGGTCTGAGAGGTGCACCAAGGATTTCTCTCCAGATAATCCTGGGTGAGGAAGCCAGTGCTCCTTTCAAGGGTTTTGGGGTCAGATTCTGACTGGTTTGCCTGTGTACCAGTTCCTGAATAGGTGCTGCCACTGGTGAACTGGAAAACAGTTTCTGTTGTTGCCAAATACTTGCAATAGTATCAGCGTGTCAGGTAGTTACTAAGCAGTCAGCAGCGATTATAAAAATAGCATTAGAAATCCATGGCTATTTCTATCAAAACTAGATGATCACCAAGAAAAAATTAGTTATTTTAGGAAATGAGCGAGTTACTAAGCCTGGCATTCAAGTAGCTGGTGCTACTGAAGATGCTGATTTAATTTTTTTTTTCTAAAATGAGATGAAAAAATTAAACTCCTAATAAAGTGTAGTGATTACAGAAATTGTGGTTCTTTTTCTAGGAGCAAGCTGAGTAAGACAGGTGTCTGAGCCAGTTTTGAAGCTGCTAAGTTACCTTTTGCTTACCAAATGCTTGAGTTTTTCAGACCATCTGTTGACATCCAGCTTTTGGCGCCATTCACTTGGAAGCAGTGGCACAGGCAGCAGAGTGAAATAACCACAGCTCCACAGTGGCCTCCTGTTTGGTCACAGTAGATAAAGATGTGTGTATCCCATCCAGGTTTCTGCTGGTGACCTAAAGGAGACCATGCTGATGGTGCACGGAGCATGGTACAGCTCTGCCATGGCCCATCCGTGTGAGCACCAGAAAGGTGGGACTTGGAAACACCCAGTGCTTCTGTGAGCTTTTCAACCACAGAGATTTTTTTTTTTCCCTTTGAAGGAATCAGTCCCTAAGGTTAATTACTGATTAACTTAATGCTTTCTTTTTATCACCTTATGCATGAGTGGAGAGTGAATTTGACATGCTTCTACACCATCTCTTTTATCTTTAATGCTGTATATGTGGAAAGTGCAAGAGTGGGTGTTTGCAGATGCTGACCTCTTGCCAGGTGAGATGCTGCCAGGGATTTGATGCAGGCTGGTGAGGAGTCACATTGCTGAGCCACTTGTGGCTTCTCGAGAGAGTGGTGCAGTGGTAGTAGATGAACTAGGTCTGTGTGCAGTCTGCACTAAGGGTTTGTACAAATGGATGTTAGGAATAAACTGAAGAAGTGCCATCCTCTGTCTGTGGTCTGCAGAGAGAGTAGTCATGCAGCTCCTTTGAGTCTGTGTGTCTTTTGATGGATAATGCACTTACATCCTAGGGCTGCAAGCGTTTGAAAATGTGTAATAGCAATCACTGCTTTTATACAGCCCTGCTCTACCAGCTTTCCTGAATGCAGCTTTTCTGCACATGCAGTCAGGTGTTCCAAGCATAACATCTCACTGTCTGCAATGGGCCATCCAGAGCTCACTGCCAGAAGGATCAATGCCTTTGGTAGGAAGGAGGTCTTTACTCCACGGAGCTGTTGGATCTAAATGGTGGAGAGGTGACACTTGCCTCATTCTCAAAAAAAACTGTCAGAGGAAGGAATTAAACCCATTTGATTGCCTTCCCATCAAACAGGCAGGCACATGCAAACACCTTTGGAAACATTCAGAGGTAGAACACAATGGAATTTGCTTGGATTTGTTTGCGCAGTTGCTGTCTTCCCTGAGGTACAGCTTAGTGCAGCCGAGAGAAATGCTGTCCTCACAGCTCTGCTTTCCAGTGCCTCGGCCCTTGGAGGTGCCAGGCGATGTGAACATCAGTCCTGTCAGCACAGTGCAGACTTCATGGATCTGGCACCTCAGACCGTGCTTCCTTGAGGGGAAAAATAAGAAATTTGCAGTGGGTTTATGCAAGTCCATAGTTATGACATTTATGTTGAAATAATCTGTGCCCCTCCTGCACTCACACTTAGAGGGCTCTGCCTTGTAGAAGACTTGTGCTTTAGTGGCAGTCAGGAAATAGTTATGGCTCAGGAATATGTCTTATATGTAAAATGGAAAGAGTTCTTCAGTTGCAAATTCTAGAGTTTCTTCCTTTCCCCCCAAATTTCTAAGGAAGCAGTTTTTGAGAGTCATTGCTGTATTGATCATGTTTGACCTTGGAGTGATTCTTTGATACTCTGTTTGAGAGAGAGAGACACTTTTTTGCATTGCTCTTGGGAGAAATAGTTTTCTGTAGTTCTTTGAAAAGTCTGTGAAAAGTCA
The DNA here is from genome assembly GCF_049639895.1 of Pseudopodoces humilis. Taxonomy (NCBI): domain Eukaryota; kingdom Metazoa; phylum Chordata; class Aves; order Passeriformes; family Paridae; genus Pseudopodoces; species Pseudopodoces humilis. The sequence goes on from NC_142204.1 coordinate 18,041,463, forward strand.
GAAAGTTTTTTTTTTTAAAATCAGTTTTTGGTTTATTGTTTTTATTGGTGTTTTTTTTTGTTACAATATAATGAAGGCCTAATTGTAATGAGTTAGATGTGAATTTCAAAACTCCTCCCTCCCACCGCGCTATTTACTATAACAAATGTTTTGAATCAGCTTGTCCTTGGCAAGAGAAATCATTCTAAAGTTAATTCAAACACGTTTGTTGATTCCCCCCCACCAGAGACTACAGTCACAAAAAGAAAAGCTTTGTATTTCCAAAAGAAAGCACTGTCTTTAAGGGGAAAGGAATTGTCTCTCTGTGAAAAGAATGCAGTGATCTATAATTTCTAGTCCTAGCTATTTTATTTTAAGGAGAAAGAAGACAAACAAAATTGCCTATTACTCTTTAAAAGCTTTTACTACTGCTCTGGGCATCTGAAAGATGCTGATTCTGACACCTTTAGCTGAACCATCTCAAGTGGGATTGTAAGACCAAAGTAGCTAAACCAAATAAATGGTCCTAATATTTATTTTATTTCTTTGCCTGGAAAATGTAACAGGTCATGTATAGGTTCGTTTGTTTTATTTAGAAAATCATATGGAGGGAATTTTTTATGGTTTGTGTTGAGTGGGAGTTCCTGCTGCCCTCTGTTCCTGCAGCCCTACGACTGGCTCATGGGCAGGACCACACATAGCACAAATCCAGCTGAAGCCTGGCCTTCGAGGACCAGCTCTTCCCAAAAGCCTCTGCCTTAGTGGAATGCTTTAAGAAGGGCACTGCCAGGTATTTTTTATTTCAGAAATAAGGAGCACCATGGAGGGTTCTGCTGCTCCGTGAGGCTCATCTGTGTGTGCTGGGCTTCTCTCTCTGAGCCCTGCCCAAGGGACTGAGCTGGCAGCCCTCAATGGCATTAGCATGGAGTTGTGATTTGTTCTGGGGAGAAAAAGGGTATGCAGATCCACTTGATCCTTCAGCTGAGCTAATTCCCACATTTTCCTCTTTCCCATTTGAAGTACAAGTTTTATTTGTCTTTCTCTAGCATTGTTTCCTTTGCTTATCTGCAATGCTGCAGCCTTGAATAACGCTGTGTCCTTCCTAGAGATGTTTAACTAGAAGTTGTTTTCCCAAATATTGATTTAGAGATCAACAGCTGGAGAAATATTTGATGGCTGGCTTGGTTGAAAGCAGCTGTGTATCTTGGGGACTGAGAATGTTGTATCTGCCAGCAGTACACTCTCTTAGGCCAAACTTACCTTGCTGTGCCTCTGGGTCTTCAGTGTCATACCCCTGGGACAGAGTGCTGGCAGAAGATGGGCACCATAATTAGGTCAGACAAAGTGGGAAGGGAGAGTCAAATGGCAGGAGAAAAATGGAGTATATGTCCAGATCTGGGTGGGGAGGGAAGTTGAAACTGAGCTAGAACTGGTAATTTTAATTCAGAGTTGAGAAGAAATTTTTAGTCTTTTTTTTCTTTTTCCTATTCAGTTTTCTGTTGTAATTACCAGGCACCTTTGCTCATCATCTTTATGGACTGATGCCTCCTTCAGCTCTGAGAACAATTTACTTTTGATGCTGTTGTGACTGCATGTAGGCACTAGTAACTGTGAATCCAAGATACTGAAAAGGGGGATGATAGAAGTACCATAGATAACTGTGGTGCTATTTAAAACACATATTGGTAGAGAAGTCTGGAGACGTGAATTCTACTCCTCTCTCTGCCTCATGATTCCTCTTTGAGGCAGGAGAAATCCGTGCACTTCTTTGTGATCCTGTGGTTCAGCTCCTCTGAAGCGACATCAGAGCCTCCTGACTCGTACCCTTGCTTCTGGTACCTGTAGAAAAGACTTGTTGTCTTTCCCATAGAATAGGATGAATGTGTTTTAGTAGTAGGACTTCTGAATTTCAGCCACTGTCTAGACCAGTGGTAACTGCTGTTGCAGTCTGCAGCTGTGCAAAAGCTGCATCATTGATTGGGCTCCATTTCTCTACTCAGAAATCTTGTTCAACGTTTCTAAACGTAGCTCCCTCCGGCAAAGAGAAGTCAATTTGCTCTCCAAAATGGAGAAATTTCCCACAACAATTAGAAAGTGCTGCAACCATTAAGTGATTCTGGTTGCATCTGTTTCTAAGCATGACAAAGCTTCTTGTGGTGTCTGCAGACAGAAGCCAGGAGAGCACAGATGTCTGCCTGGGTGATTGAACAGGCCTAAAGCTTCACTTCTATCCTGGTGTTATTCTTTGAGAAGCAAGAGCTGATTTACCCTCTTGGGCTGGAGCTAAACCTGAAACTTAGCTTGCTCAGGAGACTTGGGTCTCTCCATGGCTGGATGAGTGGCCACTGCATCCCCAGATGCCTGTGTTGGCCCCATGGATCACAGTTGGTTTGAATTGCATGTGGTAATTTAATTTCTCCTCAAAGAGCGAGCATTAAAGTGAGTACAAGTGGAGGGCATTAACTGAGCTCAAGTGAAAAACATTAATTTTAGCATACACCATGTCTCAAATTTCTGTCTCTGTATGAGTGTGGAGGCCTTGTGTGCAAAAGTATCATTTCAAGTGTAGATATTTTCCCTGAAAGAGATAAAATGACTGCATTAATGTGTCACTTGGGGCTAGTTTTCTTTACACAAAATGTGACCGAGCAGCTTTTTCTCTGTTATAAACATTAAGGCTTGAGCACAGCAGCCTGTGTGTATGTGATGTGCATTTGTGTACTTACATACAGTCACACTGTCACAGACATGCTAATGTATACATTCACTCTACGCTTACATATTACTAGCATGAGTTCTATCTTAGCTGATAGCTGTGCCATGCATATGATAGAGCTGACCTTGGAAAAGATACCAAGGGTAATAACAGACAGAGTGGGTAGTGTTTGCACACCTTCTGGGCATATTAGATGCACCAGGAGTGCATAAAGACCAAAGATTAGGGTCTTGTAAAAATTTCTTTTAAATGCAAAATAACATACCAAATGTTAATCTAAGTTGCTTTTTTATGACCCTCAAAAGAAAGGGGAAAGTTAGAGGTGAATTAAGTTGGATTTTTTTAGTTGATACTTGTTTAATTTTGTATTATTGCAGAAACTGGAACACAAAGAAGTTTTGGTTGGCTTGTTGTTCCTGGTTTTCCCATTCATCCCAGCCAGCAACCTCTTCTTCAGGGTGGGATTTGTGGTGGCAGAGCGAGTCCTTTACATGCCGAGGTAACTATTGCAATTGAATTTTTTTTGCTAATGAGACCACCATCTCATTTTCTGAAAGCAGGCATGATTGCTTCTTCCCTTTTAACTACTTCAAACATTATACTGCGAGTCAGTATGTTCTCTGCCCAGGAGTTTTGGCGTTACAGCATGAGAGATTTTATAGTCAGCTGAGAGCAGATTGCTTGGCAGGAGCAAAGCTACTCAAAATCCTTGCTTTTCTGTTTAAACACAGGTTTTTTTTGGTGTGCTTGACACAGCTCAATACAGAGGTGAGGTGTTGTTTCTTGAGGATTGTCCTCCAAGACTCTTTTTCTTGGTAACATTATCAAATTAAATTCCTCAATGATTTTATCTTAAAGACTGTAGCTGGAAAGTTAGCCTGTCATGTTTTTATTGGGTTCTTGTTCAGCTTTCCCACTCCATTAGGTGGTCAGTAAATACACAGGAGATTTTTCTGTCTCAGAAGGCTCCCGGATTCATTTGTGGAATACGCACGTGGGCATATGCCTGTGAGCTGCTGATCGCACACACATCTCAGAGTGGAGATTTGCACTTGTTGAACAGGAGGGGGAAAATCCAGCCACGTCTCCATCCCCCAGCCAGTGCTCTGAAATTCCCCTCAGCTTCCAAGCCTCTAACAATTGTCACTTCAGCCGTCTGGGTGCTTCCGATTGCAGTTATGCACGGACAGCTTTGAGGTGTTACTTGGGACATCTCTACGGTACCCAGACCAGAGGCTGCGCTGGCAGTCAGAGGCCATTCATCCAAGATGCACCAGAACATTGCCCATTTGACAGAAACACAGGCTGGTAGAGGTTGGGGAGGACCTTAGGAGGTCGTCTGGTCCAAATCCCCTGGGCAAGCAGACCCAGTTGCCTGGGACCAGCTATAAAGAGCTTTTGAATGTGTCCAAAGATTCCACAACATCTCTGGGAAACTTTTGCCAGTACAGTTTGTTCCATGCATGAGCATGGGTGCATGCTGCAAGTTAGGGATCCCAATTCTACCCTTGGGTGCAGGGGCCCAGCCTCTGTTATATCTAATGGGAACTGCCATTGTGGAGCTGATGGCAAAACAGAAGTCCTCAGCTTCACCCTGGGTTCCTTTGTGACAACTGAAAGAGAAATTTTATTCCACAAAACATTTAAATTATTTTCCTCAGAAATTGTGCATTCAAACATCCTAAGACAAAATGCTTACAGATAGTCTTTTGAAAATCTCTAAATATTCTGATTGTCATTGGTGTAAGCACTGTCACAAAAATGCTGCTCATTGGTGTAAACCTCAGGCTGTGGAGGAGCTATTGCATGTGTTACAAGGCTTTTATGCAGTTAGGCTGTATCCCTGTGCCTGTGTACACAGACATGCTTTTTAGGTCAAATTCTGCTGACTTTATTCACATCACTAGCCCTGTCTTTGTTTTCTGAGGGTACATCTGAAAGTATAGCGAGTGAAAGTTGTCTCTCAGAGTTATTTTGCAAATGATACCCTCAACTAATGGATCTGGGATCATTTCAAATTAACTTGGAAATCAGATTGCTTTAAATTCATGTAACAGAAAATGAGGAAACACATGAAAGAGCAAAGCTATTAAGGAAACAGTCAGCTGAACACAGGGCTGTGTTGAATGGTTGCATTTCTGAATCTCAAAAGAACAACTGCGGAAAATACTTCAGCTGTCAGCAGTTCCTCGTCCTCCTCCAGATGAGACTGCTGATATAATGAGAGGAGGGGCACTGAAGAAGAAAAAAGGGTATGTTTGCACAGAGAAAATTAATCAGCGTTAACATGTGTGCATATAGTTTGTATAATGCTTTCCATCTCCCTGAGGGCTTTGCAAATATATGACCTACAAAGTAGGTGGTTGATAGTTGTTTTTGTTTTTGTTTTTTTTTTTTTTAATTCAGTGAGAAGGGCTGAGGTAGAAGGATTAAATGGTTACTCTGGAGTAAGTCTGTGTCAGAGTCCCTGGATCTCATACGTGGCTCAGATCACTCCTGTCCTGCTTTGTAAGCTTTGGTTTTTGCTCTTAACCCAGACTGGCAGGTAGCTGGCATGAAAAGGGAAGGCAAACCCTGTCAGTGCATGGCAAAGGTGGAGACTTTCTTGCCAAATGATCTGGAGAGAGCTGAGCATCTCTTGCATCCTCCAGATCCGAAATTTCAGGGGTGGTGAGGGGGACTTCTAACATTCATGGCTATGGCAGCACAAAAATAATGTGTTTTTGTTTTGTTCTGCTTTTTCCCTTGGGAGGATGGCAGTTTAGTAACGATGGCTTTAGGAAGTGCTTGTGTTCTTTATTTAGAACAGCTTGTAGCAGTTTTCTCAAGTTACATCTTGAAAAGGGGGTTTCCTATCCTTCAGGGTTTGGTCTCAGTTAGCAAGTCTGAGGTTGCTGTGCAGTTTTATTTAGACAAAAGTTCTCAAAGAGATGGAGAGGACTTGGTGATCTATGCTTTTGGGCTTGTGCTGGAAGGCACATCCTATCTCTGTTTCAAGCAATAGCCTTTTATTGATATTTATGGATGTGACACTTGCATATTTATGGATGGGACAGTGGTGTATGTGTGTCACAGCCTCAAGTCCTAATTCAGGATTGCTCAGTAGGTACCTGGGGAAAATGTCAAGCATTTTCTTTTCAATAAAGATTAAGTAAGGACCCAAGGATTTATGCAAAAGATATTATAAATAGAAAGAAGAAAGAAGTAAGCCTTTTGCTGTGTCTAATTATGTGGCTGGGCCTTGCCTTTTGGGGATTGATGAGTATTTGGAACAATTTCTCTTCTGTCTGCAGCCCTGCCTCGGGGAGAAACATACAAACTATGTCAAAATGGTTGAATGTTTTCTTTAATTGTGGTCAGCCAAACAGAAATATTTGAAGAAAATATTTCTTGTATTTATTTTTCATTTGAAGGTTACAAGCACTAACTTGTTTAAATTAGGAATTTTTATTAATAGTATTATCTTGAAAAATGTCATTGGAAAACAACTAATTGTCTTTTAACTTTTTGATTTTACTTGTTTGTTTTGGTTTTTTGTATGTAAGATGGAAAAACTTGTTTTCAGGAGGGCAAAGGGTGTGAAATACCTAGGGAGTGATGAACAGGATACAGTTCTCTAGGCCAGTTTTCCAAAGTGGCATCACTTAAAAAGCTGAATCAGTGAAAGACTTAAATCACAGATTTTTCCCTCTTCAAAATGTTGATGCAGATGCTGCTCAGAACCCCACAGACAGTGTAATTGTTTGAAAATGCATGATGACTGAGTGCAGGTAGTTATTCTGAGTCGTGAGCAATTTGTACTCACGCAGGAGCAGCAGCTCTTCCTCGGTGCAGCCCTTTACTGTGCAGAAGCAGGAGCAGCAGTGCAGACTCTGGGGCTATCCAGGAGCTGCCTGCTCTCCTGACATTCCCACAGAGCTGGGGCTGCCCTCACCTCATCAGATCAGACCTCTCCTACCAGAGCAATTTCTGTGTTTTCCTCGTCTTTCACTGCTACCCTGATAGCTGTGGCTCCTGGCTGAGCTCTTGTGTCGTAGCTGGACAACTTAAGCTGTTTCCACAGCCTCATATGAACCAACAAATCAACCAAAACATCGCTCCACGGGTTATTTCCAATTTGCTGAAAGCAATAGGCAATCCAGTGCTACCTGCCCCATTTTTATGGCCACTCATTCCTGGTGGATATTGCAGTGAGTGGGTTGCAGGGTGCACAGTTACTCTTTCCCAGTACAGGCAATTACAGGTTGCTGTCGGGTTTTTTTGCCAGCTTCTCACTATATCAAGGGTTGATGTTGCAGCCCTAATTGACAATACTAGCAGATGAGATCACTGCTGATACAGGGTGGCATTTGCTTCACCATCTATCTTAAAAGCTGCAAAAAAGCCAGAATACAGGAAAAAGCACACTTGTATTTTTCAAGAAATTAACGCATTGTGGTAAATGGTTTTCCTCATGCTGTAGCAAAGCAGGGACCCATATGAATTTTTGCCTTTGTATAGAGCACATTTTTAATGCTTTGTGCTAATGCATTTTTTCCAACTAGTGTAATCCCAAACATTATTAATTTATGTAATTGGAGGGGGAAAGAAAGGAACCTGGTACGTGGTAGAATTATCTGTAACTTTTATGAACCTGATAATTTCTGAGCAGAAGTGCTCAGAGCTTGCAAGGCAGCCACTTGGGGATGGGACCTACCAGTGCTTCTCTTCTGGGAGCGTGTTATGTACTCCACATTATCTTTATTTTCCTAAAGACCAGTGGTGCAATAGGATTACAGTTTCCTATGCCACTCCTTTCTTTATTGTCATTTGAAGCTACAAGTTCACCAGGAGCTGAATTTCTGTTTGCCTTTCCAAATTCTTTCAGTATTAGATCAGATCCTGTAAAGGATGATCTGATTTACAGAAGAAGCTTCTCTTTTCATTTGGAGTCAAACACTGACCCAGTGAAGTCAGCAGTGAAAGTCTCATTGGCTCCATGGGGCCAGTTTATCTTCTCCATGATCTCAATTCAATGACACAATTAAGCATTTTGCCAGTTTTCAAGTTACATCCACAAGTCATTTGGGATTTGTATATGGAATCCAAATTACACCTGTTCCATTTACTTGAAACAGACGTGATTTTGTTGCGCGCTCTGTTGCAGAGCAACAGTTCTTGTGGGAGCCATGGGGCAGCCAAAGTTCAAAAGAAGTGAACTGGATTATATTCCCTGTGATTCAGGTGCAGACCTGAGGGCACTGGGAGTGAAATGGGAGACCATTATGTGATGGCAATAGGCCAGACTGGAGCCCCAGCTGAGTCCCTCTTTCCTGTGAGGGATTGCTGTCCCTGCTGCAGGGTGTTGATTCGAGCAGCGCTCTGCAAAGTGGCTCGTGGCTGGAGGCAAGGTGGTTGGGACTTCAGCTGAAGGCAAATGACCCCAGTTCTGCTTCCCCATCTGTGAAAAAGGGATAATAACTCCACTCTGCCCTTCAAAAGGGGGCAGAGAGAGTGTTCTCATTAATAAATGAGAACTCCTGGTAGGCAGGCTAAATTCCAGGAGAAGCTACCTTGCAAATGCATGTCCAAACTTAAGCTCCTACCTTTGGAGGCTTGCCCTGTCCCTATGAAACACTTCAAGGAGAAATGGAAGCAGCCAACCTCTGTTAATGCAGGCAAGAAATGCTGAGATGCCAGTGCCATATATTTTGGCAAAAGGCAATAAAGTTGTAGAAATAAAAACGGAAATGATTCTGCAAAGCTGAAAAAGATTGAGCTCATGGCATGTTTGATCTAGTCTGCTGTTTTGCGTTATTTTGACTAAATTTAAAACATGCTTTTGAGAAATGTGTTGTGTTTTGGGCATGTACAGGAAAAAGCTAAATTTTTGTGGAGTTGTGGGCGTTAATGGCCATAGTGGAAAGATTTCTGGTTTTGTTGTGATAGATTAACCTAGAGGAAAACCTTCAAATGCATTTATTCTGCTCTTGAAAATAATGGAGATAGGTAAAGATACTGGTTTTAAAAACAATAAATTAATGTCATCTTGTGGAAGTAATCTACTTGGTCATGTTGATTAAAAGTGGAATTTTTATTTACAAGGTAATACATTGGCCTTAAGATGATGCCTTGTGAAATGTAATAGATAATATTCTTACATGGAGTTTTTTGAGAGTTGTGATGGAACTGAATGGGAAATGGTTTCCTATTATAGACTTCCAGAAGTTATGACAGTATTTAAATCAATACTGTACATACAGACTCATCTCCACTGAAGTATGTAAGATCTAGGGAAATTTCAGTGGAATCCCCATGGAATGATGTCAGATTTCTCATTCTAAACTGTTTTATTTCCGTAATTCATATAGTAATTAGAAACCTGAAAAGTTTCTGTATTACCTGTAAATATTTCAGGTAGAAATCTTGGGCTCAAGACTCTAATGAAGGGGGTTTGTTTGTCATGTGACTTTTTTGAAGGAAGGGGAAATGTGTCCAAATGTTGAATAGCTATTCAAGGGTTATTGAAATCATTAATTTCTAGTCCATATTTTCTCTTTAATAAGGAAAAGTTCCAGCATTTTCTCTAATTGCATCACGTTCCGCCTAGAGGATCACACTGTTAGTGGAGGTAAATCATTTTGATTACTTAGCTGATCATGTCTAAGTATCTTTAATATAGGCCTGCAGAGCTTTTAATTTAGAGCCAGTGACAAAGTCTTAGCACTAACTCATAAGGTACCTTTCCAAGTTAGATATATTCTTCCAGTGTTTATAATTTGCTATGTCTTTGTATTATGACCTGCAGACTTTATTCCAGGAAAACCCTGCTTAATTCCAGTGAAAATCTGATATTTTATTCAGCAGGCTCAGTATAAGTATGTTGCTGGTTCTTGGTTGTAGGGATTGTTTTTTTTTTCCAGTGGGATTTTTTTGTATGTTAAATATTACAGCTTGATGATCTTGCTGAAGTCTTTCAAAATCTCTAGTGACCAAGAAAAAATATATCAATTCCATGTCATCCTTACTGAGAGACAGGCAGTTTAAACAATGTTTTTCCCATTGTCTCCAAAACTCAGTAGCAGTGAATGCTGCTGGCTTACTCTGTGGGACAGAGACACACCCCACATTCTCCTTGCCTTTGGACATTTAGTCCAAAACATGACTTTAAACAGGTTTTCCCCTTCTAGTACCATCTGCCTGAGAAAGTTTTGATACTTTGATACTCACATCTTCCTGTGAAAAATACCATGTTTTAATTAACTCAAAACTTTTTGCCCAGGTGTGCTGACTGTAGTGAAACTTTAGACAAAAAGATTAGAAACTAAAGACTTCTCCAAGCCAAGATGAAGCTTACAGTCAAGAGGAGATGGACAACAGAAAGGATGGTTGGGGGGAGCAGCCCAGAATTGCCCCTTTAGAAGGGGACACTCATCTGAGAGTTGGGACATGAAGGTTTATCTGCCACACCCCAGCATCTTTTTGGGATAATTAGTGCTGATTTAAACCCTGCTGGAGCACTCGGTGGTGGCAGTTTGATCTAGACCTGATCTAGGCCCATGCTGACACTTCTGTTATGTTATCTAGCCTGTAACTTGCTGAGTTTAGGCTCTCCTTGTACCAGGTGCAAGGCAAAGTCTCAATCCAGCAGTAAACTTGGCAGTGCAAGGTAAACTTCTCTGAATTTCTGGAAGACCTGGGCCAGTGGAGCGTGGTTATTCCAGATCAGCACATGGGTTTTCATGGCTGGGGAATTTTGAGGACTCAAAACCCTGCATGTGCACCCCCAGGTCTGGGCCTGACGTGGCACCGTGGTTTGAATCCAGGTGATCCAGTTGGCAGAAAGTGTCACAGCTTTTGAGTTTCTGGCCAGATAATGGGGTTTTTTTGATCATGGGCTTGATGATCTTGAAGGCCTTTTCCAACCTTAATGTTTCTACGATTTTATGACCCAAGTGCAACCTAGCGTGCACATACGAATACACTCTATTTCCAGATGGAAACATTCTTTTTCAAAGGCCAGATTTAATTCTGGCCCAAGCAGCTCCAGCCTTGAAAAACGTGACATTTTTCATAAAAGGCATCTTTGCTACTCTGCCAGCCCTGCTCAGCACCAGAGCTGCGTCCCTGAGAGTGCTTTTTGGGGCAGAAAGAACCACCCTGGCTATGCTTATTTTTGCCAGCGCTCCTTTCCACATCTGACTGCTGTGGTGAGGCAGGAGCAGCCCACAGGGCATGCCAAGCGTGCTTTTTGCAATCAATTACTCTCCATTAGAGAAGTGTGAGCAGAGCCGATGAGTTTAACAGGGATGAGCTGTCTTTTCCCCTGCAGCAGCAGCCCTGCCTGCAAGCTGCATTTCAGCTGGCTTTGCCTCTTCCTCTCAGTGCCTCTCCTCTGCTCAGGCTGCAGAGCTGCAGTAGCTAGACTAGGAGCATGTAAAGTGTGTTGTGCCAGGCAATAGATGTGTGGTACTGAGGCTTAGAAGCTTGTGGGGAACTATAAAACAGAGAATCCGAATGTTTGTGTTCAGCATTTGGACCTGGCAGCAAGATTCTGAAGGGCTGTGCTTGCTGCTCTCTGAAGGGCAGCAGCAGAGCATGCATTTGGTCGTGAGCACAAGGGTTAAACTTGCTTCAGAGCAGCTTGGAAGCGAGGGTTGATTTTTATGGAGGGAAAGGGAGTCATCTTAAATAAGTGCTGGAAATCAAGAAGGAGTTTTGCAGCCCAGAAAGAGCCTCCCGGGTGAAATGTTGAAGCCAAGTGCATTTTCTGCTCTCAGTATACTTTTGATATAATCCCTTTTGTTGCATTAGCAGCCCCCGAGTACGGCAGTGTTTCTTCCATGTTTCCACAGGCTGCTTATAGACAACTCTTTCCCAAACGGATATGTATGCATGGATGCATCTGGATTCTTATCTAGGCTGAGCTATGAAATCTGGAGTAACTGCTTTGATGAAATCAGTGGATTTACTCCAAGTTTACAGTCATGTAGCTGAGATTAAATCAGTTTTTAAAAAACCCCAACTAGTTCACAAGGTTTGACATCTACAAAATTACCATTAAAAAGTGTGAGGAAAGCAACTTTTCTGCACAGTTTCTCCCACCCTTTTCAAACTCCTTTTGCAATCCTACCTGAGCGAGTTAGAAAAGGCTGGAACAGCAGCTGCTGCTGTCCAGGCTGGTTCTCTCAGAATTTCAGCTCTCAGCCTGCTCTGACCGTGCACTGTGCAAAGTCACAACTTGAAAGATGCAGTAGAAGGCATTACTAGAACATGCCTCGCTCTTCAGGAGTTTTACACAGCAGCAGGTCTCCAAGCAATTTCTGAGGGAGGTAAAATGGTTTCTGATGCAGGCAGTTTGCTACAGCAGAGCATCCTGGTAATCCTGGGCTGTGGCACATGCAGATTTGATTAGCTGCTACCACCACAAGAGCCAAACACAGTGAAATGGTTCCTGACTTTTTAGTAAAAAGGGAGAAACCTCATCTGTGGAGAGCAGAGCTGTGTGCAAGTGTTGTCAGTAACAGCCTCGCCTTGGGAAAGGAGCCGTAGTGGCCAAAGGAAAGGTTGAATTTGCAATCTAATTACCCAAGATGTGTTTGCAAATATTAAGTATATGCTGTTTTGGCTCTAGGGCAATACATATAGAGCACCATTGGAAATAAGGTCTATATGCCACCACATTCCCATCTGCTTGTGCCTCCTATCACTTGGCTTCCTTAGAGGAGGAACAATATTGACAAAACACAGAAATTATAGAAAAAGATGTGTCATTTCCCAGCTCCCTGTGTGCAATCTGCCAGAATCACATGGCAGTAGCACAGAGGGTTTCCCTGGCGGGCTGCCTGGCCCTCGGCCCTCCCTGCAGTTCAGGACATACCTAAGGTACCACTTCAATACTGCAGGAGTCTGAAGCCATGGGGAATCATGAAACCATTGGCTTGTTGGTCCATTTGCTCAGCTTTTCTGCTGCATCCTGGAATTTCTGAAGTTACAGGTTTTCCTGTAATGCATGCTCCTTGTGAGCCCACATGAAGTCTACTACCATGTTAACTTGGTGAGCTGTTTCTCAGGACCCCAGGGACCAAGCTGTCTTGGACTTTTCACTGCTGTAGCAGGCTGTTGCTTGTCCTACAAAAGCCAAAAAAGACCCCCAACCCCTCTCCCCCCCCAAAAAAAACCACCAAAAACCAAACTTAGCAGTTCTACAATAATCCAGTGGAAAACGGACTTAGAAAAGTGGTTTGTAAATTTTGCTTGTTTCCCATTGTTTTGGTTTTGCTACAGAGTATTTCAGAAAAGTACTTGTATGGCAATGCTGAGAGAAAAGCCCTTCATGAGAAATGGAGGAAATAAATGCTAGAGTTAACTAAGAAACCAAATAACCCCCAAAACTGAAACCCTTCAGCCTCAAGTAGAAGTTAGCTACTGAGATGTCTGGAATGTAGTACTTAAGGATAAGTTTTCCAAGTGGCAAACAATTCTTTGACGAAAGGTCCTTTTGAGACATTTTCTTTTTTTCTTTTTTTTTTTTTTTTCCTGTGTGTGTGAGTAAAACCTGATTTCCTGGCAAGCCAGTGGTAAGGTTTGATACAGAGTCAGGTCCCCCATCACTCTGAGAAGAAAAGCAAATCTATTTGAAATGTTCTCTGTGTTTGTAGGCAGTGGCGGTGTCACAGCAGAATTAACTACATTGGAAGCATTACCTGGAAAGTTGCCTTCATCATCCGAGTGCAGCCTCACCTGTGCAGGCTCTTTCCACCAGGGTACTGCTGCTTGGGCTGATGCTGACTGGATAAAAGTCAGAGCAGCTTCAAAGGGCTCCTCTGAAGCCTGGTGAGGTTGGGATCAAGGGAAATAGGATGAACTTGCATCTGGGAATGAACTGTGGTGGAGTGTGGGGGTTCTCCAGGTCCAGTGACTGCCAGGGCAGGTTGCTGCTGCAGCAGCTCCATCTTTGCAAATTTGATGCTTCACTAGCTCAAAATGGCATGGTCTCTGTGATAAAGTTAATTTCTGTATTGGGACTGTTTGGTCTAGTGTGAAACAAGTGATGTAAGGTGTGACAGATCATGTGGTTTTGGAACTAAGAAACAATAGTAATATAATTATGGCTTTTTGACAGATTTTCTTTAATACATTGGTACGGATACTCTGTTTTGTTTAGAGCAGATCACAGGATCTGGAGGAGGTGTAATGTGATGCTGACTGTGCCTCAGACTGAGTACTGCTCCTAAGGCAGAAATTCCCAACAGCTGGGACAGGATTTGACATAAATACCAAGACACTGACGTTTGCATTTTTTGTTTTCTGGATGCATTCATGATTCTGTAGAAAGGGTCTGTTCTTGAATATGTGAAGGTATAGGGAAATTGCTTTGAAAATGGCCTTGTGCTAAAGTAATTAAATAATATTTATTTCAGATAATTAATTCCAGGGGAAGGATAAAATTGAGGAAAGGCAAAATAACTGAGTGAAAACCATCTGCAGGCTTTTGAGGCATTTCTTGTTGGAAAGGGAGGGATTATTACTGAGATTAGCTTTTCAGAGGTTTTAAAGTAGGGTTCAATAATTGTAAAGGCTGGATTGTTTGGCACAAGCATCTCTATAATTCCAAATGTTTGCTTGCAGTTAATGTAAGTGCAATAAATATATATGTGCAAAAGAGTTAATGAACAAACAGCACAAATACAAGAAATGTGTTACAGCGAAGTGCAAGCATAATTGAGTGACATAAATATATAGGTAACCATTTCTGAAAACTGGGAGAACTCAAAAACAACTGTGAAAGAGTTCTGAATGATCAGAAAATCTGATGTTATCTCTGGATTTTCCCCCTATACTTCTCTCAGTGTTCTATAAGGCTGTGTTCTATAAGTACTGTGCCAGAGACAATGCAGTGGTGCTAATCAGCACGTACAACAAAGGCAGGTTTTCTCCTCAGTGAAAGGAAGAATTCTTGTCCTTATCCATCCCTGGGAATCCTAAGCTATAGCAATGTGTCCAGCTCTCTAAGAGGGCAGAGAAACCATGCCAAGAAGCACACACAGAGCTCCTCAAATACGGAACATTTTCCTTTTTCTGATTTTCACATTGACTGTCACCATATTGTGTGCTTGCCTGCAAGGTCACCTCTGACAGGGGAATTTTGTTCTTAGTTTTTCTTGCAGCATTCTCACCTGGAAGTTGCTCGAGCGTCTCTGTACAGATTAGGAAAGCCTGTAAATCTCTGGCCAGACTGTGGGCAGGTGCAATGATCTCTCTACCTCCAGCCTGCCTGCTTTTAAGTGTGGATTCATCTGGGGTTCAAGGTGTGCCAGTGTTTGGGAAGTGCATTTGTCCCTGTTTATTGATTGTCCTCAAGTGTTATTCAAGAGCCTTCTGCTCCCTTTTTTCATCAGGGAGAGCTGCCTGGACTAAGATAGATTTTAAGTCTAACACTAAATCAGGTGCTAAGTAACCTGAAGAGTTCTAGATAAGCTAATGAAATTTGTTGAGCAATAGAAATTTAAATTCCTTGAAAAAAATTACAAGTAGAATTAGCAATTATGAAGTACAGCAACCAAAAGCATTGGATTTCTAATTCAGAAGGGACATCATTGGAGGAATTAACATAAACCTCAAATTAAGGTAAATAATTACTGAATTGATTTAAATTTATTCAGGAGTGAGACTTCAGTCCAAATTTGGCTTGTGAAAATGCCACAGTGGTTATTCATGGAGAGCCATGCAAGTGCTGGGGGCTGGAAATGACTGTGTGCCAGTTCATGGAAGGGCAGCAAGGAAGATCTGCCAGCACATCTCAGCTCCTCTGGGCTGGACACTAGAAGGGACAGGCTGGCCTTGATGTACAAGTGCCAGACCCAGACAGGCACTTCTGCCTTTTGGTGGTCTCTGCCACCTGCTCCTGCAGCAGCACTGACTACAGCACTCGCTCTCCTGCCTCAGCTTCACAATTTGTAAACTGGAATTAATAGCAGCCACCACTGGGATTGTTTAGAGACTTCCCCCTGTTAAAATCCTTGTCATTTCCACACTGCTCCAGTAGTGCTCAGTATTACTGTTATTACATGGTGCTTTCTTAGCTTGCTGTTCAGAAAAGCAGCTGCCTTCTGTGTCTGGTGTAAGCTACCATTATGCTGGGTGGTATTATGTATGCGACTGTACTTTTGGCATCTGGGTCTATCATTTAGATTAATTTGGAAATTGTGTAGTGACTTGAGGAAAACTGCTGTTGAATTGAAGTTTGTTAGCCCAGAAAATATCATTAGTCCAAAACCCCCTGTAATTGTATAATAAATGCGATACTGGATGGTCTTGCATATAAATCAGACACTTGAAATGTAACTTTTAGTACATTTTGCTTTTTTAATTTTTTAAATTTTTTTTTCTTTTCACAGTATGGGGTATTGCATCCTTTTTGTCCATGGTCTAAAAAAGCTGTCTACATGGCTAAATAAATGGAGAATTACTGTTCCCACTCTCTTTGCTTTGCTGCTGCTGCTCTTCTCTTGGAAGACTGTGAAACAGAATGAAATCTGGCTGTCACGAGAATCCCTTTTCAGGTAGGAGTGACCACAGGAGAATACTTGCATTTTTATATTGTTTAAAGTAAGCTTGTTACATGGAATAGTTTTCTTTAAAGTTGTGCTATTGATGCATTGATCTAATTAACGTTTTCATTATCATAAAATAACACTTTCTGTATTCTGGTAACTGTGCAAAAACTGGTGTCAGCAGTTTATATGCTGATGGACAAACTTTGGTTCTGACAATCACATTTTTAAGACATCCTGTTTTTAAGTAACTTTGATTCTGTAGATTTAATGATAGCGTAACGCTTTAGTTTCTAAAGACATAGCAAAAGATTTTTGCAACACTCCAGAATGCCATAGTAACGCTACTGAATATATTGAAATTTCTTTAGCAATGTTCTAATGGCAAAAATAAAATGCCACGAAGTGCCAAACTTAATGTACCATATTTTATTTTATTTGATTACTCTTTGCCAAACAGCTCTGTTAACAACCTCATTTATGTATTTTCTTGCATTGAAACAGACTGTTTCATTTTGTGTTTTGCTAGAAAATGTATTGCATTTGCCTCCAGCTGCTTTCAGCAGTTGTCTAATTGTGAAGTAATTGCAGAAACGCAGGTGATCTGCACACGGGTTGAGCTTTATTTCCTAACTTATTGGCCAGAGCAAAGTTTAATTTATGCAGCACTAAAAGTATGAAATATTTTTTTATGTGTACCCTTTGGTCTTCAGGAAACATTACTGAAGTGGTTGGAGCTCTCTTAGTGGGTCTGTTTTTTTAAAAATCTGGAGCTGGGGTTTCTTCCCTCTGCATGATTCATGGAATATTCTACCTTGGAAGGGACCCACAAGGATCATCGAGTCCAGCTCTCAAGTGAATGGCCCGTATGGGGACGGGGTCAAACCCACAGCCTCAGCACTATTATTAACACCACACTCTGACCCACTGGGCCAATCTCAGTTCCCTGTTGTCTCCCTCAAACACTGCTGTTCGAGCCACAGCATGCCATGGTGACTGGCCTGGACTCTCACGGCAATCATCGTGGGACACACCTCCAGTCCAAACCTGGCCACTTGGAGGAAAGTAGGAGGATTTCCAAGGTGGACCACTCTTACTGAAGGGGAGGTGGGAATATGACAATTCCATTTGCAGACTTGCAGGCATCATATGGTGCACAGCTGTGGTCACCCATGTTTAAGAACGATGAAGTCAAACTGTAGCAGATGACAGGAGGACATTTCCTTCTACTAAGGAGCATTCTAGGGACAGTATGGAGTGCTATGGGGTCTGTGGCAGAAGAGGGGGATGAGGTTATGTCTCCTTAGTTGGATACAAATGGAGTTCTGTCCTTCCAGCCTCCATTCAAAGCAGTGTGACTGTTCACTGCCAGCCCCAGTTCCGAGGCTGTACCACTGCTGCAGTGCAGCTCTGAGCTGGAGCTAAAACCTCTTAAACCTCCAGGGAGGAACTTGGGGTAGCCCAGAGCTGTACTCAGGGCTCAGTGCCCTAGGTTGAGGTGCTTCCCTCTTCAGCTCAGGAGTTTTGGGGACAGTACCAGGAGGGAGGTCTGTCCCAGGGTTTTGAAGGGGTGGCAGAACTCTTAAATTCCTGCTGGGTCACCTCGTATTGTGGCCTGCCCCTGAGAGCAATCAGCAGCAGCTGCTGAAAAAAGCGCTGTGAGAACAGGGCCAGCAACAATAATGCTTCTCTCCAGTTCTTTCCCAGCTTGCAGTAATCTGCAGTTTAAAGACTTCCTGAGTCAGGAGTTACTTGCTATTTTTGCTTTTAAAAGCCACTGATGGACTTTTCTTCCATAATGTCTCTGACTGCTTTTTCAAATCTATTTATAGTTTTGGCTTCTACAGCATCCTGTGCGCTGGGCTCCATCATTAAATTACAGAGTGTGCACACCAAGATTTCCCCCTGTGTTCTGTGACCCTTCTGCCTGATCATATAGTTTGGTGTCCCCTAGTTCTGGTGTGCTGAATGAGTCGTGGGTAACCATCAGCTTGTCACTTAGGATAAAGGCATTTCCATGTCTTGAGCCCCTGTGCCTTCACCTAAGGCTGTCTCCTTCTCACACTGAAGTCAGCTGGTCTTGTACTCTCCTCACATGGAAGCTGTTCTGCATTTCTGATTCCTCTTGTCAGTCTTCTCCAGCTAGTTTCATACTCTAATCCATCCTTTTGAGAAAGAGGCCAGAATCACCTTTCAAGAGATATGTGCAGCACAATAACATCAGACTGCATTCTGGTTCTTGTTCTCTTCTCCTGCTAATTCCTAATCTTCTGCTTGCCTTTTTTGACCTCTCCTAAGCAGTGAGTGATAATTTCACAGCACCCCCAACACAAATTCCAGGACACCTACTGTGACTGGAAATACCAGGTTTTTAGACATCAATCTGTATGCAGATTTAGAGTGTGTGTGTGCTCACTCTCTGATGCTTATATCTGTACCAATACTGTTTCTTGTGCCATCATTTTTGCCTTTCTTCAATACTGTGAGATCCTTCTGCAACAAAGTGTAGTTAATTCTTGCAGTGTCACATTGGTGTCATTGGCAAATGTGTCCCCTCCCTGTTTTGCTCCCCTTTCAAGATCCTTTCTGAACACCTGAAGTAGCTCAGGTGCCATTGCATGTCTCCTGGGAACCCTGCTTGCACTCTTCTCCAGCTGTAAAAACTGTTCACATATTCATGCTCTTTACTTGCTGTCTTTCAGCTAAGTATTGATTCATGAGAGGATCTTCCCCTCTTACTCCTTGAAGAAACAGGAAGTCTTTAGTGAGGGATTTTATAAAAAAACCCTTTGAGCATTTAAGTGCTGAACATTGGTGTATGTGATTTTGACTGACTGGGCTGTATTTGAATATTTATAAAGGCTTTCCATAGTTTCAATAAGATGTATGTACCTGTTGAGTCTATAAAACACCAGCAGAGTTTCCCAAATAACTTCTTTCTGCAATACGCAAGGCTAATTCTTAGTTGGACTGTAGTTATCCAGAAATGAGCTAGAAGTAGGATTTATGATGGTTTTCCCCAAATTACTTGAAGTGAAAATCAGACTTTCTGGTCTGTTTCCCCGTCAAGATCCTTTCCCTGGAGCCAAATGAAGTCATGTTCATCAACTTCCATTCCCCTAGTGCCAGTCTCATTTAAATTATAGGCTACCTACTGCAGCTAATAGCTGCATGTTTGATTTCCTTTGGATGCATTCTACCAGGCCCAATGGGTTCATAACTGTTCTGGGTGTTGATTTGTTTTAAAGCCTCTTTTACTGCCACTTCA
This sequence comes from Pseudopodoces humilis, assembly GCF_049639895.1. Taxonomy (NCBI): domain Eukaryota; kingdom Metazoa; phylum Chordata; class Aves; order Passeriformes; family Paridae; genus Pseudopodoces; species Pseudopodoces humilis. The sequence continues at coordinate 18,060,961 of NC_142204.1, forward strand.
GTAAGAAACAGTGCTTCGGTCTTGCCCTGTGAGGAAAGGCTCCTGTGTGGCAACTCCTTTAGTTTCCCTGTAGTGAGCACTGGTGCAGAGAACACATTTAGCTTTTCTGCTGTGGTCTTTTCTTCTTCAAGCACTACTTTTAGACCTCCATCATCTATTTGCCTTAGGGGATCTTTGGCAGGTTTCCTCTGTCTGATGTATTCCATTATTAGCTTTGATAGCTTTAGCAAGTTTTTCTTTAAATCTCTTTTGGTCTGCCTAATTATGGTTTATGTTTAACTGGCTGACGTTTATGCTCTTTTCCTTTTTCCTTCTGTAGCTGTTCCTTTTTAAAGAATGGTTTTCATTTCTCATAGCTGTCTTCACTGTGCTGTTCACCCTTATTGGCCTTTTTGTTGCCCTTTTAAGATCTTCTTTGGTAGGTGTTACACATCTCCCACAAATCTGTAATGTGGTAGGACCCTCCTTGTTGATGGGAAGGAAAAGCAAAAGAAGAATAGTGTAGCAAGAAGATAATGTCATCCCAGAAGTGAGAAATATCCTCTTTGGGGCAGAAGGAGGAGGCTGATGAGGAGAGGTGGGAGAAGTGGATGGAGGTATTTGAAACAACAATAAATTTTAATGGATGGAACAGGAGGAGGATACAGAGCAAATCTATAGATGTGGGGAAGGAGACATAAACCAACCTACTTGGTATTCTCTGTGTGTGTTGGATATTTTTTAAGAAGTATGTGCTGGGAGGATCTTTACTCACAATCTTAGTTCCTCATTCTTCTTTCTCCAGTTGCTGCTTTAATTAATTACTACTTCCCTCCTCTTAGAGTTTTTTTTTCTTTCACCTTTACTTTTTGTTCCTCTGTTTGCATGTTTCTGCAGGATTGATCTGTCTTGATTCCCTTGGCTGAGGCCTGTTCTGTTAAATACACTTTTTCCATGTTGGTCCAGGAAACGTTTGTGTACTCAGTGTGCTCCTAGTTTTGTACTTGTACCCCATTCTGTCCCTTTCTCAAAACTTACCCCATTTTGACATTGTGTGACACTGTTGCTACCTCTGGGCCACCGTGGCCACTCAGTCTTCAGCCCAGGGACCAAGTTTTCTGGATGCAGAAATCCTGCCAGGTCCCAGCTGAAAGCAGCAGTGTGGGGGAGGATGCTGGTGTCTGAGGAAATGATGCATCTCCACATAGATGCACAAGCATGTGTGCAAGACTAAATGAGAAGCAAATAAACCACAAGTATAAGACGTGGCCAAATATATAGAGAGATATTTGAGGCATAGACATCTTCAGAAGCCCCAAGCAGTTTGTCTTACTGCGTTGGCAGGTGATCAGGGAGGACTTACTTGTTAATTATTTAAGGAACTGCCCTGAAGAGTGGATGCACAGGCCAGAAGGTCAGACTCAAACTGTGGTCAGTGTTAATGTCTGAAGCCAGGGAGAGGGAGGGGAGAGCTGTGGGCTGATCTCTGCATCCTGTACTGACCTTTCCAAGGCTTGTCAAGCTGCCACGTTTCCCGTTGCTCCTGGAAAGCGCCCGCACGTGCTGCCCACGTTTGTGACAGCGCCTGGAAACCCAGCTGTAACCAGCAAAAGAGCTTTACAAAAACTATGCCTTCTTAGTCAGCAGCTCTCCTTCCCAAGCCGGGTCTGCTGACTTCAGGAATTTGCTCCAGCCCCAAAAGCGGCATTTACTGCTGTGTTACTTTGTTAATTCTGGCTCAGCTGAGGAGAACAAGTCCCATTGCATTTTGGACATCTTCTGTAGGACAGTTTATTATGGCCCAACACAGATATCTGTGAAATCAGTACAAGGGTAGGAAGCCAAGGAAGGTGGTTGTGTCATCCAGAGAATAATTTGCTATAGAGAACCTTTGTTGATGATAGTGATTCCCAAAGCAGAGGAGACACCATCAGCTTCCCAGAGTTCCTGCTGAGGCAGGAGTGGTCTCATACCATATTCCAAACTGAGCACTTTTCTTATGGATATCACAGAAAATCAATGAAACCTCGGCCCTGCACGCATTCACCTTGTAGAGCAGAACATGCATTTAGGAATACAAGAGAGGGGATCACAGGGCTTTTTTCCCAACTGAAGTGGAATTTGGATGATGCTGGTATTTGAGGTTGGAAAATACCACTGGTACTTTATTTCTCTGATTTATGGCTAACAGGCTTTTTGTTTTTCCCCGGGGAGGAAGCGTTACGTAAAAAGGTTTGCCTATTGTTTATTTTCCATTTATGTCACTTACTGCTGTCGTAGAAATCAGAAGGGAAGGAAATCCTCTGGAGTAGTAACTTCCAATGTCAGTGGGCTCGTTTCTGGCTGGAGCCAGATTGATGCCGTGGGTTTTCAGAAGGGCATGTGTGTGACTGGCTGGGGAACAGGGAAATAGGAGAGTTTGGAAAAGCACATTGGAAAATTATTTTGAAATTGTGAGAGGCTAGGAGCTTGTGGGAAGCAGAAATGGAAAAAACATTGTGTTCTGCTTTGTTATTTACACTCCACCCTTTCCTTCTTGGCTTTCACTGTGGACATCATTGTTTCCTCTGTCAAGGAGCAAACAGCGTTCTCAACTGGTTAGGAACCAGTTAGCAGGAGTGTTTGCCTAAACTCTCCCAAAGATTCCCCTCTGCATCCAGTGCCGTGTTTGCTGCCTCCTCCAGCACGGAGGCTCCAAGCAGCCTCAGTCATTGCTTCCTGCATTTGCAAAATGAAACATTCCCCCTCCCCGCCCGTTCGAGGAGAATAAATAGGTCAGTGTGAGCAGTGTGGTGCAGAAGGGAACATCTTAAGAACCCAAACCCATTTCTGCGTTTCCCGTGTCACCCCTGCCACCAGCAGAAGCACACAGATGCTAGAAGCTTTATTAGTGATGTTTTAATAAGTGGGACCATCAGAATCAGTGATAAATTCTACTTGAAAGAAAACAGTCCAGAATTAAAATATTTAAACATATGCATCTTGCAGTTAAAACTGTATCTCATTAGAACTGAAGTGCTCGTGCATATGTAATGTACTCCTCACTGTGAGCTCAGTCTGCTCTGGTTCAGCAGAGGCTGTAGCAGAGCAACTCCTTGCACGTAGCTCTGAGTGAGCAGCAGTTTTGAGTGCCGTGTCTCTGCCTGTAACACTGGTGCTGATGTAATGAAACCCTCTCTGTATAAGAATTAATATTCCAGTAATGCCCAGAGGTTGTAAGTGTGTAGTTAATGGCTCCCAAGGCCAATGGAAATTAACACAGCCACAGCAGTCACACATTACTTGCTGCTGGTGCAGTATATCTTTGTGAAAACTAATATAGAAAATAATTCTCTTAAGAATAGCATCAATTAACTGATTTAATTCAGCGATTAGTCACAAAATGTCTTATTCCTGTAGTGCTCCCAGTAAATAATTTGGAAATACCTGATGATTAGGAAGCCAAATGCAAGGTGTACTTTCAATTTTAGTAGGCAAACCGTGGCTGTGTTGAGCTGAACTCTGTAAGGCAGTTGTGGGCGAAGCTTTGGAAGCTCTCACAAGTAGGTGTTAGTGATGCTGGATACCACTGGCTGCAGATAACTAAAAGGATATCCTATTTGCCACTGCAATTCCTCAGTGCTGTTCTGCAGTGAAATCCCCCTCAAAGGGTTTCTGCAGCTCTGGGTGCATTCCTCCCGTGCAAGAGGGTGTGCACCCCACAGCAGGGCTGCCTGTGTCCCTGTCTCATTCTGATTAACTTCCATGCTAACCAAAGCTAACCAGGAGAGACAGACAAGGCAAAGCAACAAGACTTTGGAATTTTCTAACCCTTGCTTTTCCTACCTGAGGTAGCAGGGTTGGAGATGGTGGGAGTAGAAAAGAGAGCAGCTGGCAGGAATCTGCTTGTGAGCAAGAAGCAGCACTTTGTCTGCTTTTACATGAACAGATTCATCCATTCTTATTTCCCCTTACCTCAGAGAGCCCCTATTTATGTGCTGGAAAGGATTCCCCCCATTAAATGGAGTACTGACTTCTCTGGATTCTTGCAGGGGAAATGTTTCCATGGTGTACGTGCTCCTGTGTTTTCTTTCTCTGTTTAACCTTGAAACGGCATTTCCTCTGGCTGTGCAAGGTGTACCTTGCTTTCTGTGCTCTCAATTAAGCAAATAAGCATATGCTTGCTTTTGTCTTTGTGCCCTCATTATTAATTCCAAATGTTGAGTTCAGTCTGCACATGGCAGGGGAGACAAAGGGGAGGGATGGGGCTGTGCAGCCTCAGTCATGTGCTATAATGCCAGAGCCTTGTTTTGCAACCTAAGGGTGAGAGTGCCAATAGCTCTCACCTCCTGGCCATACTCTGCTCAGCTTTAAGCAGTGCACGTGTGCTGGTACTCGGGGTATGCCATGCATTCCACCTAGTGGCTGGTGCACATGGAGAAGATGCCCTCTTGCTGGTATCTGCAGGGCCAGGTTTAAATCAGGATTTACATCAGATGCTTCATGACACTCGGGTTTAAGCAGGCACCCTGCTTTTAGAAAGCACTACATGTTTTCCCTCTAAATATTAACCATTTAGGTTTTGGTCCTTCAATTTAGTAATTCAGATTTTAAAACACAGCAGCATCTGGCCACAGGGAGTGTTGCAGTGCTGCTGCTGGAAGTGCCTGCAGTGACAGCGAGCAGGATGAGTTGAATTGCTGCCACACATTTATGTCTGCCCGGGGCACTTTGAGCATGGGACAAGCTTGGAGTTATAACATGAGCTGTGTTGGCACAAATGCACAGGAGGTGACGAGGTGCTTGGATTATGAGCAAGCTTTTCAGGAGAAGGGAGGGACTTTGAGAAGAAGGTTGGACCCAGGGGAAGGTGGGGTCACCTGGCTGCTAACAGTGTCCTGCTTCTGTTTGTCTTCACAGCTCAGGAGTGAAGACCCTGCCCCACAATGCCAAGGTGCACTACAACTATGCCAATTTTCTGAAGGACCAGGGCCGTAACGTTGAAGCAATCTACCACTACAAAACTGCTCTCAAGTAAGTCCCTCAGGGACCTGGTGGGGCTCTCAGCCCATGTCTTTCCTGACAGGCATTGGGCAAGTTGGCTGCTCCTTGTCCCTGGCTCCTTGGGAGCAGCTTGGCTTTGGGAGCCTGGGAAAGTTCCCTGGCTCAATGTTTGTGTGTCACAAAATGAGGTAGCCTGGCTTCCCTCCAGCTCCACGTGTGTGTGTGTGTGTGTGTGTGTGTGTGTGTGTGCACTTCAGTATATGAGATAGAAATGTTACCATAGCTACACGTTGAGCAATGAGGTGTCATTTACGTAACTGAATGTATGCTGGCAAACAGGAGGTAGTTGTCCTAAATGCATTTTCAGGTTCCTGGGCCATTTATCTTGGTAAATTGTTAATGGTGCATGCCTGGAAAATGTCAGTGTGGTAGCCATCTGAAGTGCAGTAACAATAATGGTACTTACTGCTTGTATTGAGGCTTCTGTCCACAGAGCTTTGCATGAACGCTAAACTAATTGATCCTGAAAATGCTCCTGTGCAGTAACAGGGCAAATATCATTGCTGAGGTTCTGTACAGGGGGAAGCTGAAGCAGCAGGATGCATTGCCTTGCTTGTAGCTGAGTGGTAAATCAGGGCCCAGGGCTGGGCTGTAATATGGGACATGTCCTGTGGTATCTGTCAAGGACCCTTCCTTCACACACAGATGGGGTTGCTCCCTGTGAACAGCTTCCCTCCACTTGCTGCTCTGGCCAGTGCTGTTCATGCAGCTCAGCTGCTCCCCAGGCAGTGCTCAGTGCACCAAGCAGGTCACCCCAGCTCCCCAAACCTCTCCCCTCTGGTCCTTGGGGCCTGGGAGAAAGGACAAGCCCCTCTGGGGAACGAATGCAAGGGGCTGGGGGGATGGCATGGTGGCAAGGGAAAGCAAGCATGGAGTGCACAGATACTGTTTTCAGGAGCAGAAGCGTGTTTGGGAAGGACAGACAAGGTGAAGAGTGGCTCTGATGGACAGCAAGGGCAGAGCTCAGCTCCATAGGGCATGCCAGGAGGTGGAAGAAATGTTCTTTCCTGATGTGTGATGTGACAGAAAACTCCAGAAATTACATGTGTGTTTTGTCTTTTGGCCAGCTGACAGGGTTATGATAAAAGCTCTCCAAGGGCTCCTAACCCACCCAGGCTGACCTGTGAGGACAGGAGTTCATTGTCACTGAGGAGGGACTGAACCTGGGTGAAGGTGATTTTTAGCTTTTTTGAGCAACATCCTGTTCTGTTTTGCCATGCTGGGCGTTTAGGAAGTAATTTAGAACAACCTTCTATTTTTTTTAAGTTTCCAGCAATGGAAAATCCAGCACAACCACCAGTAAACTGTACTGAAGGTTAATTACATTGGCTGTTGAAAATGTCCTCCCTTATTTTTGGACTGATTTGTTTAACTCCAGCTTCCAGTCATTTAATTTGTTTACACCTTTCAATGCCACACTGAAGATCCCATTACTGTTTTCCATAGAGTGATCAACTCCCCCCTTATCCTGCTGCTTGATAGGTGCTGATTATTTCAGCGTCACAAAGTTTTGCAGTCCTCCAGTTGTTTCTCTGTCTGGTTTCTGAACTTTTCCCAATTTACCAGAAAAGGCCATTGCAAGTCAAAAAGAAGAGGAGCTGACAAAAAATTACCCAAGCCCTGCAATGGCATGCACAGAGTAATGTAACTACTCCTACCAACATTGCCTCTGCTTGTGTAAATGGGATTTGCAGACAAAAGATCTTCTCTAACTCAGCAGCACCCATTTATTGTAATTATAATGCTGTTTTCTGCTCTGCAGTATTTCAATTATGAAAGAGTCTGTTTTGAGAACTGACTGCAAACATTTTCTCAATTGTATTACATAGCACAGTTTATGCTGGTAGTGTTGTTTTAGAGCATCTGAAGCCTTGTTGGAGCTTGGAGCCCCACAGAACCAACCGTGCTCTTCTCTAGGTGCTTGGTGTCTCATGGCACTGGTGCTAGCACTAGACTTGCTTCAGTAATTTCAGCATTAGCTGGCAGTTTGGAAAAGCAAAACTCACCTTGCACATTCTTTTTGGCCCAAAAGTACAGGCCAGGAGTTGGAAGTCTCCATCCCTGGGAAGCTGCACTACTTGTTCTTGTCATATTGTATCTCTGCACTTACATTTTCCTTATATTTGCTCCCTCCTTCCACCTCTGTTACAGGGAAATTATGTGGGGTCTGTGTAATGAGCAATAGAACAGTGTAAGTAAAAAGTGCACTATGTTCTGCTGTTGAGAATTACATTCTGTAATGTCTGTGTTTTCCCCACAGACAGACAGACAGACAGACAGACCCTTTCTGCAGTGCCCAGGGTTGTGTGTGTGCCCTGCACCCTCTGCTGGGTGCCTGCATTTGATGGCTGTGTAGAAGCAGTGGAGAAGCTGCTGGGTGTGGGACAGGCAGCCTGAGGTGGATGCAGTGGCAGACCATACACAGGTATCACAGAAAACAGCCCTTATTACCCATCCTCACAGACTGCTCCTCGCAGACTGCTCTGATTTGTAGACCAATCTCCACAATTAGGTAGAAGGAAGTAGTAGCTGTAATATCCTGAGCAGATTTTGATGGTTCAGGGTATATTTTTGCCACTGGCTTGACCTGGAAGGATGAGTTACCACTCTGTAAATTTCCATATCAGGGAGTAGGCAGACCAGCAGCTATGGTATTCACACAACAAGCTTTCATAATTTCCCACAGGTACCCCTCGCTGAGTGCCTGCTCTCCCAGCGAGTGTGGGTGGATCCATCCTCCCCAGGTTACAGAAAACCCAAGCTACGCAGGAGGCTTCACAACCCAATGGCAGCACAGCCAAGAGTACAGAAGATAAAAATATTATTTCTGCCTAGCGCTCAGTGAGCAGATCAATAGGGAATTAATAAGGAAATGGAGTCAATAAGGACACGGCTTGCTGCCTGGGAGCTCCTGGGAGATAGGAAAGGGAGAGCTGCAGTGCTTCAGTGGGTGATGGCTCATCCACTATTCCAGCTTTGTGCCAAATGACAGCACAGGTCTGCTTGATCTCAGTGAATGAGTTTAATTGTTTAGTGAATAGAAGTGATCTTGTCAGTCTGCACACTGCTGATTGAACTGCGAGCAATTGCCATTCCACCAACTCCACCAACATAAGGATGCACTTCCATGCACTCCTGCTCTGCCAGAAGTGCTGGTTGCCATGCGGCTGCTAGGCAAAGCATCACCTTGCTCCTGTGATACTGTAACTGTGGGAAAAGATGTTGAAGTCAACACAAGTCACCTAGTGAAATACTAGCAATTGATAATAAATCCTGGGAAAGTTGATCCCCAATGCTTTAACTGCTCCCTTTCCTGCTTTCAGAGGCAGGTGGGATTCTCTGCTGGCAAATGTTGCTGTACCTCTGTTAGCTTCAGGGCAGAAAAGTGGTGGAGGAGAATAATGTGTGTTTTCTCTGACAGTGGAACTGCAGGGCAGGTTTCCAAGGCAAACTTGGCAATCAGTCCCAACAAGCACCTGTCAGTGTCATTGCAGGTGGCCCCTCAGAAAACTCATTCCTCACCCCAGCCCAGAGACCAGTGACAAAACACCCTGACCTAGCTGGACATGGGTAATTAGTGCTATCTAATTATGTTCTCTAAGAGTGGGGGGAAATGAAAACTGAAATTAAATGCAAAAATGGAGAACGGTGTTTGCATTGGAAATGGGGAGAACGAAAAGAACAAAAATTCTCTCTATGTAGGAAAAGCTCTTCCTCTATGTCATTCCTAAAAGGGGAATGGAAATGGAACCACTCAGAGATGCCAGATGAGTTACCCATTAAATAGCCCTGACAAACTGATGCCTTAAGTTTTAGCTTTTATATTTTTCAGATGCTGTGCTGCCTAGGTGTGTAGTTTTGAGCTTTGTATTAAGTGTTAGTGAGCTCTCTTCACAGAGTAGGTAGACAAAACAAACTCCTTTTCTAGCTTGGTACCAAGGACAATTGTTACAAGTTTCAGGCCATAAACAATGGTGAAGAGAGAAAACAAGAAGGATGGGAGTTCATAACCTAAAGCAGTGATTAACAATTAATCCTGATATGTAGATGGACCAAAACTTACAAAAGTGTGAGACCTTGTGACCAGTCATTGATTTTGTGACCATTTTGGGTCCATCCTGGGTGTAGCCCTGGCCAGGCTCTTGTACTGCCCAAGGTATACCCCTTAACACCTTTCAATAAATATCTGCTTTATTCTTAACTCTGTCTAGCTTCTGTTCTAGGTCAGCTTTCTCAAGGCATCAAAACAGTTGGCATTCAGCAATTGTAGGTGGATTAGACTGCTTCACTGTTTGCCTGACATATGGTAGTGACCCCAGGAGATCTTTGGGGTTTTTTCCTTTAGAAAGTAAAGGCTGGAAATAGTCCATCTGAGGTGTGAGTTGACCACAGCTATTCTGAAAGCTGGCCTTAACATTCTTGTTGCTGCTTCTGCTGCAGATTTGCTGCTGTTGTTAGGAATTCTGGAGAACCTCTGCTCCTGGAGATCAAACAGTGATGATATCTGAAATTTATCTCACCACTTGTCTCCCGTTCGTGAATGAGAATATGAGGTCATGCAACCTCACTCAAATATGAAGAACATCTCTGATGTGCTAATGAAGATGTTTTTGCTGTTGATAGTTACCAAGCTTCTGTCTTGCTTCTCCCTAGCCTTGTGTGCTTGATGTTACTGTTGAGACTTATATTGCCCTTCAGCAATGCACATGGGTTGACATGCAGAGAGAGAAAAAACAGCAAAGCCTTAAACCCAATTGGTGAACATTCATCATCAATTAAATCAATCTCCTTTTAACAATGGAGGGGAGAAAAATAATTCACATTACCTCCTACAATTGCACTCATTCAACATTTTAATTCCCAAAGCAGTTCTTACCATCCCTCTCTGTGTTTGTTGTCAGGGCAGGACTTCCCATGGAAGGCAGATCAATGTGAGCATCAGCGGATGGGGCTGAAGGAGGTTGCTGAATTCTTTGCTGGAGTTGGGTAGATAAACATGCTAATAATAGTTCTGTGCTATCTAAGCTGCATTTCTGTGTCTGCAGAAAGGTCATCATCTAAAAATTCACGTTTGCCTTCTGGATATTAAAACAAACCTGAGAGTTCAGAGTCCTTCAGGATGTGTAATGTGACCCTGTGTGTTTATTTACATAAATGCACTGGTGTGTGTACCTGGGAGCACACACACTTCTGCAGCATTACCTCCGTGTGTCTACACGTCCATCAACAGGTTCCTAGGCACAAGCTCCCCTTGGACTTACTCTGCCAAAAGCCGCTGACCAAACGGAGCGGGAAGGGACCAGCCTACCATGCAGAAACCTTCATTGTGGCATCTTCTGGAGGAGGGAGCCTCTGGACAGCAAGTGGGAACTCTTGGGCTGGTCTTTTTGCAGTTCAGGGAGCTGTTCTGCTGTTCAGCCTTGACAGAGAGGAGAGAGTGGGCCAGCAGGCACAGAAACCAATATGAAAACACTTGGTGCTGCAATTTGTGTGGTCTTGCTCTTGCAGGGCTTGCAGGTAATGCATCTAAGGGCATTGCTTACAGCATGGAAATGGGGAATGCTGGTTTGCGGCATCAGGATGGGTCATGAAATCATGGTTATGTATCCTTAGTACTCAAACACAGGCTGGATGGAGAAGGGAAAACAGTGTAAGTGGCTTATCTATGTATTATCTAGTGTGCCTCATTTGAGGGAACAAAATTGGTTCATAGCATCACTGGAATGGGTAGAAAAGAATAAAGCAAGGCTGTTCTTTCACCTCACTACACTTTAGAAATAAAGCCCTAATGCTGCAAGGGAGACTCAGGTTTCTTCCTAAGCTTTCCCACATACCTTCCTGCTGGGTTTTTATATATCTTAAATCAACAGTATCTGGGGTTGTTTAAATTCAGTTAAATTGCACTCTCCATGCAGTAAAAAAAAATGTGTTCTTACAGCCCTTTATGTGTGTGTGTCAATGTATTTGCCTTGAAAATGCCTCTCAGCATGGACTGCAGGTGGCCTTGGATACCATCTGTGATTTATTTCTGGGAAGAATTAAAATACCAGCACCATTTGTTAGCCTGTTTTTACAGAGAGTAAAAAATGCACAGTGCTGCTTTGCTGTGATTGCCGTGGCTGCTTTTGCTCCCGAAATCGTGAGCGCCTGTCTGACATTCTGATATTACTTAGGTCAGGCCCTTGGAGCAAGCCTGAGACATCTTCCTAGAGATGTCATGTAATACTCTGTGTTAGTGGATGGTATGGGCTGGAGGTGGATCATGTCCAAGCAGTTGGGAATATCTTTGTGTGGTGTTCTGATTCGAGCTTTGACAGTGTGCTTAAGGAGTATTGCACAGGTATGTGGTGGCTGTCCTGAAGCTGGACATTGAAGCTGGAATTGTTGAGTATTTTAATGGTAATTGATGGCTGGAAGGGATGCCTTATAATTTGAATCAGAGACTTAATGGCCTTTACAGCACTTGCATGGGATGGTGGCCAAATTACTTCAGCCAGTGTAATTTATTTTTGAACCTGCTCTCTATAAAGCGCTAATCCCTGCCTGTTTTGAGGGCTGCTCCAGCTCTGCTCGGTTTTTCTGCTTTTTAGTGACAAAATAACAATCAATCAATGCACAGGCTTCTAGTTACTTGAAAACAGAACTGGTAAAAGTGCAACCATGAGCCCTGATGCAGAGAGAGTTTTGTATGCATTTAGAGCCATAGAAGCTGGGTGTGCCTGCTGGGAGGGACAGAGGGATGTGTCAGCCCTGGACACTGATGGTTACAGGTGGGGTCCCTTCATACACCATGGTGTCTTGTTGTGGGTGCAGGCCCTTCCGTGCTGCCCTTCAGGGACTTGCTGGCTTTTCAAACACATCATCTTAGAGAAAAGCCCCCATCATCCCTGAGGATGACAACTCCATAGCCTTCCTCAGTCACTGCATCAAAGCTCTGCCTTCTTAATGTATTGGGGACTGATGAAAAAAACTTGGGTAATGAAAAATGCTCCCCTAATGAACACTCTTTTCTTATTGGGACAAGGCATCTAGTTTGATTTTTCTGTGGGGTATGCAGAGAGAAACTTACAACCGTATTGTCCACGTGTGCAAGTATACCTTTCACTTTTGGCTAATGATATCCTCAGATCCAAGGGTTAGTTACTCATTCCCACAGCCACTGCTTTTTTCTTAGCCTGCTGTCCTTGTTTTTATGGAAACTGTACAGTATGGGGCTGTACAGCTTTCCCTGGCACCTGGGAGCCTCGGGAGATGACAGGCGTGATTTCACCCCCATCTGCTTTGATGAGAGTGTTTGATCCTCTCGTGTCACGTTTGATTGAAGGGCTCACCTGATGGTCTCTTGTTTGCTCTGGGGTCCCTCAAGATTCTGTGGGCTCTATGGAGGTGCTTGCATTGTTCACACTGTCTATAAGTCAGGCATGTTGTGAATTATTAGTCTTTTGTTGGGCTTTGGGAGTGCTGAGGTTTCTGGGATTTTCAGGACTTCCGTGGATTCTGCATAAATTCTTTATGTGAGAGAATAAGCATACAGCCCTGTTTGATAACCTTATGTTGCCTCAACACTTCAGGGAACATGTGAGTTTAGCAGGAAAGATTTTATTTATTTATATTTAGCTGTGATATTGTTTGACTTAAAATCCTGGTTTTTCTCCTCAACTCTTAACTCTCAGGCTTCTATCCCTGCCCAAGTTTGAAAAATCTAATGAAAATTTATAAATTGTAATATTGTTCAGTATGCTACTGGTTGGTTATTTGAATGGCATGCTTTGGGATATTGCTGTAGGTTGGGGCTGTTTTGTCCTTAACGGATCTCAAAGAATTCACGAGGCTTTTGTCAATGCACAGATTAAATCTATTCAACTTCTTTATAATTTTTTTTCCCCCATTTCTGTCCTGGAAAGGTTTCCCTCAATATCAGGGTGCTCTGCAATTCAGCCTGGGAGGCTCACCCTGCTGAGAGGGCTTGCTGTGGGCTGCTCTCCCTGCCTGCTGGGCTGGTGAGAAGGGGGAGAAGTCGTAAATCCAGGACCTCACTTCCTTCCACTGATCCCTGGCTGTGATTCAGCACTTGCTATTTATATCAGGTTGGCCTCTGAAGATCCCAGGTTAGACCAAGACCCTGCTGCAGACCCTGCTGATCAGGTGTGACCCCACACTGACTTCCTGAGCAGGAGCTCCCTCAGGAGCTGAGCTGGCCCACGCAACAGCCATGAGGACCCACAGCACTGCTCAGGGATGCTCTTTGAGCTCCCAGCACCAGACTGGGATGGGATCGCTCCTTTTCTTATTCCTGGCATTGTGTCCACAGCTGAGTGTGTGGAAATGGGCGTGATGTAATACCCATCTCCGGGCTGTGCTGTGTACAGCCAGGAGTCTCGCTGCTTTGTCACGCTTTCACTGAAGAAGATTATGCCTGAGGCTTTCAAAGGAACCTAAAAGCATTAGATCTCCCACTTGCCCGACTTTCAACAGGATTTCCAGGTGCTTTTTTAAATACAGAAAATATCAGCCTGCCACAAGCTTTCTGCCAAGCTGAAGGGTGTTACCTTTGAGGAAATACTGATGCAACTACTAGAACTCTTCAAGTGAAAACCAGCTGCTGCTTGATATTGCAGGATCAGCTCTCCTTCCTTGAAATTAATTCAAATGTTGCAAATTGAAAACCTTTTTGAGGAAGACACAGGATCTGCCACCCACATCTCCACATCATGTAGAGCAGCTCTGGAAACAAGGTGCCATGCCGTCATGAGGCCATGACCTGAGTTGTTGCCAGTGCAGAATTGTTCCCAGAAGGATGACTGGTCTCAGAGTTACATCAAATCATGTTTTTATTCAATTCGACGTAGAGCTTTATTGAGAACTTACATAAATACATGAAAATGAGTGTGATGTAATATTAAAATTGGAAAATTGGCTTGAAATAGTATACTGGAGTAAATATAAAATGGGCAGTATTAAAACTTGGCACAGATGGAAATGTTATTCATATAATGTTCCTACTTTCGTTGGCAAAACAATGCCAATAATTACAGTATATATTGGAATGGGCAAAACGTGCCTTAAGAGCAAGTTGCCATGCTGCCAGCAAGTAATTGGGCCTGGGTAATTAAGGCCTGAGTCCGTGTGCTTAATGTGGCTGCAGGGAGCCCCGTGGATACTGAGGTTTGCAGTAGGGTTGGACAGGCAGCAGGAGAGCCAGGAGTGGCTGTCAGGGAAGTGTCCTCTTGTATGGAGGAGGAGTGATGAGAGCTCTGGCTCTTCAGGCTCTCCTCTCCTCTTGCCACAGAGAGGTAACACAGCCTGTTCTGTCAGGGCAGCACAGGGGGGTGATTTATCACAGCTGCCTCAATGGTGGCGTGGTCCCTGTGAGTGCTAAGTTTAAATGCATTATTTAATCAAAAGATGCGTTAACAAAAAACAGGCACGTGAGATCTCTACAACTGAAAAATTTATTTTTTTATCATTTTTCACTTACTGTTTTAACTTAAGAAGAAATTAATATGCCTGGACCACCTCTGAATATTATACAAGATGATGCAGGCAATTTTTTACTTTCTGCTGCTGCTGCCATGGCATAGCTGTTGGGTTAATGATGACCAGTGTTGCTTACAAGTTTTATAGTGGTTATAAGAACTTAGGTTGTAAGTCACTGGCAATGTGCTTTCAACAGGCTTATTGTCAACCCTTGGAGAGTGATGAAGGGCTGGGGCATCAGGAAGAATCACCCTCATGTGATGTCTCAGGACATGTCTCTGGGCTGCTTTCGATAACCTCTTTTATTGTGAAATGGTTGTGGGGGGCTGCCCGGACCCCTGAAAAATGACATTACAGCCTTTTCCGTGCTGTCCATGGTAGTTTTCCAGGCTAATTGCATGTTAGTCTGGCCCCATCCCCTGCTGCTTGCTATCCACACAGCAATGCCTGTACAAAAACCACATAAGGCTCTTAAGGGCAGGTGGGTAGGTGTCACACTAATGCCTTCTTCCCCCTAAATACCCCTGCCACCAGACCAGGGGCTGTTCAAAGGCAGGACTGTGAGCAGGGATTGCCAGTTGTTTAAGTGGTCTCTCTTGATCTGAATTAAAAGAATTAAAATTCTTGGTGGACCATATGTTGCAGTCATGACAACAAATTTCCTCCCTTTTTCTTCTTTCTGTAATTGCCTTATAATTCAGATATGGAGCCAAACAAAGCCCTTCAATTTTAATTTTTTTTTTTAAAGCCTCATGTTTCCGATAATAGCAGCATTAAATGAAAAAGCAGAGTAAATGGTCATCAGTGTTTTGATGACTGTGTATGTTTTATACCTGGTATCATCTTGGGAAACTGGAAATCTCTTGACTGTGTAAGTCAGTAGGGCTTTCGTTCAGTGGTATTAGAGGGAATTTTGCTAACCTAAAAGAAGTGGGGATAATTACTAACAGGAGTTCCTGTGCAGTCTATACCTGTAATAGTAAAGGGTAGGCTGCTGAAATTTATTCTGATAGTTGCAGATACAGCATTGGAGGAATCATTTGAATTATTCATTCTACAACAAGGAAACATCCCACTTCTTCTCTTTAGAAATGAAATCTCCATCAGCTTTAAAATATATCTTTATTGGTTGCTTTCCCATAATTTTGCTATTTCAAGACTTCTATTATAATTATCCTTGAATGTAGATTTTTAAAGAAAATTATTCCGATTTCTAAAGGAAAGGATAAACGGATTTCTCATATGAACTGCTACTTGTAGAATAAGTTTAATGAAATTCAGCTTTCTTTCATAAATAATGCAGCACTTGCATTTGATTAGGTGAAGCCTAGAGGAATTTCTACCTAATCAGATGCATAGCAAGAAGGATACTGCCTGCAGACTGTTACCATTATCAGTGCTGGTGTCAAGGAAAATACAGCTCTATATATGTCCAGATAGAGAACTTTGTTTCTTAAGGGAAGTTGCAAAACAAGCTAGATATGTTCTAAAAATTGATCTTTTGCATCTCAGTTTCTTCAGAGTGATAGTTTATAAAATAATTCTGAGCATTATTGTGGCATGAAGAGACTCCAGGTTAATTTGAGACCTCCTTGTCTTGGTAATGTGTTTCTAACCCTTCTAAGAAATAAATGCATTCTACATATGAATGAAGAATGGGGAAGAGGAAATGTTTGCATTAGAGAACTTTAAATCAAAATAAGATAAAGCTGAATATCAGGATTCATTGAGACCACTTCCAGAAGTATTGATAAACAGCACAAATCTCCTGATAACTTCAAAACAGAAGTACATATGTCTCCCTCTATTACAACAACAAATCAACTACTTGAAAGCAAACAAGTCTTGCAGAACCATTTGAAAGTTCTTGAGTAAATGTTGCTTCATTTGATAACTGGGGTCAAGCTTTATGCTCCTGTGTAAATCCTGCCACAAGACTGTTCTGCTGTGTTTTTATTCCCAGGGAACTGTTATTAACAGCAGTGGGTGTGCCTGAACAGAGGGTAGTTTAAATAAGGCTGCTAGTCCTTTATTCAACATCCATATTAATAAATTAAAAAATAAAAATATTTGGTCCACATTCTCTAGCCCTGAGCCCAACTGGCATGAATTGACCTGGAAGTATTCAGGGAATGTTTGTATCCTCTGAGAGGCAGTGGCCAAGGCCACGTTGGCTTTTGGGAGCAAACCCTGATCGAGGCTCAGGCCTGGACCACTCCTGGGAACTATTTGAGAGTGGTGTGAAAGCAGCATAAACTGAAAGAGGGCAAGTTTAGATGGGGTGTTAGGAAGAAATTCTTTATAGTGAGAATGTTGAGGCACTGGCACACATTGTTCATAGAAGCTGTGTATGCCCCATTCCTGGAAGTGTCCAAGGCCAGGTTGGATGGGGCTTTGAATAACCTGCTCTAGTAGAAGGTGTCCCTACCTATAGTGGATGGTCATTGGAACAGATGGTCTTTAAGGTTCTTTACATCCCAAAGCATTCTATGATTCAGTCATTCTAAAACAGCATGGATGGCCATGAGGTTGAAGCCAGCTCAGACTCCGGCTCTAGTTACTTTACCAGAGGCAATGGTTGTTTAGTGCTCTCTTAGGCTTGGTTGTTCTGCTGAACTCAGTTGAGTGGCAGCTTGTTCTACCACCATAATAAAGTAATATTCCAAATAAAATATTTGGAGAGAAAGAGAAGAGCTGAACCCTGGTGGCAAAGCCCAACACCACCACCTTATCTTGCTGTGGTCAGAATTTCTCGTAACTTTTGTTCAGACATGTAAAATTGAAGATGTTTTAAGTTCTTCGGGCCAGATGCTAAGCAGGTTTCAGTCGAAAATTTGTGCTTGCTGAAGTTCTGGGTTTTCACTTACATTTCTTGGAAAGGGCAATGAGGTGTAATGAATAAATTTAAACACAAGAAATAGAGCCCAGGATCCGTGGGAGACATGTTTGCATCCTGTGATTTGCTGTTGAGAGGTTTTAGTACTGAGCTCAGAATTGTTTTTATGGAGCTGCCAGTCAGAACTGTGCAATTTAAAGGTGAAATCAGTTCCCTTTTTTAATCTTGAGTTTTTATTCCACTCCAAATTGGTGCAAGCAAATCTTCTGGGCCTAAAATGCCATAGGAGCACTAAAGGCCAAGAACAGAATTAATTTCTGAAAGTTTGAGAGAAAAACCATCAGGTTTAGGGCTGTAAAATAGTAATCTGTTTCTGACTTTTCCAAGAATTGTCTGAAATCCTTTTTTCCACTCATAACTCAAGTGACTTCATGTCAAATATTAGAGCTATTTTATGTGTGAGTACTGACAGAAGTAGTGCACACTTTTATCCTAGCCATCTGGTAAAAAGGCTCAAAAATATAACTCCCAGACCTTTTTCTTGGTCCAAAACAATGTCAAAATCCCTTGGAGGAAATGGGAAACAAGACTGAGCCTGTGGTCATTTGCCCTAAGATGTTCTTTTCTCGATATTCTGGTCATGGTATCACACAGAGCTGCATCCCAAGTGCTGAAGAGCAGGCAAGCTTGGCCCTTTGCATTCCTCCTCTGCTGTTGCTCTGGAGGGCATTTCTCCCAGCCTGCTTCACCTGGGGAGACTTAGGCTAGATGACAAATGGATTTGAGGGCCAAGGTCAAGACTCCACACTACACCCTCATCTTTTCTTTTGCTGGCGCTTCTCCAAGCGCAGGAAGCCTCTCACACCCCAAAGTGCATCTGGGGAACTTCAGCAATGGAAAGTGATGCTTATTTCTATGTTAACTGCAGTTCTCACCACAGATCTCCTACTCTTTACAGCTCTGTGACAGGTTCAATTAGGGGTCTCTTCACTAGTCGCTTGAGCAGTGAATGCAGGTGGTGGAGTAAGTGTGGACACTGGGCAGTGCACCTGTGGTGGTCACTCAGTAGTGACCTCTGAGAGGCAGGATGCTCACCTGTGTGGGAAGGATGCTGGCACTCTGTAGTCATTATTTGCTATGAGTGATGGTCACTACGTTTATCTTTAGTTATTATAACAGACCAGTTTTCAAAAAGCACATGGCTGTATCCCTGAACAATTTCTCCTCAACTGTGTGGCTTTGCAGTCTTTGTTTGCTAGGTAAAAAAAAGGGCTTCGGGCTTTTCTCTTATTTAATGGTAGGAAACATCCTGGTTTTATTAGTGGTGGATGCCCATTTCTCCCAGAGTTCCCTTGAATGTTTCCAGCTTCACTCCCAAATAAGACCTTGCCAAAATCATTTATGAGCTGTGGAGTGAAAATGTGACTGATAAAAATGTTGCAGCAGTGTATAAAATGCTAAATTATTCATGGTTCTTAAGCACAGAAAATCCTAGGGCTGAACTGACATAGTGAAAAACTCCAGGCAAAAAAAACCCAAAAAAACCACCATGGAAAGTCTTGGATTAAAAACAATTGCAAACTTTAGTCAGGCTATACTATAGAGTCCTAATCCCTTCTACCTTTAAATGCCCCTTCTCATGCTGTACCCTGTGCTTTCATAGCCAACTACTTTTAATGTCATTATCCACATCACTTTCCCATGATCAGGGACCTAAGGCAAAGAACTGTCAGATGACTTGTCCTCAGAGCCTCAGACCTTCTCACACAGCTGGTCTCCAGGGACCTCTGTGGATGTCTGTCAAAAATTTATTTCCTTATCATAATGACCCTCAGTTTTCACCTGCCAATCACACAGGGGGTCCTGGATACTTACACTGAGTCCTGGATCACTTCCACCTCTTTTCTGGTGAAAGTAAAACTACAAACTAAAATATTAATGTAGGAGCACAACTTTGAGAATTTAAACTGCTGAATGGACCATGACCTGCTGCTTAATTTGGGGAGAATTTTAACAGAGATGCATTGGGCCCAATAATGTAATCTTCAAACTGAAACAGGCAGATGTGAAGATCAACAGGTCAGATAAAAGGAGAGCTGTACTGAACCAAATGCTACAAGAAGCTTAGAGAGTTCATGTTGTTAAGCAGTCTGGTTCCAGATTCTTTTATCATTTTGCTTAGTCCTGAAAACATTGTTCAACAGCTGATTTCAGGTTTTCTTTTGCACTTTATCAGTTTTATTATGAAAAAAAAGGAAAGAAAAAATTCAAAAACCCAACAAATATTTTTAAATGATGTTGTGTTGTGTTCTGTGTATATCAAAACGTATTTACATTGGAAACATTTTTAGACAAGGCAACTCTTGCTTGTTGCAGAAAGTGTTTTGAATAAAAACATTCAGGCTGCTTTTGTCACTATGCCTTTTGCTTGTAAGGGTAAGATAGGTTGTCAAAGCTGCTCAGCATTCCATTTTGCCCTGGAGATAGATACAAACCATAGGAGAAGATCTGATTTGCAATCTCTGGGAGTTGAAAAGGGGCCTCAGGATCCCATCTGACCTGCAGCAAATGAAGGGAAAACACGCTTTTGTGACATTCTTCTCTTTATTGAGTGCCAAACAGCATTGGTGGCAGAGTCAGTGACATCAGCTCTATTTGTCAATTAATGAGCATCTGTAACTTGATATTTCATTTTTCCCAGGCTGTACCCTCGTCACGCAAGTGCTCTCAACAACTTGGGGACGTTGACCAAAGACGTGGTAGAGGCTAAGGATTACTACAGACGGGCCCTTCAGCTCAACCCTCAGCACAATCGAGCTCTCTTCAACCTCGGCAACCTGCTCAAGTAAGTTGAATGCTGGTCTGGCATCCGAAAGTGATGGCACAAAGGTGAGGCTTACTTTGGGTATCCCTGTGCTGTCTGCCACATCACTCCAGGTGCTGTTCACAAGTGTGTTTCAGCTGTAGGAAATTAATTTGTTCTGAAACAGGCATCAGAAATGAGTTGCCTAAACACAGCTAGTCACCCGAGATCCCCATCCTGGTGGAGATGTGTAAACATTTCCAGGAGAGGAAGCTGTATTTTTCAAAGGTAGGCGTCAGATGCCGAGTAAATAAATAACACAATCCAAAAAATCCCTCTCTTCAAGTTCCCACTTCTCCTCATTAGCTGTATGGGAAGTTGTTGTATATTTTAGGTATAAGCACCTTATGCTGAGATGCTCAGAGCAGCAGAGGGTTCATTCCCTTGCAGAGCAGGTGGGTCTGGATTTGAGGGGAAGGCTGGTTTACATTCCTGGATGGTTAAAAACAAGTTGATGAGCTCATTATTTCACTCACTGTTATTTAGAGTGTTAGCCTTTAGCAAGGAGAATAGCAGACAATCATAATCATGCAAATTAATTTGACTAACCACATCTAAAGACTAAACATAGATCTGTGCAAGAAGCCAGTATGATAAGATCTGCAAAGGGTTCAATTAAAAAAAGTAAAATATCTCTGTTTAGCACAAGCAAAAAGGTCCTTGTTTTTGTGAGGATATTGTGGGGTATTTGCTGACAGAACTGCATAAACTACAGCAGTAAAAGTACATTTTTGTTGATATGAACTGCCCTTATTTTGCTGATAATAAGTCTTGGTAAATCTTTTAGAGCAGATTGGGCTTTGTGCTGGTTAAACCTGACAGGCTTAGTGTGGGACTCATTTTAAAGTGGCACTTTAAAACTTGTGCCATTAAAACTTGGTTTTTCTGGTCCTGAAATGTAACTCTGAGTATGGATTTGTATAAAGGACGTTAAGTGGGCTGCTGAAGTTCTACCTGGTCTGTTCAGAACCAGAGAAATTATCAGAATACTATTACAAGTAAACCTGGTGGTTTGAGGTTAGAATATTGAAAATGAGTAATCTTAAATGGAAAGCAGATAAGTGCTTTACTGAAAATACTCACAAGGAAGGAAAATGGCACAGTCTTATTACAAGAGAAAATAAAGGTCTTTGTATTATTCATCAAATTTGGTTGATTGAAATTAATTTTAGATGGCAATGGTGTTTAAAAATACATATTGTCTTTTAAATCCATCATGTATGCCTTAATTATAATTCTCTGTTACATTTTCTTTTTCTTTTTTTAAATATAAAATATTAATACAAAAGGATCTAAGCCAGAAGAAGCACCAGGATGTTCCATGTCAATTAGGCTTAAATCTGGCCTGTCAAAGGGCTCTTATGATCCAGCAGATGGATAAAAACTGGATTTGTTGTACGGAAAAAGCACAAAGGAGACGTGGGGAAAATTTCTTAGAACTTCTGTTTGTTTTCTGTGCAATATGTCACGCTTTTCACATTGTGATACTTCAGATATTGTGTGTCCTGCTGGCCTGTATGTGCTCCGCATCCTTCTGTGGTGCCACATTTTGTGCTATGTTAAATGTGTGTGCTGCTTGTGCTAAGCTTGTCAAGAGAAAGCACTCAGGATCCTCCTGCCCTTTTCCCACATCCATTTGCTCCCATTTCCTAAACTTCATTTAGGCTTCCAAAACAATGTAGTGCATCTGGACACAGCGGTGGCATTAATTGTATTGAAGGTGAATACCCTTGTCTCCCTGTTCAGCTTTACAAAACCTGCTAAAAACCAGGTGGAGTTCACAGTGCAGGGATTAGCACATATGTAAAGCAGATGCTTTACATATATACAGGTCCTATATGAAGGTATCCCCTAAAATGGGATCCCAAACCCTTTGGCCAGCACCTTTCCTAGATGATCCAGCAGCTTAGCAAAGACCATCAGCCATGCTGGAGCATGAGGTCACTTGTGAGATGACCAGAGAGGTACAAGGCAGAGATTTCACATTTCCCCTTCCTACAACAATGTCTTTATTTATATTTTCTACCTGTCTACAATTATCCTTTCATGTATATATATAAATGTGTACATATATGGTAGCCAGTGTTCTGAAGACACTAAATGCTAGCATAGTATGGATAATAAATGAAATAAAATGAAAATCTGCAGAATATTACAGACAGATATTACTTTCTGGCTGTGTCCTAGGAGACATTATGAAGTGTTTTTTTGATTTTTAAGCATATGTCAGAAGAGAAGATAAATGGTCAAGCAATAAAAGCATCTTCTGTCCTCTTTACAAAGGCTTCAGAGCATGGGGCAGATCAGGAAGAGACAGATCTGCAGCACTTAAGGCATGTCCAGTAACAGCACTACCTGTACTGTGGAATGAAACTGTCTGGCATGGGGAATTCCCAGTTGAACTCTGCTGAGTTCCTTGTGCCCATCCCTGCTCACAGTGTGCAAATCTGATGGAAAATACTATATTTCATCTCCTCTGGAGTACTGAGAGAAGGGAAGTCCGGGATTTTGGAAGGATGGGTTTGTACTTCCCGTGTGGGAATCTGCCTTTCATTATTCCATGCAAATAAGCTATTTAAGCATCCATTGCTTGAGATTTAAACTTGAATAAAAACTGTTTTGAGGACACAGGGTGGAATTTTAAAGTTGTTTTCCGTGGAAGTAGTAGATGAAAAATGATGTTTCCATTTTCTGTTTGCACATAAAGAAGACAGCTATGTGCCAGAAGATGAATGTTCTCAGGAAGTATTGCAGGGTAATGGCTGAATAAGCCTCTGGTTTTGTTTACATATTCTAAAATAAAGTTGTATGTCATAATTTTTCTGCCTAATATAAATATTGGAGAGCAGATAATTAAACAATGCTGACAGATTTCTTACTTAAAATAGACCCAAAAGATGGCCTACCTAAAAGTAAGAAATCTCTCTGCTTTCATGGTCTGTGATCAGTGACACAGAGCAGCCTGATGCTGCTTTCTTGTGTTTTGAGTATTTGACTCCTCTGTATAAATTCAGGTTTGTTGAGATGCAGATAAATATCATTCAGAATACCTCATGAATTTATAGGCTGTGGATATTTCTGTAAAGAGACAAGAAATAATGTATGAACGTGAACATTTGAAATAAACATTAATCTCAGGTTGCAGGAAGAGATGGATAAGAACTTCTTATTTGTGGTACCGTATCAATGCACACCTAAAGCACCGCAATATCCAGTACACTGTTCCTCATGAAGAAAAGTCTCAGAACTCTCACATGCTTTGGGAGTGTTCCAGCTTCATTTTTGAGGGGAAAATGAAATGCCTAAAAAAAATCTCCACTGAATCTTGAGTTTACTCAAAGGACTGATTTTCTTCTGGATGTAGAGTAGCATACAATGAGTCTTGAGCATTTGTTGTTGTGATTTAGTGCCAGTTGAGCACACCCATCTATTCAGAAGAAGAAGGACAGTCTGTCCTCTCTGATACAAGCTTCTGGATGTGAGTGTGCTGACACAGGCTTGTGGAACTGTCTGGAGATGCTGAAAAACATCAGAAAGGAATTACATGTATTGAGATTTAAGACCTTTTAGGTAGTGAAACGTTCCTTCTTTCATTCAGAAGCAAACTGAGTGGTGATGTTCAATGATACTGCACCTGGCTTTCTGAATGGTCTCTGCAGGATACTCTGTGTCTCATGAAATGGTGCAGTTATCCCTCAGTATCACATACACATTGGAGACTGCGGTTAAAAACCCCCACAAACTCTGCCAGTCTAATTTTTGCAGTAGACTGAAAAAATAACTTAGGTTATAATAATAACTTAGGGTCTCTAGAGATAATCTGGAGATCAAGCTAGCTGCTCAGAGCAAGTCTGATTGGATCAGATTGTTCAGGGCTGTGTCCAGCTGAATCTTGGATCCCTCCTAGGACAGAGATGCCAGAATCTCTCTGTGCGACCTGTTCCAGTGTTTTACCATCCTTGTGGCAAAAAAATATTTTTCCTTATATCTAATCAGGATGTCCCATGTTCCTACTCTGGCATCTGTTGCCTCTTGTCCTGTCTTTGTGCAGCTATAGAAGAGTTTGGCTCTGGCTTTTCTGTATCTTTGTAAAAATTTGTTCAGAACAGTTGTAGAGCCTTTGTTGAGTTCTGTGTTTCTGGCTTTAATACAGTCTAAATAACTTCACAAAATGAAATATGAAAGTTACCAAGTCCTTTAGAGCACTAATTCCTAGGTTGCTCTCTGTTGCATGTGAAATTTGCTCCAGTGCTAACAGCCCTGTGCATCGCCAGACTTTGGCAGGGTGATTTTACTTTAGAAGCAGGGTGCTTCTCCAACTGCAGGGCAATTGCAAAAAATATAGAGGAGATGCTCTTGGTTTTCGGCTTGAGCATGCTGATTGTAGAGGCAAGGCTGTGAGCTTGTGTGGGAGAGGGAGTCAAGAGAGGGCATTATGAAACAGAGTAATTTGGGTAAAAATTGGAATAAGTGGTCACAGATTGCTCCTGTCAGTTGAATTTGTTCTTCTCTCTATCACAGTGAAGATGTGCATTACCCAACTATTCCTGCTCCAGATCTCCAGTTTGTGGCAAATTAGTGTATTGGACTGTTCTTTCAATGCTTTGTGCTCTCCCAAATTGCAGGAGATTTATATAAGAGATGGCCTTGATCCTGCAAAGTGTTGGCCTTGAGCCAGGAAAGCACTTCAACCAGTAATTAATTTTCAACTTGCATACATAAAAGTTAAGTACACGTTTAAGTGCTTGGCCAGAACACTTGGTATCTTGCAGGCCTAAGTCCTCTGAGAAACTACTGGATCTGCTTTATTTAATGTAATTCAGTCTGTCACATAAAAAGATGCCATAATCTTTCCTTCTTTACCCCCACTTTCAGGAGACAAACATTGTTCTTGGATCAAATAGAGAAAAAAAAGAGGCCATTTTGGAATAAAAGAGTAATTAAGAGGGCTGCCCCACATTCAGAGTGAATGCTTGTGGTTAAAGGGAACTTTTACTGCTGCTGAGTGGATCACTTAATCCTTTTATTTCTGTAGCGGGCATTTCCTACATTTTCTGCCAAACATCAATACCTTTATTAAGCAGTCATCTGGTTTTGATTTCTAAAAATGTGTCGTGAAACTCCAGCCAAGGGATCCCAAAGTTTTATAAATTGACAAGCTAGCTAGACTTTAATTAGTGTAGGAGAAAAGTGGTTCTTTATTTGTTTTTGCTTCATTCATGTAATTTATCTGGAACACCACTGGAAGAAGAAAAAGACTAGCACAACTGGTTTTACTTAGCTTAATGCACAGGCAAAATATTCTTCCAGTTACAAACTAGAAAGGGAAAAAAAATCTGCAAAGCCACATATATTATCAGCTGAAATTTGCACCTTATAAACAAGATCTGGTTACTTGACCATGCCACTCAGATGAAATCTAAGGCCAAAGCAGCAAGGTGTTCACGTATTTTCTGTTTCCCCAGAGCCCTTTGTTTCTTTTTCTAAGCCCTGCTATTCGTATTCTTTGTACACCCAGCACAAGGAAAATGTTGTTTCAGCCCAGCTAAACATCCTTAGATGTTTGTACAGGAAACCTTCTCATTTTTCAAAGGAGAGAAATACAGAGCAATACTGGAGAAATTGTAGCTCAAATAAATAAACATCCCAAGTTTTTTGTTAAGGAAACCTCCATTTTCCATAGCAATAAAGGCAGAGCAATGCTGGGATAAAAACTAGCTCATCAGCACAGTCACCTCTCAGCTATCTCTGTTCATAATCCTTAGGATCTGAAGGACAGAACTCCTCTAGCCTAATGATCGACTTGCAAAGGAATTATTTAGAAATACCAGGCAGATTTAACTTGCAGATATTTTAATTTCAAAACAATGGAGCTGCAAGTGGATCTGTAAGAGCACTTCTCTGGGAACATGTAGAAACTCTTCAAGGTTTTAGTAAAGGAAGTGTTGCAGTGTCTCCAGCCTACTGAAGTGAGAGGGAATATCCTGTTCCCAGAACACAGTGCCTCCATCCTCTTGCCACCCTCCCTTCAGATACTTGACTGTATCAGTTCATTAAAGCCTCTATCCTCCCAGCTGCTGGAGACAGCGATGGGCTGAGGAAATGCTGGCTACTCACATCGTGGAGAGGAGGCAGGAATGAATCATTTAGTCTTTGTTGAAAAGGGCAAGCTGGGCACTTCCACGTCTCTTTGAAGTAGTTAATCAGTGAGATAACCTAAACATGTACTTACAGAAATATTCCTTTCTGGTTTTTTTTCCCCTCCTTCCTGCAGGTCCCAAGGGAAGAAGGAGGAAGCTGTAATCTTGCTGCGGGACTCCATTAAGTATGGCCCAGAGTTTGCAGATGCTTATTCAAGCCTGGCCTCGCTGTTGGCTGAACAGGTAATGGGGATAGCTGGGGTCCTCTGCCTGAGCAGGTAATGGGGATAGCTGGGGTCCTCTGCCTGAGCAGGTAACAAGGACTGAGGTCCTCTGCCTCTGTCTGCATGCCCTGCTGCCACAGCAGCCCTGCACCTCCCAGCCTTGCCTCACTCACACATGGTGGCAGGTGTGGGTCACTCACACATGGTGGCAGGTGTGGGTCACTCACTCATGGTGGCAGGTGTGGGTCACTCACACATGGTGGCAGGTGTGGGTCACACACATGGTGGCAGGTGTGGGTCACTCATGGTGGCAGGTGTGGGTCCACGCTGTCTGTGCAGAGCTCCTGGGCTGCTCCACAGATGGCTTTTCCAGGATGGGAGGCAGCTCATACACAGAGGGTAATTACACCCACATGGCGTGGCTCTGAGTTAAATTGCTGCTGAAGTTGTGAGTAAATCCCTTCTCTGCAGCTCTCTGCGTCTGTGGCGAAGTCTTAATCCATTGCACCTTGAATGTTGTGACAGCAGGAGAGGCCAGCGCTTCCCCTTACACACACGCCTACGCAGACAACCTGGAGATTGCATAATAAATCATTCCAAAGCTGGGGATTGTCAGGGACCAGGTGGCCTCTGCAGCCCAGATTCTGCCCCTTGCACACACCCACAGGGATTCGGCCCTCCGTTACCGTGGTCGATGATCATGAGCAGGGGAGTGGGAAGGCTCCCTGGCTTTGTGTTGCTCTTAATGAGCGGCTGTTCAATATTTTATTTAACCTCATTGTTCATGTGCCTCTAGGCCTTATTTGCTGTGCGTGGCCCAGGCTGTGCTCTGGAGGCAGGATTACTCATTTCCTCTCAGGCCTGTTCCCCACGCTCATTACTCAGGCTCTCCCTACTCTCTGTAGTTAGATAATTTATTTCTACAACGTCCCTGTGAGGTGAAATATTGTCCCCACAGAGGAAAAGAGAACTTGAGGCACAAAATCCTTGATTCAGAAGGAGCCATGGGGCGTGAGTGCCTGCACTGGGACCACCAAGCTCTCCTTTCCTCCACACCTGCAGCAGCAGAGGGATGCTGTGCCTTGTGCTGTGCTCCCACTCTGGGGCTCCCTGCAACTGCACAGCTCCAGCACACCTCTGCAAACCTTTTGAAAACGGACTTTTTTTTTTCTTCAGTCTTCAGCTCTAATTGTTCCATAGCATGGGGTGCTGAAGCTTTCTTAAAAGGTTGCTGAATATAAATACAGACAAAGCAAAATGGTATCTTTTGCTGTTCTCCATTATTCTGGTTAGTGGAATCTTCTCTCTGTAAGGGAAGGGGATGAAGTTCAGCAAAACTATAGACAGAGGTCTTGTTTAATCTTCTTTAAGGGTGTGGGCACTCTGCAAAATTCACTATGATGTATGTGAATTACTGAAAGATGTTCTATTTTATTTTCCCTTTAAGAGAATTTCAAATATTATCAATATTATCTGCAGGGATCTCGAAATACAGTGTATGAATTTAAAGACAAGTCCTATTGAATGGGAACTCTGCTTTGAATAAGCCCATCAATGAAGAGTCTGCTGCAAGTATAGGAAATGATTCCTCTGCAGTAATACCTGGTTTTAATATTAATTGAAATTATTAATTAGAATGATCGATTGCAAGGTCAGCAGAGCAATAAAACCATTATAGAGTCCTGAGACCTTCTACCCAAAGCAAATGCCATTAGTAAGTCCAGCAATAATTCATCTCTCTTACATATGGATTGTTCATCCTCTTGTGACTTGAGTAAGTGGCAGGCAAAAAAGATAGTTAGTACAATTTTCGCAGAAAACAGCGATTTTTCTGTAGACTTTTAACACCTTCTCATGTTCAGTCACAGCAGGTGCCTACTTGATTGTGCACCTCCTGTCTCACACGTTCATCCCAGTGACCACAGCAGGGTCTGTCCTACAATACCTGCTGCTGCCCGTGGCTGGGAGCTGCAGAATCACACCCTCCAGGGGTACAGGCGGAAGTTTTGGCATCTTCAGCCCAAAGGATGATGAGGAAAGCTCATTTTTTCAGTTTTGGGGTTTCCTCTGAGTCTGAGCAATAGTGTTCAAAACAGTTAAAAGTTACAAGAAGTATTTTTTTGTCTCTTTGTGTCCCAGAGCCTGTGTCACAGCTGTAGGGGTATCTGTGAGTCCAGGCAGTTACAGGATGGCATCACAGTGGAGTTTTGGGGGAGACACCACTGGGATGTGATATTTCTGGGATGTGATAGAAAGAGGATGAAGTGCCATGTTAAAATAACTTTCGTGAGGTGACCATGCCCATGACAACTTCAGCTTCTCCAGCTTTGCTCCAAGGCTAAAAGGGAAGTGTGGGCACAGTGAAATAGCCGCAGGATTGCCTTGGTCAGTCCTGCACAGCATGTTCCCCCATATTAAGGGGGATGAATCTGAAATAGTCCTTATGGTTCCTTCCCCTCTATGCATGTAAAAAGTGCTGCTAAGAGGAATGTTTCAGATGCCAGGGAATTAACCTGTAACTAGATATAATTGCCCTTTTCTCTCCTTGATAGCTGATTCTGAAGCCAGAGCTGACATGGAAAAAAACACTGCTGCATTGTATAGAACAGTTTGGCTTGTTTGTGCCTTTTATAAATGCCTGCCCTTCTGGCTGCTCTTTCTGCTTGGAATTGGAACTCAGTTGCAATGTATAGCAGTTTCCCTTGATTTCTGTGGTCACTGCAGTGGTGCTGGTAACAGAAATCAAACATTTTTGCTGCCTGTTTTCACAATATTCTAACACTGGTTCCCCACAGTTTCCCGTCTTTCCAGCTTCAGTTTCATCCATCATTTTGTGCTACTTGGTGGCTCTTTTCAGGCCCTGGCTTCGACTGATTTTGTGTGTGTGTTTCTTAAAAAAAGAGACTTTTTAACCCACTTAGCTGTAGAGGAGAGCCTACTCAGGCATAACCAAACTGAAAAACTGAGCCTTATGAAAAACAGACCTAAAACCCTGGAGTTAACTGAAAGATTCTCATATGCATAATTTTTTTAATATCATAAAAATCTCATACATTTTTAATGCCAGTCTTCTGAGTTTTGTGAGGTTGATGAATGTTTTATGAAGGTCTGGGAGTGGCATTATTAAGTGTTAATAAGAATCAAGCCTTGATGAACTTAGGACTCTATTTCTACTAAGAGGAGGAGAGGCTGCGAGGCAGGAAAGCTCTGGCAGGAATAGCAGGTTACACCCTTGCCACTTTCTGACTGTGCTTAATGCAAACACTTTGTTAGACTGGGCAATGAGCCTGAGGCATGCAGGGTTAGAATGTTAGGTGCCAAAAAAGCAATGCAACCATAATAAAAGTGCTAGAAGTGCTCAATATTGGTGAATGTTTTGACATGGAACCATCTAATCCAGTTTAACACAGCCCTTCCTTGCTTTAAAAATTTGGTTTATGGTCAGTAAATAAAATAAGCTGACATACGTGCATACAAAGCTGCATTCATTGGCTGAAAATTAAAAGCAGAGGAAAAGAAAGTAATACATAAATCTTGGAAAATATGCACAAAAAATTGCTCTTCATTTTAGTCAATTCTAATGATCACTACACTTTTCCTGACTCTGCAGGATAATGTTGTCAAGCTCACATCAATTTATCCAAAATTTCCAAAGTTAAGCACTTTTTAAAAATGTGTTTCTGTGCTTTATTGCACACTTATCTTTTTTGCTGGCTGACCTTTATCATGTAAATGTGAAGGGACTTAACTGTGGCAAACTGTGGGATTCTGCGATCAAGTCATACTCTTCCAGTGCAATTTATTCCAGCTCTCCAAGCTCTGAAGTAGGAAGTGAGAAAAGAGTCCTCACATTAAGCAGCTGTGGAGTAAAAGCTGCTGTCAGGTACAGATTTTAAATCCAGGGAAAGCCCAGGGGGCTCTGCCATTTGCAGGCTTTGGGGAGAGTCCACAGCTGGGAGTGGACTTACTTCAGTGTGGGTTGATTCCTGAGCGTGGGAGCTCCAGGCCCTCCTCAGTGAAGAGCCAGCTGGCTGACTTTGCTTGGGAGCTTCGTTGGGAGGCTGTGGAGTTTGTTGCTGTAGGGCTGTGCTGCTCAGTGGAAGGGGAAGAAATGAGAAAAGCATCTTTGGTGCTGGAGGCTTGCCTGGCACCCCTCTGCACTGTGCTTGTCTCTTCTGTTCACAGCCTCACTCCACAAACACACCCGACAGCCAGGCTCCGAGAGCAGGGGGAAGCAGGGCACCCATGCTGGTGAGCGTGCAGGCAGTGGGAGCCCATGGTCTGACTGGAGGGAAGTGGAAACCTCTCTAAGTTGCTCTTTGATCCAAAGGAGAAACCTGATTGTTGTTTCAGAACCAGGCTGTCCATAGCTCAGGCTGGACAGAACCCAGCCAGTAGGGTGCTTTCTGTAGGCAGGGTGTTCCCAAAGAAAAGATCTATATTCTCTAGAAATGTTCAGCACCAGCAAACCATCCTGAAATCTGTGCAAAATGAGAGCTCAGTGCATCTGGGGAATCAGCATGGTGCTATGTTCCATCAGTCCCAGTGAACTATACCTCACACACTGACAATGCCTGGTTTTAATCTGAATTTGTCTGGTTTTCCCCTCTCTTTTACCACCCTCCGTCTTTCTCCAGCTTCCTTTATCCCCCTGCACTCACTCCCTAGCTATCACACACAGCAAGCTTTCATTCCTTGTATTTTCCTCACTGCTGAAGGAAAGAACAGCAGAGCTCCAGAGGGGGGGAAGTTAGCCAGTGAGATGCTCATTAAACAAATAAATTAGAACATATCAGCTCCCAGATGACAGATATTTCTCAACAGAAGCAACCCAATCCCTGTTGCTGTGTTTTTCCTGGCTGGGCGTGTACCCAGCTGGGGGCTCACTGGGATTGCACAGGCACCACCTTTTCCAGGTGTTTCACGGGTAGCAAAGGCACAGGGGAAAGCTGTCTGAATTGCTCTGGGATGCCAGGTGGCAGCTGTATCACATCCATGCCATGGGGTAAGATTTTGGCCTCTTGGAAGGTGGGGTGGGTGTGGATTCCCCAAGCTTCCCGTGCAGCAAGGGAATTGTCACAGAATGCAGGTGTGCAGCAAATGGTGCTGACAACCTTTCTGCCGTGGCTAGGAAGTCTCCTTCTCTTTCAAGGAACGGCTTAAGGAAGCTGAGGAGGTCTATAAGGCTGGCATAGAGAATTGTCCAGAGAGCTCTGATCTGCATAACAACTACGGTGTTTTCCTGGTTGATACTGGTAAGTGAGAGAGAGCAAGGGATTTTTCCCTTTCTGCCTTCTTTGCTTTGATTTATTTTTATTCAGCAGTACACATCTAAAAGGGTGTCAAAAGCTTCCAAGGCAATAGATGTGCATCCGTGGTAGCTTGGAAATAAATATCCCTGTGCTGCTGAGAGGGCAGAAGCACTGGAATTCGTAATCACTGCAGGCACGGTGCAGCAGGAGCATTCAGCCTCGCTCTTCCCTTCAGTGTTTCTCACCATCTTCACACAGGCAGTTGCCCTCTTCAGTGTGAGCTGGGCAGCACCCTGACAGTACTGCCTTTTTTCCAGCAAGGCATGGCCACATCAAATCAAATCACAGGCACACAAATGGATCACTATGGTCTCTGGAGCACGTGCAGCCCTATTTTGTTACAGCTCTTTGACTGTAAGGCTTTCTATAGCCACCGCTATAGAAAGGAACATGGCTTTTAAACCACGATCATCTGTGAAAACAAAACCTTATACACTGTGGGGTGAATTGGTTTTTGAGGAGCTCTGTAATGGCATAATTTTTTTTCTGGGCTCCTGGTTCCCATCCAACTTCATTGGCACTTTCTGGCATTCACATAACAACAACAGAAACATCACTTTAATTGCCACCTTTTATCGACAGCTTTATAAGCAAGGCTAAGTTTGACAAATGATTAGTGGAAATTGACTGCTGTTTCATTGTGGTCCCTCCAGAACAGAGCCAAGACTCAGGGAGGAAATAGTATAGGCTTGAAGTGTGTGGTTGCCACCCATTCTTTCCCCACCACATGTGCCCAGCTCCAGTGGTGCTTGGGAAGAAGGGATGATGGTGCCTGTCAGTCTGCAACTGGCTGTTCTGCCTCTGAGCTGACACTTGGCCACCACTCTTCTGTACTACCAGTGTGAAACAATTACAAAACCAGAATCAGTATTCATAATCAAAAGAGGCATTATGGCATTAGCAAAAGGTTCTGAATTTGGGCACAGGCAAAATTCAAGCTTGCAAATAATAAAGATTCCTGAGTAATTTCCCTCTGATGTTGTGCTCATCTTTGCTTGCCAACCCAGATAAACTGTCCTATTCCTGCCAAAATTTGTGGTTCAAATGTAGTGCAGAACACTTTCTGGTTTTTGCACTCGTGGACTCTGCCAAAGTCAAAACTATAATTTCCTGGTTGACTTCTGTGCTTCCCTACAGACAAACAACTGGAAAAAACCCACTGACTTTTAATACTTGGGGCATGATGTGTCAATAACCCTCCTACAGACATGACAAGGCGTGAAGGAAGTGGCTGGTGGTGAGCTTGTTACAGGCTGTGCTCTTTGCCGGCGGCACAGGGAGATGCTGTGAAGCACCACGCCAATTAACTTGCAGGATTTTGTGCAACAAGCCTCCAGCAAGTGTCAGCTCTGGGGAACCACAACTCGAGACAGCTCTGCAGTGGTCACAGGCATTCAGTGTGTCTCCCTTAACGATGCACATTACCCCTGTGTGCTGAGCAGGGGAGGTGCTGGCTGGCTGAGGGACTGAGGTGTGTGCCCAGCTGCTTCCCAGGATGTTTTGTAGATATAATTTTCAAAAACATCTGCCTGCTCGGTGGTGGGGAAAGATCGAGGCTGCTGCTGGATGTTTTGAAAAAGTGGTACCTTGAACAACATGTCCTCAGCCTTGGGTGAATCTTGAACACTTATAAACCTCTCAACAGATGTTCCTCCTCACTCCTTCAAAGGAGATGATGAGATGGGTCCATGTGTCTTTTGAGTTTTATAGATGGTCTGAGAAAAACCAAACTAGATCTGGGAAGCTATGAAAACAAAATTCCCACAGCAGCATGTTCAGTGCCCCAACAGGCACTGGCTGTTTTCGAGATCTGTTTTCCAGCTCAAAATGGAATTAAATACATTGTGAAGTGAATTGGTTTAAAAAATGCCAACACTGAAAAGCTTTGTTGGTGGACAAAGCTCTTTGAGTATTGGTTTTCATCAGGAGATTATCTGGTCTGGAGCTCGCAAACCAATTAAATGAGCCCTGGGATTAACAATGCAGTATTTGCATTGCTGAAATGCTGGAACTTTATACTTTTACCTGTATTTAGCTAAATAAAAATGTGATATTAAGAGCAGAACTTTATGCATTGTGGTAGTGATCTTGCACCTCTCTTTTTGCTTGTATTTTCTTGTGGTGCTCAGTGGTGTCATGGGCTGCAGGACCTTGCACATTTACACACAGCGGAGCAGTGCCACCCAATGGCTCCTGCGCAGCACAGAAATGGTGCCTTCGTGCTCCAAAATAGGCACCTGGACACCTGCTCTGGGATTTATTGCCCTGAGTGGGAATTAGCTGGTCCCTGGCAGCTACTCCCAGTCCTGTTGAGCAATACACAGAAGAGACTGAGCTGGAGCTCAGAGCAACACAGCAGAGGTGGAGGGAATAATCTCTGTTTGGAGAGAGCTGAAACAATTTGCAGTTCTGGTGGTGTTGTGGGGAATACTGGGGGACTCATTCTTCATTCTTCATTGCCCATTTCTCCAGTGGGCCAGGGTGAAAGGATGCTCCACCAGGAGATGTGCCCCAGCCCTTCTCTGAGGTGGGCTCTGTCCTTAGCACAGGGGTTGTGTCCCCACTGCTGCATGATCAAGAATGGGGGTGCTTTCAGTCAGGAGTCATCTTGTTGTGACTGTATCCTCAACTTGCAAAAAAACCACCCCTAGAAAATCTCTTTCTCAGGATCGTCTCTCAATATTGGGACCTAAATCTTAGTTTGGACAGCAATTTCTCCTACACTTAGATTCAAAATGCTGAGGCAGGATTTCTCTCTCAGAATGTTCCCATGCATAGAGCAATAGAAGAAAGAAAGCCAGAACATTACTGTGTGCTGAGTTTGAGACAGTTTTTCTGATGCATGGGGTTTTTTCCTGGTTTAATGGCTGTTTTCCTCTCCAGGGTCTCCCGAGAGAGCCATGTCCCACTACAGGCAGGCCATCCTCCTGAGTCCTGCTCACCACGTGGCCATGGTGAACCTGGGCAGGCTTCACCGCTCCCTGGGGCAGAACAAAGAGGCTGAAGTGTGGTACAAAAGGTGAGGATTTGGGGTGGGAGGAACGGGTTTCCTCCTGCCCCTGTATGGCTTGTTTCTGCTAAAGAACTTCTGGTATCTATCAGTGCATGCATAGGGTTTCCTCCCTTCATTCTCCATCTGTTTGAAACTAGATTTGGCTATTTTTGGGAAGTGCTTGGAAAGGCAGCATGGGCTCAGGCAGTGTTGATTTCCCTGGACTATTCCCAAGCCCCCAGGATGAACACTGCTGCTTTTGGCTGGAGGATTGCTCTGACAATGAAGTTGGAGGTTTCTCGGTGACAGGAGTAGGCTGTATTACCACAGATCCCACCCTGCTTGAAGGTGGTCTGTGGTTTCTGCACCAGTAACAGCCAGAGGTGCTGCACAGCTCAGCACCAAACCCTTGGCACTGTTAGGAATTCTTGTCCTTCCCAGCAGTGTTCCAGCAGTCAGGCTCTGACTCCTGGTATGCAGCAGGATGGATTGGCTGGGAGTATTTTTGCCTTCTTTTTGGCATATAGATTTGTGCTCACATTCCCCAGGTTTCATCACTGTCAACCATCCCCACCCGTGCTGCGGGCTCATGGGGAGTTGGGAGGTGTTGTTCCTTCTCAGATGGCTAGAGGGATCACTGCAGTGGGCACATTCATCCCTCCCCAGGACTTGCAATTTGTGCTTCCCAGGCTGGGACGGTGCAGAGCTTTGGTTCTCCATCCCAGCACAAGCCCACCTCGCCCTTCCACTTTGCTGCTCACAGCACCTTGAAGCATCCCTTTTTCCCAAACTGCAGGGCACTGAAGGTATCCCGGAAGGCTGAGATCCTGTCCCCGCTGGGGGCTCTGTATTACAACACGGGGCGATACGAAGAAGCACTGCAGGTTTACAGGGAAGCGGCAGCGCTGCAGCCCTCAAACAAGGACATCCGACTGGCGCTGGTGAGCGTGGGGCCAGGGCAGGGCCACCACAGGGCAGCAGCAGCCACTGGGTGCAGCCCAGAGGCTGAGCTTTTCAAGATCATAACACTTCACAACGTGGCTCTGTTACAGGCTCAGGTTTTGGCCATGATGGGGCGGACGAAGGAAGCCGAGAAGATGACGAACCATATCCTTAATGAGGATGCAGAGTGTCTGGAGTGCTACCGCCTTCTGTCAGCCATCTACAGCAAGCAGGAGCTCTATGCCAAGGTACCGCGGCGTGGGTTACCCTCGTCCCAAGGGCTCACACATGGAGCTCAGGTTGAATTTTGCACTCTGTCTCTCTGGGGACATGTCACGTGCCTCAACGCACATTCACTAGATTATTTCTTCACTAAAACCTTCAGTTTATCTACATGCTAAGACTGAGGGTAAGCAGTGTGGTTTTCTTATCAATTACACCTCCTGCTGCTGTCAGCCCCACGGCCCATCAGCCCCAGGCATTTAAAAATCTCATTTCCCTGTGTGTTAATGATGTGGGGCAAACAAGGGAAGGAGGAAGATGCTTCTTGTGCTGGCAGTCCATAGTGGTGAGGAAAGAATGAGAAGTGAAAAGGTACTGAACGGAATGTCCTCTTGCTTTTTCACAGGCACTTGAAGCTATAGAAAAAGCGCTTCAGCTAAAACCAAAGGATCCAAAAGTCATATCAGAGCTCTTTTTCACTAAAGGAAACCAGCTAAGAGAACAGAATCTCCTTGACAAGGCTTTCGAGGTATGACTGCTCAAGGACCTACACGTGGTTTTACAGGCTAAAAGACAGTTTGTTCATTGTGTGTGAAACTCCCTGGTGCATACACCCTGGCTGTTGGCCCTAGGAGCTCAGAGTCCACCACTGGTACAGAGAAAGCTATGAGGCTGCTGACTTTGCCAGACTTAATTACAACTTTTTTCTTCATTCCTGTATGGAAATATTGCTCCCTGCTCTGAGAGGTTAAGTACAGAATTGTGGTGGGATTGACCCTTGCTCCATCCAACCCCAGCCCCTCTTGCTGTCAGTGACCAACTCCAGATAGCTCAGCTGGAGGCTTGAGGACATGTGAGAACTCACCATGTTGTTATATCTCACCTCAGAAGCCAATAACTGAGAGGCTGGCTTGTCCTGTGAAGCAGGATGCTTGACAGCTCAGAAATTATGTTAGCTTTACTATTTACTACTACTATTTATTATTTTTTATTATTATTACTATTATTTACTATTATTAATAGTAGTACAGAAGCAACATAGTGGAAGGTGTCACTGCCTGTAGGAGGGGGGAGCTGGAAGTATCCCAGTCCAAACCATTCCATTATTCTCTGATTCAGAAAATATTATTTGGACTGTTCTGAATATTTTCGACATCCCTAGAGATGTTTAATCCTGATTTAAAAATCCTTTCCTGTTGTGACAATGTAAAAACAGTGCTGTTTGACAGACTCTAGAAGGTACTAATTGCTTCTTCTCCCACACTCAGTGTCAATGTGGAGGGAAAGCACTGCCCTCAGGTCCTTGTGAAACCTCCATGTGAGTGGCTGTACCAGAGTCTGCTGCCAGCTCCAAATTAAAGCCTTGCAGATGAAGAGCAACCACAGGGCTTGTAGTTGGCAGGCAATGTGTTTGGCACTGCCTAAGGAAATGACCTTGACGTGCAGGAGACCCCAGTGGTGCAGGAGACAGGGACAGGGTCACAGGTGTGGCTCCTCTCACAGTGCAGGAAAAGCACACATTGGCAGGGAGAACCTGTGAGATAACTGAGCCATGAAGCAGTACATTCTATGCCTCTTCTGCAAAAAAACTGAAATTCACTTCATGCCTTGTATGTGAGAGGAATTTGAATTACATTCTGAATGGCTTCAGGAGAGGAAACTGCATTTCTCTTTGCCTTCCAGCCCTGGTTTTGTTTGAAGAGTCAGACTCTTAACCTAGAAATGTTTTATGTTTCTGTAGAGCTATAAAAGGGCTGTGGAGCTCAACCCAGACCAAGCACAGGCCTGGATGAATATGGGAGGCATCGAGCACATCAAGGTATGACAGTTTTGGTTTTCCTTAAGCTGCCAGGTGCAGAGACTGCTACTCAGGACAAAAAGCTAAATTGGTTTCAGACTGCCAAGAGTTGCATGTTTGTGAACAGCAAGTCCCTTGACGTATTTTATCCAAAAAGGAGGGAAGTCTCTTTACCCCAGCTAGAATTCCCAGCCAGGTTGCTTGGTGGAGCAGATCTCATTTTAAGAGTGCAGGCTGCAAGGAGAAACCAGCTCCTCTCTAAAGCTTTCCTGCTTCAGTTGTTGACCTACCTTAGAAAAATGTCACCGTAAGTTGACTTTTAAGGTTCTTCTCTACCTAATTAATTTAATAAAGATGTCTAATGCAGAATACTGGCATGAAATTATGGAAATAGCCTACTGTGTGGTTGCTTATTCTTTTGAATACTTTAGCATATCATTATGGTTTGGGTCTTAAGGAGTCACATTGTGTGATGTCCTTAAGCTATCCTGTTGCTGAGTAAAATTAACTCTTCTGGTGCAACATAAGAGAACTATGTAGACCTATTTCTTGCTGTGTGAGTTTCATCAAATTTAGGTTAAAAGCACTTGTTGATCCATTTAATAAAGAACAAGTATTTCTGTAACCCAACAGTGTCAGGTTTTTTAAACTCTGTTTCCCCTGTATTATGTTTTTTACTTTACCCTCAGAATGAACATTCTGTGTGGAATGTCAATGAGACCTACCACTCATTTTCTTTGCAGGGGAGCTACATCACTGCCCGTGATTACTATGAGAAAGCTTTACAACTGGTTCCAAACAGCAAGCTGCTGAAGGAGAATCTGGCCAAGCTGGATCGCTTGGAGAAACGGTTTCAAGAAGTCCAGGAGAAAGACCAAACATAGCAATCAGTCACCAGTAGAAAGACACTCATGCCCCTTGGAGAAGAGTGTGGTAGAAGCCTGTTGCTCAAAGTGATGCTGAAAGAACTTTGATAGGACACGGAATTAAGGAAGGCAAACTTCAAATGCATGCTTAGGTTCAATCAAAGTTGCAGGAGACGCTCGGGTCCTGTGGGACGTGCTGGAGCATGAATGAAAACCTTCCTTTAATCAAGATTCTTGTCTAGGCTGAACCCATTTTAGTCACACTGGGAGTGTGGGTGGGACATGTACCTTCAATATCTTGGTTGTCACCAGGGAAACCATGGAGACAAAGCACTCATCCATTCATCAGGGGTGAAGTAGCACCTCCTGTTACTCCACACAGGCTCACCTCATCCATGTAGAGCACCACTGATGGGCTTCATTGTAAGTGCTGCAGACAGGAAAGATGGTCATAATGGTCACATAAAAAAGGTTCCAAGAGGTTAATGCTGAGGAAATGGTGGTCACTTTTACAGCTCTAAATGTGACTTGAAAATTATTCTAAAGAAAGGGCAAACTATTTAAATATCATCCTGGAAGGATGATTCTACAAATAGGAGAGATGATCCTTTGAGGGAAAACCTAGCCTGAATGTTTTACTCATTAGACAATAATTTTCTAGCAATTCAAGTTCATGATGTCACTTTTGTCAAATATCATATGGCTTTACCCTTTGCCCTCTCCCTCCAGGCCAAATAATTATTACTCAGAAAAAAAATTGAAGCATCCAAAGGCAATGGGAAGCTCTAGGATTACTTGTCCTCCTGCTCAGTAGCCAGTATGGAAAGCAAATAACCTATCTAATAAATATAGGAGGTAAAGTAAAGCCACAGAGAGATTAGGGAACATTTCCTAGCCTGGAAAGGTACGAAGGAGGCTCTTTTATGGGTGTGCAGGGACAAAGCCCATTTATCATGGTGATAACACTGACAAAATACTTGGTCAAAGTGTTCCCACCACTCCCCTAAGAGATACAGAAAATGACCTGTAGCTGATCAGTCATAAATCTATATTTTTAAATACCGATGTAGGAAAACACATTCTCTTCAGAACTGGGGGTTTTATTTTTGAGCTTTATTTATTTAACTTATAATAATCAAATAATTAATATATTTTCTCTGTTTTATATGAATTGGGCAATATCCTTCACAGCTGGCCACATGGTTGGGCGTTGTGACACATATTGTCTGAAGTTAGGAAAAGGGAGTACCAGTGAAGTGTGCTGGAATAATTCCCTCTCATGATTCTAAGGCGAGTGGCTGCAGAGCACACTGGACAACACTGGCCCTGCAATAGCAGCACTTTTGCTGCTTCCACTGGTTTGCACCAGTTTCCAGGGAGCATTAGTGGGATCCTGCTTCGTGCCTTTGGGTTTGGACATCAGGGTAGGTCATCAGTTTGTTCCTCTTGAAGCACTAAACTGCCAGAAAAGTTGTTTTGTTTGAGCTTGACTGTGGCCAGCAGCCCAGGGTTTGGCATTATTAGCACAGTTCAGTTAGGTGTGCAATGCCTTAAAACACATCTGCCAGGAAAAGCCTGTGTGGCAGGCACCCCTGTGGTGCCTGGATTTAGCTGGCCTTGGCACCCCAGCACGCTCCAGATTCCCTCAGTGGGATGGTCTAGCCATGTGCTGGTTTCATTTGAAAAGCTTGGTGTCTTTCTGCAGGTGGTGGTCAAATTACTGCAGAATTATTGATGTGACTGCATTTGGAGCTCAGAGGGAGCCCAGGTGCAGTTGTCTGTCCTTCCAGGGTTTATGCACCTGCCAGAGCCATGGCTGTGCACCCACTGAGACCAGGCTGGACTGGTCCCCACTGGACAGGGAGACCAGCCAGATACAGCTGGGCAGAAGTGAAAGACTGCTGTGAGGAAGAGGTGGCACCACAAGTGTTTGGGCTCTCCCCCTCCAAGCCAGCTTCCCAGGGGAGCACTGGGATCAGAATAATCAAGCTGTTAAACTCTTTTCTGCTCCTAGCCCAAGCAGCCTACTTTACTTTTAGGGGCATGGGGCAGGTTTGAGCTCCTGGGGCTGGGTCAGCAACCCTCTCTTGTCTTTTCACACCACTGTTGTGGCTGTGGACTGGCTGAACTGACATTACTGCAGGTCCTCAGTGCTCTGCTGGCTGCCGTGCACAGAGTAGCTTTGCACACCCCTGGGCTGCCAGGATGGCCAGGAGGAGGTGGCATCATGCCAGCACAGTCCCATGGGATGGGGAAACCCAAGCTTACATGGCCTCTGACAGCAATCAGTTCCTCAGCATCCAGTGCAAGATTGTAGAGGGTTCCTTACTGGGATATTCAGAGGTACTTGGGCCAGAAAGCTCTCTGCCTGTCCCCAAGGTGAGCGTGTCCTTGGTGGCAGCTTCCCAAAGCCCTGTGTGCCCAGGCTGGCGGTGGTGCAGTGAATTTGGGGGCTGGCAGAACAGTGTTTGGTGCAGCCCTGACAGTGGTACCTCGCAAAGCCCCCCAGGGACAAGGCATCTGCAGAGTGCTCTAACAGCCACCTGAAGCTTGGGGGGTAGCGTGGGGG
Organism: Pseudopodoces humilis; assembly: GCF_049639895.1. Taxonomy (NCBI): domain Eukaryota; kingdom Metazoa; phylum Chordata; class Aves; order Passeriformes; family Paridae; genus Pseudopodoces; species Pseudopodoces humilis. The sequence continues at coordinate 18,102,224 of NC_142204.1, forward strand.
GAGATATGCCTCCTTTAAAAATGTCTATCAACTATAAACTTTGCCTCATAAAGATATATTAAATAAATATTATATATTCTACAGGCCTCACTGCAGTTTGTGGCTTTAAATAGTGGCCAACGAAACATATTTTTTCAAATACAGAAGTTGTATTTTTTATAGCAATGCTTTGTGAGGGGGAAGACTTAGTTTTATGTTTTTAACTTCAGCATAAATCTTAGTTTGTCTTTCCTTAGAGAGCTGGTAGAAATTACTGTCTCCTGCTTGTCCTAAAACCTGATCAAAGCCATCTTGACCTCCTAAAACTGGTGTATGTGTAAAGTATAATACAGCTTTGGATGCTCCCCTCTGGGATCCTGAAGAAGGATTGATTACCATCTGTGCAACACCATCTTACTTGGAGAAAATGGAGAAAGATGAGACCATGCTCCCAGTAAGGGAGGTGGTTTGGTTGGAAGGCAAGGCATATCCACTTGCCTGAATTAGGCAGATAACACATCCAGGGATTTTAATGCCAGTTGAACCAGTTTACATTTCTGTGTCGAAAGGCCAGCTCTCCACATTTTGGAGCTGGGTTTATGGTAGTTATGGAGAGAGGAGAGCTCAGTAATGTTCCTGAGCCAGCACTTTATACCCCATCTATGCCGGATGACAGTCTGCAAACTGGCAGCAGATTTGGAGAATGGCTCAGACCATGGGCTACCAAAGCAGTTAAACCTTTGTGGAGCTCTGAACTGACTCCCTGCCCTGTTGGCACCCATGCTGAAGCCCTGTGTCTGTTCAGGGCATTAATCATGTCTTTGCAGGCAAAGAAGAACGGAGAAGAACGGTATGAAATGGGTTACCTCCACCAAAATGGAATGCTATTGTGAAAGATAAATGGAGCAACTTACCTTGTGATAACTTTATATTATCTTAATTAATCATAGGAAATGTTCTCTTCCTCTAGCATTGCACAGCTTCTAAAACAAGTTATAAATACATTGTTTTCTGCCAGTTCCAGTGCTCAGCATGGTTAGCAGAGATTGCAAATTAATAAATGGCTGAAGATCTGCCTGGTGTGGGAGAGTTCATGCTCTCTGCAAGTTGCATTGGCTAAACCTCAGTGCTCACTAATTTTAAAGCAGAGAATTAGTGGAAAGCTGGTTAGACAGGACTTTCATGTGCTCACTGTGCATTTTAATCCTAAATGAGAAACATAACAATTGTGTTGCTTTTTCCTTTCTCCATGAATAATATTTGCAGCTGATGGATTGCATTTTATTGCTTATTTAAATTCCAGCATTCTTTGCATCCATCCCTTTTCTGTCCCCCAGGATAAATGATGCAGTGGGGGAATTTTCTTTCTCTCATGGACTACATAGACTAGATTTTCCTATCAAGTGTGCAGACAATTTATTTTGGCCAAACATAAGTGAATGCAGCAGTGCAAATGGCCTTCATTCCAGAGATCTCGAGGAGGACAGGGGGCTGTGCATGCATGCATGGGGGTAGAAAAAAGTATAAGTAAAAAAAAATTCAAAATAAAAAGCCTAACTTGCAGGGGAGGCTGGACACCCCTAAAATGATCTAAAAAACTTTGAAAACTCCTCCACAGTTATGGAAACCAGGCCAGATATGGTATAAAATATTTGGTGAATGAAGATAATTGTCAGTCTAATTTATTAATTAAGCAGTTTATACTATTATATGGTCTTTTGTCCCACTTGTCCTCCAGCTCATTGAAACAGCTGGTGTATGCTTAAGTCTTTTCAATCTTTATGTGATTAAGTTGACCAAGTGCTCAATTTCTATCTTTCATATATGCAATTATGCACAATCTTTCAAAAAAATTAGCCCTTAGAGGGCTCTTCCCCCAACCTTCAGTCTCTTGCAGCAATTTCAAAATGCACCATTTTGCTTTCATGTACATTTAAACTCAGCAGCGAAAGAGAAAAAAAAAAAAAAAATTTAAAAAAACAGCGCTTGGCATTCACTGGTGTTTTAATGTGGCAAAGTTGCTTCAGGTGACCTTGATAACTTTGTGCAAAAGTTCATTATCATGTTTGTACTGACTTGCTGAAAATTTTTTCTTCTGGAAAATACCCCCAGTGGTATCCTCTGTAAAAGCTATGACTTCTACAACTGTATTACTGTAAAAATCTCTGCCTGAAGTGGATGTCACGCTGTGTGTTCCTCTCATGCAGAAGTTGTTCGCATTGCCTGTTGTTCATATGGTCCTTATTTCTGTATCTATTTTTTTTAAATTTGCTGTGCATATATTTTTAAAAAAGAAAACAAACAAACAAACAAAAACAAAACCACAAGAAAACAGCCCGTGGATTAGAAATATTTTAAAAATAAATTCACTCTTAGCAGCAGCTGGATGTATGTCTGATGCAGGAATTTGCAAAGTCTGCTTTTTTCACGGTGGGATTTATGGCTCGATTTCACATCAAGGAGTTAAGCTCAAAGACTTTGCAGAAGAAAATGTATGTAAATGTCTATTTTATATAAAAAGTAAGAAAAGTAGGTGCTGTGCCTGGTTTTGTTCTTTTTCTTTAGGACCAGCCATGAACAAGTTCTTCTGGAGGTGGAAGGGCTTTAGTTTCTTACTCTACTTGACTTACATTTTACTTTACTTCCCCTGAAGTCCAGGTTATTGGTCATATGGGAGCAACTATGCAGCATGTGTGTTTGAGTCTGGGCATATAAAAATATTGGAGCAGGCATTTTTTTGGAGCCTGAGCATGAGAAAAGATGTGGGCTGGTGCTCACACAGTCTTGATGATTGGACATGTAATACTGACATAAGTTCTCCATGTCAGGCTTTATGCCTCTGTCAGGAATGTGTCAAACAAATCTACCGAGTGCAATGAGAAAAAAACCTGAGATTAAAAATAAACTAATTTTGTTGTAAATCCCTTCTTCTTGGCACACACTCCCAGATGCTTCTGCATGCTTCCAGGGTTTGAGCTCACTTGGGATAGTAATGGTGATAAACACCTCTATTGAAAATGGACCTGAAAGAGAATCAAAAGCCCTGAGCACATGCCATGGTGTTTCCTGCCATCCTGCTGTATCCAAAATGCTCTGTAGCATGGAGGGGAATTGCACTCTCCGAAGTCAGGCTGTACACCCTGAAGTTCTCCCAGATCCCAACAATGAAGCCTCTACCCAGTGCCCACCCAGGTCCCCTGCAAGGCCTGAGGCACCTCAGCTCTGCTCTGGTGGCAGCGGTGAGGGGGGACATTAGATCCAGCTGCTGACCATGGAAACAGGCAATAAACTACAAACAGGAGAGCCCAGGGAGCCGGGAACTCCAGGTGAGACACAGCTGGAGAGCCTCCAAACCCACCTGTGTTGCAGCCCTGCAGCCTCAGCTGCTAATGCTGATTGACCCCATAACTATTAAAAGGGTTCATTAGCTGATTTGTTCTTCCTGTGAGAGGTGGAGTGTAGCCTGGGCTCCAGCACGGGTTACTTTACCTGAGCTGTGGTGGAAGCAGGACTTCTCCCTGCTTGTGTGCCTTCTTCTGTGTGGTGAGTCCTGTGCGTGATCTGTGGGGAGATGTGCCCCAGTGCAGGGACTATGGCAGTGAGCATTGGTGTCATCTGCCCTTTTGAGGAACCAGAAAGGTGAAAGTAGCCAGTCAGTTACCACAGGTTGTGCCAGGCCTTGGTGTATTTGCCCTGGTGAGTGATTTTTGGGCTGCCCTTGCTGTAGCTGTGTGGGGACTGGGAGCCTTTGGTACCCTCTCTATGTGGGTGCTATTCACCACAGCTCTGCTTGGCTGCTGAGGGAAGTGACCCATTCCTGGGCAGGCTGCACAGCTGCCATGTGGTCCCTTGGCTACACAAGAAAGACAAATAGCTTGGTCCTGCTGAGTTTTGAGAGCTGCTCTCCCTGGGGCACCAGGTCCAACCCTTCTTGCACATCCTCCTGCAGTGGTTAGTGTATCCATAACTCCCTGTCTGGCCTGTTCTACACCCATGTGAAAATGTATGTCTTTAGGGTAAGAGAGGGGAAATAAGCATCAGATAGGTTGTGAAATGGTTCAAGCTAGGCAGGAGAATGATGATGTTCAGAGTAACTTGCTCCTGACAATGAAGCCAGTGCTAAAAATATGTCCTGCTGAGGCAAGAGATGGGATAACCAGCTAACTGCCATTCCTCCCACCCTGATCCAGTATGATGCTGGTCCTGCTGCTGTTAATGTTATTTATCTCACCACCTAAGGGAATGGTGTTTTCTCCATCATTTACCACCTTGATAAAGTTTATTTTCTGCTTCACTAGTGGGCTGTAGCAATAGAAATAATCACCAGAGTCTCTTGTTGGAAAAGCCAGTCAGCACCAAGGACAAGGGAGAGTTTGGTCCAGTTCAGTGGCATAGAAAATTGTGCCTGGGCTTTGCAGTGGCCAAGTGCTATGAGATTGGTCTGAACAGGGCAGCAAGTGTAGCTGAGCCCCTCTACAGCCTGGAATGCTGCAGGAGTTGTGCAAGGATCCCCACAACCTTGTGGGGTGAGTCCCACTTGTTACTGCTGAGGTCACAGAGTGTTTGATGGTCTGGGTAGCTGAGGAAGATGTGGGCTCCTTGGTGCACTCATAAGGTGGTGAGAGAAACTGGTGAGCTTTCTAATGCCTGCCAACCTTAACCAAATAGCTTCAAGCCTTCACAGAGGGCATCAGCTCCAAAGTTAAGGAGGGCTGGAGTGGCATCGCTTTGGATCCAGTCTGAGTCTTGTGGTGACTCAAGTGAATTATTCCAGACTCTCACCAGAGCAAACAGAATGCGAGTACCTCCTAAATCATGACCATTTTATTGCTTACGTTTGTGTGGCTGGGAACTGTGATCTTATCCCAGCCTTGGCTTGGGGTAGGCAGGGGACCCCCACCCCCCCATTGGCATGAGAAACACATCAGATAGGAGTGATTAACAAAATGATTTTTAGCTGGTGCAGACACAGGCTAGCTGAAAGGAATTGAGGAAGAGCTGCTGTCCTTTTCCCAGCAAGGAAGCCAAAGCCTTGATACAGCCCCTGTCCCACAACCTTCAGCCTGGATAAGCAGACCTCCAGTTGGTGGGAGAAATTTTCTTTGTGTCCCAGGTGTTTGGGACCACTTCTGCTGTGTGATCCTGGTTGTGATGGTTGTGTTCTGGGCTGGCTCAGGGGAGCAGCACCCCCCTTGGTCCCCCACCCAACGTGGGGTCTGCCAGTCTTGTCACTGCTGAGTGAGAACTGGAGGCATTTTCCCTAGAAAACATGGATGGGATTGCCACATATTATCTCAAACTGCACAGTTCAGTGAAGTATCTAAGCCTTAATCAGACCCAGCTTGTCCCTAAGTCAAACTGTCCCCATGCTCACTGTCCACGTTCCTAAGGCACAGCTGGTGCCAGAAGTGATGTAAGAAAGCGGTGTTTCCTTGGGGTGTGTTTCAGACCAAAGCCAAGACTGAGGGCTGGGCCAGTTCAGTTCAGAGACGACATCTTTCATGATGACTTTAATGGCACAGGTTAAGTACCCCAGGGCACTTAAAGCATAGAAGCTTTTAAAAATAAACTTTGAGTAGTCTGGTGATGTCATTGCAACCTGTTGCACTTCTTTCTTAATTTTGTTAGTCCCATTGAGAATAATTAGGCCACTGGATGAAATCTAAATTTATTTTTTATGGCTGTGTACACACATCATGAAAGTACCTCACAGGAGACCTCAGCTTTGCACACATCAGCTTCTTATAAAGAATTGCCATTTGTCTGTGTTTTCATGTATCTCCATGTAATTGCCTTCAGCTTGGAGCTCAAGCTGGAGTCAGGAAAGCTGTGGCACCTGGGATTTGTCTCATTAATTCCCTACCTGCCAGAAGAGCCTGGGGTAATGTGTTTGAGCATGTGGGGTCTTGTCTCACAGAAAAACATTATTTTTTTCATGTCTTCTATGTAGCCTGAAGAGTTATGTGTGTGTGGAGCTTGTCCCACTGACCAGGAGAGCCCAGAGGATGCTCTGCAGCCAAGATCAGTTTTTTGGCAGAGTTGGAGGGCAGCCCTGGCAGGTCTGTGCTGCTGTGTGCTGCCCTCTTCTCTGGGAAAGGGGAGGAGAGGCAGACACCATCTCTTTTATCCTCGAGTCATTGAATTCTGGTCACTCAGGAGAGGAAAGTCCTTTTTGCACAGCTTTCCAAGTCTGGTCCAGGGTGTGGAAATGTCCATGCTACCATGGTTCTTCTAGGTGTCTAAGCCACAAATTATAAATGGGTTTGTCTTTAAAACACCTAAGCAGGCATGCAAAGAAACATTTCTGAGGCAGGAGGAGACACAGTGCTGCTTCCTGGCAACTGTCCCATCACTTTTAGTAGTCACATTGGTTTCTGCACTTTAAATGCAAGACCAGCTTCACAAGCCTTGCTAAAGACTTCTTAATGGGCAGGGATAATGATATAAGAGGGTCTCTTTGCCAGCCCTTTTATAATCCATTATATGGTAATTGCAGACCAGTCATCTTCACATCTGTTTCTTGCTCAACTTGAGCATCCTTTTTGAGGACTAAAGTTGAATAATGAGAAAGTAGCTATGGTATAAAAATTTCAATGTGCAAGATTGACCTTCATAATGAGGCACCTCCATGTTTCTCTATTCCATGCAAAACTAGTCAGTGCTTTTACTCTCCACTGTTGTGCTGTTAGTGCTGTTGCTGTGTTCCCATTACAGCAGCATTTGCATTGCCAGGCAGTCCTGGTGTCAGGCTTTGCTAGGAAGCATGGGAACTTTCCATTCCCAGTAAATAGCCTCCTGGGATTAAGGCTGAGCTCTGCCATTACTGGGTCTGTTACTTATGGCTGTAAGTGATTAGAAAATGAAAGTAACATCTTCCCTGAGTGAGAAAAAAAGTAAATCTTAATTTACTGGAAAGCACTGAAGCAAAGGCTCATGCTGAACCCTTGATACCTTGATGCAAAACGCTTGAGGCCATGCTTCAGGGGCAGACAGCCACAGTAAAGTGAGTGCCTGCCAGGCTGCCTGGACTTGCCATCTCCAGAGGCTGCATGGGTGAAATAGCATGGTGCTAATTCAATAATTAAATAATTCAGCAACTGGACTTTTTTGTCCCATCCTGCACTAGGGCACTTGCTGCATGTGTACAGGAGGGTAAATGCCTTTGCTAAAGATGGGATCTACTGCTCATCTGTTCATTGGGTAACTGCCCTGGTAGTGGGTCTATCTACCAAATTGCTAAAAGAAAAGCTGAACAGAAGAAACTCTGCAGGAGCTGATTGCACTGAGTTTAACTGTGACATTATATTGCTTATAAAATTTGCAGAAAAACCGTAATGGGCACACGCTTGTCTAGTGTTAATTTAAGCTACATGTAGCTGCCTAAAATCACCACAAAACTCTTGGATGTAGGCCTCTGCTTATCTCCTTAAATGCACCAATAACAAAATTTGGAGGATTTATGGGGCAAAAAAAGACTTGGCAATCAGTTCCCATTGCTTTTAAGGCTTCTCACATGTCTTTTAGGATTCCAGACTGCAGGTAACCAAAGCTGAGCTTGATGTTTCAAGGTCAAAAGTGGCATGGAGGCTCTGTGAGTGCCAAGGTGAAGGATAAACTATCCTTTTCTCTCTACCAAGCTGGCAGCAATGAAATCTGCTGGCACCTCTCCTGGCAGCTCTGTGCTTCCCACAAAGTGGCTTGATGGCTAGCAGATGAAACTAGAAACATATTTATCCATTTGAAAGAACATCCAGCTTTTGCAGCTGGAGGTCAGGGAATCCTCTGCATTGCTCCTGAAACCAGCTGGGCTGGAAGTCCTGTTACTGAAAGCCAGCCCCAGATCCCAGGGCAGGACAACACTGCGGGGCTGCAGACTCGGTGTCCTCTCAGTCATGCCTTTAATTCTTATTGAAGTAGCACACTTGGTTTAATTCTTGTCCTAGGCTTTGATTAATTGTCCAAGAAGTTTGTCCCTCGGGGTCTGTGCTCTGGCTCTGCCTGTGCTTGCTTTGTGAGAGTCCTGTGTGTCCTTGTGTTCCCCTCTTACAAGAGTGCTGTTTCCTTCTCAGGCAGCTACTGGAAAGCCACTGGTTTCCCTGTGGCCATGGCCCTGGGCTATTAGCTAGCCACGGGCTGCAAGAGTACTGCCCACCAAGAAGCAAACTGGATTAACTCCTGCTTCCAGTACTTCTGCAGGCAAAGGCAGAGCCTACAGAGGCAACTTCAGGGTGTCAGAGTTATGGACGTGGCACAAGTCTCCAACTTCCTGATCTTCTCAAAGGCATCCTCTGTGTCTCATGGAGATAGGATGGGTTACAGCCGACTGGCCATGACTGCCTGTGGCCATCAGATGGCAGATCAGCCAACATAAAATAACAATCTGCCACTGTCACTGTCCCAAAACACTGGCTGAGATGGTGATAGCCTTACAGGTTGGCCATAATGGCAGGAGCAAGGGACATAAGAGCAGAGAAATGCTCATTTCAGGGCTCAGACGTCCTGGTAGGCAATGTGAGGAAGGCTGGCTGTGTGCCTGTACAATGTGGCTAAATAAGGTTGTGTCTATAGGCATGGACTAGGCTGGACAGCTTCTGTGGAAGCTCCAGGGATCCCTGCTTCCTCCAGGGAAGATCCAGAGCCCTGAAGGCTGGGCACTGCAGTGCCCCATCAAAGCTTCCAGGGAGAACTGTGATCCATTTTTCTCCTGATATCAAGGAAAATCAAACCAATATAATTCTGGATTGAACTCAACTGGATCTTGAGTTTTGCATGACCCACACAAGTCTTTTGATCTGATCAATGCTGGTCTTTGGGGGAGAAACATATAAAGAGTTTCTCACAAGCACCGAGCCATTCCAAGCAGAGTGATAGAGGCAGTCCTGTCTGTCCCTGCTAGGCTCTTCCACCTCCCTTGTTCTGTTCCCAAATATCCTTCTGTTTGCATAAACATTTGGCCTTCCTGATCTCTCTCTCAATTTGGCACATATATATTCTCAGTTTGGCATGTATATATTCAACTACATGTGACTAACTTCAGTTTGTATTCTCATTACATAAATGCCCACATGTAACTGTGATGTTTAGGGAAGGATATTATTGGAATAGTATGACTTGAAGGAAGTTTGTGCCTGTAAATCAGACACATTCCTGGAAGCATATTATTTGTGCATTCATTTGTGCACCCTTTCCTCTGCAGGGGATGGGGTCCAGGCCATCTGCCTTCTCCACAGGGATGAAAACTTCTAGGCTGGGCACTGTGTGCAGCCAGAGGCTGGGGCAAGGTGTCTGAGGGTGAGTCAGATGGCAGGGTCTCCTGCTCACAGCCCCAGGAGCAGTCATGGATACAGGAAAGGAGACTTTCACAGGCAGAAATGCCAGAGAAGGTGACTCCTGCCAAATGGAATATACAAGCACCCCTTTGCTCATCAAAGCTTGCCAGAGGACCGGCCCCTGTAAGGATGTGCAGATCAGCATTGTGCTGCAGCTGGGGACCTTGGAGCACATTAGGGACGGCAGTGAATATTCCTGTGTGCATATTGAAGCCTGTCAGGAGCAGAGCTGTCCTCGCAGGCTGGGGGCACTGCTCCTGTCCTGCAGGAGGGGGAGCTGCCCCTCATCCCCAGCCAGATCTGAGTGGCAGGGACCTGCCCCTGGTGCAGGGCTCTGTGCTGTGCCTGCTGTGCAAAGTGACAGCTCGCCTGCCCTGGCTCCTCTGGGCTGCAGGTTTGTCCTGTCTGCCTGCAAACCTCCTCCTCTCCTGGGGAGAGATTGAAGCAACAGCACTGAGAATTCTGTCAGCACTTTGCTGGGCAAGGGCTTTACAAGGAGCTTCAGGATAACGAAGGCAGGAGCAGTCTTAGAGGTGGGAGTATGGATGTGAGCAGGAGACTGATGAGTGGTTGGCTCTTCCCCAGACCTGCCCTGGGCATTTCTAACAGCAGCACCTCCATCTCTGCAGGTGCCACCACCTTTACTGAAACCAGGGGGACCTTCACTGCTTGGACTCCAGGCTGTGGGCAAGGGAACTTGGCATGGGCAACGCTACCAGGAGGGTGGTAGCTCCTCCTTGATGTCCCCTTGCACACACTCAAGCCTTTTGATACCTTTGCTCAGACAGTCCCACTGGGCAGTGGGCTGCAGTAGAGGAGTATGCTCGGTGTCAAATGCTTCTCAGGTCCTAACAAGGTGAACAGGGCCAGGCTTGCCCTGTCCTAGGGTAGGCTGCTGGTCAGAATGTCACTTGTCTCCTTGGGATGTACTTGCATGAATGTTTGGGTTTTTTCAACCAAGCAGTAGCTTGAGGACCTCCCTGCTCTCTGCTATATTCGTACCTTGAATGAATATTTTCAAATTAGTTCTGCAAGCTGACGTTGGCAAAATGGCTTTCATTTTTGCATTCTTCATGGAAAGAAGGGGGTTTGTGTATGGGAAAGGGCAGGCTGCCAAACTACAAGTCTGACTGGGGAACTGTAAAAACACAGCTTAGGTTTGTGGGGTTTAGGTTAAAGGGTAACAGCTGAATGAGCAGGGGTGGTACCAGGTTCTCATGACAGGGAGAGGCAAGCAAGGTTGTGTTGACTTCTGTAGAAAAACTGGCATGTCATGGAACAGCATCAAAGGCTGGAGCTGGAATAAATGTCACCTTTCCTGCCCAAAATAATTTGGACAGGGTAACTGTGTGCCAGAGGACTGGTGGCACCTGAACACTGGTACTGTGTCACCAGCATCAGTTGTGCCAGAGGATGGGATGCTCTTGTGAGAAGGACCATGGCCCTAGAGCTCACCAGCATCTTCTCCCAGGGGGCTGCATTTGTGACTTCCTTGCCCAGCCCACTGCACAGGGCAGGTATGAGTACAGGGAGGTTTTTCCCACTGTTTAGCCTTACAGGAATCCAAATTGCCCTGCTATTGCTGCCTCCTTCTTCTCCACCCACAGCAGTTCTGTTCAATTTCCAGACACTGAATCAGCAGGAAGGTGTACCAGCTGGGATGGCCAGCCCAAAGGTTTAAACATATAAGTCCCCCTTCAGAAACCATGTTATAATAGCAAGCCTGACCCTTGCATCCCCCTGAAGGAGCAGCAGAAGGCACCTCAAGCTGCCCTTTTTCTGGCTGAATGCAGCCCTTCCAGTTTGGTGAGGTGCCCCTTGAGTGCTGCATATCAGCTCTGCTCTCTTAAAAGTCTGCTTTGAAAGCTTGCCAGCTAGAAATCTGAGCTGCTGTTGTGCTCCTGAAGCAGCGTGCAGGACTGATCAGGGTTTATCTCCTCATCAAATACAGCTTTGAACATGAAAGGGAAGAGGGGCATGATATTAAGTGCTGCAGCTCTTGTGGCTGATTGGAAGAGCCTTTCATAGCTGGGCACAGGTTTAGTGACTCCCCACTGGCCACTTGTATTTTTCTGTGCAGATAATTACAGGGCTAATACAAGTTATTAAAGAGATGGTGTTATTTCTGTCATAGCCATCAAAGCTGAGGTGTTGGTATTAACTAATACTCAACCTATTATGGCTTTCCTAGGGATCCTTAATGATTATGCTTTCAAAGGGGCAATATCTGCAGCCAGGAAGGTGCCTCTTAATTGGGAGCAGTAACTGCAAGAAGCAGAAGCCATGTGGCTATAAAGTGGGTGTTACCCTCTGCAAAGCAGAGCTATCAGGATCTGCATGCACCACATGTCCCTAGGAGAGGAAGGGAAGGCTGACATAAAAGTGGTACTTCATTAAAAATGAGATTGGAGTAGCCATGTTGTGTCTTAGGAGGCTGAATGAATATGAGCCCATTGTGGGACAGCTCCTGAAAGTTTTGGGATTTTTAGGTAGGACTTTGGGAAGGAAATTGTATATTCTCCTCTGAGGTGTCTCTCAGCTGCATGTTAAGCCCTTTGTGTTTGAAATAGCCTATGCCTTGGCCAGTTGTGCCTGTAGTGCAGTAGCCCACATAACCTTTTTCTCTCCCTGGCTGCTGTGCCAAGCCCTTTCCCTGCACCAGCAGGGTGAAGTTCCCAAGGCATCCTGCTCTTTGGAGAAGGTAGGCTCATCCTGTGCCCCCTGGCTTTGGAGCATGTCCCTCACAGCAGGTGACTGCAGTTTGGCTGTGGTAACCAAGCACTGAATTTTCCTCATGGCGCTCCAAAGTGTTTCCCAGGGCTCAGAAGCCCCAGTGGGCACCAGACAGGGCAGCACTCCCAGCAGTGCCCAGGGGACAGTGGCTGTGTGCACCCTGCAGAGCAGATCCACAGCTCTGCTTGCTGGGCAGGGTGATGCTGTGTGGGAAGGCAGTAAGACACTAAGTCTATTTGTGATACAGATTCTGTACAAGCCATGCTGCGACTGGAGATCTGTTGTACCCTTTATCCTTTGGTCTGGCTATATCAATGTCAGCTCACACAAGGAAGCTTTCAGCTCCCACAGGATGCAGGGGAATGAGATGGACAGGGCTGGAGGTGTCAGACACACAGCAGTTGCTGCTGGAAGGAAGCATAAAGGCCCCACTAGTGCTGAGAAAATTCATGGCAGCCCTCTGCTGCTGGCAGCTCCTCCCCAGCAGGATGATGCCAAGAGGGAAGATGATAATATTTACCAGGTGGAGCCAGTGACATCAGTTATCAGCTTCTGTTGCATGACATTCCCAACTGGTGGTGGGACTGATAAGGCCAAGCTCAGCCATGCAGAAACCTGTCCTTACCATTGCTTGCTCCTAGTCTGTACACCTGTACTGTGCTAGAGGACAAAATCACCTCGAGACTCCTAACTAAATTATGTGAAGGGTACCAACTTGGATGTAACCCTAAATACGTGTCCCTCGATTTGAATGGAAGAGAGATAATCAAAAAGCCTGGGTGCCTTGGAGGTAAGAGGGTTTCTGGGTATAATTTAATGTAATTCATTGTCATGAAAAACAGCAAATCTATCTGACCCTTGAAAGCATTTTTTATTTTCCAGTGTGAATCTAAAGAGCTAGAGAAAACACCCAAATGGAGCAAGGCAGCTGGAACCTTGGAGGGTCATGTTCGTTTTCATTCTGGCATTTAGTCCAGTGTGATGGTTGTCTCAAAAATTACTTTCAACGTTGCATAATTATGTGCATAATTATGTGCCCTTGTCTGCCTTGTGTCCACTATCTCTTGTTCTCCTACAGACCCTGGGTAGCAGAAGAAATGGAGTGCTTGGCCTTGCTCAGCTGGCTATGTCCAGATCAGCTTCTCAGGTGTTGGCATAGCCAGTAATCTGCTGGAGACACAGTTCAGATGCTGGCTCTGGGTTCAAAATTGGTTATATGGCACAACAAGCACACAGGTTACTGGGTAACTACAGATAAGACAAAGAAATGTTGTTCCTCTGAAGTGGTAATAAATATTTCCTGTGCATACTGACTGCCTCTGCACTTCAACTCAGTAATGGTGATATGTTGGTAATAATGTTGATCCTCAGTCATGCAATACATCCTCTGGGAATATTTGGTTGTTTGTGTGGTTGAACTTTTGGATGAAGTCCCATCTCCTCAATTTCTTTCGCTGCCTCAAAATATTTTACAGCTAATGAAAGTCAAATAGCCTTTCCTCTTGTTCTGAGACAAGACCTTCCATATGGGATCTAGCCTGGTGAAGCACTGGGAGATCTGTCTGGATAAATGTTAACCCACCCTTAAACTAATTCCTTGTCCCCCTTGGGTAAATCTGCAGGCATGTCTTCCCAGCCCCTCTGCCAGCAGAGCTGGACCAGACCACAGTTTGTTTCTGATGGAAGCAATGCTGGCTGTGGCTACAGCTCACCTTCATGGCCATCCATAAGGACTCTGGAGCAAGTGACCTTGTTGATGGTGTAAAAACTCATTCTCTCCTTCCTGACTCCCTTAAAATAACAACTCTCCTTAATGGGCCTGGCTTCCTTAAAAATCAAGTTGTTGATTTGTGTTTGTTGAAGGTACCATGTGTTAACTTGTCTTTTGTGCTGAGTGTTTCAGGCTGTGGCAGTGTCACAGTGTTAGTGGAAGGGGGGAAGATTGATACTGCTAATTAGCCTGGCTTGTATCCCAGGGACATGAAGTGCCACAGGCTCATTGAGGGTCCAGCAGAGTATGTCATAAAGGTAATAAAAGGAGAAGCTGCACTTAAACCTCTGCACTAAGAACTGTTCAGGGGAGCAATTCAATAAAATCCTGCCAGAAACATCTGTGACGCACAAGACTGTAAATTGTAAAGTTTCCAGGTCACTGATTCTTTGCAGGACATATTTTGTCAATTAGACATCACCTCTGTATGGGGGAGCTGTGACTGTTGTAAGTGATTGAAACCTGTAGCCACCAGGCCCATCTCAGTATAGCTTTTTCCTGAAGTCCAGCATAGGTCTGAGGGTACAGGGAAGGTAGAGAGGATGTTGCAAACAATAGAATCAGCCTTTTTCTTGAGACAGTGTTAACACCCCCCCCACAAACTAGTCCTTAATCCATACCAAAGTGTCTGCTTCTCACTGTGCGTGGGCTGTCTGGTACTACTTCCCACTCCTAATGCCATCATCTCTTACTGCCTGTTGCACCAAGCAATACAGCCTGTGCACAGCAAGCAGCCCACCAAGCTCAGGATGAGTCCTGCTGCCATTTACCTTGTTCCAAGCTGGAGCATGCTTCCACCCCTGCTGGGAGAAAACAGAGGTGGAAAACTGTCTTGGTTTCTTCTAGGATTTGCCTAGAGTTAATTTGCTTCCTCATACAGTTCTGTGTTTTGGATTTAGGATGAGAATAGCATTGATAACACAATGATGCTGTGGATGTTGCTAAGTAGTGCTTACCCTGAGTCAAGAACTTTTCAGTGTATCGTGTTCTCCCAGTGAAGAGGGGCACCAGAAGCTGGGAGGGAGTGTGGCCAGGGCAGCTGACCTGAACTGGCCAAAGGGATGTTCCATACCATGGGATACTGAGCCCAGCATATAAACTGGGGGGAGCTGCTGAGGGACGGAATGAGCATTGGTCAGTGGTGGTAAGCAATTGCATTGTGCATCACTTGTCTGTCTTGGCATTTATTTCCCCCTCTCTCTTTTTGCTGTCTCCACTTTCATTACAGTTATTACAGAGCTACAGATTTTTCCTTTGTTTTTCCCCAATTCCCTCCCTCACCCCATCAGTGGTGGGGGGTGGAGGTGGTGTTGAGTGGCTGTGTGCTGCTTAATTGCCTACTTTGCTTAAACCATGACCCAGTGTTAAACCTAGGGATGCTTGAGGATGTGGAGACCTTTTCTTTGGTTTGCTGTTCTCTGTTGCTGTTGAGAACCTGCAGTTGGGATTAAAAACAAAATCAGTGAATGAAAAATCACACACTTCCCATGCCTGGAGGAAAAGCTCATGGAAGGGCAGTCCGTGTGGGGCACTGATCTTTCAGAAGTGCGAGGCATTGAGTGCTGCAGTAAAGATGACAGCTAAAATGCCTTGAGACAAATCTTAGGCCATCACCATCCCCTGCAGACCTGGCTGTAGCCCTGCACAGGAAGGAGCAGTCAGACCAAGACTGTTCTGATAAAAAAATGTGGCACACTCACCATGGGAAGTCTTGCCCAAATTCTTCCAAAATGTAGCTTTTCCCCAGCCCATGGCTAAGAAGTTTAAGTGTTTCGGTATTGAGAATCCCCTCTTTCTTGTCCACTTTGCAGCTGCAGTTTGAAGACTTTGCTGTGAAACTCAGCCTGGGCTGCATTTATGATGCAGTTACTATTTATTGTGAGGAAAAAGAAAACCAGCTGTGTGAGCACTAATTGTTTCAGACTTAAATTAGAAACCCTGTGGGAACAGGCATGTTTTATCCAAAATATGCTGTCTGGTAACATGGTACTCTGTACCCGTGGAAGGATTGCTGCAGCAGTCTTGAGGCTTTGTCCTTTTGCCTGTCATGGTGGCAAGTTGTGCCATTGGCACATGAGATCCCCACATCCTGATCCAGGGTCTTGCTTTCCCATAAATAGCCTGCTGCCATTGCAGGGCTGGATATGGGACCAGGGCTCATGTTCTGTTGCAGAGCCAATGGAGTGCACAAGTGTGTGCTGCTGGATCTGGCTTTGGCTCTGCTTTGTTGTCTCTCAGGAGCAAAGGCATGACCTGAGGCATCTCTTTCCCACACTTTTAGAAGGAAATATTTTCTAACTTCTCAGTTTTAGCAATATGAAAATCTTCAGTGAAAGAAATGTTCTTAATTTTCTTTTTTTTTTTTTCATTTCTGTATTTCCAGATGTTCTTCCTACTTGGATGAAAAGAAAGCATGTTGTAATAGCCTGTCTTTTTTCAAAAACAGCTTCCAGGCACCACACTCACTTTTACAGAGCTTGGTATTTATTCTTGAAGAGAAAAGCAATCTTGTGCTCAGAAGTGAAGATATTTGAATTGAATTCTGGTTATGTCTTTACAGCCCTCTCTGTCAACCAAAAATCAGAGTAGAGTGATCAGGGACTGGTGCTCTTTCCTTTTTACCAAATAACCTGGCTAAGAGGCTTGAGCTGTCCTTGGTTTGACATTGACAAGTGATCTTCGGCAAAGGGTTCTATTTTTTCCCTTTTTCTATTTTTCATTTGGTCTGTGTGAATCTGCTTTGTGGTGGTAATTTAGCTGCATGTTTTTACCAAGTGCTGCACGGCTATTAGCACTGCAATTGCAAAAAGAAATCTGCTTTCCATTGGAAAGGACAATTTAAGTGGGGGTAAAAAGACTGACAGTTTTGGATCTGGACTTTTTCATGGGAGAGTTTTCAGTATCCTGGAATATTTCCCTTGATACTTTTCAGCACAGCTTTGCCAACAGAAATTCAGATTCCTACAGGAAAGCTCCTCTGGAATAAAGTGCAATCTTCCTACCCAGTTGCAATTACAAGACTTTCAGATGTTATGTAAACTGAATGCTCTCAATAGGAAGAGAAGTCTAGCAGCTGCTCTCTAGGTCCTTAACCTGGACATGTAGACTGTTCTAGAGAGACTTTGCTTGTGATGGTGGCAAACTCAATTCTCAAGTGTGGTTTGTTGGTTTGGGGTTCTGTTTTGTACAATGAGGGGCATTTACACTGTGTTGAAGTTTATTTCTAATTCCTCTATAAGAAAATTAGGATTGGTTTTACGTACATGTGGCATAACTATGGTAGATGAATTCTGTCTGCTCTTGCTTTCTAATCAGAAAGTCAGTAAGTCTCAATGGTCTGGGATTTTTTAGAAACCTAAATTAGCTAAAGCCACAGGTGCCTACAGGATGACATTTCTCATAAATATTGCTTCTTGTTCATTCCTGCAGGTAATCTCTGTGGATTCTCAGCTCCCAGACCAGTGCTGAATTCTGGGAATACCATGCAGGTACATTTTCAAAGTGGTGGGGAGAACAGCTTCAGAGAGTTCAGAGCCTGGCTCACTTTGGTTCTTTTGTTAGTAAAGAGCTGCTTGCTGTGTCTGACGATTTCCACATCATCTGCAGCTATTCTTCGATACCTGAGCTTATTTTCCTGGCTGATCTTGCTGCCTTATGTCAAGGTAACTTTCCTAAATAAGGGAGGTGAATCAAGTGCTTTCTTTCTTGTTTTCACTGAGAAATGAGATGACTAACATCAGCTACCTGAAACAAGTAGTCTTGTTAATTCTGTCTGTCTGATATTTCCTTTGAAAACCTCACTAGAGAGGAGAGCCTTGATCCGGGGGACCAGTTTGCTATTGTTGCTTCCTACTTTCATGAGTGTATGCCAGCTGCTGCTTGAGGAGATGAGTAACTTTTGCCTTCCAGAGTGGGGACTTCGTTTGTGGGGACAAGCCAGAGCTATTGACCCAAGTAAGAGCTAACTTATTTCTTTCCTCTTACAGAGGAGGCAGGATGAGAAGGTTCAGGATTAACTGCACCAATGTTGCATCTGCAGGATGTCCCCTTAGTAAAGAAATTAAGTTTGGCTCAGTTGTTTTGGTCTGAGGCTCTTTGCTGTAACTTTTAAGAGGATTATGGGGTGAGGCAGATGCTTTATGATCTCAAGTCCCCTTTTGTGCACTTGTGTGGATGAAACGTGATTCATAGGTGCTCCATCACTTATATCCATACTTGCGGTACATTCTCTCCAATCTGTCTGCCTGCACTTCCTACTGGGAGCAGGGACACAGGGTGGAGTGTGGGGGAGATCCTCTTTCCGTGCCTGAGCCTCACTAGCTCCCTGAAGGAGCTCCTCCTTAGGATTCAAGTTTTCATTTACTAGCCCCACTACTTCCAGACAGAGCTGACAAATTTTCTCTCTCCTACATCTTTGCCTTGCTGCATCCACGGTGTGAGGTTATCTAGGAAAACAAGAAATTTGCCTGTGAAAGCACAGAGTTTTCTGGCTTTCTTGCAGACACCGGTGTTTTCTCCCCAGTTACTCCCCAGTGAGTGTTCAAGCATGTTAGTGGGACTGAGAAGGCTGTCCTCACTGCTGCCCTGAAGCTGCTTGGAGATTGCCAATGTGACAGGGCTATCACCAGTCTGCCCACGTGTGTGTGGCTGGGAGTTTGACCAGCACGGTCCCAGGCCCCCTCTGCCCCTCTCCCCTGCTCCTCCAGGCTGAGGGCACCTCTATAAATTATATTTCACACCTTTTTGTCCTCTGCAGAACCTTTCTTCTGCCCCTTCTTCATGAACACTGATTTTTGAGACGGGAACAGTTTGGTCCTCCTTGCAGGAGATCCATTAAAGTAAATTGGACTACTTGCTATCAGAGCCAGAACTGATGCAACACAGTTGTCAGTGAGAAACTCTTGCTCAGCAGTCCTGGGAATAAGTGACTAATTAGAGGAGAGCCAGAAGGGATGTGTGACTGCTGAATTGGGAAGCTCTATGGCTGACTGCAAGTAACTCCAATATGTTTGATATTATCATGAGGGTCCAATAAACCCTTGCACTGGACTGTGACAGCAGGAGACCGTTGTAGAGCTCTAAAAGAGTCAACAGAACAGGTAAAGCCCAAGCAATACAATTAAAAGTGCTGACTTTGGTGTATTTGATGCTGTAATATTTCTCAAAACAGATCTATACATACAGATAAAAGTGTTGGCAGCAAGGCAAAATGACTGATAAGTAACACAGGCTGAAGAATGAGAAATGAAATCCAGTACCTCTGGTTTCATTCAGCTAACTTGCAGTGTAAGGATGTGTGTTTTATACCTGGTTCTTACTACTGGCAGTAAAAAGTCTTAAAATCTAATAGACATAACTGTGTATCCTCAACATCTTACTCCCTTAGTGCCAAGCAATATATCTGTCTATAAAAACCTTGCTGACTCTTTCTTCCTAATGGGGAAGAGGAAGAAATACTTGTGGGAAAGAAGCTCAAATGACTCACACAAGGCTTCTGCAAAACCTTAGTGGCTCGTGTTTGCATGCTGAAACATTCACTTTAGTCTCAGGAGGTCCACATAATCTGTCCCAGTAGTCTTCTCAACTGAGTGAGGAGGTAGGGAATTTGTTTTTCAAAGTCCTTGCACCTTTTTTTAATTTCTTTTCATGACGTCTCTGGAGGTTGATTATAATTTGTGGGATTGTTTTCCCCTCTTCCTTTACAGGTATCCATTCAGGCTGCACTTAAAAGGCAGCTTGTTCCTCTCTGCCTTGGTCACAGATGAGACAGGTGAAGACCACTGTGGTGCATCCCCACTTTGGTATGCTGAGCTATGACTTCAACATTTCCCTTGATGCTGCTGAAACTACATTTCTCTCAGAAGTATTTTCTTCTGCACAGACCCAATCTCAAATTTCTTTCCAAACCAGATGGGAGCCAAGCTAGGTACTTGCAGTAGACATGAGCACCTGTACTTGAGAATGAAGTCTGTGAGATGAATTAGTACTTCAGTAACCCTGGAGGGATCACTGCCAGGATCCTTTGTGCTTGGCTTTGTTTCTGTGGGAGACCAAGACTCCTGTCAGGGGAAGAAATATTAGAGGTGAGCGCTCTCTGAAGTGTCTGCATATGGATGTCTGCAGATCACTTAGGGAAAGGGACTGGAAAGGAGCTGCACTTCCCAAGGCTCATCTATGATCCCAATGAAACACTTCCCATTGTCACTTGCTTGTAACTCTTTTTCACAGCACTCTTTTGTCAAGGTAAACTATGACTTGTACTGTTTTTATAAAGTTCTTGTAGCACTGTTGAAAAGCTAACCTCCCCAAGATCACAAGGGAAGTGGATAAGAACAGCTGAGTAAATAAAAGGCAAAGTAATTCTGACTGAGGCATTGTCAAGCTAAAATATGAGTTCTGCTCAATACCACAGTCTTATGGTGGACAAATAAATTATGTGTAACACTGAAGAGCACACTTTAATCGTATTTTGTTTCAGCCTGTGCTCAGTCTTCATTCAGTGGTAACCAAGCCTTTAAATCAGTCTCTTGCAGTTGCAGGCTGCTGCTGAATTGCACCAGAAGCTCTATTTGCAGTTCCTGCAGGAGGGCTTTTCCAACAGTTCTCTTCTTACCTGCAGCAGTGCAGATGCCAAATGAGATCACTGAGTCTGCTCTCTTGGTTCCTAGGATGGTTCTGGCAGCCCTTTGGTTTGCAATGTGAGAAATGGACCATTTGCACTTTACAGCATTGTCAGCTGGCAGTGCCAGCCCAAAGAAACAAGGGGTCTGCTCAAGGGTGTGAGGATTTTCCTGTACTGGATGGGACTGCTGAAGAAAGGCGAGTTGTCTTTGTCTGAGAAGAGTCTTGAATATAATGTCTGTGTATAAAGTATCCCAAGTGCATTGGGATTTTGTCTGGTAGGCTTTTTAAGGCAACTTAAGACAAAGGAAAAGAAATCTGTGTGATTTCCTCCAGCAAGTCTCTACTTCCTCCTTTTCCTCATAACTTACTCCTAAACAAAGCTTACTTGAAATTAGAATGGGAATTTCAGAAGCATAAGACTTGTGTTTTACACTTCTGACTCTGAAATTGAGTATAAGGTTTGGACAGATACTTTTCTCAGTAAAAAGCAGCTGCTTGTGAAAATGCCTACCAGCCCCACACTTTGATGGGCAGGAGAGTTTGGGAAAGTGCTCTAAACTGAACTTGTGCATTTATGTATCTAGATATAATTAGCATCACATTCAGAAGTCTGCAGGATAAATTTTGCCAGAGAAAGAGTAGCATTTGCTAGTGAATAAGCACTGATTGCATGAAAGTGATGGCATCTTACAAAAAGAAGAGGCCCCTGTTCTTAAACTGGAGGGCTCTCATACAGAGAACTGGAGGGAAAAAACCTGTTTGAAGCACTCCAAATGAACCCAGCATTGTGATACTGCTTCCCTGCACCAGCTCTTTCTCTCTCCCCCAAAAGTTTCTTTCTTTCTGAGCCTACTCAGGTCAAGGTGAATTTGACTTTATAGTTTCATTGGCAAATAGAGAAATCCATCACTTCATCTTGTGTAATCTGATGAGATTTGAGAGATTTCAGAAGTGTTCTAGACATTGCTTATATCTCTTTTTGTACATGTTAAATAAATTTATTAGTCATTCTAGAGAAATGTTTCCCTTTGGCTCAAAGCTGTTGCACTAAGGAACTGCTGATGCAAAACCTTTGTATTCCAGAGGTTTATCCCTCTTCCTTCCCTGCATGTGCACACATACAGCCAGCTATGTTAGTGAGTAGGTTTGATTTGTCCCTCGTCATTTCTTAAGAGGGAAAACCTAATTCTGGACAGAATGTGTTTCTGCCCATCCTATATTTTATCCTATTGCTGCCAGCCGAAAATGAAGAAGACTTCTGCTGATAGAAATAAATTTCATCTTTTTTCCCCCTCCATGCTGAATAAAATATGATACAGTTAAGAGCAGAAAATTAAAGTATATTTTAAAGAAAAGAGCATGCTGCGGATCCACTCTCAGGTCAGATGAGCACTTCAACTCCCCTGCTTTGTGCTGCAGTTGCCTGTCTTTCTTCCTTGTGGCATCTTCCTTACTCCCAAAGGGACCTAAGAGAAATGTTAACAGATGCCAACTAAGGGAGAATGTTCTCCTAAGCTAAAACCAGTCACCAAAACACGTCCTCATTTGCATGGTAGCCAAGCCATCCCCACAGATAAGCTGGGAGCTGGCTGGACATCCCCTTGGATCTGACACAAGTGGCTGCTGACCACTGACTCTGAAGGCACTAATGGCTCTCTAGCCAGGCACTCCTGCAGGGAGTTGCTCAGTTCTGTAGTGTAAATCTCTCTCAGAGGCAGAGGCTGTGGCATGCACACAGCTCTCAGATAGGCCTTCATACAAAAGATTCAAAGCCCTGAGGGTTCTTTGAGTGAGATACTGACTCAAAGTTTCAGTGTACAGGTAGCTGGCTCCTTTATCTGACCTCTATATTATTGTCTTCCTATTGGGAGAAGTAGAGGAGCAGGGATCTGTTACCACTGATGCTGCAGATTTCCTGTGCACTTGGATATGTCGCCTAATCTGCTCTCTCTCTCCCCCCCTTACCATCCTCGAAATAAGGTATTTGCTTTTTTATCTTCCATATTTTGGACCGAAACTCTTATAAATGTACTTTGCTTGAACTGAGCTGTGGTTTTGGGTGAGACACTGTCAGCTTGCTGCTGCTTCTGCCCTGCCTCACTAATGTGCCTCCTCCTGCCTATTAAGCATCTAAATGTTTCTCTGCATCCAATACTGTGTAGGAAGAAGGATGATGAAAAGGCTGAACTGCCCCTGAGTTGCTGGCTGACACGAGCTTTAGCAACAAATTGGAGACTGCAGTTGCTCACGATTTAAAAAGCAATCTGTTCAGGAAGGACGTGCTACTGGTGCTGCTCACAGCCTTGTGCAGTAGCCAGCTGGTTAGCAGGCAGCATGTGCTTTCCTTCTCTTCCCACTGGCATCCATGCTGGTGCTCCACATCACACCACTGAGATAAAAATAGGCCCCCCAAAGTAGTAAACAACTGGAGGTGGGGACAATTTCTCTCCACAGGGAAGTGCAGCACAGCCAACAACTGCGGGGACATCATTAGCAGCTCGGGGGCTGGTTAGCAGAGGCTGGAACCATGCACAAGCCTCTTGCTCACCCCAAAGCAGGCTTCTCTCAGCTGAGCTGCTCATCTCTGGATGAGCTCAAAACCAAGGCAAGCTCAGTAATGCAAAAACAACTGTTAAAATGAACCTAGAGACGAGCCCTTGTGGCTCAGCCTGTGGGGCTTTATCACCTTCCAGACTGCAGCACCCACGCTGCACTGGTGTTCCCTGCTGTCCCCTGATGCCAGCACAGGGACCACATCCTGCAGAAGCGCTGGGTGTGTGCAGGAGCCCTGGTGTAAAACTGTGATTGACTCACTGCTTTTGACCTAGAATGTGGTGGAAGAGCTTTGGATTTTTTTGAAGCCTAATCTAGGTGAGGAAGGGCACCTTCCCTGTAACTTGGCTTGGCTGAGCTTTCTTTCCCTGAGGGCTTTAGGCACCTTTAGATACCCTTTCCCATGTGCTCCCTCCCTCTCAGAGGTGCTGCTGTGCAGAGCTGTTCACACCACAGCACCTTTCTCAGGAGACAAATGTTCATCTCCCTTCTGGACTGGAAGGATTTGTACCCAGCAGGAGGGCTCAGCCCTTCCCTCCCTGCACTCTGGGTGTCCTGTGCAGGTACACAGAGACACACCATGGTGTCAGCATGCCATCTGAGCAGAGGGCTCATAAAACCTGGCTGTGGGAGGGAGCACACTTACACAGAATTAAAGCTGCTCTGCAGAGGGGATGACTTAAAAAATTGCTGCCTTGGGAGGCAAACAACCCTATTATGCTTGGTACTAAAGGGACACACAGTTCTCATTAGTGATCTTGTTTTCTCTCCTCCTGCTCTGTTATAACTACTCAGATGCTTCCAAATATTTCCCTGTTGATTTGGTCTCTGTCTTGGTTCGAAATTCAGGTGTCTGCGAAGGAAGGTGGAAACCTCCCTTGAAATGAAAAAAGAGTTATCTACCCCCCCCAAATTATTACAATATTGAAATCAAGGTACTCTCGGGCAAAGATATAGGGAGAGGAATAACAGTTCTTTATTAAGAATTAAAATAAAAATGCATAGTACAAAAAAATCCCCAAAACAAACCTACAACAAAAAAATAACCCACTGACAGAGTCAGAATACAGCCTGACACCCTGTTGGTCAGAGTGTTGGTAGCAGTCCCATTAAATGGTGGCTGCAGTCCTCCTGCAGTGACAGACGTGGTTCTGTTGAAGCAATGATCCTGTAGGAGGGTGCAGTTTTCCTCTGAAGCTCTGGTGGTGTAGATGGGTCCAGTCTCTCTGCTGAGAATCCAGTGGAGAAAGGCTGCCTGTGGTGTTCTGAGTCTCAGATTATATCCAGGTAGGAATGCTCGGCTCCTCCCCCAGGGTGGAGCATCTCCCAATGGGATGATGTAATTTTATCAGTCATGCAGAGAGACTCCATGGCCCATTAACAGCAGATATCCCCCTGGAGGGAGGATGGGTCATGGAAGAGACAAAGAACACTGCCACACCTGCTTTTAACAGCTGGTAATAGAACACATACTCCTGGTCACATCTTGCATTGCAACCCAAGGCAGTCTCTTATTTAACGAGTGCTGAGCCTGAATGCAGTGTGTACATGGAGCTGTAGGCTAGACCTGCTCCCCTGTGTTTCTGGGGAATCTGGGACTTCATAGACAAGAGTATAATATTTCCTAACTCTTCTCAAGACCTGGTCACAAGGTCAATTAAAAAAAAATTACATTTCTTCCTCAGTAGTGAGTGAGTATGAAGGGATGGTAGGTCTTTTAGCCTGGGTGACTGGCCTAGTATCTGTTTACCTCTTTTCCATCCATTTATTTGAAGCATATCTCAGAGCAAATTTGCAAGTGAATCTGCTTTCCTCTAAGGCCCAGCAACTCACCCCTTTGTGCTTCTAGCCCGTGTCTCTGCCTGGGTCTCCAAGGTTAAGGCAACAGGGTTGCTGTGTGATCACATACACTTCGAGAGCTCCTGCAGGCTTGTGCCAGCTTGAATGCTGAGCCCTAGGAAATGATCCAACTGATCAGAATGGGTTTTAAATATTTATATATATAGAGATGACATACGTAGGTTAAGCTTTTTATAATTTTGGCTTTCCAGTAAACTGTGCTCTTGCTAGTGATATCAGGACCTTTAGGCTTCCACCAAGTTCAGTAATACTGGGACAGGGTAAATATTGGAAACCCATTTCTCACTTTATTTATATTCTCAACTTTATTGACCTGCTAGACTCTCTTCAATCATGGCCAGGACTGCCAGGTTTTCTGGAAAGCTCTTACTTTCTTGTCTTAATGTTTTTATCACTGAAGCGCACATTTATCCACAGAATGGGCATGGTAAGTGAAGCTAGAAGAGCCCCAGGGATTTATATCTGCTCCTCCTTCATCATGTTATGTGGGAAGCAGAGAGGGATCTTGGATACTCTGACTGTCTCTGAAGGGCATGGCAAAGATTATTGTAAAGTATCTGCCAATAATATCATCGCTGAACTGCCAGGAGAAGTTTCTTGGGATTTATGAAAAGAGTCAGAGAGAAAGAAAAGTTCCAGGTAACAACAACAATCCAGCTGAGGACATACAGTCCTAGAAATTTCCATTTTCAGGCCAGTTTCAGAAAGCCACAGTTGCATGGCTCTGATGTGTTGGCAGCCTTTAGTTAAGCTGCAGAGGCCAGGCTGTAAACTTGGCTGAAGACCTTAATCCCTGTGTCAGTGTGCTGCATTGATCCAGCAGGAGAAAAGCCCTTTTAGGCCCTCAGAGAACAGTGAAAGGGACTACAGAGAAATAAACTGTGATGTTTGGGCACACTCTTAGGGACACTTGTCCATATAAATGACCTGTGAATTCCTGTATTGTCAGCTTCATCTCAAAGGTGAACCCCCATCCTCCATACCCTCTGATACAATGATGGTACATGATCTGCCTCTTGGAGGTGGAATGGATGACACTTTAGGGGTCTGTGTGTGACTATTCACGCCAAAAAATGTATTAACTTCCATGCAGAAGACTTTATTTTCCTCACCTTGACTCTGCTGAGGCGCAATCCCATCACTGAGACAGTAGTCTAAATAAACACAATTCACAAATTAAAAGAGAGCTAAAATAAAAAGAAACTGAGAACTTTAATGCTGTTTACTAGCAAGTTGAAGTTTCTGGAGGCCTCCCTGTCTGCATGTGTACAGGATGCTGTGCAGTTAAGTAAAATCTCTTTGGAAATGCAGTGAGACAGGGAACAAGAGCACATCAAGGCAATTCCATTTTAAAATACATGGAGGAAATGCTTTTTGTTTCCTGTTTTAAAGGGCCTATATACAGTGTAGGGGAAAAAGGAAGGGGAAAAAAGTTCTGTATCAAGCAGCAAAAGGAACTTAATTTCCTTTTGGAAACAAAAGGAATTAACTGGAACTTGTTGGCACAGAAGGTAAATGGGGAAGAAAGATGTAATAGGAAAAGAGTAGGGAAAAAACTCAAGAAACTCCATCTTGCAGAGATTTTATTTGGTATGCTGTGAGTACTCCTTTTCCCAGCATTTCCTCACATTTCATTGTGGGTTTTTTCCTTCCCTTCCCTCATGCCCCTTTATTTTGCCTCTGTGTGGGTTTAGTGTAGATTTGCTGATAGACAAAGTGTGGTGGAGAAATCCACCACCAGCCTTTGGGAGTACTGCAGGGGAATTTTGGTGTACGTGTTTCTCCGAATATTTTCAGAATTAAGTGATGCCTCTGGAGAGAGTTTTTGGATAGTAACTGTTCTGTGTAGACCCTCATCCTGTTAACATCACAGCAGTGGTAATGGCTGCTGCTCTAGAGAAGGGGCCCTGTTGAACATCTGAACGGGTGTGGTTGAGGGCTATGTGCGTGTTCATTGTAGCTCTGTCATGGGGAAGAAGCTGTTTTTTTCCCTGACACTTGAACAAGAACACTCTTTTGTTACCAAATGTACTAGTAATGCTTCCTGCTGAAGACTATTAGGGTAATGGAGCATGCTAGGAATATTGTTTTCATCAAGAAAACACCCACCACCCACCAAATGTACAGTTTAGCATGTCAGTTCACTCTGAGATGGGAGTGAAAGGACAGGAGGGGGGAAAGATAGAGGGGATGCTAAGGAGCTCTTGCAGCACTCCACAGCTATCTTCGTCCAAGAGCTTATTTGTAAAAGCACACAATTCTAAAAGTATATCTATTACAGCTGAGAATAGGAGTTTATGCTATTAGCTGTTTAGCTATTTACATGCAGTACAGAGGAAAATACTATCAGAAATGGGGCCATCAGTCAAAGTTTTGCCTGAATAGGAGTCTCACAGACAGCTCCCCAGAGCATCCTGCAGCACACAGACTTGCTGCTGTGTAATAGCATTTGTTATGGCTGGCAGTTTTTCAAGACTGGTTATATTAAACTAGATTCCAATGTCTATTTATGTGCCAACATATTGAAACAGCCTGTTTTCTCCTCTTTTTCCCCCCACCCCTCCTTCTCTAGAGCTGGTGAATAGCAGAACTTTGTGGGTGCCTGCCTCTAAACGAAATTACTTTTACCCAGGAGCTGAAATATAGAATTAGGCTTTAGTGTCAGAATGAGCTAGAACTTTGGGATGATGTTATGACAGGGGAGAAAGAGGCTGGGAAATTCAAAGAGTCAGAAAGTAATCAGAAAATATTTTGGTGTGCATAACAAGGGAAGTACCTATCAGTGGAGATGCAGTAAGGGCAAAATGCTGAAGCTTGAAATAAGGCTAAAGTGATTTTGAGTTTTGTGGGTTTCTAATGAACAAGGCCTTGCCTGGTAACATAGGAATGTGGCAGTTTTCCTAATTGGTTTGCTATCTAATTGAATACCTTTTTTTTTTTCCAGATGAACTTTTAAAATTAGTATTTTAAGGTTTTGCTCTTCAGACTGTCCTCAGCCGTGATCCATCTGTTTCAATGAGGGTCACATATAGGAATTGTTCTAGTACCTGGTGAAATCCTTTCAAAACTTAACATTAAAGCTGAATTTAATGCTCTACATTCTTATTCCTCCTAGGACAAAACCTATCAATGCCTCAGAAATTCCCGAGGAAATGAGCTTGACATCCTTCCACATTGGGAAGGAATCATGCAGACACAAATGCCACCAGGTGAGCATCCAAGTTCTTCTGGCTTTTGTAACTCCCCTGCAAACTTCTGTGCTGTGGGTTTTAATGAATCCATGTGTGCTTCAGGGCACGTTAGAAAACTGGGCATGCTCCTCAGAGAATTAGGAAAGCTGGTGGCTGCCAGTATCCTGCTTCTAGCAAACAACAGACGAAGCTGGCACCTCTGGGCAAAGCTCTCACCACAGAGCACGTCAGAGACCTGGACGTGGCAGAACTGAGGGGCTAACAGCAGCAATGCTAAACTATGTTACTAAAAATCTTCTGGCACTTTCATCCATTTCCCTCCCTTATCGTGCCTAGCTAGGGTAAGAGATAAATTTTCATTCATGTGGCAATACCATAGACTTCTAAACCATACGAAAGCTTAACTTCAGAAGTAATGAATAATATGACCAAAATAGATTTGGACAGTATCCTGTCTTTGATTTTTGTTCTTTTGTCTTCTTAAAGGGCATTACAATCCCTTTTGCCTTTGCTCACATTTTGATAGCTATCCCTGGGAAATAAGAGCCAATTGTTAAATATGCAGCATTGTGACTTTGTTCTTTGCTTTGTGCTGCAGCTGCCACAGGAGACTTATAGCCCCATTAAAATCCATTATTCCCCCTGAAGTCCTGAACTTTCTGGACTGAAAGAAATCTGTCTAATTGTCATGGCCAGCTGATGGTGTGGGAAAGATTTGGACTCACCAAAGAGTTTCTGTGTGATAGAGCACTCACATTAAGGCTGGAGTGAGAGAAATGGAGGAGCTTAACCAAGTTTTTTTGCTGACAGATAAGGGATTTTTACATGGCGCACTTCCATGCTCCTGGAGGGATTTCTGATAACACTTGGAGTTATGTCAACTAGCCTAAGACCTTTCCCTTCCTAGAAATACTTTTGCAATCAAAATTGTTGGATACTAAGTCCTAATCATGGCATGGCTGTGCCTTGGATCTGTGTGAGTCTGTGTAGGATACTCTTTCCCAGACTTTAACTTTCAGGAGGACAAATTGCAGTGTATGTCCAAAGCTGTTTTCCAAGGACAGCAGGTCAAAAAGAAGGGGCCAAAGCTTTTTCTACAGATCTGCTGAGTGTGAGGAGGTACCTACCTGACTGAAGAGGTGTTGACTTGATTATGTAGGACACTGTGGGGACAGTGAAGCTGTACAAGTATCCTCTGTGCATCAGAAGAAAAAGCATAGACTGGAAATTTAAACTGTTAAAACACTTATGAAGTTCTTCAGTGCCAGCTCTCAGTTATGTGAGACACTCCAAGTGTTTTATTTCCCAGAGGATATGGATGTCCTGCAGTCTTGTGAGCATTGCATGGTGTCTTGCACAAAGGAGCCTGAGGGAAGGGCTGCCTGCCAGGGCAGGGATTTCTTCTGACCAAAGTGTCCAGACAGTGGGCATTTGCCACTTGTTGTGCTCACAATGGGTGTCTGTAACTATTTGTCTCTTTGAGGAAGGCCACTATTCTGGTTACAAGTATAACCAGTTTTCTTCTGGCCACGTCTGCAGCCTGATGCATGAGCCCAAAGCTCAATGACATGAGGATTTTGTGTTGGGGGTGTTTTAAAGAGGGAAATATTTTCTGACATTGCATTTTGAAAGACTATGTCTTGCAGCTCTCAACACAAAAAGGCTCACATTCCATTCTGGTATTTTTTCCAGGCAACTTCTGTGGTTGGACCCTCTTGTCTGTCCCATAAAATCTCAAGGTTCAACAGTGACAGTGACCTTCCTTTAAAGGGCTGCAGAAGCCATTGACTTTCTCTCAATTCACTCTGCTCAGAAAACCATCTGGTAAGTCTGTTATGATTTTGGGGTGAGGATGGAAAAGTAGAGCTTAAAGTACGGCTGTTCTGTTTAAAAAAAAAATAAAAATCTGTCTTTTCTGAAGAGAAATGACCATTATTAAGATGACGATATCTATTTGAGATTTTGAGCGTTGATGACTGAATGCATAAGTAGTGATCTAATTACTGTACTCATTTCCCAGTGTAAACCTGTGATACTGTCTTAGCTGTTGCTTTCTATCTGCCCCTTTCCATTCTGCTCCAAAAAGCTAGAACCCCCTGTCCCCCTGCTCAGTCTGTTAATGCTGCTATAATCTCTCTTCCACTTCTTCCCCCAGTTAGGCACTAATACTGCCAGGTGCTGCTGTTAGCACTGATCACCTCCCCAGCCTCTACCTCTGCCACATGCTCAAGGACCCACACAGTTAATTGGGCTCTGAGCTTAAAGACAAAAGGAATCATCCCTCACTCTCCTGTTTCCCAGGCAAGGGCACAGCTGGTGACATGGCTGGACAGTTTTCTCTGTGATGAGCAGAGCTGCCTTGGCACCATTAAGCAAATTAGTACTTTGATCCCTCAGATCAGAGAAAGTTGCAGCTTGGGAAGATGTGTCCAGTCTGTCTCTTCTGTTTTGTGGAAGCAAACTATTTTTCCTTTCTAGCAATTTGAGCCATGTCTAATCTTCTCCTATCCCCCTTTCTTCCGTCTTATCTGTGCTCCTCACTCCTGGGTGAATGGGCATGTCTGCTTGGGAAATTGTCTTGGGCTTCAGCAGTTAAAGCACAGCAATTAAATGTCTCATAGTAAAATGCATCAGACTTGCAGCTCCATCAACAGAGTTCTGTTTGCTTTTTCACTCACACATGCACATTTCCAGGGTAAATTTCAAACCCTGGCTCTGAAAACGATGAGGTACCTTCTCCATTCACATATGCCACTGTGTTTCTTTTGGCTGGGGTAGAGTTAATTTTCTTCACTAAAAAGTGGCTAGTAAGGGGCTGTGTTTTGGATTTATGCTGAAAAGGGTGTTGATAATAGAGATGGTTTTGTTACTGCTGAGCAGGGCTTACTCAGAATCAAGGCCTTTTCTGCTTCTCACACCTCCCTGCCTGTGGGGAGGCTGGGGCTGCACAAGGACTTGTGAGGGGACACAGCAGCTGATCCTAACTGACCCAAGGGATACCCCATACCTTGTGGCATCATGCTCAGCATATAAAGCTGTGGGAAGCTGAGGAAATGTTTGGAGTGGTGATGTTTGTCTTCCCAAGTAGCTGTTACCCATGATGGAGTCCTGCTGTCCTGGGATGACTGAACACCTGCCTGCCCCCATGGTAAATAGTGAATGAATTCCTTGCTTTACTTGCATGCTTTGCATTTGTTTTACCCATTGAACTGCCTTCATCTCAACCCACAAATTTACTCTCTTTTACTCTTCCAATTCTGTCCCTGATCCTGCTGGTGGGGAAGCGAGCAAGTGGCTGTGTGGGGCTTGGTTGCCAGCTGGGGTTACACCATGACAGCCACAAAGCAGTGTTGCTGCTATAAAAATGTTTATGTGCTGAATGTGCTTTGCCTTAAGCTACTGTCTGAGATCATTCCAAGATTCTCTTCCAGCTCTGATATACCTAGCACTGCAGCAAGTTAATTCAGTGCTCACCCCAGGCACTCCATGTAGGTGGTAGTCCTCATATCGCTGCAGTTTGCACTGCCACCAAGTCAAGTACAGAAACATCCCTGAGGAATGGCTGGTTATTTAAATTCGTTTTTGGGTTGGCTTGTGTTTGTTTAAAACAGGTGCTTATTGGGAGGGATGACTGGTCTCAGCATGGAGCTGACCTCTGATTAATAATAACCACTGTGTGGAACCTGACACTCTAAACGGGAAGTGGAAAAGTAAACAGC
The DNA here is from genome assembly GCF_049639895.1 of Pseudopodoces humilis. Lineage (NCBI taxonomy): Eukaryota > Metazoa > Chordata > Aves > Passeriformes > Paridae > Pseudopodoces > Pseudopodoces humilis. The sequence continues at coordinate 18,133,983 of NC_142204.1, forward strand.
TTAAGCCATCTGTGCTAACTTTTCCTTGAGAGTTTGGCTGCTCTTATTAGATGGTTGTGCCTTTTCCTGGGGCACACAGAAAGGGTAGGTCTGTGGATTTGATGTAGGCTCCATCTATGTTGGGGTCTGGTGGCTGAGAAGGTGATAAAAACGGGTAAAAAAGGGATTAATGGTATAAAAGTGTGACTGACTCACCTCTGGACTCGCTGTGTTGATTGTAATAGCAGCAAAACTTTAGAGTACAAGTTAAGGTTCTCTGTAAGAACAGCACAAAGAGCAATGACTGGGACCTCACTGGTATTCCCAAAAGTGTCCCCATTTTGTCAGGTTGTAAGTGTTGAAGAATGAGTGTTGTTTGGTAGCAGATGTTAAAAGGGAAATTTTGACTCTTCCTGTTGTCTGAATTATGGGGGGGTTTAGACAGAAAGAAATGTATTCATTTTCCTTCTTCCTTGCCCAATGTCAGAACAGTTCTGGCAAAAAAAAAAATACTTGTCAAATGTGAATGATGTCAACCCCCTGCTTGTGACACACGCTGGTTTGGGTGGGTTTTCTCCTGGAAGTGGCCTGGCACCCCTGGGGCTGCAGAAACCCATTGCATCAGGTACCATTTGGAGTGCCAGCACATCCAGCTGTGCCAGGGTTAATGATTATAATAACACGCTGACAAGGGGCCCCAGTGCTTGTGTGTGATGCTGAGTGAAATGAGCAGCAAGCCTTTGGGCAGGCTTGCTTCCTGGTTATTATTATTTATTATCTGGTTAAAACACAGTGTGAGGGTCAGGAATGTGACTTTAAGGTATGAGTGTAGGCTAGACATGATCTAGAGAATAGCAAAGATCACCTATTCCCAACCTGTCAGAGCTGTGACTATGACATTAAAGTTAATGAGCCAGAAATGAGCAGGCATGTCCCTAGAGAGCTTTTTTGGCTTTTTTTTTTTCCCTCCATAAAGACTGGTATGCACAGCACTAACATAATATACACCTCTGTGCTGGTACTAAATTAATGTCTGAGATGGCAGGAGCTGAAATTTAAAAGAAAGCTTTTAAGTTGCCTGTACCCATTGTCTAAACCCCAGGATATTCTTATTAGAGGAATGTTTTGCTGTGGCATATAATTTAGAATATATATATATATATATGTGGTGCAAAGGTTGAGAGAAATTACCCCTTTCAGTTTGCTGTGCACAACTTGGGGCAAGACTTTGGGGAAGGAAGGAAAAAGAGCTGAAGACAAACATTAAGGGGCAGGGAAATGTGATCTAAACAGAGGCAGTGCATGAGCACAGAGCATGTGAATAAGGAGGCTGTAAAGCACATGGATTTCACCATATCCTCCTGGAACACACCCATGACGGGAGGCTTCTGCACCAAAGGAGTGATGTCCTGGGTCAAACTTGCCTGAGGAAAGTGTCCTCCCTCAAGTCCTCAGATCCATGTCTCTTTGGAGGGTCTCACCTCTCATCTTCTTAGAAACAGCCTTCAAAATAAGTTCAGTTTGACTGTGCTGTGGCCCCAGACTATGGTATTAGGAGAAAGCCTGTTCTGATTCATTAAAACAGTGCTCTCAGGCATCCAGCAAGTACAGCAAGGGAATGCATACATTATTAAAGCTCTGTCTCATCTGCTCTGCAGTGTTGATGTGGGATATTTGGTGGGATGGAGAGATGAGGCAGTGAGCTAAGAAGCAAGAAAAGCAGTGGGCTGACAGAAGTAAGAGCAGGAAAGCTGTACTTGGGGTTGATGGGAATTTGCTTTCCAACACAGGCAGATCTGTGACAACAACCTGCTTGCAGGTGGTGGGGATGAAGCAAACAGTGCTGTGAGATGCTCAACAGGCTGGGGAGAGACAGGAGCTGGCAGTAAGTATGGGTTACTCTGACATGGAAGAGCACCTGTGACTGATTGAGGGCAGTGACAGCTCAGACTGGGAGCACTGCCAAGAGAGATTTCCCCTGCTCCCTAAATGTTGCCTGCAGTGTGTGAAACATTTTTCACCTGGGAGCCAGGCTGTCTCTTCTATTGGGAAGCTGGGAAACTTTGGTTAAGGCAAAGCCAGGGTGGAGGCTAAGCAAAGGGCAGTGAACTCAAGGGAGGTGAGATCCCTCTCATGGTATCTCAATGCCCAGGGCCTCTGGCCCATGTCACCCCTGCTGCTGCTCAGCAGCATGGTCAGACACCTCGTGGTGCCAGTGTCTCCTTGGGACACCTCAGTGTCTGGAAAGGAGAATCCTGTCCCTTCATCTGCAAATTGAAGAGAGCTCTACCACCCTGTCCTTCAGCACAGCTCCTGACCCTCTGCCAGGAGATGTGGGATGCACATGTTTGAGTGTAGCTGGCACTGAGCTGGTCTCTGCTCTGTCTGACCAGCCCCTGGGCCAAACTCTGGCCATCTCCTTTTCCTTTTTCAGGGAGGTTTTTGGTGGCCACACATGTGTTTGTTTGACAGGCATGACAAGCTGGCCAGTATTGCCGTCTGGGGCTTTTGTGTATTTTGCCTCAATGGAGAGGTTGTCATGTGCACTGGGTAAATGTTACTGAATGGGGTCACTTCTGTCCAAACCCTCCCTCTTTGGAAGTGCAGACTTGAGCACCCTGTTTCAGAAATCATCTTTTTACTACAGTAAACCTTGTGGTGCTGTAGTGTCCATATCTATTCGGTTCCAGGAAATACTATCCTTCAGCATCTGGGTGCATGACTCGTGTCAAGTTCTGGTCAAAAGTGGTGCTCATCTGTCAAAATAGACTTGGTGGCCCTGTTCCTCTGGGATAACCTGACCTACCAGGGGGAAGTAGCTGCTGCAGCAGCACGGGGAGCTAAGATGGACTGCTCTGGCTGCAGTGCTATCTTGCTGGAAAGGAAGTGATCTGGAACTCAGTGTGCTGGCTTACCCACTGTAAATATGCCGTCAGGTTTCAGAGAGATTTATCTATGCCAAGCTCTTAGTCTTGTCTCTCACATTAGGGAGGCCGTACTGACAGGATTCCAGTTACAAAATTGTTGTTTTTCCTCAGTTTTAAGTGGAAGGGTTTAGATTTGCCTTCTTAGGGGAGGAAAGGGTGGTGTCTGACTCAAAGTTTCCTGTGAACTGGTAGCTAAAAGCTAGACTTGGAAGCGAAGAAGGATTTTAATGTTCAGCCCTATCAGCATGTATCAGTGAATTACAAGCCAGTTAACCTCTGCTTGCATCCATCTCCTCTGGTTTCAGCACTCCTGTGCACTACATACACCTCCATTCTTTAAACAGGAGATAACAAGCTCTTTTCCATCTGTGTTGCTTATCATGATCCATGTAAACATTGGAATATAAACATGGGAGTGTGTGTGATGAAGCAGTGTGGTATCATGTAACCAAGTGAGCCTGGCAACCATCTGTTGCTAAAAGGCTGAGGAACTTCAGCCTGCCCTTACAAGATCATGTGGGTAACTTTTGATTTATTAGATGTACCAAATACTAGTGTCTTTGTTGCTTAAAAGAAACCCTTCTTCCTCCTATCCTCATCTTGTGCTGCTTTTGGAAAGAAAACCTTATATTCTAGTACAATTCAGAAAACATCAGTCAGTCCTTACAAAAATAATAGTTCCTCTGAACTAGCAGAGCTGTAAATTGCAGTATTTTGTCAGGCTGCTGTTGCTGATGACTGGCTTGTCATGTTATAACCAACTTTAAAAAACTGCTCTGCCATGGTGACAACAAATGTGTTTGGGTTTTGGCTTAAAGATGTGATTTCCCCAATGTGTCTTCAGCTGTGCAAATAGAGCAGCTTAGTGTTTGCAATTTAGTGCTGTATCACAGAGCAGGGAGGCTTCCTGTTGTGAAAATGTGTGTGGTATTAGGGGAACAACATCCAGCAAGTGGGGGCAGGATGGGTTACCATGCCTGCTCCTCGTGGCAAGGAGCTAGGCAGAAGGAAACCTGTTCTCAGATGTGCCAGTCACCACTTCTCACATCTGGAAAGGGGATGTGCTGCCAAGTGCAGTGACAGCCTCATCCCATACATGGTCCTCCCCATGCCTTGGGAGATGGAAGGAGCTGCAGGGTGAAACCAGGCTCTCAGGCATACTTGTGGTGGTAACAGAACCCCCTGGCCTTCCACAGGGGACTTTATACCTTAAATTTCACTGGAGGAAGAGGGTCAGGAAAGCTGCTGGCAAAGCTGAAGGACAGCAATTAGTACTCTGAACATTTTTTCTTTTCTGACCTAGAAATAGGCAGGCAGGTGCAAGGGGTGTAGCTACTGATCTGCTAAGGAAGGTGTCATCACATAAAGTAATTTGGACTTGCTGTGCAGAGCTAGAATTTAAATGCAGGTAGGGTATCTGCAGTTTGTTGTCCCTGAAGATCTGCTGCATGGTCTGCTTTTGGAGCATCTATTTGATACAGAGGCATTTGGTAAGAGAAGAATCACACACAATCCAGGGTGAGCTGCAGCCTTTTGTGCAGAGTAGTTTTCCCTCTCCACCTTTTTACAAGTGAGTCTGTCTCTTATATTCTAAATATACCCCAAATGAAAGGGAACAGCAGAAACAAGAATTATTTACATTTTTTGAAGGAAGGGGCACTGCAAAACTGAGGAGGGAGCCATAAATGTTTAGGGAAAGGAGAGCTGCATAATTTAAATGTGACAAGTAATTCCCATTAGTGTGGACTCTAATGAGCTCTTTTCTCTAGTTCTAGACTTGTTTGAAGCAAAGGTAAAACATAAATTAATCTACACAGCATTGTTATCTTTTTTTTGTTTGTTTTTTAGAACAGCTCTTGACTGCTGGACAGCAGCTTTGCCACACTGCAAATGTTGTTTCTGATTCATCCTTTCAGAAATACCTCATGCACAAGTCCCACAGCACTGATGTTTTTCAGCTCAGGGAGGGCACAGTAAGTGTTTATTGCACCAGCTGTAACTCTTGTATGCCATGTGACTGCAGTGTCAACACAGGAATTCAAAATCAGGAGAAGGTTCTCCTGACCACCAAATCCTCCACCAGCCCAAGCTGCAGCTCAAGCTCACCTGGCTCTCTGGGTCCATGGGCTCTGGAGGTTGTGAGAGAGAAGAAAGGCTTCTGCCTGGCAATAGTTAGATTTGCTTGAAGGTGGCTTTTTTTATGACACAAGGAATATGACTATGAAATCCCAAATAGGCTTCTCATCACAATTTCTCAAGTAGCCATCCTGATGCTGCCAGGAATGTCCTCCTCTTTGCAGCTACTGCACCAAGTTGGCTGTCCTACCAAAGAGGGAAGTTCTGCTTAATTGCAATGGAGATGTTCTCCTGATTAATTTTTCTCTCTTTGTGGATTTTTTTTCTCTTTGCCTAAAAGTAGCTTAGCAAGAAACTCCAACTGGTTTTACATGCAGGGGGTTTTAAAAATTTTAGCTAGTGCTGGATTAAGATGAGTGGCATGAAATTTCGATTACGTTTTTCCCTGGAATATCTTGTGCTTAATGTTGGGGCTCAGATTTCTTCCTTTTCATGCTCTACGTAGCCTATCACATTTGTATTTAGACTGAGAGGCCTCCAAGAAGAATCTGTAACATTGGCATAACTAAAACCTTACAAACTCAAAAGCAGATCAGAATATCCTTGAAATAAAATAGCCTGCTCTGGTTGGAAGCTGTGTTTTAGCCTCTACATTTCCTTGCAAGAACCAGTTCTTTGTATGTATGGGTTTTTTTTGGATGCAGAATGAATGCTCTCACACACCAACAAGGATCAGTTGCTATTTCCATCTCAGGACCCATACAGGGTTTGATCTGTGCTGGCTGCAATCTCTGCTCTCCCTTAAATTAGTGGTACTGTTTATGTAATTGTTGCTTTTCTGATTAAAGTGCATGAGTACAAGCTGAAGGTTTGACACAGGCAGCCAAACTTTTTAATTGCCTTTAGCTCATTTGTAGCTGTGGCACATCTCTTTGAATGCAGCTGACTCACGGGAAGGTCTGGGAGAGAAACAATCCCCTTTTTATTTATGCTTTTTCTCTTGCAAAATTGCTCTGTGAATTTTTATCACCTAATGGTTTCTCTGACACCTTTAAAAACTGTTCAGCTTCTCACCAAGAGACTTTTTTATATGAGACTTGGGCTGGTAAACCGTTTCTGTGATCTGGGAAGTGCTATGCTTCCTTCACAGAGCAATACATTTCGAAATTAGCTGGGCCTGCCTGCTCAAGAGGAACTCACAGTTGCTTGGCTGCTAGTCCTGAATGGACCTATTAAGGGCCATATTTCTGTAAAAAATCCAGGAAAAATCTATTGCTGACTAGCAGGTCCTGAAATTCATGCATGTCAAGGGTAGCATAAATAATTTCAACATGCAGTTTTGGAGACAATTGTGGTTTCTGGCTTAGTAAATAATAACTTACATCCAGTCTATTGAGAAAGGTGATTACATAAGGTAGAAATCAGCCTGTGCTTCAGCAGAACTGGGAGGAACCGGCTTCTCTTCCAAGCAAATTGCCTTTTAAAATTCAAAGCACTTAGTGATATGGATGTCAATTGATTTGCCCTGTCCTAAGCTATGTCCAGCCTTGTTTTGCTTCTCCCAGTTGGTTCCAAAGCACAGATGGATTGAAGCTCCAGCTCTTTTCACTTCCTTGTCTAAGGCATCTTACAGAAACGCTATCACCCTGTGTTGCCCCTTTATGCACAAGGGTGATGGGTCATTGCTGCTGCCTCTGACCAGCCAGGTGGAATTGTGCCAGACTTAAGGACTTTGAATTTGGGTCTGAAATTCTGTGTATTGGTAGGTGTTTGCTCACAACAGCAAATTATAATGGCAGGCTCCTGGCCCAAATTCCTTTGTAAATGTCTTTCTCCTCTCCCAGCAGATCCTCAGGAAATACAGCTCCTGTCAAAAGTCTAAGGAGTCCTTACTCTATCACTCCCTTCTCTAGCTCAGTTGAAATTCAGTGCATTCTTTTCATCCAAGATAAAAGCATGAAAGTTAGCAAAAATATATGCTGTATCCTGCCCCTTCTGGTCCCTTCTCCCTGGGAGATCTGCTCACAGGTGACCTGGCTGGAAATATCCACCTGGCCCACTACCAGTTAGAAATCTGGGGACTTCTGGAGACCTGGTTTGTCTATGGGAGCCTTTCTAAATTGTGAGGGAGAAGGAAGAATGCATTCACCCAGCCTGCAAAAGGGGAAGCAGAGATGATAACTTTTTGAAAGATACAACAGACTCAGTTACACCACATAATTTCTTAGACTAGAAAACCATTATTTACTTGCTTGAGGGGTTTTTCTTGTCCACCCATTTTTACTAAGCTCATCTTTCTTTATTCCTGACCTGTGACAGCTGAAAGAGCTTTCCTGGGAAAGAGAAGATGATTGTGGGCATGCATGTGGTGAGGAGCTGGGAGATAGTTGTTGTGCCAGCTTATTGTGTGGAGGATGCTGGACAGTTTAGGTCCAATCTAGACCACTCTTGTCTTGTGGTCTCCACATGAGGCTGTGAAGCCAAGCAGGTCCCTGCACATTTTTTTTTCCATCAGCTCTTCCATCTCACTTGACCAAAGGCAAGTGAGCTGCAGGTTTCCCTGAAGTTGGGATTTTTATTTCCCAGAGTTACAAGCAGTAGCAGAGATTCCTTAGGGGCAAATGCCACGTTGCTAATATATGTGTGGGGCTGCACCTCACTGTGTTTGTACCTCTGGGTATAGAGGGAAACTCTGGCAGTCCTTGCTGCCCTTTGCCTGCCCTTGCTGCTCAGCTTCCAGCTGAAATCTCTGCCTGACTTCCAGGTGCTGCTGGGTGTTGGAAGTATCTGTGAGGCACAGGAAGGAAAATCAGCCATAGAATGGTTTGGAAACATTAAAACTCCATCTTGTTCCACCCCCTCTGCCAAGGGCAGGGACACCTTCCACTAGAAGACCGGGTTCCTAGAGAGCCCATCCAGCCTGGCCTGGAACACTTCCAGGGATGGGGCATCCACAGGTTCCCTGGGCAGCCTGTGCCAGTGCCTCGCCACCCTCTCAGTAAACGTGCTTTTATGGCTGGTGGCATGGTGTTCTGCAAGCTTAGACATCTGCTTTTCCTCTTTTCTTCACACCTAAGAAGTGCCAGGTGAAGATGTGCTTATTTATTGCAGTGGTGCTGAGACTTCAGTCTTCCAGCTGGGTTTGGGCAGTCACAGGTGCTCGCACGCTGGATCACAGCCCTAATTTTGAAGTTAATCTTGCCCTTAGCTGAGAGATGCTCCAGCTCAGGTTACTAATGTAGGTCTTCGACCTTCCCGTATCCATTTCCTTACTTTTCTCCTCTGCTGCCACCGCGTGGGCACCTTTCAGTGTTCATTTAAGGTTTGTGTTAATCTTTCGGAAGAGTACCCTCCATCCTTGGTTGTGCTGCAGTTTTCAACTGTGCACAAACATGTTTCTTCATTTTCCATGAAATTCAACAGGGGGGAATTAAATACATTAAAATAACAAAATATATACATTATCTATATAGCAGCTAGGAGTCTGGCTGCCCTTGGAGCTCTAGATGCTACCTCTGAGCTCACCCCAAGACACTGGGAGAATGAGTATTGTTTCCAGTGGAAAAGGGCCATTGTTGGTGCCCAGACACCTGTGGTCTAATGTGGGGCTGCAGCCACACTAAACCCCCTGATACATTAAAATAACAAAACAAGGAGAGAGAATCTCTATCAGGTCTTCTTTTCCCATTCTTCTACTGAAAGACTTGCAGGTGGTGTACATTTTTCACCTCTAGAAGAGGTTGTGTAGAAGTAACTAAATGTGCATGGCAAGTGACAAACCCCAGACAGAAGTTTCATAGATATCTCAATCAAAAGCCAGGCTCAAGCCTTAGCAAAATTTTTCCAAAGGGCTGTTCCTGAGGAAGTTAAATGTGGAAGACTCTGTGTCACTGAGGGCTGGTTGAGTGGCTTTCATGTACCATACATTCCACTCTGAAAATTGCACTTGGGACTCAACACCATTTATGCACTTCTGGAAATATTGTTTTGAGAGCAGAACTCCATTAAAACCACCAAAATGGAGTTCTGGAGTGGAAGAGGGACTATTGGGGCAGCTTGTGCAGTTTCATGACAGAACAGCTTTAGAGCAGCAGTGCAACCTGGATCCTGTTCACCCTAGGGCTTAATCAGGCCAGAGCCAAGTGGATAATTGCATTTGAAACTGGACACAGACAAGGATGGTCTAATTTTAGATTGCACTATAACTTATTTTCCCTTATTTGTCCATCAATATCTTTCAATTTATTGGTTCATCAATAAATGAAACATAATCTGCTGCTATATAAAAAAAGCAGCATACAGATGCAACTCTGTTAGAAGTGATGCACTATGCTGGAGTAGGCCCTGCAAGTTCAGCTTTTGTGAGGTAAATTTGTATCAGTATTGCATAGGAGCAAACCATTCATGAGGTCCTCACTTTGCCAAGTGGTTTGGCTTCAGAACAGTACTCTTTCCCTCTGCCATCAAGTGTTGAAAGCAATGAAAATTTGGGGTGAGGGAGTGATCTTCTCCGCTGTCCTCTTTCAGTCCAGGGATAGTTGCTGGAAGTAAACACCTGAGAGTGCTTTCTTTCTCTTTGCATCAGAGGAAATCCTTGGGAATGGCTGGGGCACATTTGATCATTTTACATTCTTGTTAGGGTGGGAAAAAGGTTTAAATGAAACACAGACTTTAATGCAACAAATGCAGCTCTAGGTGTATGGAAAACTGTGCTGAGTCTAGTTTTCCAAAGTAATAGGTCAGCTGCCAGGACAGATTACAGCTGGATTCAGTCCTTGACATTAGCTACATAGCAGGATATTCAGTGTGATAACAAGAGCTAAAAGAATGACTAAATATCGTGTGGTTTTATCTGTTCAAATGGCTCTGGCAGAAGAAGTTTGGCCCCAGGGCTACAAAATAATATATGATAGAGAACTGCTGTTCAGCCTCAGAGAATCAAGAATGACTTTCTATTTTCTATCTCTTTTCTCCCTCTACTGGCCAACAGAATAGGAACATAAAGCATTCAGAGGTTTTTTTTTCGGTCTTCAGAGGCATCCTAATCCAGAACTCAGCCAAACTTCCAGCTTTGGCTCATCTGGAAGGTAGAATTAAATAAGCCAAAACAGCTGCATCAAAGACCTACACAAGGTGGTACAGAATGTGCTGTTCTGAGGATAACTTTGGTTTTAACCCTTGACTAGCAACTGTTGCAGGAATATTCTGAAAAGCTCAATGTCCATCTGTGCCTTAGAAAATTCCCTGAGAGTGAGTGTGGGACGTCTGGCTGCCTGGGGCCAGGCTGACCATTATCCCCCTGGCACTGCAGAGCCACCTAGGTGTGAATGCCCCTCTGGAAGTCTCCAGTCCCACCCCTGCTCAGGGCAGGGTCACCTGGAGCAGGGTGTAAAGGGCTGTTTCTAATGAGGTTTTGAATATCTCCAAGGATGGAGACTCCACAACTTTGGGCATCCTGTTCCAGTGTCTGGCCACCATTGTGGTAAAAAAGCTTTTTCTTATGTTCCATTGGAATTTCCTCTGTTTGTGCCCATTGCTTCTCATCCTTTCAGTTGAGCATGCCAAAGGGAAACATCACAAATTAACACCAGTATTGGTGTCAAATGCTTTTGCACCCCGGAGTTTTAGCCTTTTCCTTCTAGATTGCCTACTGCTTTGTATTTTCTAAGAAGCAATCTCTGATTATAAAATGAGATTATATAGCAGCAAATGCTTTTAAAAGTCTTCTTCTGCTGAAAGAAACCCCGTCCAACTACATTAAGAGAAATATGAGCCTCTTAAAGCTGCTCACCCCTCAGACAGAAGGAAGCTATATTCTGTTCAACCTGAGACAATTTAGAGCAGCCATTTCAAAAACAGCCTTTAGCATCCTGAAAGCAAACATGCTCTCAACAAGGCTTCTAAAAACCGAAAAGGACCCCCATAAAAAGCATGAGTAATGAAAGATATTCTCTTGAAACAGCTGGTGAAATAATGGGAGGCATCCTGGACTAGAGTTAGATTTTGCTATCTTTTTGACTGCTGACACCTCAGTGGATGGGGTTTCTCCCTCTCCTGGACTGTGGAGGAATAATTTGGGGCAATCCTGCTTTAGATTAGCACACTTTTTATACTGACGCTGAGAAAATCCGTCTTTAACCATCTCTCTCACCCTTGGGGAGGGCATTTTGTCTTTCTTCACAGCTTCTTGGAAGTTTTTCCTCTGTGGCAGACAAAAGGTTTCACAGCTTTTCTTCTGAGAGACTCTGAAGTATCCCATGTATTGTGCTAAGATGAAATCCTCTGTCTTGCAGGTTCACCCCACTGAAAGCAGTTTGGGGTTGTAACAATACTTTGGCTGTATTTTATATGGTGATTCTAATACAGCACTTAGTAGTTGCTACCTCTCCTTCTCACCAAACTGCAGTCTTTTACAGGACAATAGCCCTGCCTCCACAGATCACATGAAATCCTGTGTATGAAGTAGGAATATCCTGTACAGGCTACACAACTGTTTGGGACTGGCATAATTTTCACCATTGCAATACTTGTTGCTCTAAGGTACTTTTTATTTTTCTGCAGAGTTTTTTTGGGGGACAGTTCAATTACCCTCTTTGATTTGATAAAAATCAAATATCTTGGTACTGATCTGAAATGTTGCAGTGAAGGGCTGCCAGTAGGATAATTAGTCAGAAAAATATAACATGGATATTTATAAGAAATGATAACAAATGTGTTGGCCTTTTTTCCTGGTCAAGTATGAAATGTAACAGCAATGTAACAGCAATGCAGTGGGCCCCTGAAACACTGGTTATTCTGCAGTGCTTGTTGTGGCTTCAGAAAGTTGAATCCTTTGGAAACTTTCTGCATAGAAAGGAATACAAAGGATTTTGAGATGCAGCAGTGTCTGTGAGATGACATGTGATGAAAAATGCTGAAATTCTATACAGAGCTTTCAGGTTCATTTCTCTCCAAGCACATCATCCATCAGATGATGAGCTCAGTAGTTATGGACTGCCATGTGAAACATTGGAGAAGCAATCCCTGGAGAACTAAACAAAATCCATGACTGTTTCTTACCTATACAAGAGAATATGAAATACTGTGTTTTCCAGTCACAGGGCTGGTGTGTTTCCCTTGAACTGGCTGCCCAGGAGATCCAGGGGTATAATGAATTGTACTGGAAAAGCAGGTTTGGCATTTTGTTGGAATACCCAGGTGCAAGGTCTGGAATAGCAGATTTTTCTGGGAAGAGTGATGGAAACCTCCCTGTTTCTGGAAAGCATTGCACCAGTGTTGCAGCCATGGGAAATACTCACTCTCCCATGTGTGGGACTTATGAGCTGATTGGAATGACTTCCTCAATAACCACTGCTTTCTTTTCTTTCTGTTTCTAGAGGTGTGGCCCTCTGAGTCAAGCAAACCTGATTTGTACTTCTTCAGGGTAAAAACTCTTTGCTTTCCCAGTCCCCATCCTGCTGTCCATCCACTTGAGAACGGGGGGAAGAGAAGCAGTCACTGAAGACAGGTAAAAAAGCTGTTCAGCCTTCTCCTGATCTATTGTTACCAGTTTTCCAGCATTGTATGTTTGGGGGAGAGAGCTTGATATCAGTGAACAATTGTCCATAACCTTACTCCAGTGCATTGTTCCTCTGAATTTAGAGGACTTCATTTGTTTCCAGATGTTCCCTTTTCCTAAAAAGACAGAATATCTCTTTTTCTTAAAAAAAACACCCAAACCACCCAACTTCCCATGAGTAGTTTCCCAAGCCTGCTGGGAGCAGGAGGTAGCTGCACCCTCGAGGCTGCTGTATGCACTTCTGTGAGAGCTTAACTCTGAGTTGTGATCACTGCTAATGCATCCATGGAGCAAGAAGTACTGTGTGTGGTAAAATACCCCTGCATGCTAGATTTTCTAATGCTGTTAAATTGCTTTAGAGCATCAGCTTTGACTTTGTTATTAGCAGAAAAGGAGTGAATGAGATGTTTGAGCATTTTTTCTTAAAGACTTGTTTACAATTCTTTTAATCTAACTGCAGTAATTTGTGCAAAGAGGGGCCTGCCTAAGTAGTGGCAACACTGTCTTCCTTCTCTGCATTTATCTGTAGAGTTTGGCTTAGGAACAGTAAGAGGGAGCTGCTACCACTGCTGTGATATTCTGAGAACCAGCCAACCCAGTCCACTAAAAGTGTGAATGTCGCACGATTTCTCCCAGACCAAAGCTGTCAGCAGCTAGGAGTCTGGCTGCCCTTGGAGCTCTAGATGCTACCTCTGAGCTCACCCCAAGACACTGGGAGAATGAGTATTGTTTCCAGTGGAAAAGGGCCATTGTTGGTGCCCAGACACCTGTGGTCTAATGTGGGGCTGCAGCCACACCAAGCCCCCTGATCCCGCTGCCTGGGGGTCCTGTGCAGGACAGGGAGTGGGGCAGGGACTGCTGAACTGAGCCTCTGCACTCTCCCTGATCAATGCCACAGGCAGGAGAGCCTTGTCCCAAGCCAGGGTTTCATCAGAGGGTCATCAAGTCCTTGGGAATTGTTTGAAGGTGGGATTGAACTTGTTTCTGCACTTCCTGTCCATTTCCCACACAAGCCAACATGTTGAGTCTGGGGAAAAGGAGTGATTAAATAGTTTTTTCTGTCTGATGTGTCACAGGTTGGCTTAAACTTGAACTGAAATCTCAGGCAACTCTTGCCTGAAACTGGGTTAAGGAAAAAGTCCTACACACAAACATGTTTTTGCAAGACTTTATTAAGAATACTGTCGAGCCATAGGATTTGAGTTGCCTTAGACTTGGAAATGAGTCCATGTTTTAGAAGCTTTCAGCAAATTACTGAAGTTTTTCTGAGATCCAGCTTGTCAGTAGCAGCTTCCCATCCAGCCCGGGAAACTGGGGAGAGTTTTTCCCTGGAGAGATGCTCCAGCAGCACTTGGTAGTGATATGTTGAGGGTTAATCCATAGGAAGGGTTAAATCCATTATCACTGCCAGGCTCTTGGCAGCACTGAATTCCCAGCTAAGAGGAGAGGAGTCACCAAAATTGTCCCTTCCAGTGCAGCAGCTGCTTTGTGCCAGTACCTATAACCTGGGTTTTATCCTGGTTGTCTGACTCTGGAGTCATTGAAGTGCTGGAGTATGGAAAACAGATAAGACAGTGGATCAACAACTTGTGTCATCTGGTGGGTTTTGGGCAGGGCACGGCAACTGGCTGTTTAGGGAGAGGAGTCACTGCTTCCCTGTGGGATATGGGAAAGGCAGCCCAGAGGATGTGGCTTGGGGAGGAACTGCAAGCTGTGAAGTGGCTCAAATCCACCTTAAACTCCTGAAATGATCTGTGTTGGAAAGGACCTTGCAGATAGTCCTGTTCCAACCCCCTGCCATGGTCAGGGACACCCTCCTGGGATGTCCACGGAATACGCTCTGTGCCAGGCTGCGGAACAGGTGGGGTTTTCTCCCTGAGCCCAGTCCCAGGCGAGGTCGGGGTTTCCATGGGAAGAAGCCTGTGAGCTGCATTTCTGGAGTACCTGGAAATGTTTCTGGTACTGCTCTTTGTGTTTTTCCAGAACTGGGCATTATGTTTTTCCCCAGAGAGAGGTGGGCTGAATCCATTCCCTGGATTGTTTGGATTACACACTGGGTGTTCAAGGGCTCTGTTGTCTCTTTCTCCTGAATGGAAGAGTGAGGAAAATGGGGATGCTTCTGACTGTCACAGAGATGTGGGAACACCCCAGTCCCAGTGAGGAATGTGATACCCAGCCTGTGGTGTGTGCCGAGATGATCTTTCCTGTTGTTTATTCTTTAGAGCCTGGTGGACTGCTGGCCTGGATTTTGGAGGAGCTGAGGTTTTTCCTGTCAGAGATCCATGATGGGGATATTTTTCCTGGATGTCCCAAAGGGAAGGAGCAACTTTGAAGTTGTTGCAGCCACATGCTGTGGATGCATCCCCTGAAAACCAGTTCAGGATTGTTCATCTGACTCTGCCCCTGACCCATGGCTTCCAGGGAGTGTCCTGGTGTTCTGAATATTCCTAGGAGAAAGATATTCCAGCACCTGCTTTTTAAGCCAGGAATTCCACACCCAGTAAGTCAGTCACATTCTATGTGAGCTGTCCCAGTGGTGGGATAGGAGAGGGAACAGCCCACACTGCTGTTTGAGGCATTTCTGCCTGGGAACTGGGGCCAAGTGGGCATTTTAGAGCAGTGAGGCCACAAGGCCAGCCTTGAACTGCGTCCCCAGGGAATGCTGAGGCATCCCACATCTGTGGCACTTGGCAATACATCCCTGATGTGGAGCAAGAAGAAGAGGGGAAATTTTGGGTTAATGGGAGGAATGGAATTGGGATTTCTGGAATGGAATTGGGATAGATGCTGATCATATTGAATCATGGTGCGATTTGGCTTGAAAGGGACCACAAAGACCTTCTGGACTCTGTTATCCCATCCCATGGCAAAGAACACATCCAGAACTGACTCCTCACCTTTATGGAATGACAATGGATGTTGGGAGCTCTGGCAGAAGCACCTGGAGACTAGGTAAGAATAGCAATGGGACTGTTTTGGCTGCTGTTGGATCTTGTTTTCTCTTTTCAAGATGTTCCTCTGAATTATGTTTCTACAGTAGTTTTCTAGGCCTCATTTGAGGATAACTCCAAGAATTTGGAAGTAGGTGGAAAAAAGCGAGGAAAAAAGGTGAACCTGATCCATTTCTAGTAATTCCAAACTTCTCCTACAACACCATTCTGGGGGAAAGCTAGTTAAATGATAAAGATACAGAGGAACAAGTGTTTTAAACCCTCCTGGCTTTGTGACAGAGCAAGCCTTCCAGTAATCCCAGTAGGTTATCTCAGAGAAACTGTGGGATCATAAGGTTTTCCAGGAAAGGGAAACAAGGACAGAGGTGAGGGAATAGGCTTCCAGTTAATAATGATTTGATGGGCGTAGGAATGATTGTTGTATGTTTGATGCCCCCCACCCCCTTTATTTCCCTGGAATAATTTTAGATTATTTCTTTTAAAAAATTGTTGAAATTTGGGGATTCAAATTTGAAAGGAAATTATTCAAAATATATGCAGAGAGAGATCATGGAATCATCCTGGAATAGTGGAATGGCTTGAGTGGGAAGGGACCCTAAGGATCACTTTGCTTCTTGAGGGTAATGAGCCCTGCTAGTTGTGTCCAGCAAACACATCTACAAGTTCCTTCCTGGGCAGTCATTAATAAGGAAACCTCAGAGACTGAAAACAACCTTCATGCAGGACACCAAGCTCCAGCCTTTTCCTTGAGAAGCAAATAGGGATAATTTGAGCCTGCTAAGGATCAGAAGGAGCAGCTGACCTCCTGGCAGGAGCCCAGGGTTGAGCAAAGCTGGGTGTCCGTGGTGGAGCCTGGCCATGTTCTTCCCCACGTGGCTGCAGAGTCCCAGGAAGTTCCCCTCCACTGGGTCACCTGCTGCAGGCACCTGTTCCCACTTCCCATTCCACACTAATGTTTCATCTCTTCATTTCCAATGCTTTGCATTTTGGTGGGAGCAGGGAGCCTGTCTCCCATGGCAGCAGTGCCAGGAGCCCACGGCAGGAGAAGGAGCTAAATGGAAGCACAAACTGGAGAGGTTTCTCACCACAGCTCAGCTGATTGCTGCTACTGAAACCCAGTTCTTGCAGTAAATCAATCCCAAGTGCTTGATCCTCCATTCTGCCACAGCTCACCTCAAATACCACTGGATCTGGAGCATTTCAGTGGCCAGGGCAGCTGCAGGTGCCACAGACAAGACCTTGGTGGGGACTTTTCCTTGTCAGCAATTTGGCAAGGGACCTACAAAGCACCTACCCTGTTGCTTTCATTCGTGGAACCAGTGGGGTTCTCAACCCTGCCAGAGGCAGAAGCAACAGTATCCTGGTCCTTCCTCACTAGGACTCTCAAAACAAGGCAAGCTTTTCTGTGTCTGTTGAAATTACTTTCAAAGACACTGATTTAACTGAGAGCCAACTTGTGACACCTCTAACAACAATTCATTTGTAGATTAGACCTTGTTTGACTCCAATACAAAAAATTCTCGTGTTCCTCTGACTATCCAGTCTCTTGCAAAGACTTAGGCTGATGTTTCTTGAGGTGACTGAGCTGATATAAGGAGCAGTTTTGTCTTTGATTTCTGCTCCTCTGTGTGTCCCTGACATTTTGACCATTTCCTGCACATTCTCTCCTGCTTTTGGCCAGTGGTGTAGCCCTGGTGTGGGGCTGTGCACAGAGCACTGAAGAGACTCTGTGCCACTCTGCTGTGTATGTGTGGAACTGGTTTTGCCTCTCACCTGCTGAGTGAGATCTTGCCTACCTGTCTTTGTCATAGGGTGGCACTGCATGCTAAAATATAGAAAAATACTCGGTTGTGTTTGCAGCAGGCCTTTGACATAACTTCTGATCATGTGGTGGATTTTTAGGCTGCCCAGAGCCTTTTTCATTTGTTTGTTTACTTTTTGATATTGCTGTTGACGTTGTTTCTGCAGTTTTTTTATGGAAAGTTTTTACTACCTGAAGAGAATTGCTTGTAAGTGATACCATCCCAGAGTACCAGAAAACAGAAAACAGTAAAGAGAAGTTAAGGAGCAGAACAAAATAGTGAGGGAGACCATTCTAGCAACATAGGTGTGATCAGTGCATACTACAGTAGCAGAGAGTTAAAAAAATAAAGAGGTGCTGCCACCCCAACACTTGAAGTCTTAAAGATCCAACTTCATACTCAAGTTGTTCTCCCAGTGGAAAATGCTGAGGAGAGAAGAGTGGATGTACTCTGTGTACAGTTACTTACCTGTCTGCTGTAAACTGCTTGGAAATCACTCTGTCTAAATAATCCACTTGAAAAAATCTGACTCGCCTTTCATTTTGTGTTCTTAAATATCACCATAACAATGATCGGAAATCATCACTGCAGTGTGGTTTGAGATCCAAATTTTACTACTTCCATGCAGATGGAACTTGCACAAAGAGTTGAGGAAAGTACTATATCCTTTCTAGCTGTATCTGCTTTGTGTATTTTTTTCCCTTTACCTCAATTCACCTAATGATTTTCCTATTTTTTTTAATATTATGTATGCAGTGTCACTACTGATAGCATTAGAAGTAAAAAGTCTTCTCACAGGAAGGGTAGAAAAACTATGTTTATTGAATCATAGGAAAGGTCCTTGAGAAATTTACCATTTGTCTACACAAATCATAGCTCTTACACTGTTCAGTTGTATTTTTTTATTTTTTAATAATGGCAACAGTATGGAGAAGCAATCAACATCAAATGCAGCTCACAGGAAGCAACAGATTCCAGGGGTTTCTTTTTCTTTTCTACCCAATCCAACATCAAACATTCGGTCTCATTTTACTTGCTAAAAAGGGGGAAAAATAAGACATAAAATTAATAAAATGGACATAAAACCCAACAGGAATGGATACAGTGGAAATTAACGTGTTTGGGTATTTGTGACAAGCAATCCCTGTGTTTGTAGGGATGGGTATTTAGATGTCTGGTTTGGAAGCCCTCATAAACCTAGTTTGATCTGTCATGCTGTAGGCTGCTAAAGAATATGGATTATTCTTAGCCTGTGGTCTTGTGTTCTATACAGGTCAGTCTGCAGAGTGATGCAGAGTGGTGTGATCATGCTGCTGCATGCCACAAAAATCTCCATGCTGCTATAGCTGAATTTATTGAAATCACAGGACTGCTCAGCACCTCCTCTAATTAAACTGGTGTGACTTGCCCATGGGAGACTGCTAAATTTAAACTTTTTCCCTTAATCTTTGGGCTTAGTGCTTTGGCTGATTGCTGTATAGAAAACACTGACCATAAGGTCTTAGCTGGTAGATGAAGGTGAGGCTCTTGCCTTGAATTTGATTAAGAAATGACTTTGGTAGTTTAGGTGCTCTGTACATCTGCTGTCCTTTCTCCTGGCAGAGCAGAGCATGTGCCTGGGAAGCTGCACCTTTAAGTCAGGCTTGGAGATAGATGTAGAGAGGGGCTTGCACAAGCTAAAGCTCACAGGCTTACGTGAGGTGGCTGGGGCTGGCAGCCTGGCTTGTTCTTTCGTGAGAAACAAGCTTTGGATAACTGGGATAACAGCGCTTGAAGCTGCTGCAGCAGCATCTTCCTGTGAGCGCCTATCAGGCTTGTGAAACCTCAGGAGAGCTGGGTTTGGATTCTGGCTGCATCATCCCCTAGCAGCATTTAGACCCAGAGGAGCTGCTAGTGTGCTGGTACCCACCTGCAGGGCCCTGCCCTTGGTCTCGATGGGCAGTGTGACTGCAGAGATGGCACAGATGATGCACACAGAGGAGAAGAGACACAGGGCCCCCATGAAAGAAGCGCTCATAAGAACCTGCAGGCCAAAGAACATCAAACAGGAGCTCACTGGTGTGGGGGACTGGCACTTAATTAGCAATTAAGATGGACAAAGGGTCACAAATGCCTGAGAGACTCCACAATAGAAAAAAGTACCTTGTGAAACTTAAGAGCTTTCTGAAAGTATCAAATGCTAGTGAGCTGAATTCTGTGATGAGTTACTCAGTGCTACAGCTGGCAAAGGCCACCCAAGTACTCTATGGGGTTGGGAGGGAATGGATTACATCCTTCCCTTTTTTTGGATGAATTTCAGGGACATCTCTCTGTATTTGATGGCAGTGTGCAGCACAATGTTTACCAACATTATCAAGCGTGCTCTTACTTGTGATATAAATGGAGCCACCATTGCTCCCACACGGCACAGTGACCCACTTGTCCCCATCCCCAGCGCTCGCATTGTGGTGGGATAAACCTAAAACAGGCCAGAAAGAAATTGGATTAGTGCAACAGCAATCCACAATAGCTGTACTTTTATTTAAGCTTTTTTTTATCAGAGTGACACCTTGTGTTATCAAGGGCACCTAGTGGATAAGATATGGAAATAAAAGCTCCCTCAAGCCTCATTTGAGCCATTACAAATCTGTCATTTTTTTGCCCCAAGTAAAGTTTTAGGGCAAGTCAAAGCTAGATGTGATTCTCCTTTGTTTAGCACCACTATGACCACTTTGTCTCCTGGCTCTATGATCAAAGTCACATAGGTTAGGTTGGGTGCTAAAGGAAAAAAATCTGTTTATACTGCTAGGCCCTGTATCTGGAAAGCAGGAGGAAAAGATATTGTCTGCAGTGCTCAAGTCTGTCTATTAATTATTGTCAACAGCACCTTTGTTTAGAAAGAATAAAAAGAAAAACAGATCCTGGTAAGAAATATCCAGGCTTAGAAGAAGTGCTTTGTGTAGTTTATTTTTCACACTTCCCAAACATCTGAGCCAATGAAACACTTAAATATAAGTTTTACTGAATTACCTTTTAATATCAACAGATTTTAGCAAGCATACATGTGTAAGTCTTTGTTTAAATACTTTACTGAGCCAAGCAAATTGAGTAAGTTATTTCAAGAAGAGTCCAAGCACTTGGCTTGAAAGATTTTGATCATTGATTAAATTGTGAGTAGAACTGATTTATGGTACAGCAACGGTCTTTACATCAACAGCAACTTATTCAAGACTACTAAAATTGTGGTATTAAAACAGGTGCAAGTTTAAATACTACACTCTTAAAAGTGCAAGGGAGCTACTTCTGTTTGCTTTGGATGACTTTAATCAATTAACAAGGAAATCCATTTAACTCCATACAATTGATTTTTTAAAAAAAAGAACAACACAAACCCCAACAATTTATACTTAATTCACAGAACTCATGGCTCCAAAGTTGTATGAAGGAAAAACTCTTTAAAAGATTAAAACTTTTTGCAGACAGAACATAGCAATTTCCATTAAGGGAAAAGATTTGTGTATATAAACCCATATACTACCTCAGACAGACCCTTAAGTGCTGGGAAATGTGCATTTTAGTGGTAGTCTGTTTTCTCACTGTGGGGGTTAGATAGGAGGAAGATTGTGGCTTTTGGAAGATAGTGGCAGCCAACATCCTCAAAGACAGTGTTTTATAGGAGCTGAGCAACAGCTGGCTTAGTAGGGCACTCCTCTTCCATCTACTGCTGTCATCTCCAAGCTGGTTTTCCGATTCCTTCTCTTATCTTGCATATGAAAACACTGTCACCAAGATGCCAGAGACACATAGTTCAAGGAAGGTGACTCTTAACCAGTCCATAAACTAGCAGTCACCATTCCTGGGTATATACAAATAGTATTTGAAGCCTCCAAGCAGCTGAACACACCTCAAGGAGAACCCACCTCTGCTGTGTAAATGTAGATGGTGTTGAAGTTTGCTGAAACCAAGGCACGCAGCATGAAGAGAAAGCCAACCATGCCTGCACTAGACAGAAATTCATGTGGAGCAGAGTTAATGTCACTGAACAGCATCAGCAGAGATGCCAGAAAGAAAGAAAGAGGAAAAAAATAAATGAAAAATATAACTTCTTTCCAGTGCATGTTGTTCACACTTTTTTCAATATTCTGGACTGTGCTAGAAAGCAGCTTGTTGGATGCTTAGGCGAAGCCAAGTGGGCTCAGTCATACAAGTGAGCCCCTCTGCACACCACTGCACCATAGAATCTGCTGCCACAGCTTTCCCAGGAAAGGGAGAGCCAGTCAGAGGCTTTTCTCAGACCTACAAGAATCACTGGCCTGAAAGAGTGGTGACCTGAGAATACCTCAGCATTGCATACCCTCAAACAAGACCCATAGTCTGAGCCGGAGTACCTCGAGGTGCAGATATTAAGAAGCAGAAAGAACAGAGCTGTACATCCCATGGTGATACACAGGCTTAGACGTCTTCCAAGGAGATTGATGCTGAGAATGTTCACAGGATTTACTGGAAATAAAAAGGAAAACCATAAAACATTTGATGATCTCACTGCAATGATTGCCTGCCTTGACAGACCTTACGCAGTGTGACTCAGAGACACATGGCTGCATCCCCAGTGCCCACCAAACATCCCATAAAATGCATAAACCTTATTGTTCCCTTTCTGCACTCAAAGCCTGCGATTTGCCCCCATGCCCCTTTGTTTTCACCCTTCCCTTCAGATGATGAAGCCTGTGCTTCTCTAAAAGTGGTTGTGCTGAGACAGGACACCAATGTCTGTCCTGAGCCATGCAAGGAAGGCGGGCTGGGTGAACAGCTCAGGCCTGGGTGATTTTGGTTCCTCTGATCACAGCACAGGCAAACACCAGGGCCTGAGGTGTGCCCCACTGAGTGCCCTGCTGAGCCAGCAAGCTGCCTGCAGCACCCAGGTGGTGTGGGCCCCTGTCACCAAGTGCCTGCACAGCTTGAACCCTTGCAGTGAGCACTGAGAGGGGGGTGGCAGGGCAGGGATGGGGGAAGAGGTTACGTGCGATCTCCCCGACTGTGCTGATGATCATGGTCTGGTAGGCAGCGGGCCCAAACAAGTGGCAGTGGCAGGGGCTGTGGCTCTCCTCAGGGTCACCACTGGAGTCTTGCAGTGGTGGGGCTGTGGAGCCACAGACAAGGTCCCGCTCCAGCAACTCAGCGCTGGCCAATATGACACCGTAATAAGCGAAAGCTATGCCGAGCCTGTGGGGAGAAATATTGCAGTGAAAGGAAGGTCAGGAAACTCAAATGCAGCAGGTTTTGGGTGCCCTGGAATCTCTGCTGCTGCTTGCACCAGCTGTGCATGATGGAACCCTTTAGCCTGAGCAGAGAGGTGGCTTGGGCATCTACCAGGCTACTGGTCACCTGTGCCATGGAACTCCCCTCCTATCCATGTCCAGGCACTGCTCTTTCTCAGTAAACCTCACCCCAGCTCATAGTTCAGCTTTGTATGGGGTTTGCATGGCCAGGTTTTGGTAGTGGGTAGGGGACTACAGACTTCTATGAGAAGCTTCTGGAAGCTTCCTCCATGCCTGACAGAGCTGATGCCAGCTGACTCCTGCTGCTGACCCAGGCTGAGTCCATCAGCAATACTGGTAGTGCCTAGGGGATAATATTTGTCAGAAGCAGAATAAACTGCAAGAGCAACAGTAGCCAGAAAAAGGCGTGAGAACATGTGTGAAAAACACCTCTGCAGACACCCAAGTCAGTAAAGAATGGAAGGCAGGAGGTGCTCCAGGTTCCAGAACAGAGGTTCCCCTGTATCCTATGGTGCAGACCATGGTGAGACAGCTGTACCCTTGCAGCCCATGGAGGTCCACAGTGGAGCAGAGATCAAACTGCAACCTTTGGAGGTTCTCATGCCAAAACAGCCTGAAAGAAGCTGTGACCCCATGGGAAGCCCATGCTGGAGCAGGTTCCTGACAGGACCTGTGGGTCTGTGGAGAGAGGAGCCTGTGCTGGAACAGGTTCCTGACAGGACCTGTGGGTCTGTGGAGAGAGGAGCCCACGCTGGAGCAGGTTTGCTGGCAGGACTTGTGACCCCCTGGGGGATCCACACTGGAGCAGCTCATAAAGTACTGCAGTCCACGGGAAGGACCCACATGGGAGCAATTCATGGAAGACTGTTTCCCATGGGAGGAATTATTATTACTACACTGGATCGGGGAGGAGTGTGAATGCCCTTTCTACCCAAAGATTTTCAAGAGGAGTTTTCATTAACTGGCTGGAGAGGCTCACGTTGCACCCTGTCTGACTGTCTAAAACACAGCATTGGTGGTTGGCAGCCTTGCTTTGTCATTATCAGGTAATTCAGAATACACCAGATCATAAGCAGGCTGAAAAGTAATTTTCACTTTTTTATCCCCCCCAGGTAGTTTCAGAAATGAGCAGCAGAATTTGGGCCACCTGGGAAGGCAGGGAATGCTGGGGGGGATGGGAATGCAGACCTGGGAACATGCCAGGAGCTCCTGGGATGACTAGAAGACAAAGAAAGATAAAAAGACCAAAAAGATGTTTTATAACACTCACAGAAATCAAGGGAAAAAAAAAAAAACATAAAAAATTCAAGGCCTGACTTCACAACATTTTGGGTCAATGGGTTCCCACAGACTTATTATTTATACATTTCCATTCCAGACAGCAAAGTCAATGAAACATGTATTACCCTTGCATGCAGCTACTGGGAACACTGCATATGAAACCTGTCTCCTCAATCTTAATTTACCCCAGGGAGTAGCGCTGGTAATGGAGAAAGTGTTTCTGTTGGAGCCCTATCTCACTGGTCCTTTGGCTGCCCGTGGGGAGAACAAGTTTACCCCAGGCAGGGAAGGAGAGCTGCAGGCACATGGCTGGTCCCACTTCAGTCAGGTGTGGGCTCTGCCCCATGGCTCTCCCCTGGCTCCCAGGAGCTGCCCTGTCCTGAGGAAGGACTCACAGCACCATCCTGGAAGTCCAGCCCTTTTCTGCCTAATTTAACAGCAACCAGGCAGGGTGTCTGAGGAGTGGTCTGAAACAGGACAAATCTATGGTGATCCATGTGCTTCCAGCTGCCAAAGATCTGCAGCCACCATCAGAGGCAGAGTGGTGTCCTGTTAAAGGCAGAGTCAATGGGAGACTTCTGCTCCCTGCACACTATCAACCAAGAGAATGAACAGATAATCAAGAGAAAATAAATTACCATATAATCCATATCTGCAAAGTGGTTCTGAGGTATTTGGGGTGGATGAGGTCCTTGAATCTTCCCCTTCTTTCCTGCAAAATCATACAATAGAAACAGAAGTTTCTATGAAGGCATCTTTGATACAGGAGCAAGAGTTCTGTGAGAGCACTTGGTCCTCCTGTGTCCAGTCCTGTCCCCAGGCTGCTTGTGGCACCGACAGAGTCACACATGGTGCAACACAGCACCCACCAAACCTCCAGAGAGCAAAGCCCCGCTTCCCAAAAGATACCCCCAGGAAGCTGCACTGTAGAAGAATGGAGGAGGGGAGAAGAGAACATCCTGAGCTCTCCTGGCCCCAAAGGACCCCCAGATCCGAGCAGTCTGGTCTCATTGTGACAGTGATGGTGCCAGAGTGGGCGGGTCCTGGTTGCTGCTGGGGGGCCAGCGTTGCTGGGGCTTCTGTCAGCTCCCACTGCCCCATGTGCTGCTCTGCCTTTGAAGCAAGTTTTGGGACATATGAATCTTTCTGGGAGGCCTGAAATGCCAGTGAGCAGAGACTGGCAGGCACTGGGGGCCCTGCCTGACCTGCTGCTCCCCAGGATCCTATCACTGAGAGGAGACAAGTTCACAGGGATGGTCTGGGTTGACTTTATTTTTATTTTCTTCATCATTTGTTAAGCCTGAGAGAGGGAAAAACTAACAAAAGCCCTTCCCACATTCAGTGTGGGTCCATCACATAAATTCAATTAAATTACAGGGAAGCTTTAATCCTAACTAATTCCAATACAATAGCACCATCTTGCATGAATTGCTAATCACAATACTTGCTGCCTGTGGGATTGAATATGCAGGAAAAAGATCCAGGAAATGGATTTAAAAGAGCTGAATAATTCTGAGGCCCTGAACAATGGACTTGTCTAATCTTCCTGTCTTGAGGGGTCAAAGGACCCACCTAAGTCCTCCCACCCACCAGTCAGCAGAGCCCAGATTGGGTGAGAGGGGGAGAAGTCTGGGAGGAGACTGCCCCCCCTGCAGCACCCACACGTGTTTTTGGGCATTTCAGTCCAGCAGTGATCCACTCCTGAGCTGCTCAGCTCCTTACAGGTACCTGTGAAATGGTCTCTCCTGCTTTGACCCTCTTCTGCTGGTCTGTGGCTCCACACTCGGGGATCTGGAGTGCTGGGACACAGTGGGGACAAAGCCAGGCCAGGGGCTGGGAGAAGCCTCTGGGAGCACTGGCTTGACCTTATGGCAGGGATGCTTGCAGCCTACCCGGTCACAGCCCTGAGAGGCACCCCAAGGGACAGTTCCCAGATCTCATGACAGAGGGAACACCCCTGCAGGATGGCTGGGCAATAAGGAATAATGCTTTGCCAGTAGCCCTTTTTGTGGCAAAGGAAGCAAATATTTTCTTAGCCCAATATTTTTGTGAGCAAACACAAACTTAGGAGAAAAAAAAAAGCAGAAAACTCCATTCCATTTTGAAGGCCAAGATTACTGTTTCTCCAAAAGAAAACTGACATCTTCATCATCACTTTCAGAAGTTGTTTGGAAAGGAGCCAGGCAAGGAGGTGAGAGAGGCAGCACAAGATGTGGTTGGCAGTCCCACCCCCTCCCTGAAGCCCTGCCTGGGATGGATGGGTTGGACAGCCTCAGCTTACCTTGGCAGGCTCCCTCAGCTGTCCCTGTGGCATGGCCACCCCGTTCATCCTGGCTATCCTCTGCAGCGTGGCCAGCGCAGCCCCCGTGTTTCCCGTGGACACGTTGTACCGTGCCGACTCTGGAATGAACTGAAAGCAGAGCAGGAAGCCTTTCTGCACCTCTCTTGTCCTACTCACAGCTTCACATCATGCCCAGGAGCCTGCTCAGGTTGGCACAGGGCACCCCATGAGCTGGAGCGGCCTTTTGCCTGTTCTTCTCCCCAGCCATGCCCTGGGGTACCCTGTGTGTCCCAGCCCCCCATTCCCCATGCTGGGGGCCTCACCCTGCCCAACAAAGCCCTTTGTTGGTCCAGCTCCCAGGGGTCTGCCACTGAGCCATCTGTGTCAAGCGCTTATGAAAGGTGAAACCAAAGACACAGGTTTAATGAAAAAAAACCCTGAATTAATTGGCACTCTAAAATGAGATGAGGCACATATTACTTAAGCAGAAGGCACTACAAGGACATTTTAATAAAAAGGAAGAAGCGGTTGAAATGCAGCTCAGCACTAGCATTTGATGCTCTTTCCAAAGTAAAATACTTTTTTTATTAAATGGTAGCTCTATTAAATTATGAACAATTACATCTGTTTCAAATATGAATTAAAGACTCCTTTTTTAAAGTTATGCATGCTAACTCTGTCTTTTCTTTCCCTGGATTACAAACTTTTTGCTATCCAATTTTTCTGGAAAAATATTCAGGGAAACTAAACATCCAGGTTATACGAGTGTATACTCAGAGCAACCTTACGTTTGCCTGCCCAGATGGACTTGTGCATTCAGTCAGCTGCAGGAAGAGCTTTTACATCTGTATAGCCTCCACCAGCCACAGCTCAGCACTGCAGTGCCCATGAGCACTGTAAGCAGGGATTTTCCACATCACCCTCCGCAAATCAGATAGTGCTCATGTCCAAAGCTGATTTTTCTGAAGCAGAAGGAAACCTGGGGAAGCTGTGGTTTACCCTGGTACTCTGTGAACACTTTACTGAGGCTACTTTCCTCAGCCCTAGAAAATGTAAAGACTGAAGAGCATGTGATGTGCCCAGCCTCAGACTGAAGGTATTATTTGTCTTTTTTTTTTTTTATGCGCTATCTAGACTGTCTTCCTCTTGGTGCCTGGCCTGTCACCACAATCCCTGGGGACTACTGGAAGCCTGGACCTAGGCTGCTGGAGGGCTACAGCAGACCAGTAAAGCCAGGTCATCACCAGCAAGGCAGCATCTCCCCAGCAGCTGGTCTGCAGCCCCACCAGGACTTCAGGACCTTACCGAGCCGCTGTGTGAGAGGACTGAGGAGGAGAAAGGAGGACATAAGAAGAGCCCCAGGATGAAGGGGATGGAGGACGATGGTGCCTGGGGAGACATCAGGCAGTACAGCAGGGAGTGGGGAGTGGAGATCTTCCTACCTTGAACACCAGGATGAGAAGGATGCCAGGGATGGAGGCAATTCTGATCAACCACCGCCAGCCGATGGTTGGGTTCACCACTGATGCCAGGCCAATGATTAACAAGGATCCTGCCAGCCAAAACACCTTTCCAAGGGAAGGAAAGGGATTAGAACATGAACACATGGCAGTGATTTGTTTGTTTTCTTCTCTTCTGGTGTGGTATTGTGGATAGATGGGGAACTGTGCTAGGGATTGCTGAGGTGCAACTAAGCCATCCTGTGGCTGTATGAGAAGCTGGGCTTGAGTGAGAGGAAAGAGGGAAAGGCAAGAGTTTGGGGAGGGACAGTGAAGGTAGTCTTAATTAGCTCCAGGTAAAAACAATAATTTGCTGTGGATACAATTGTACTTAAAGCCACTTTTGTCCTTCCAGTCACTTCTCTGCTAATGCTCATGTCCATGAATTTTCCTGTTCTCTAGGTCTCTTCAGGGAAGCAGCAAATTTACAATCTCAGAAAGCAAAACCAGGCCAGATTTTCACTGCTGAAAGTTGGTGGCTCTCCAGTAGACTCAATGCCAAGCTATACCAACAGAGAGTCTGGCCTCTGATCTGCAAGTACATTCCTTTCTGAGGTTTGCTTGTTGCCATTAGGAGACACATCCCTTTCCAGGGGACCACCCAGGGGACCTCAGCCAACAACAATCACAAAAGCTACAGCAAGTTCGTGAATAGCCTGTGGGCAAAAATACTAAATTTCTGGGGAGAAATACAAGATTGTTCTTTCATACATCTTTCCGTTTCTGATGACGTTTTGGTAATGATGCCCTGGGATCAAGGAGACTGCAGAAGGAAAGCAAATAATGCCTGCCATGAAGAATCTGGTTCAGCAGTGGGATGAATTTGTGCACTCAGAGGTGTCACCACTGATCATCTGCACATGCAGCAAGTGCCCACTGCAGAAGTCTGCAGTAAGCAATGACCCAGCAAGTGGGCACAACCCTCCCAGCATGTGTCAGGCCAAATTTGGGACTGACTGTGCTAACCCTCCCCTGTGCAAAGCCCCTGGCAGAACCTGAGCAGGGACAGGAGAGGACTAAGACCTCACCTGGGTGTCACTGCATAAACCACTTGTTATCTCTGGGGGTCAAAAGAGGGGAGAGGGGGGATACACCTCAGCTGGGAGTGGGCTGGGAATGTCACTAGATCCAGAGCCTGCCAGTCCATCAGCACTGGTCCCATTAGACCAGGCAGCCCCATTGTCAGTAAGACAATCAAGAGGCTGGGTGTCAGCCATCTCTCAAAGTCCCCATACAATGTTGGGAGCATCAAATCATTTGAGAAGATATTTCCTCTTCCTGTGCATGTCTTTAATGACAGATGCCACACTCTGAGGCACAGGAGGCAGTGGACTCTTGCTCAGACCCAGACAAGTGTGATTAGTCTGGGAGAAGTGTTGATGTGCTGGAGATGTGGCTTCCAAACTGCAGTGGGACAAATTGCCTGGGACTTGGAGCTAGAAGAAACAGTGATGTGTTCACTTTTACCTGAGATAAGGGCAACATGTATCCCCGGTATTTGGTGGGCAAAAACTCAGTTTTTATGATAAGTCTAGCAAAAAAGGGAAAAAAAAAGCAGAAATACAGTTGCAATGAGAATTTCCATACAAATCAAGTAACAGTTCAGCTCAACTCATAGCATGAATACCATCCCTCCTGCACCTTGAGCACCCAGAGACAAGGAATCACTGTCCAATATGCCTCCCACTCTAGCACCAAATTACATGCAAGGGAAACACAAGGCACAAATGCTTTCCAGCCCATGACTGTGGGATACCAGGAGATAAAGACTGCAGTCTATGCATCAGGAAACCTATGGGAAGGCCCTGTGGGGTGACTGAGGTGTCAGCACAGGCATAAATATGATCATAGAAATGAACATTTTTGTAAAGGGTTTTTTCCCATGAAATAAAGAAAACTGTTCTGCTTTTTAAACAGTTGCAGTGCCTTCGGGGCGGGGGGCTTGTGGCACAGGCATTTCTCAAGGTCCCCAGTGTTACTTGTGTTTCCTTAGCTGGACAGAGAGAGCGGTGGGAAGAGACCCTCAGTGGCTCCTTCTGTCTCAGCCAGTGAAGTGTTTTATAAAATGTTCAATTTCCTTCCATCCTCATGAGGCTCATGAGCAGCCTCCATGGCCAGGGAATGGGAGCCCTCCTGTGAGGGGGACAATGCCAGCAGCACAGCAGATGCATGACTCAGGCACAGCTGCCTTCTCCTCCCAACAGCGCCTCTCTCCCCCATGTCCTTTCTTTCAGCAAATGGCTTTTGTGTCAATATGACCAGTTTGGGGCTTTCCTTTGT
Source organism: Pseudopodoces humilis (assembly GCF_049639895.1). Classification (NCBI taxonomy): domain Eukaryota; kingdom Metazoa; phylum Chordata; class Aves; order Passeriformes; family Paridae; genus Pseudopodoces; species Pseudopodoces humilis. The sequence goes on from NC_142204.1 coordinate 18,163,875, forward strand.
GGGCAGCAACCAGGCTTTGAGGAACCATGGAAGGTGCTGAAATGTTTCATGTCTTTCCATAAGAGAGTCAACAACAACAACAACAACAACACTTCCAGGCCCCTGGTGAAGTGGTTGTTAATATTGTGAATTTTTCCCCCCACATCCTCCTTTCTGCCCCAACAAGACAAAAATTTCATTTCAGTGGGAACGTTTAACATAATTAAAAAAGAATTTTCTACCGAAGTGGAATTGCAGCGACTTTTTCTTTTTCCTAAAGGAGGAAGCAGCCTTTACTCATCTATTACCTGTCTAATTGTTTTTATATGTGCTTAATAATCCTTCTGTCACCAGCTTAATGTAAACCAGCTGCCCCCTCTCTTCCGGGCCTCAGGAGACCTTGGGAACTGCAAATTAGGTCAATTGACCGGGATTTAGTGAAATTACAGAATGGCTTTTTGTTTCAAGGACGTGTGGGAATTTGGTCCCCTTTTCCCTTCCAGCCCCTCCATTGCCTTCTCTGGGAAGGCAGCTTGCACAGCCTTACCCTTGCGCGTGGCCTGACACGCCACCGCCTACCATGGCCCGCAGCAACACAAACCAGATGTAGGATGGGGCAAACGAGGTCAGCAGGGAGAAATAGGCTGCCCAGAGGAAGGAGAGCAGCAGGATCTGCAAAAGGGCAAGAATTAGGGTCATTAAAGCACAGGCTCAGCCAGGTGCACAGCTCCTGTGGAGCACAGGAAAAGGACGCACAGCCCCCGGCAGTCACTCACCTTCCAGCGGCCATACCTGTCGGCCAGGAGCCCGAGCACTATGCTGAACACCATGTAGCCAAAAAACACCATCTGAGGGGAATTGAAACACAGCTGTGGAGGGCCCATTCCCAGCTACATGGGGAAGCTCTACTCTTTGAGCTGTGGGTGAGCTGTGTGTTCTCAGGGCAGCAGGATGAACTGCAGTGCCCAGAACCACAAGTGAGTGGCTTTTGGGGGATGGCTTCCTTTGTGTAAGCACTCACTGCTGCAGCCCGCAAAGTTGGGGGTGGATGGCAAGGTTTTCAAAATAAGAACCTGGAAGGGGGATTTCTTTGGCTTTGGCATTACTTGCTGTGGGTGTGGACATCTGTTCTCATCAGCTTAATTTCTGATGTCTACAGTTGTGGCACTCTTCTTGTCCTGTAAGGGGGCCCTAGGAATTTGTTTGGTTCGCTGGGAAATGTGTTTTCCAAAACCCGTGGTGGTGCCCATGACTATGACCACATGGTGGATGACCTGTCTGAGAGGAACACGAGTCACTCACTGTTGTCACTAAAGCCACCTGCCAGTCCTGTAGCTGCCACTCGCATCGGATGAGAGGGGACACAACAGCTATCAGCATGATCTCCATGGCTTCAGCCACCTTTGGGAGCAAGTGTGTGCATTAGCAAGAAGGGAAACCACAAGAAGCCCACAGGGGAAAGTCTCTCAGTCCTACAAGGCCTGCATGTTCCACCATGGCAATCTACCACGACAAAGCAGTCCTGTGAAGCCATGGTGCCTCTACAGAGATCTGAGCCCTGTGCCTGACCTGGAAGATCTTGGTGACAGGGAGAGGAGGAGAGAAAGGTGCACCTAGAAAGCAGGTACAGGTGCACCGTATACCTGGGAAGTTTGGAAAGAGTCATCCTTGGCAGAAAAGACTCTTACCCTGCTGTGTTAATAGAAGATCTTCAACTACCTCTGGAAACCAAACTGCTTGGCTGGGTACCTAGCTGTGGATTCCGGCATCTAACATGAACTCTTAAAACTGTTTTTGAATAAAAACATCATTGCCCCATTGGCTGTTTGCCCCAGCAGCTGGCTTCAGTTAGGAATGAACTGACTGCTTACACACAGCTTCAGACTTTTCACCTCAGCTGCAGCAATCTTCATGGATAGACCTTATTACATCTTTACCCAACCTGGCTTTTGCTGAAGTTCCAAAACAGGTACATCATTAACCCAAGACCATGAAAGTTAGGAAGTTTTTCAGGTAGCCAGGGGTGAGAAGATGTCAGACTTTCTGAGCCAGATTGCCCAGGATTTGGGTGCTGTGGAGATGACATGGAAAATACCATTGTGAGGCTGAACCTAACCTTCAGGCACTGAATGAAGACACGCCCTGACAGTGCTCTGGGACAGGGGCCAAACCATGATGCTCTGGGCCAGCCTGCCCTGAAAGAGGTCAGATATCAATAGGGCCAAAATCTACTTTCACCAATGATGAAAATAGCAGAAATCCTGCTTGAAAAGATATGTATAGGAAAAAAATAGGCTGGCAGCAGTATGTGCTTATGGCTGTTACTGCATGGTGATAAGAAAACTGAGAAGAAAGCTTTTTTCAGGCCAGCACAAATGGCTGCAGATACCTACCCCAGTGCTGCCCATGATGAGGAAGAGCATGATATGGAACCTCCCAAACCCAATGGTTTCCACAGCTTCTTCAACTGTAAATGTCTTTTGCCCTACACATGAAAAGAAAATTAAGACACAAAAACTGTCAGCAGCCAAGTTGTGCCTCCTCTTCATAAAAAAATATTTTTCATACTACTGTGGGACTGCACCAGGAAAAGGCCTGGAAACACCTACCAGTTGTATGTCCCCTGACCAGCCCCTGGATGTCCTGGTGGCAAGTCACAACAGGGGGTTGCTGAAACAGCAGCCAGTGCAAACAGAGGAGCAGCCTTTTTACAATTTAAAATGCTTTTGAAACAGAGTAACATTAGACAAATTATCCCAAGAAAATGAATCCTCAAATCACCAAAATAATAAAATGTTTACGCAAAACAGAGGCCTGAGAAAAGCTAAGCCAGCAAGCTCTTCTCACTGTCACAAGCAGCAGTCACTAGCCTGGTAGGTGTGGTGGGAGGGGAGTGCAGGATGCTGATGTTGTGGCTCCATGTACAGAGGTTTTAAGTAGCTGCAGCGGCACAACTGAGGACCCTCCCTCTACCCCAGCTAAACAAGGAGCCAAATGTCTAGTCCTGTCAATACAAACCCACCTTTTGGTGGTTCTTTTCTCTCTGAGTGGATTTCTTCCAAGCCAATAGCATTTTCTGCCTCTTTTGGTGCAGTGGCCATCTCAGCTCCTGCTGGGATCCACTGTTTCTGTGAGCAAGGCTAGGATTTATCTGTGAAACCTCACAACAGTCATGAAGTCACCTGAGCAAGAAAACAGCAAGGCAGTTTCTCACACTGGAGTGGAAACATTCAGATACAGTAAAATATGAGTGTTCCATGCAGCTACTGGAAGATATCCTTTCCCATCAGGGTTTTGGTGAAAAACACGTAGAAACGTCACAGGGTTAGTTGAACTGAGAGACGTCAGTCATCACATCACACCGGCTGTTTTTATGGAAAGTCCAGGGACTGCCTTAGGGAAGACTGGAGACCTGCTAAGGTAAGAGAGCATGTGATGACTTCCCCAGCCCAGAGGTGAGTGAAATGCAGTCCAGTCTGAAAGATGCTGCATCTCCAGGATCCAAGACGTGATACAGCCAGTAGCTGTTGCCCCTGCTGGAGGCTCCCAGTGGAGCTGGGTTTGAGTGGGCAGTAGAGGTGCTGTACTCTGCAATTGCTCATCCTGGTGGGAGCCCCCACTGAGGCAGAGCCAGGTGACCCAGCCAGCTCCCTATCCCCAGGATCTTGGGGGTGGCAGGGGTAGCACTGAGCTCCTCACCCGAGCAGCACACAGCCTCCTGCTGCAAACCAGCCCCTCTGCCTCATCCCTTGCTATGCTAATCCCCATCCTCTCAGGGCGTCCATAGACACAGCCATGCATTCTGCATTGCAGCTGGAAGCTGGATTCCTCTGCCAATGTTTCTGGCTTTCAGCACTAGATCTTTTGGCCTTATCACTGTTGCTTTTCCTCATCAGAAAAACTCATTTTAATCCCAGGGCAGGCATTAAGCACACTGATTGCTTAAACCCACAATCTCTCCTGCTGAGTGCATGCTCAGGCACTGTAGAGGGGAGCTGAACATATCTGCACTTTGCTGACACCCTCTCCTTTGATTACCTCCCTTCAGGAGTGCTGAGGCTGTGTTCACAGCCAACCAGCAGAGACCTGGGAGGCTGCAGAAGGACGGGAGCTGGAGGGAATTAATGGCTGAGAGCATCTAATACATAGATGCTCTCTAGAGCATGTGTGAAAGGTACAAAATTCCATTTGAGAGAGAGGGCAGTGTGAACACAGAAAGCATGGAATGACAGTACTCCAGGATGGATGCCTTGATCCTATACTGAGGTACAGTTAGAAGGAGGCCATTAAGGACTAATGGCAGATTAGATGGTCACATACACTGACCTTGCTGTCACAGATCATTACAGTGCAGCACCCTGGAAGATGCAAAGGATATTGGTTACATCTGTCAATCAGCAATGCCCTCGGAGGCAGCAATAGCTGCCACCAGCTGATTATGATGGCCAACAGCTAGGGACTATTTCCAAGTGGAACTGTCTCAACAGAAACCAAACAAGGTGCTTGGATGAGCCTGTGGGAAGAGGTAAGGATTTACCGTTTGTCTGAATCGCCAAAGGCTTTGCAATAAAATCTGGGCACCTGTTTTTCTCCGTTTCTCTGCCTTTATGACTAGGGGCCTGCAAACACGTTCTGCTGTAAGCTGCCACATCACACCTCTGTCAGGTTAAACAGACATGCTCCTCCAAAACGTCTGTGGCAGGCACAGCCCACGGTGCCAGCAGGACAAACATCAAGCCCTGGGCCTTTTCCCATGCATCCTGATGCAGGGATACCCTGCTACTGCTTGCTGAGGGGTGTTGGAGCATTTCACTGGTGCCTGCTCTGGGCTGCATGCCTTCTTGCCACAACTCTTCCACAACAGGGGAGGGAACCCTGATCCCTGGTGCTGCTGTGCAGAGCCCACAGCGAGGGTCAGGTGCTCAAGCAGAAGGCTGCAGTGCCACCTCCAGCACCCCACAGTAGCCAGACACCCTCAGAGGCAGCAGGATGGTGGACAGCGCCTAATGTGAGAACCACACTAGCCTCAAATAGCAGCTGGTAAGCAGGTGGGATACACTCTCCAGCACCTCAAATAACACCAGAAATCTGTGCAGGCACAGCAAACCTCCTAACAGTTCCTACCAATCCTGTGTATTGCTAATCCCAAACCTGTGCAGCACTGTTTGCCTTGATGGAGCAGCTACTGTCTATCTTCTGGGAGTCACAAATTTCCCTCTATTTGTAAATCCAACAAAATGCCAATTACACGAGCCAAAAGAACAGCAGTGACAAAGCTGCTGCTGGCAGGTAAAGTAAAAATCCTCCAATTGAAGGGAACAAGCAAGAGTACATTGAAAGTGCTGCTGGGACCCACTGGAATGATGTTGTGACCCCCACCAGAGGTCTGTGAGGCACAAAGGCCATACAACATGCAGTGCTGCCTTGTGACACCACCTGGAAACTTTGTCAATAAGGTCAGAGACCTTCTCTGGCTGAGAATTTTCCCTGCAAGTGAGAGTGGGGGTATCTGATCATACAAATGATCAGACGTCCCAACTATTAAGCAAGATTTTACTAATTATTTATTTTTTTTTTATTTAATGAACTTTTCTTACCTCTGTGGTGTCTCAGGCTCGGGGGAGAAGAGCTTTTCTCTTTTCTGACCGTTTCTCCTCTGGTATTAACTTTTTACAGTGTTGGCAGTGCTGTTTGTTTGGGATCCAGGTCCCAGGAGTCAGGTTTCCTCCTTGCTGGGCACAGGCAGGTCCCTCTCCGCCCACCTCCACCACCCAGAGGTAGGTGCTGCAGGCAGGGTGCCCCAGTGCTGACCTGTGCTTGTCTCATTGCACCTACAGGTCCTTCACAGGCACTGCCCACCACGGGTGTTGGTGCTTACCCATCCCTTCTTGTGAGCATGACTCCAAGCAGGTGGAAGGAGGGTGCTGGGACACACGATTTTTGAAACATCAGCACGATTTTAGCTCGTAGGTTTCAGAGGTAGGTCCTGCAGCAGTCAGTGCCCACATAAGGCACCTTTGCCATCTCTTGCCCTGGCCTGCAGCCACCAGCTCTTCTTAGGCCAGATGAAACCAACTCAGGCACCAGCATCATGAGAAAAATAAGGCCTGCTTCATCCTTCTAAATTTCTTGATGAGGTAGAAAAATGCTGGGAGCATTCAAGGCTTTAAACTGCCGCAGGGATCCCAACCTTGTGCAGCAGATCTCAGTGCCATGATAGGTGTGGGCTCTAGGAACGTATGTGCTGACCTTTACTACTCAGTGTTGGTCTCACAAGGGTTTCCAAAATCCTTCTGTTTTGAATATATACACTGAGCTGGCAGCAATGGTGCCATAGTTTTATCAAAGTAACTCCCACGCTGAATCTCATGCTTCTAAGCATCTGGAAGATATTTGCTACCAACCAACATATGCTATCTCACAGCTTTATTTTATATCTTCTTCCTAATATCTAATATTCAGCTGTTATTGGCATCTGCTGAATGAGCTACATGATCCAAGCTGCCAGATCCATACCATTATGTTTTCATTGCAAAAACTCAGACAGCATGTGTGCAATGAGGTGAGGTTTCAGCATTCCAGCTCCCCAGCAAAGAAGGGAAAAAAATGACCAAAATTCCCGTAAAGTTCTAAGCCACAAGGATGAGCTTTCAGGCCCAAGTGTTTGGCATTGCTCAAAGGGATATTATGTCCATTACATTTTTCCAACCACCTCATGGTATTTTACTTATTTGCCATGGAAAGGCAAAGGCTGGTCAGAGTGAAGAACAAATGGAAATGCCTACGTGCATGAAAGGTCCAGGAGAATCTAAAGAGTGGGAGAGAGAAAAGAAAGGTTTCTATGCTAGCCCAGGACATGATGGAGAGCTATTATATAGGTAAAGATTGAGGAAAGTGCTGAAAACTCAGTCCAAAAGCTAGTTCATTATCATCAGTCCAGAGACCTAAGAGACTGGACAAGAACTCGACACCCGGCTTTCTTCATCTTCCACATCACAGAATTGTCCTGGTGGGAGGGCACAGACACACACAGCAATGGCTCTCACAAGATAAAAACTCATGAAAGAATGGCTGTGACTAAAAACAGTTTGCTTGACTTCCTTTCTTTGCCTTTCCTTTCTACAAGGTCATTCAATAAGTTTTGTTTAATGTTTGTTCCCTACAAAATGACGGAACTCATGCTGACAGTTAAACAAACTTCCCTAGAAATGGGATGAGCTCCGGATACAGAAGCACCCATTCTCCCCTGGGCACAGATCCTGAGGGGCATGCTGGGGTCCTGGCTTGGGTCAGGTATTCACAAGTCACACCTCTTCCAGCACTGGGTAAAGTTCAGTTAGACACTGGGCTGTTGTACCAAGCAGGTCTATTAGTCTGTAACAGTGGTCTCTGCTGGACCTGACCACACCTGATGGCCACATTCATAGAACCAGCTAAACAACATGTTCCACTCAGCTTAGCAGCTGTGCAGGGACCAGGCAGTCACTGCTCTGCTCTGAAATCCTCCTCACCTTCTGCAGGAAAACCTTTTAAGAGCAAAGAACTCTCTGGAACTTTTCTGGCTTTTTAAAGAATTCTTAAAAAGAACACAGATGAGATGCAGGGGTCTCTTCAAAGTGTATCAGTGCAACCCTGCCTCTCAGCAATCTGAATGCTTCCTGAATATCAGTGGGCTTGGTCCTCTTGTGGAGTGGGGAAGCATCAATCCCATATCACAAATGCTCAAGTGAGACACAAGCTGTGTTATTTGGTTGCACACAGAAAGAGAGAGAACTGACTACGGAATTAAGCCCAATGTTTGAGTTCAGTACAGTAAACAACAGACCATCTTGTCACCTGAGGTATTTACGGGATAACTTGTTTTTCTTGCTTAAAATGTAAACCTTAGACAAGGAGCAAACACCAAGGGTCAGATAATCTGTTTCTGGTAATCATCTTCTCAGTTACACTGCAATCACATGGAAGGCTGCAATTAAGATAAAATATGTGTTTGTGCAGAAAATCCACTCGCTGTTTCATAAAGCAAATTGTTTTCTCTGTGTCTGATAATGCATCAAACTACTTTGGCTTTTCTTTCTGCAAGACAGCTCTTCTCCTGAGTAGGAATAGACAAAACAGGCTGGAAGGAAGAAACAAAGGTGATGAGCAGCTGTGACACCGTCAGCAGTCTTGTCTGTGTGGATTTTCCTGTACCATAGGTTACTAACATCCAAAGGACTGGTGACCTGGGGCCACACACGGGTCATGGACACACTCCTGTGCCCACCTTTCTCAGCTGCAGCTGCTGCTCCCAACCCAAGCTGTTGAAAAAGCCTCGTTGTCACTGCTGCCCAACACCAGTATGGCTTCTTGAGGCCACAAGGGACAAACTGGGACAACTGCTTGGGTTGGGGCTGTATTTTCTCCCCTGTCACTGTAGCTGGAGGAGACTCTCAAGCCTGACTACTGCAGAAACGTAACCTGTGATGACTCTAACACTGTGTGTCCTGCTGGGAACACTCCCACGTGGGATTTTTGGTGGAGCTGGATATCAAGGCAGTGAGTTTTGAAAATAAGGGCTTGTTCAGTCACGCCCCTTGGAAGGGAGCATTCTCCACTCCAAATCCCTTGGTGTACTCTGTTTTCTTTACATAGTTCAGGGTTAAAAAAAACATAGCCTGTTATGACTAACACTATTCAGTTTGAAGGATTAGTAATTCATGAATATTTCAGAAGATCACAGTACATCAGTACTTCAAATTCATGCCAACTGTTTTGATTCCACTTTTCTTTCTGATCATTAGGTATTAGCATTTCTACACAATCTGCTTTAACATCTTGAAAAATACAGCACAAGGGGAGTCGTCTTGAGTCTTCAGTGACAAACAAGTCAATAAAGATAAATAAAATGGCTGCCAATGTGGAAACTTTTGTTTACACAGCTCAAAACTAACACTTTTGTTAAGTGATGATGTGTGTACATTTCTATAATCCAGTGCTGTCAGGCCCTGGGGCAAATCAGATGAAAAAGGATGGTATTTTAGTAGAGCATGTAGAAAATTACAAGCCTGCAATACGATCTGTGTTTGAGATGGTTTGCATTGTGTGCTAAATGAAGGGCTGAAATCTTATAAGGGACTTAATCACATCATATGATCAACCACAGACAAAACATATTTTCCTTGGAAGGAAATATACCACTATGAAAAGGCAGCAAATGGAGCAAAATGCATGTGAGTCAGTTGTTAATAACCGATTTAATTCCAAAACTGCATCTCCTCTTTTCAACCACACAGTAGGCAGCTGACCCCATCAAATGCTGAGGACCAGGTATTTGGCAGACATCAGTGGAGTCTCAGCCAAGGGTCCAGCCAGCCCAGCCGATATAGGTCAGCTCTTGGCTGATACAGCAGTATATTGGAGTGTAGCTAGGACATACTCATCTGCAGCTCTTCTTTCAAGGGTCATGTCCCATTCTCTTTCATCCCATGTACCCTACTCTGTAGAGTGAGCCACCACAAGGAAGCAGAGCCTGGTCTGAGGAGGGAAGCAGTGATGCACTGGTTTTACTCTTCTGCAGTGCCATTGATGATGTGACTGAAGGAGAATGGAGAAAATTTGTACCCAGCTCCCACGTAGAACTTGTTCTGAAATTCCACCCTAGGGAGAAGCAGAAGGAGGCATCAGTGTTGCCTGTAGGCAGGACTTACAGCCAGCCAAGAGGCTGAAACATGGCACCCATGGGAAAAGGGAGGCCACAAGATGTACTCTAAGCTGCAAATTTAGGCCCTTTATGGGACCAGCAGTGAGACACAGGCAGCCCAGGGAGCAACGTGGCACACATCAGCTCTGACTTTCCATCAAGCCGGGCTGGAAATGCTCATCATGAGGCCAGTCAGCAGAACCTTGCCTGGCAGCCTGCCTCTAGCAGCTCTGAGAGCTGGGATAACCACCTGCTGGTTGGACACCAGTGGGAGACAGACACCTCCTCCTCCCTGCACAATGACCAGCAGCAGCACCCTGGTTTGCCTTGGCAGTGTTTATGACTTGTGCTGGGACATTACTCAGTGAAAAAGACCACAGCCTGAGGCTCAGGTAGGGTGCTGAGTTATGGTGGGGGGTGTTTTGTCACCTTGTTCTTGCTCACACACTGATGGTGTGTCCACACTGCTGTCCTTGCCTGGACTGATGATCAGTCAAGGCCGACATGGGCTAACTTGGAACTGGTTTGCCACAAAGCCTAAGCAGGCTGAAGCTCACCTTGGGCTGATGATGCAAGCTGCCCTTGGCAGCTGTCTTGTTAGATCCTTGGGTGGGATCCACAGCCAGTGGTGTGGCTGTGCTGCCTTTGTGCCTTGTCATGCAGCTCAAAGGGGCCTCAGTGGCTCTGCATTTTTCCTGGGACAGACCTGCAGGCTGCCATTTGCCTCACATGCTGATCACCAGCACAGGTGCAGGAAGACAAGCAGGTTACTCCAGGGAGCCGGTCAGAGCAGGGATCTCTCGGCTCCCTTTGGAAGAGTCTCCCTCACTTCATTTGCCAAAGGCAACTAATGTTCCAATGCACTGGCACAGCACGTCTAACACTGTGCCCACCTGTTCCCGCAGCCTGTTCCCTCCCAAAGACTGATCTGGAAAAGCTCCAGAGGACCTCTCCACGTACCAGTGCAGGCGCAAGGCGTGTAGGAAGGCTGAGAGCCCCTCCATGACCAGCAGGATGGCTACTGTCAGCACTGCAAACGCTGCGAAGATGATGAAGATGGCGATGAGCCCTGCCCAGCCGCTGCTGCTGAGCCCGTTGTGCATCACCATGGTCCAAAGGACCTCTGACAGCTCTGCAGGAGGAAATAAAGGGAAAACAGTGCTGAGCAGTAGCTATGGACAGACACAGCATGCAGTCTGCCAGCTCACCCATTTTTCTCAGTTTGTAGAACATACACGCCTTTAAGTTTTTTAGTTGCTTTATTTTATTTAGGTATGTTCTCCATGTAAAGCTAATGTGTATCAGCTTTCACCCCACTCCTACTAAGCTCAATTCTGTGACAAGAAGTACAGCTTACACCTGTCAATCCATGGCACACCACAGCATAGCCCCCCTCCTCTTTCTATTTTCCTTTTTTTGTGTGCACAATTCTTTGGGGCAGGTGCAATTCCTAGCCAGAGGCATTACAACAATCTTAATAAAAAACATTTCAGAAAAACTAGAAACATTGAAAATCTAAGTTCCAGCCTGAGGCAATTTCTAGTATTTGAGCATCTATTTTTAACAGAAATCAAGACAAAAGACATTGAAAGGTATTTCATTGAAATGAAATATTTCTCATGGAATGTGATGTTCCACTGAATGTTTCTGGGAAGAATCCCAGTGAAAGTTACAAATTCCAGAAGCTCTTGAGCCAGACCTTTTCTTTCTTGTTTGGTGAACAAAATCAAAAGAACTGTCTCAATTAATTTTGGCATTCATCTGCGTACCCTAAGTCTATAACAAGAGCTTCTTGGGAAAAGCAGCTATGGCTCCCATGCTTCCTTCACCTCCTTGGACTGGACTACACAAGTGGGCTGCTCCTCTCACTGTGCCACACACCATGAGGGGTGCCTACAGAGCAGCACAGGAAAGGAGCCCCAACCAGTGAATGTAATTAGAGCTGCCAGGGACCACCTCTGAAAACTGAGATGCCCACCATGAAACACTCGGAGTGATCTAACCAGAAGAAAAACATCCTGACACATAAATGTCCACAAGTAGAAATTTGGATTTCATGAAGAAATTTGCAGGAATAGTCAAACACCAGCAGAAGCCATGTCCAGCATGAGGAGACTAAAAGGGGACAATCACTCACGTGCGTGGGCCAAGCTCAGAGCCCAGAGTCGCAGGTAGGAGGCTGTGTTGGAGATGCAGCCAAGGCAGTATTCAATGGTGTGGATAGCTTGGTGGACAAATATGTCTCCAAAATTGAACTGAAACAACATGAAACCGAGAAAGTTTTACTAGTTCTCACTTCAGGGCTTTCTGGCTAAGAGCAACACTCCACCAAGGGCTCTTCGTACTCCTTTTCTTGCTATGTCCTCAGCAGCACAAAGGTATTTCCCAGGAAAAGAGACTGCTCTGAAAAGTGCCAGTTCTGTATGATCTCCCCACACATTCTCGCTGAAGAAATACGATTCCAGTGAAAACTAAATGTTTGGGGAGCAGCTCATGTTCCACTCTTACGATTTAAAATCCTTAAATGTCAATCCACTTGCTGCCAGACTTTGATTTCTTGTAGAGACAGAAATTCTTATGTAAAATAGGGGCTTTCAGACTGTCTATGGGCATACACATTTTGGGAGATATCACTGAATAACTCTATCTCATGATAATGAATAAGCAAATCTGTGAAGATTCCCTGTGACTGGGAACAGCCAGCCATATCCACACTCAATATTGTTGATACTCCCAAGTGCTACAAACATTTTTGTCACTTTTTCCTGTGTTGCTTCCTAATGTAGAAGCTTTTGACAATATCTGCCAAAGGAAGGATTCTCTCCCTAGTCAACAATTTAGTCTGCCAGCTTTAAATGCTCCTTTGCAATTTAGAGGAAGGAAAGCTCACTGACTCTTGGTAAAGTGTTGACCTTCTCTGGGTGCAATGTGGAAGTGAAACAACCACCCTTGAAGAAACAAAAGCTTGAGGTTTGCAAGAAAGCCTGCCACCACCAGGCAAAACCAAAGGAAAAAATTAGAGGAATGAATTCAATGGAAGTTGAATTACTGAATTACTCTGTTTGGAAACATGAACTGTTACAACAGCATGTGTTGATATCTTTTAGAAAGAAGAGCTGACAACTCTGCAAAAGTCTTCTGCTTGACTTTGTGTCTTCTGCTGCTGTGTTTGTCTGATCAATTTTCTGTCCAAATTTTCTTACCTCTTCATCATCACCCTCATGTCCTTCATGGCCACCACTGTGGTCTCCCTGGGAAGCTTTCTTGGAGTGATTGGTCTCTGGGACATCTGCCTCATTTTCACCTCCTGAATTTCCTGAGATGGCTTGAGAATGGATCTTTCAGAAACAAAACGCAGTATTGTTTGGTTGATACCAAAACGAAAAAGTCCATGGCACAGAATTCCCTCAATAACCTCATAATGGGTAACACATGGAGGATTATATCATGAAAACTAAGAAAGTTTCAGCAGTAGTCATCATGGACCACAGAAATTGAATATTCCCACCAAATGACTAATAATACCTAAATATTTTCCATCCTAGAGCATATTCCAGTGCTACTGGAATAATTCCAACTATTCCAACTATTTTGTAGCTAGTTTCTAGTGTCACAATGCACTCTTTGTTCCCACCATGAGAAGATCCATCACTTTTATCACCAAATGAGTAAACTGAGTTACCTTTAAAGCTGGTGATCCCAATTAGATGGGTGCAAATCAAAGGAATTAGTGTCAAGTGAAATAGCAACAAAACCTGGGAGGATCATATGACTTGATGAAGGTCACACAGTTCTTGGAAACTGGCAGAAATAAAATTCAAAGCTCTTGATTCATTTTAAATTGACAAAAACCTCATGGCAACCTCTCTGCAATTATTACAGGACTTTTCTAGAGGCCTGAACAACCTGATCTAATGGTCCTATTATACAGCATAACCAAATAGAGACCTCATGGCTTCTGTCAGGCTCTGCCTTGTCACCCTTTATAGCCTCCAGCAGGTTTCATGGGAGAAGTCTCCTGACAACATATTGTTTCCTATTGCAGCAGTAATGATTGTCACACCCGCTTTATCTTTGCTTTACCTGAATGTCAGCATAGAAAACAGACTTTGCTGCAAACATATAAATCTGGGGGAATGTAGGATATGATCAGACAGCTAACATATGAAAATTGAACAGAAATATGGGGGCACAACAGGAGGTGGGTAAAACCTGTCAGATGTTCCTGGCATAAAAGCAGAAGATGGAGCCAGCCATGTCAAGCCTTCATCCAAATTCCAGAAGAATGACAAAAGAAATTACAGTGCACAGGAAGGGCTGAAAAGGTCTCCCAGGGACATGGCTTTCAATTATAGGTCAGAAGTGACTGGGTTGGAAAAGGTCAAGCAGCAAAACCAGCATCTCGTTCTTCAGATGGAAACATCTGTGCCCTATAAAAGGTACTCCAGGCACTAACTCTGACTATAAAGAGAAGTAAATCTTGACTGACAAGTAAAGTCCTGTTAGTGTAATAAAGGAGAGAATTAATGATCAACTGGGAAACTGCAGCTGCTGCAGCTGTGTGTTGAGAAGCTGTGGGCAAACCACAGAGCCCATGGGAAGGAGGGCTCTGTTAATGTGAAGGCAATCACTTAACGAAGAAATAACTACTAGAAAGCAGGCAACAGCTTTTAAATCAAGCCTCTCCTTCGAGCGCTGTTGCTCTCTCCAAGGCCAGGACTTTCACAGATGCCCCATTTCTACAGAGCAGCAAACTAATGGTTTGTGGAGATTGTGGACTGACATTTGTATGAGGTATTTTCCCTGTCTTGGCTTTACCAGCACTTCAATCTTCATTGAATCTTGTTTGATTTTGGATTCAATAGGTGAAAGAGCTTGGTGTCAGCTTAACAAATAGGGTCTGCCCTTGCCAGCAAAGCTCCTGCTTCCAGGGAAATGTTTCCTTCACTGGAGATATTCAAAAGCTGTCTGGACACAAACCTGAGTAAAAAGCTCTAGGGGACCCAATTTGAGCAGGGAGTTTGGACCAGATCCCTCCAGTGATCCCTGCCAAATTTAGCCATTCTCTGATTCTAGTTTAGATAGTTTAGACATGTCCATACACATGTCCTGGGCATATGACTTTGAAATGGTCAGAGAAAGCCTGAGGTCAGAGAAACACAGAATTACATCACTGCAAAGAGTTTTTGGGGTCTGTTTCCCCAGCTTTTTCTTTGCTGTACTGAATCACCCCCTAACTGATCCACATCCCTTACCATGCGCTGCGCTTTCTGGTGGTTGGCTCTGAGGATGAAAGGTTTAATTAGGAGCATCCAGGGAATAGCAATCAGAGCAAATATGACCAAGAAACTCTGCACTTCTTTCTAAAAGACAAAACAACAAGAGCAAAATATTTCTTTACTTCCTTTAGCCAACTATGTTTATGGTTTAGAAATCTGATTCTATATAATGGTAATTTTTTCTAATATAACAAATACAACTCCCTGTTGTATTTACTGTATTTGGCTGTGCATCCTCTGCTTGTGAGAAAAGCACGTTCAGCTAGAGATGGTTGGAGACCTGGAGGTGAAAGGTTTTCATACTGAAAAGGGTTAATTTACCAAAATCCCATGCTATTGACTTGAACCCGGCTGCTCAGTGTGCCAAGTGAATGTCCTAACTCTGTGTGAGTCAGTCAGTCTGCCTTGCTCTGATCAGTGTAGAAAGGCTGCAGGAAGAGCCAAGTCACTCAAGTCTTGCCCTGGATTTACTCCACATCTGCAGTTCCAGGAGGAATTGAACCTCCACAGCTTAGGCTTGGTAACAGATTGTCCCCACAATATAAGGTGTGCTTACATTGCAGTATGGCACCCCTATCACTGACATAACTGTCTGTACTTCCAGAAAACAACAAAACAAACAAAGGAAACCTCAAACCACAACTTCTGCATTTTTTCGAAGCTGGCTCAGATGTTTGATCACCTTATGATTGGGCTCATACAATATTTTCATTCAGACTACCCAGGCAGAGAGCACATTCTGTTCCTGGTGGGGCAGGGGGATAGGAATATGAGAAAAAAATTGCCACCTTGGGAAAGCTTTGGGTTGTTACAAAGCACAATGTTAACTAAAGACCTTTGAAGGTTGGCAAGACTGTGTTTTTCCAAACTCCCCTGAATCCTTAACACAGCTACTTGGACCTGATCAGGGCTCTCTACTAGCTCTGACTCACCAGCTTTCCCTAAAACTGAGCTCATGTTGGAGTGCCCAGTATGCAACTGTGTAAATGTGGGTGCACACATGTGGCTGGATGCAGCACTTGCTTGCAGATTTCTTCATTGATGCTGCTGACGTAAAATCAATCAAAGAAAGAAAGAAAGAAAAAATCCATGTTCTGAGAATATAAATAGAGATGACTTTAAAACAAGTTTTCTCTTAGGGGAGATTTTTTTGCGTGCTTTTTATTTTTTCTAAAGTGAACTCCCAAGAGGAGTTATTTCTGACAAAAAGCTGCCAGAAAATCCTCTAGCTACTTCCACTTTTTCAAGTGAAAATATGAAGTATTAAAGCTTTCCAAAGATGAAATAGGAACTTATCAAGAAAGGGAGATGTCTCTAGCATTGTGACCAGACTGCAGGATAGCATGCCTGCAATACAGCTTTGTATCTCTATTCACACTTTGATTTTTTCCCCCAGTAATATCTGCAACTGCATCATTATTCTTGTAAGAGCGACACTAGCAAAGAGATTTCCTCTGCATCACTGACTGATAGCTGCTCTCTCCTCCCTGTTGACAAGGCCAACACAAATACCAGAAGAATAAACTTTATTTCTGTGACTGACACTTGTGATTGAATTTCTGAGCCTGTATCTTTATGCCCACTCTCCACAACACCCACTGCAAACACAAAACCACAGGCTGCTTGATCCATACCTGATGCAGATACAATGGAGCATTTGAAGTGTCACTATAATTGAACAGAAACATGTTGATAAAGTGGATGAGGATGCTTGGTGCACTCTGGGATGAATGGACATCAAAATGACACCATTTGAAAATAATCATGAAGACCAGGTAGCCAAAGAGAGAGATAATAAAAATCATCTCTGGAATGAACTGAAGGATGATGTTTATGTATTTCCTGAAGTAGCTGGAAAGAATCAGGAAAGAAAACTACAGTTAATATACTAGATATTAATACAAGTTTACACCCAAGTCTGGCAGTACTTAGCTTTTGGAAAATAACCTAATAAATTTACAACTACCACTAGCCAAGAAAGAAGTCCATAATTACAGGCTTTATCAATGAAAGCCATTGTTTAAATACAAAAGCTCTGTTATACTGATTATCTTCAGATTTTTGTACTTGACCTGCCAGTATCTCAGCACCCCAAAAGATTAATACTCTGAAATAAAAGGGTTTTATTTTCAATAAATAATTATCCAATTTTCAAAAAATGTCATATTCACAAAGTTGAGCATTATATGCCAAGAAAGGTGTAGTATAAATCCTGTAGGGTCCTCTGAAAGACTCTCTGTCCTTGAAGGTCACTACACACACTGCAGCTTTGGAGAGCCTCTCAACACGACAGTGTCAGCCCCTGCACTCTATCACCATTTTTTATTTGTTGTTGCAAAACACAGAGGCAGAGATAGAGAAAAGTACACCCACAAATCCTGACCAAGGGCTGCTAAGCTAGGTGAAATGCACATGCACACACCCTGCAAGATTTCAGTGTCTTTGGGTTTAGGCCAAAAGAGCTTGTCTTTCAAGAGAAAAGCTGTCAAAAGTGGGAGGTGCTACATCTTTTTAATTTAGTGTGCTTCAATATTTCTGCAGAATTGGGAATAAATTGAGGGAGAAAAAAAAAGGCAATAAGCTAAAAAGAGAGTTTATTGAAGAAAATACTGCAATGTTAAGGCTGTGCTTTGGACTTAGCACTGTGTATCAACCATTGTGTGAGTCAGTGCACAGGACACTTCTACTCACACCAGGGAAAGGTCAAGTCATCAGCCCAAAATATGGGGCTTTCTCTGAATGAAGGACACCAGTTTAGTGATGAGGACTTGTGTGCTGCTGCAGCAATAGGCTTGGTGAAATGAACTTACATGTGGTTGAAGAGACTGAGTATCACCCCAAAAATCATGTGCACAATCCCTATGACAACCGACATCTTCATTTTGTAGGAGTTCAGGAAAGTCAGCTTGTTCGATGCAACGTTCCAGATCTTTGGGTAAAGGAACAGGGAGAGAGAGAGAAGAACAAGATTTTCAGCTGTTTGATCAATAAAAGGTTTGTGGAAATTGTTGCTTTCACACCATCAATTTACTCCTACCAGTTCTAGTAAGAGGGTAGCAAGGCACGGAAATGTAGATGTTCCTTTTATTACTTTGCCCTCTGCCAAGGTATTCATCTAAAATGTATACAGTATTAGACTTGCCTAACAAAGGAAATAACAAGGATTTAAAATGATCCCATGACTTTGCTTCAGTCCTCCAGAAACCACTGCAAAGGCTGGTAGCAGAACCTAAATCTTTTCTGTGCCATTTCCTGTCCTCAGGCTGAGTCATCTTCTTTAGCAAAAGTGGAAAGGCATGAGAAAATCCCTCCTGCTGCTACCAAAATTAGCTCCACCCTCACCAGAGAAGTACTAAGGACAGAGCATTTTCAAACTTCTTGTTTGAACAGAAAAAACTCTTTCCAACTCTTTGTCCATGGAGATCAACTTATTGCCTGCCCCTCTGCACTACCTTTTTAGTTATGCTAGGACATACATCCCTTCTCAGTCCTGCCTTTTTTATGCTACAGAGCTTCAAGGTTGCTTCTCCTTTTTTCTCAAACTTCCTAGATCCCAAAGTCTTCTGTCCTCAGAGACAGTAAGTAGACATCCCTTTTCAAACACTGAGTACAGTACCTGAAGAGAAAGGAGGAAAACAGGATTATTTGGAGGGTGAAACATTCACTGTTGCATGTTTGATGTGCTTTGCCTCTTTGGATACCAAAGAGACTGCCGAGCTTCCTCATTTCAGGATGACTTTTTTTCCATAAAGTCTGATACACCTCAGTCATCCCAGCAAGATTTGCAAAGTGCAAAGAGCCATCAGGGCAGATGACACAGATAATCTCCTCAGAGAGGGTCAGGCAGCGGCTGGTGCTTCCAGTCCACCCCTTTCCTGCCAGCACTTGTTCAGCCATTCTTCCCTCCCAGACAAGACTTTTATGCTCTTTAACAGGAAGAAGCCAGGTTGGAAGAGGTAGTCTAGGTCAGCCTAAATTAGAGATGTATCAGGGCAACATGCAGAAAACTCAGCTGCTTCTGAAGTGATTTTCTGGACCAGACTGCCCACATCCTGGGAAGAGCTTTCAAGCTGAGTTTATAAAAAAAGGACTACAAGGTCAATGTCTCTGAAAACAAGGGGAGGACAGAGTTTCTTTGGGTGACCAATTGAAATGAGAGTGCAACCAGCAGGGACAGGGGTTATTTGGCTAATATGAAGATTAAAACAGGAAAGCTTGATGCTAAAAAGTACATTTCAATACATGATAAAGACAGAATAACAAGAAAAAAGGAAATAGGGCACAGAGAAGAAAATGTGGCTAAGTTTATATATACTGGCATTTAGTTTACATTCCACGTGACAAACAGATCACAAGAAATTTGAAAGTTTGCCTTCAAACTGGTGAGGTATCTCTGGAATGGGTCAAGTACTCAAGTAAGGAAACAGACTCCAGCAGATGTGTGGTAGAAAAGAGACTGCAGCACAAGACCACTCTCCAGGAAAATCAAACTTTCTTCCTGCTTACCATTTTGCTACTGCCTGTGCAGAACCAGCAATATATTAATTGCTAATTGCTAAAAGAAAGCATCAGAAGGACTGATGAATGGGAGGGTAAGTGGTGGTTAATAAAGTTGTGTTGAATAGTGTGGAACCTGAGCACAATGTAAATAGTATGGAATAAGTGGAATGTGCTGATTTTGCCTGGGTTAGAGATATTTTTCTTCCTAGTGGCTGGTATGGGGCTGTATTTTGGACTTGTGCTGAACACAGGGTTGATGGTGTAGAGATATTTTTGCTATTGCTGAGCAGGGCTTACACAGAGCCAAGGCTTTTGCTGCTTTTCATGAGGCTGGTGAGGAACCTGGGGGTGCACGGGAGGCTGGGAGGAGACACAGCCAGGACAGGTGACCCAAACTGACCAAAGGAACGTTCCAGACCGTATGACATCGTGCTCAGTGTACAGAGTGCAGGGAGGAAGGGCGGGGGATATTTGGAGTGATGGCATTTGTCTTCCCAAGTCATCCTTGGATGTGATAGGCCCCTGTTCTCCTGGAGAAGGCTCAACTCCTGCCTGCTCATGGGAAGAGATGACTTGATTCTTTACTTTGTTTGTGTGCACAGCTTTTGCTTTCCATGATAAACTGTCTATATCTCCACCCATGAGTTTTTTCCAGCTTTCACCCTTCCAATTCTCTCCCTGATCCCACTGGTGGGGGAGTGAGCACGGGGATGTGTGGGGCTTGGCTGCTGGCTGGGGCTAAACCACAATAACTGTGTAAGGAACAAAGAGCAAGGAGTGAAAAGCACAGCTTCAGGAGAGAGTGTAGGAAACTACTGATGTACCTGATACGTAGAAACAGGATTGAAATACAAATTATCTTAGAGAAATTTAGTTTAATTACCGGATCTATTCCAAATGGATATGGATTTCCAGAGTAAACTCCTGGGACTGCTGGATCCAACTGCAGCACTGTGTTGTCTAGAAGCACATCCTTACTACAAGAGGAAAGGGAAATTACCTTTGCAGCTTAATCTCCCCGTTGAAGCCCACGGTATATTTATGTGAGGTGTGCTGAGGACTACCACAGGATATCTGTGGCTGACTCCAGCCTTTCTGTGACCTGTTATCCTGCACTTGTGTGCATGTAAATGGGCCCCACACAATGGCAGCCTCCTTCACACTGATAATTCTCTATGCATCAGTCCTGGACACCTGCAGATTTTTATGCACATCAGTGCCTGAACAAACAGGCGTGTTCCCGGGGACTCTACATTTCCATTTCAATAGTGAGTTCATCTGTGTGTGTCAGACAAAACCTCTGATTCATTCATGACTGCATCCACAGCAGGGAGTCCTTCCCTTCCCCACACAGGCAGTCTCTCTTTCCAAGCCTACATGCTCCATTTGGTGTGTTTTTACTTCCCTCTTACATTTAGCACTTACTTCCAAGTGTTATTTTTAAACATGGGGATGATATGCCAGGAAGAACCAAAGAAGTTGAACGATTTGGAGAAGCAGTCATTGTAGATGAAGCCAGTGTACATGGAGAAAATGCCCATGAGCAGGATCAGGTAGCGCCCGCTGAAAAAGGTGTTCCAGATCTGCAGGGGGAGAAGGCAGTGCCCATGACCAAAGTACCTGTAGGTCCATTGGTCAATTGGTGGGCCTCAACCAACAAGTAGACTTGATTGTACTAATCTGTATATATACAATTATTCATAGAAAATTTTGGGTCTCTTAGGCCCTCTGTTTATAAGTAGGTAGAATTGCCAAACTTCTGCCTCACGGGTGTCTTTGAGCCATCTCCACACAGCCTTTGGGAGGCTGGATGTCCCCTTTATCAGAGGGGGCTGATGAGCCTTTCCTTATGCTGACAGGGCGTACCCAGTGCCCTGGTACTCACCTCATTAGTGCTTTTCTGGGCCAGAAGGCTCTTCTCATTAATGACCATCCAGAGTGCGAAGCCCAGCATGACAGCACCATGGCCACAGTCCCCAAACATCACCGCAAACAAGAAGGGGAAAGTAATGATAGTGTAGGGAGCTGCAGGAGGGAAAGGTCAAGAAGCTCAGCTCCCTCTAAACAAAAAGGGCTCATCAAAGAAGCACTCTACCCCATCAGGCTGTTCCTTACAGGTACTGCCCTCAAAGGCTCCTCAATCCCTCCCCTACATGCCAAGCAGTCAGATCTAGTGCAGAACTAGCTTTACCATCACAAAGAATGTTCAATTGTATGACCTGTACCTTCCTTGAAGTTTTATCCTTTGTTTGTTGTCTTACCATAATAAACATCATGTGTAGACAACTGCATTCTGTTTTGCAACACAAAAATGTATTTAAAGGTTACTATCATGTTTCTCAACCAGCTCAGCCTCAACAATCTGAGTTAATCTCATCCTTTCACATAGGCCCCCATTTCTAGGTTTCTACTAACTCTCAGTGGTTTGTCTGAGAGTCTCTACCATTGTTTCAAATTTTTCTCAGGTGCTTTTGGCCTTGTTTGCCTGAACACAGTGAGCTCAATTTACATTTTCCTTAGGAGTCTGGTTCTTTTCCTCGGAACAGCTACCTCAACATTTGTTCTCCATCCTGTATTTGTATAGTTCTTTATTTCCATCACAATCATTTACTGAAGACCAACAGCCAAATTATTTGCCTGAGAAAATCCATGCCTATGCACCAAACAGCTCCAAGATGGCTCAGATTTCTCAATCAGCAGCGAATATGTTTTTTAGGATAGTGAGAGAGCTTCAAGACTTTGGCTCATGCAAACCAGACGCATGAGTTGAGTTGAACATTTCTCACCTGGGTTCATCTCCCTGTAGTTGCCCACGCCATACGCATCCACGATATTCTGAAATCCAGCTGTGAACTTGTTGGTCCTGTTGAAGGTGGGTGGTGCCATCCTGGTGTGTATGGCAGTGAGGATGGGGGCAATCGTGGAGCCACTGCGTTCCTGAAAACCCGGTGACAAGGACAGACACAGAGTGGATAGAAGAACTGGCCCCACAACACCACTTCTGGCTCAGGGGTCTGTCACAAACCTGCTAACATTTAATGTTGACCTTTAGCTCCGTCAAAAGATGAAAGGTCAAACTACAATGGGACAACCTCAATTTTAAACAGAAAAGGGAGCCCCACATTACAGTAGCAGACCTGTCTGAACATATGCTCAACATGTAAACAGTTCAGTGCAGGTGAGAGCTTCAAGGACCCAAAATGTTGCTCTCTTACCATTCCTTGATGGAGAGCTTTTTTTATCCGGTCAGCGTCAGCCACTGGGAACCAGATCTCTGCAATGACACACTGCTGGGTGACATCGATGTTACAGCAATTCAGGATGTGGTAGATGGCCTTGATTTTCTTCACCTTGATACCCCAGGACCACAAGTTGGCTGCCGCCTCATGCAGCAGCCGTTGGCGGTGGGACTCGGTTTGTGTTATCACCTGTAAGCACAACACAGGGCACCACTCAGGATAGGGAAGCATGGGGGGCATGATCTGCTCAGTTAATTGGAGAGGGCAGGGGGAAGAGGGTTGACGAAGAGGAGCTGTTTGTGTGAATGCATGGGGTATCCTGGAGAGCAGCGTGTGCAGGTGTGGACACAGGATCACTCGAGACCAGGTGCACAGAGCTGCTCACCAAAGACTCTCCCTGCATAGTCCTGAGTCACTCTAAGTGTAGAGGAGACCACTGGGAGCTGCTGAGCTGTGGGATTGGCTCCCTACTCAGCTGCTTACAGACTGGCCATATCTCACCACGTGCTCCCAAGCTGCCATCTCCTGCAGGCAGCTCTGTGCACGATCTTGGGGCATGTCACACCCAAGAGCAGAACTACAGTTCATGGTCTTGGGACTCCATGCATCACGTGGCCACCACAGTGCTGCTGTGTAAATGATGGAGATAACGAGACAAGGTGTTGGGAGGACAGCCTGTGTGGTCTGCAGCATGGCTTCAGGCAGGACAAATATCTGGGCAGGTCCCACTTGTAGGGTTTAGTCCTCAGTAAAGCCACTTCCACTTACTGTGTTTAAGTCCTCGATCCTTGTGTTGACTCCATCAAGCATTTCTCGGCGCTCGGTGGCAGACTCTGGACAAGGATAGACTGTGGCACGAAATCTAGCCTCAGTAAGAGAGAGTTGAGAAACAGCTGTTATTTGACTGAGTTTTCTTCCTCTCTACTCTTCTCAACTCAAAGGCAGAAAAACTGGACTTCATTCCTGACCCAGCAGGATAGTCTCATGTACCACAAAGTCACACTTGGTCTCGCAGAAAGGTGCAAGTAGCTACCTTTATCCCTTGGTGAGAACAGGGATCCCTTCGCCTGTTCTAGCAGAAAAACACTCCTTGTCTTAGGTGATAGAGAGGACCTGATGTCATACAGAGGTCAGCACTAACACGTAGGCACCTCCCTTCTGTCCACAAGCTGCTTGACTTGCGAGAAGACTCAACAAAAGCCCATCCTGGCAAAGGCAGCCCCGCTAACACAGCAGCCAACAGATGTCCCTCTTGCACCGAGGCTGGGAAAATACCATATCCCTGTCTCTGCACTACTCTCCTGCAGGCACTGGGAGAAGGCATCAGCTGAGCTGCTGCTGCACTGCAAGCAAACTCCCTTTGTGCAGGCAGGCTGCATAAGTAAATAACCCCGTAAAGACAAACAAACAAAAGGACTACGTTTCCAGGATAAAATAGGAGAATGGCTGTCTGCCTCTGGTCCACTTGTTTGGCTACACAGCTTGGGAGCAAGGGAAGGATAGGTGAAGGGATTTAAACACCTGAGAGTGGTATCTGTTACATCAGCTTAGAAAAACCAGCTTAGAAAAAGCTTTTATAAGCTTACTCCCAAGGTTCTGTTTGGAAGATTCAGGGGGTTTGTTTAGTGTGGTATGACCCATGTAGGATTCTAAAATGAGTGAAAGTCTTAGCTCCATGCAGTTACTGCTTCAGCTGTAGCACACAACTCGACCTTCTCTAGTCCAGCTGCAGGTCACTCTGGAGTAAAGCTGCTCCCACCAGAGCACACTGCAGTGTTGTACAGCCACTACACGATCCCAGCACAGACAATTAGAAATGCATGTCTCTCTGAGAAGTGTGCAGCTACCTGTCCTGCCTGCAAAGCAAGTCCCAGAGGACTCTGTGCACAACAGCCAGCACAAGGAGCTCCCCCCAGGACCTTACAGCCACTGCTGCTGCTCTCTCCCTGCAAGCCTGAACTGAGCTGAGGTGCTGCAGTAACTAAAACAGCAGACATCCCTCCTTTTTCTCCTGCTTGGCTTGTTCAGTGATATCTAGTGCATGTGCTACTCCTGCCACTTTGATACTGCCCATCGGATCTGCAGGAAGAGATCCCTCCTCTTTGCAGAGCAGGTATCTCCTGCCCCTGACCTAAGGCAACACATTTCTTGTGTTTCCTGACCATCCTGTCATGGATACACTGAGTTAGGGCTGCTAAAATGCTGTCTTTCTGCACACGAGATGAATTAAAAGATGTAACAGGGTCATAGGGATCTATCTCTGCTTAAAAGACAAAAATGTGCAGGCTCTGTGTACAGACAAACATCGTATTCTGGCTTTGTCTGAGTGCAGGATATTTCACCACCTGCTCCTCAAAATCAGTTCCAGCATACATACAAGTGAGGACAGTTGCAAATTGAGCAAAACATGCTGCAATTTCCTAGAGATCAGCCCAGAGCTCTGTGTAATGACAGCACGTGGTCCCCAGCTAAACTTCCCTTTCCAGAATTGAATTTCTCCTCACTCAACACCTGGTATTCATTTCCAAAGGTTATTCACCCTACCTAATTATTTCCATCTTCTTATTCTTCACAGCTCTTAGTTCATCTTTAATAAGGATTTTTAATCAAACTTGAAAGCTTATTCCTCCATGCTGTACAGTTCCCCCATTCCCAATAACGTTATTGCAGCAGTGCTGCTTTGATCTTTTAACAGCCATTTTGCATACTGAGTATCAGCTTTGCCCTAATGGCACAGACATCTCTGAAAGCTCCAGGAGAATTCAGCAGGGAATCCTTACATTGATAAACCCAGTTTAGTATTCACATTAGTACTGAGGCAGCCGCAAGAAAAGAAGGAAAAGAAAAATTCTTACGCTTTCCTCCTTCCTGCTCCCTCTACACCTTTCACTAATAAATTTGTGCATGGACTTAATGCTCATGAAATTGGCTGGCTAATGTTACCAATTAGAGTCAAGCAGGGACTACAAGTGTAACCTGAGGCACACAGCTCTGCAAACAAATCTTAGCCTGCCTTGCAGGAGGCTGGCTTAGACCAGTCCCATGATTTTTGCAGGATATTTACTTGTCATGAATGATGACTTAGTGCTAAGCAGAAATATCCTGCTGGGGCTGGAATGACATTGTTATCTGCTTTAGGTATAGTCAACCCTGCCTTAAAGGTGGACCAGACTAAGGTGTCTTGGTCTGGGTACCAGGGGTGGCTGATGGCCCACAGAGCACAAAAGGAGTGTCAGAGGATTAATACATTTGGAAATCTGCCACACAGGAAAACGTCCATGTATATGGGCATATTAGCGACCAAAAAATTTGAAAGTAGGAAGGAGCATAAAAGATGACTTCATTAGCACTGCAAAGAGTGTCCTGTGGATTTGTCTTTGGTAGGTGCATTTTCCTTTGGTTACAAGGAAAGAGAAGAGACAAAGAGAGAAGAGAGACAGAGAAACCAGTCGAAGTTCCTTTCAACAAACCTACCACCACAGACATCTGCAACACTAGCTCCTAGAAACTTTGAACATCACAACCTTCCTGCAGGGATCTGCTCATATTTCCAGCACTGCCTGACACCTAGATGCAGAAGATTGTGCCTATGGTTTGGGTGATTTTGAATGAATATGAAATGAATATCTTGACAGGCATCGCTTGTCCTTCTACTCTCATTCCAGAAAAAAAAGTTTTGACTGCAAGGAATTTTAAATGCTGCAGGGGAAAAAAAAAATTACATCCAAAATGAAGAACTTCCAGCACTCCATGGGCAACCCCAGCCAGTTCTAAATGTATGACCTGCTGACTCGCAAGGCCATCGGCACAGGGGAAAGTCCAGTGGGAAGCATTCACCACCAGCAACTGCCCATGCTGAAGGGGAGAAGGGTTCTGAACAGCATTTAAAGTGCAAGAAAAGAAATGAGACATAAGAGGGACATGGGCCTGGTGAAGCAAGCCCAAAGGAGGGCCATAAAGATGATCAGAGAGATGAAGCACCTCTGCTATGAGGAAAGGTTGATAAAATTGGGGTTGTCCAGCCTGGAGAAGGAAAGGCTCCAAGGAGAGCTTTGCACACAGCCTTCCAGTACCTAGAGGCCTACAAGAAAGCTGGAGATGGACTTTTTACAAGGGCATGTAGTGACAGGACATAGAGAGAATGGCTTTAAACTGAAAGAGAGTAGGTTTAGGTTGAATATTAGGAAGCAATTCTTTACTGTGAGGGTGGCGAGGCACTGGCACAGGGTGCCACAGAGAAGTTGTGGATGCCCCATCCACAACTGAGTTCAAGGCCAGGTTGGATGGGGCATTGAGCAAACTGGTCTACTGGAAGATGTCCCTGACTATGGCAAGGGAGTTGAAATGAAATGATTCTTGAAGTTCCTTCCAACCCAAGCTGTTCTATGATTTTATTATATGCAGGAAGTTGTAATCCAGAAAGAGAACAAGGCTTGCTGAAAACTCAAAGACCACTGGCAGCAGCAGACTGATCCTGCGCAATGGCTATGGCAGAACTCCCTGGATGTCTGAGCTTCAGGATCAGAAATCAATGTCTGAGAGCTCGGAGCCTTCCCTCATGTCCATGACTGTTTTATAGACTGATGCCCACCCCAGGAGGGCTGAACTTCTCTCTGGATGGGCATTTCCCTCCACTGCTCATAGAAGGTATCTTAGAGGGCACCATTCCAGTGCAGGAACTACTAACAGACCCCAGGGTTCTGTCACTTCTCGGGACTGAAGTCAGTCATCCCAGCTGGATGAAAGATCTACCTGCTTTTATTCCGATTAAAGGCAGGATGTAAGGAAAGGCCTGCCCTGAGTGCAGATGTCAGGGAAGAGCAATTCCTCAGCCTCTCCCTTCAGGCTCTTGGCTCGTCCTGCCCGGCTGAGGGGCTATACCTGAAATGGGTTTGGTGACAGCAGACAGATCCTCTCATCAAATCTGATATTCACTGAAACAAAGCTCACTGGTCATTAGTGTTGTGAAAGAGTAACAAAATATTCAACCTGAATTATCTTTTCAAGGTGCTTAACAGGGTGGAAACAAGTCAGGTTGTATGAAGCTTTCATTTCTCTCCTGGGCTCTGTCTCTGATTACACAGATATTGCTCAAAGACCTTGGAGAAAGGGTTGAATAAACTAGAGCACCACCTTTTTATGAAGAAATGCAGGAAGGTTTGAGGGAAAGTTGAGGATTACCATGTTTTCAGTCCTCAAGTTAGGGCCCCTGATTTTCAGGGGAAGAGTGCTGAGTATTTTTTAAACAACATTCCCCTTTTAGATGCCCCAAGTTAAAAACCTAGCAACTGAAGCTCTCAAGAGCCGTATGCCACTTTGGAAAATACAGGATCTCAAGTTCCAAGTGCCAAGGTGATGGATGTCTTTCATGACAAGGAGCAGCAGAGCTGAGGAGTGGAAGGGAGGTTGGTTGCAGAGCTGACAGCTGGAGAGCTGGAGATCTGATATCTAGTTCCAAATTCAGCCAGCCTGGACTGCCAGTAACCACCTCTATGAGAGTCTGTGACTTGCCCACAGGCCTGCCTTACCCATCACAAATCTTCTTGATTTTTTGTTTAAGCTGCTCTCCTTGATAGAAGATAATGAACACGTTCTTCTTCACCTCTTCTCTCTGCAACACACAGTTCAAGCAGAATTTAACACACCCCTGGTCTGGTGCAGAAAAGCTGGTATCCTTTTTTTTTTTGCAGCCTCTCCACTGGTTGCTTTTATCCCCCATCCCCAGATTCCCACCAGCAGTGTTTTCCCCACATGCTCTTTCAGGAAACAGGCATGGGCAGCAGCTCTGGGTTATGGGGGAAGGAGTGATGTGGAGCAGAGGGGACAGAGTTCCACTGGGGCATGGGGCTCACCCCAGAGACACCAAGGGGAATTGACCCTCCATGGCTAACTCCAGGTGGGCACAGCCACAGTCCACTTCCATGGTGGTCCCTGTAATACAGCAGCCCTGTGAGGCCTCCTGGGCCTCCTGACAGGCAGGAAAAGGAAACCACCTCAACAGTAGCAAATGGGGAAAGCAAAGTCAAATAAACATCTCCCATCCTCAAACCATCCCACCTTTCCCCTCTCTCATCTCACCCCTGAGGGTGCCTGCCCTCAGACACTGAGCTCTGGAGAGGCAGCCAGTGCTGCAGCATGGCCCAGCTCACCAGTGCTGTGTCTGCAGGTCACAAGTACCCACACAGGGCAGAGGAA
Organism: Pseudopodoces humilis; assembly: GCF_049639895.1. Lineage (NCBI taxonomy): Eukaryota > Metazoa > Chordata > Aves > Passeriformes > Paridae > Pseudopodoces > Pseudopodoces humilis. The sequence goes on from NC_142204.1 coordinate 18,192,749, forward strand.
AGCAAGCCAGGTTGGTACCTACTGTCACAGGGTCCTCCATGGGGGTGTCCATTTCTGTGTATCTCAGGTAGATGTTTCCCCTGCAGGCTCGCCACAGTAAACGCTCAAAGGGGATCATCCTCTCCCTCTTTATTACCCCTGCTGTGAATCTGAGCAGAGTTACAAGATAAATAAATTACAAGCCCATTCTATGCCTTTTAGGACCTGTAGCACACAGGAGCCCTTGTTCTCTAGTCTGTGCTAGCCAGGGCTCTGCTGCTGCTGCAGGCACTCCTAGAAAAACCTTCCTTGCTCAAGCCTGGCTTTTATCTCAATCTACTGGCTTTATCCTATTGTTCTTTCTTTAAAGAAAACTTTCCTAGATCAGCAGGTGAAGGTGAAGAGACAATTCTGGCTTGAGATGCAAGAACGGAGAGATGCCTAAAGTCACACAAACGAGAATGGCACAGGCAGGAGGTGGAAATTTTGAAGTGGTGGTTTATCTTTATTCTCCTGTTTTCCTTTTCTGAGAAAGCATCAGACTGCAGCCCAGTGCAATACCATGGCTTTTTCTGTGGTTAGACATCCATCCACAAGGACCAGGCTGGTAGCCAGATGCCTGAGTCCAGAAGTCATGGGTGAGATGTCTCAAGATAACAATTTTCAGTCAATACCTACTGAAGGATCACTGGAATTGGTGGTCTGTAAGTAGAGGTCCATTTGTCCCACTGACCCATAACCTGACCAGAGTTTTGATGATAATTTCTGAGGACATTCACTCTCTTATAGTCATGAAACAGCTGTGCAGAGGAGGCTGGTGAGCACTCTCTGCTAAGAAGCTGAAGGAAGCTGTGCCAGTGCCACAGCAATGCAGCACAGGTGGGAAAGTCATCACCAATACACACCCCAGCTTGGCAGCTGTAGCAGCAGGAGTGCTTCTCAGCTCCAGCAATCCAGATGTGTCTTCACTGAAGAAGTCATCTGGCAGATTGGTTTCTGCCTGGAAAACACCAGTTTTAAAAAACACTCTTCAGCATTGCCAGTTTGAAAACTATTTTCACATTTTTTCTCTTAATGATTTTTCCCCAAAGGTAGCTTTCCACAGAGATTTAGACTGAAGGAAAAACAATAAAAGTAAGCTATATCTTAGCAATGGAAAAACATAAATGGTATTTTCAAAGAGATCTGTGAGCTAAGTTTTTGAGCCCCACTGACTCACGGAGCAATGCAGACTCCAAAGTCACTGAGGTGTTTTTGCAAACCTCATAATGGCTAGTGGTAAAGACCTCTAAAAGCAACATACACCAAATGAAAGTGCAAGTATTTTTAAGAACCTTTCACATCTCTGTTGGAAGAGCCTCTCACCTCGAAGAAGTCCTGGGTTTTCTTCAGCAGATGTTTGAGCTCTGTCAACTCAAGGAAGTTTTGCTTCAGTGTTTGCTGGTTCTGGTTGGCTTCCAGCAACTCAGCTTCAAGTTTCTCCAGTACTGTCTGTTTAGGGTCCAAGCACATCCAGAAAAACTCTGAAGCAGATCAGTGGCTCTTTCCCAAGCTGATACCAAATCTCAAAAACCAATTTTTATTTTTTTTTTCCAAGGGAGAATACAGAAGCGTTCAACAAACACTTAGATAAACACTTTTTGTAGGAAGATATTCATCAATGCCAATGCATCATTTTTCCATTGCAAACAATCCCTGATGGGTGTGTTGTCCTCTTCTGGCATTGAAGTTCTGATGCCCCTGACCCAAGCACAGGCAAGTAGGTGTGTGTGTGTGGTGTAGTTGTCTCAGCCTGCCTGGGTACCTCTGTGGTTCCTCAAGACATCTCACACCCCAGGCTGACTGGCTGTCAGCTTACTGACTACAAAAGAAACCTACATTGGTTTAGGTTCCTTAGCTATAGGCCAAAAATTAGGTGATGACATGAGACCAGGAACACACCAGGAAACCAAATTGCTTGTGAAGCTGAACCCCTTGGAAAGCCTGATTTTCCTTTCTGGTCACCTACATACGAAGCATTTTAAAATTACCCTGTCAGTAAACTGCTCTGCCAGCTGGGCTAGAATAAAGCATCCCTTGCATATCCAAAAGTGAGGCCCAAGTATTTGTGTCAGGCCCCAGTATCACAACCCAGCAGGACAGGAAGTCATGGGTTTTTTATGCAGTGAAGTGGGTTCTAACATCAGGTCTCTTAGTAAAACACCAAAACCTTCTTATTCTCTCCCATAGGATGATGGGGGCATTCTGTGAAAGCAATATTTTTCATTAATATGTGGGACCAGAGGGATGTTTCACAGGGGATGGTAAAAAGCCTGGGCTCCTTTAGGAACATGCAACAGGACCAGCCTCAACCCAAGTGCTGAGGCAGCAACTTGGGGAGCACCTCCCTGGGCAGGGAGAGTTGTGCCAGCCTCAGGCACCAGATTCCTCCTTGCAGGGAGGGCTCTACTGAGCACATTACACAGACAGCCTGCTGCACAGCCCTTCTCTCTCCTGGCTCCACTCCAAGTTCTGTACCTCCATATCAATCATTTCCCGAGGTAGGGGGGTCTCTGGGTACTTTTCTCCTTGGACTATCTCAACATTCTCTTCCATCTCATTTTCCAGAAAGCCTGCAAGGAGAGGGCACAGAAGTCTCAGCACAGAATCATCCCTGGTGCATCATCCTGGTCACCAGCTTGTTGCTCAGCCAGGGCCAAGGCATCCCGTGGAGGTGTGACAAGATTAAGTGATGTACAAGGGCCATCACCCCAGTGCATATACACAGCCACCAAGGAATGAACACCCCCAGCCCCCTTTCTCAGTGGAGATGCTGTTTCTTCTGAAGTCACCATACCCACTCCCTGCAGGCACAAGTGGTCCCCTTTATCTGGGGCAATGAATAAGGCATGCAGAAAGCTCGGGTTCCACTGCTTCCCCACCAGTGCCAAGAGCTGCAACCATGGCTATAGCGGTAGGGAGAGTGCAGAGCTCCCAGGATACACATCCACAGGACAGTGGGAATCACAAGCTCCGCCGCTTGGGTTTTAAGGACTTATCCCAAGGCTGAAGCCCTTGGCCGCAAGAAGTGTGTGCCAACAGCTGGTGCACTGGTATAAGAGTCAGGTTATCTGGACCAGCCTCCTGCCCAGCCCCAGATTTATCTTGTGATTTTATAAATGCTAATTAACCTCCTTTCAGTTCAGTTAACCATTTTCAAAACAGGGGCAACAATTTATTGCCCATATGGGGTGAAGTGGTAATTAGCTGACGCATGGAAAACATTTCCAGGGGCTCAGATGAAAACATCACCATTTTGTCACTAATTCTGCTCCCCAGTGTGAGAGCACTTAAAGAAATAAATCCCACACCACAGTTGGCAGGAAGCCGATTGCATTTGACAAGCGTTTACTTACGCAGGATTCTCTCCAAGGATTCGCACCTCCTCACTTCATTCACAAACTTTCTCTGGAAGCTGTTGACATTCACATTCAGCTAAAAAACAGGAGGGAAAACAAGCCTGGGGCTGAAGGCTGCACAGTGCTGCGCTCATTTTTAACATCAGTGGAGAACCTGTGCCTTTGGTGCAGATGGCAAACACCATTGTGTCTGAGAGGGTCCTGCTGGCAGGACAATGCCTCATGGCCTAGGACCTGGTGGTCTCCCACACAACCCGGCTGTGACAGCAGGAGTCACACAGGGCCTTCATGGAGACACTTCCTGTGTCCTGGCGATGCAAGGGATTGTTCTAAGGCTGTGCAGAGGGCATGCAGAGCACTGGATGGGGACTCAGGGGTGGGTGGGGTCTTGGCATGATGTTTGGGTTTCAGAGCAGCCCCGCTCCCACCGTGGACTTTTTGGCCTCCCTACAGGTGCATCTTTCCCCAAGAGCTTTGAAGGAAGGACAAGCACACCCTGGGGCACATCTCCAACAGCTCAGCATGCCAGCCAGGCACTACTCACATCTCTGAACTGGACCAGCCCCAGCTCCCCGAGCTCAGCCACGCAGCAGTAGGCAGCCTCCACCTGCAGGAAGAGCTGCCTCAGGCTCATCTCCTCGCTCCGGAAGACAGAGACCATCTCATCCGTTCTTCTCTGGCCTGGAAGGCCCTGGGAGTCTTTGTGGTAGCAGCACCTTCTTCCTTGCCCAGGCAGGAAGGAGCCAAGCTCTGCAGGAACATTGGAGGTCACTGAGTGAAAGTGCTGGAAGATAACCCAGTGCTGCCCATCACGTCCTCCAAAAGGGTTTCTTCACCTTCTAAGAGCCTCCTTGAACTCACATGAGGCTTCATCCCACCAGAGCAGTGATAGATGCTGAAGTATGTGTGCCACAGGGAAAGGGGAGGGTCACCAGTCTCCTGTGACAAATGAGCAAACACCCTGCCCTGTCCTCTGCTGGACCTAAGCACTTCAGACCACTGCACTCAGGCTCTGTATTTTGCTTTTGGATGCTGTGATTGGAAAGAACTTGATTTGTCTTTGCCTTAAACACACAGACAAAAAATAAACAAACAAAAAAAAAAACCAACAAAAAAACCCCAAATAATTTCACCTTGCAATTAAAGTGAAAGAGGTCTGACTGTTTTTTTATCAGTTTCATTGATAGTGTGAACATTGCAAACCCATCTGGAGCATGTTACATGGGCGAGGGGAGAAGAGCAGACTCTTTTCTTTCAATGAAAACAAACTTCAAGTTTTCAAAAGAATTTTCTCCCCATAATGTATAAGGGACTGTTTTCAAAATGAGATACATGAAATAACATGCATTGCACAAAATTTCCTGTCATCTCTATGCTTATTATTATTTACTTTGAATAACCTGAATATAGAAATTGTCTTTAGTTTTTCTCACACAAAATTAACTGATCAGCATGCACAAACACCATAATTACCTTTTTCCAGAGAAAAACATGCAAGTAGATACACTTCTTGCATGCATTTAATTCTGTAGCAAGCCTATGCTTTATAAATAGCAAAACAAAATCCTTTAATCACCTCACTTCTTGTTGACAAGGGTAGCAAGTCAATTGTGCTTAACCCCCTCTGTCTCTATGACCCTTGTCTTTCAGTATTTTTTTATAAATTGTGGCTCCTATGAATTCTCTTTATAACGTCCAGAAGATTAATCTTTAATATAAGAGAAGCATTTCACAAGATATTAAAGGCTTGTTTAACAGGAGCATGGTAGTCACGGGTCTGTATTTGCTCAAATGTCCTGGGAATTTTCCTTCTCCTATTCTCTGTACCCATTCACTCAAAAATTTAAAATGCTGAAAATACAATATATAATAACTAATATCTTGTTTAAAGAAAACACCATGTGTCAGCTTAAATGGATTAAGTACATACATTTTAAATTTAGTTGGACATTTCTCAGCAAACTGTATTTTTCACAGGAAAAAAAGACAAAAAGTTGCAAGAGATTCATTACTCAGGAAAGTAAATCTGCAGTAAGTGAATCAAAAAGTTTAAGAGATCATCAAAGTGTCCAATCCTAATTTATTTAGACTGAAAAGTATGAAGAAACTATAATCTAAAGCAGCTTGTATTTCTGAACCTGCAGTTAGCTTCCATCAAAAAAGTGCTAAATCCTTAGAAGCAATAGAACAAAACTCAAATAAAATATTTACAAGTATCTTAATTAAGCTGCTTCAAACCATCCAAAGTCAGGGTTCTACTCTTCCTTGGTAATCTGTCAGGAAAAACTCCAAAAGCTCACTTTCCTATTGCTTTGGAATGACAGAAATACCTACTCCAAGGAAGGCAGAGCTTTCAGCCCTCAGCTATTCCTACAGACGCAGGAGGCTTGTCCAAAAGCACCTGCTGGCCACCAATACTTCTGTCAGCATCACCCCCCACCCGCCCGTCCCTACTCTCCCTCGCCCCCAGTTTTGGCTTTGGCAGAAAAAGCGAGTTGAGAATTGCCTGCCGTTCCCCATCGGAGCGGGTTAAAGCGGGCCGGCTCCGGGCGGGTCCCGGAGGGCTCAGGAGGTGTCACCGGGCTTTACCTGCGAGCACCGCGCTCCTTTCCGCGGCCTCTCCCGGCCACCGACCGGCGTCCCCCGGCGTCCCTCCCTCCGCAGGTGGCGGGGACAGCAGCGCACGATGGCCCGTGCCACACGGGACACGGGACACACCTTTGCTTTTAAGGTCAGAACTGGTCTGGACCAGCGGAGGGAAAGCCTTTCTGTCCCCGAACAGCCCCCGGGCGGATGGGACCGAAGGCTTTGTGGCTCGGTCACGCCGCCGTGCCCGGTGTTGTGGCAGCAGGCGGCTTGTTGGGACTGACAACAGAGGGGACAAGCTGGCTGTCACCACCCCCGGGCACCCGAGGGACCGGCCGTGCGCCCAGCGCTGCCCCGCATTTGCGAGCTCCGGATGGAGGCTCAGCCGCCGGGCGGGTGGAAAAAACTCCTGCTCGGCTCCTCAGCGGATTTTCCTCGCTGAAGGCAGTCTGGGGAGCACAGGGAAACAATGGGAGATTAATGATTTTCCTGGCGCAGGGGCAGAGCGATGGAGCAGGGACAGGGCTGGGAGGGCAGGGGCTCTGCTGAGCAGGGGCAGTGCTGACAGGGAACTCGATTCCCACCCCTTGACATAACAAATACTGGGGGGAAGGGGGCTATATAGATGCTCTGCCACTTCAGCCGCTAAAACAAGGGTTCCAGAGAGGAGTTTGGCCCCTCATAAAACCAAAGGCTTATCTCCTGCTGATGAGGCGGGGTTTCACCGTGTAATAAATGGAACTGATTCGCGCTGACTAAATTGCAACTATTTGGAAAGATATTATTAGAAGCAATCAAGAGAATCAGTGTTACAAGGCAGATGTACCCCTTTAGAGATGCTACATGCTAAAACTGAGGTACAGGATGTGCTTTTGAGATAAGTGATGTCCTGAGAGGAAATCGACCTTGAGATGGACAAAGTTGGAACAACTTTAGGCAATGGGCCTAAAATTCATTAAATGTAGGATTAATTAGTAGACTTACATAACACAAGGCTTAGTATGCACGTGCAAACCTGTGAGCCCATCCAGAGGACAGCGAGGATGAGTGTAAGCCTTCATCCAAAGACCACCAAAAGAAGACTGGAGACCCCCTAACAACAAGTGAAGCATGCACCACAAGGAATAGTGACGTAAAGTCAAAAAATAAGAAATAGGAGGAAACTTACAGGAAACATTAATGAATATGTATATATGCACACAGTATATAAGTTTAGTTTGAATTGTTTTGTTTTGTATGTGAGGCAGGGTAGGAAGCCCCCTCCGTACCCTGCTCGGTTTTGCTTGTGTTTTAATCATACTTAATTACTGGCAAATTACATATATAAATTGTATTTTTTATTAAATGGTATTCTTTTACTAAATTGTATTCTTTTACTGGCAAATTTTTAATTAAACTGCTGTTAACTCAAGGGACCTACTTGTCAAAATTCTAATTCCATTTATAACAACCCTGATGAAAAAGGCTGTCTGGGACGCTACTAAATCTAGCACTCAGAAGAAAAATTTCCTCTCAAAAGAAGAACTAACGAAAATGCACGGCTATATGCAAATTGTGAAGTACCCTTAAAGAAATCCTTTCTCAGACCTGTTCTTTTGGAGGTACCCAGGAACCCTGGCCCAAGCCAAAGGGTTTAGTTAGTCCATGGGAGCACTGGCAAAATACAAGCAACAGCAGAGGGTTTTCAGTTCAAAAGCAACAGTGTTCCCCCACTTCACAAGGTCAGCTTGGTGAGAAGGGTCCTGCTGCTTGCTCAAGTCCGGCTGTCTCAAGCTAGGTGACCCAAAAAGGAGATATTAAAAATTACAAGGAAATTTTAACAGGTGGGCCCAGCAAACCACCCAGATGAACTGGCTGTGGGGCTCCCTGGGCTCCCACCCTCTTTGGCTGCACTGTGCTTCTCCTGGACCAGCCACAGTCAGCTCTGCTTTCTCTGCCAGAGCCACCAAAGCAAGGGATTAAAGGCTGATGAAAGTCAGCACCCTCTTCTGGGAAACTGGAAATTTCCTTGATAAGGCAGATGTGAAGTCACTGCCACTGACCACGTGAATGCCATGCAGGGCCGTGGAGATGCTGGTGCGGCAAAGGAAGGACTTTGCCTTCCAACCCATGCAGTGGTACTAAACAACAGGAGTCATCATTCAGCTCCAAGCTGGTGCATATTGCCAAAACAAAATGAAGCAGCCTCTCAGGCTACTCCTCTCACCTCTGAACCACAGCACATTCTTCCCCCTGTGTGCATTTAATGACACCAGGCTTTGCTTCCTCTTTGCTCCTTTGCTGCTCCTACTCAGCCCCCCAGTTACTCTCAGCTACTCCCCAAAAAGCTTTTGGGACTGGGGGAGCGAAAAGGGCCCCCAAACCACACTTCATCACCAAAGCAAGCTGCACTAAGCTGGCTGCTCCATCCTGTTAAGCCAGGGAGTGAGCCAAGGAGTGAGGAGGGCAGCTGCCTCTGCTGCCCTCCCCCCACCCTTCTGGGGTGAGAAGCAGAGAGGAGAGAAGAAGAAAGCATATCATAATTCCATGCCTTCTGGCATGTGGAAGTAAGAATATTATTTTATAATAATCCTATTAATGCGAGATGAGCTGACGCTGGTTGGCCATGAGGCAGCAATTGGAGAAGCCCCGTCAGTGGGCTCTTTGTTGGTGCAGGCAGCTCTGCGTGGGCGAGCTGAAGGCAGCCTTTCTCCCAGCCCTTCACTGCCTGCCTGGTCTCCAGCCCTCTCTCTGAGGTCTCCAGATGAACAGCCTGGGGTCACAAGCAGGGCCACAGGCTCAACATTTTTATAATACCAACCCCAGCCTGGACTGGAAAACACAAAGGGCAGGGTTGTGCAGTTTTCCAAAGTGCTAGACTTGCTTTCCTCTGTGTGACAGAAAGCACATCCCCTCTCCCCTTCTTTCATTTAAAAAGCAAAACCTTAGTGGTTTTGACTTTTTTTTTCTCTGAGTTTTAACAATCAACCCCCTTGTTCACAGGTAGCTTTAGCTTAGCTTTTTTTCACATCAATGAAGACAGCAAAGAAATTTGCCCCCTCCCTGATGGACACACTATTGGCAGCAAGCTTAAGATTTTGAGCTTTTTTTTGCAGCAGCAATCAGACTTCATTTGGAATTAAAAATATAAACCAGTTTCCTATAAAACAGAATATATATATATATATATACACACAAAGTGAGTGTGTGTCTGTGTGTGTGATAATGGTAATAACTTTCTGAGAGCCACACCTGGTGATGTGTCAAGAGCAATACACTTTGGTCACCAGGCAGTCTTAGCCATGAAGCTCTCTGTGGCACAAAATCTACTGAACAGTAAATATTGCCTCCTTCATAACCATCAGGGAAAGCTGCCCAGCAGCTCTACACGCTGTGGAAGAATCTCCAAGAGGAGAGCTGAGGAAGCACCTAATTTTAGAGTAAACAGTCTTGTCTTGAGAGCTGCATATGAAAATGGGAGCCCAGGGAAAAGAATCACCATCTCTGCAGGGCCTGCGGTTGTGCCTTGTGCCAGGGCACCCTCGTGGAGGGAGCTGAAATTCGGGGAAGGCTCTGGAGCAGTTATCACTCTTTGGGCAGCCACAGCACTGAAATGTAAACGTGTTACAAAGAAGAAATGAAACAAATCCAAATCTGCGTCAGGAAACGATTTTGCAGGGCTCCCATTGTGTCTGAACTTATCAAGCAAAGCCTTCATTTCCAACCTGATCCAAAAATCACTGAAGCCAAGCGCAGCCTGTTCGCTGCTTCAGGAGACTTTGGAGCAGCCCTTTCTGAACTGCTGAGGGAACACGTTTTGGAAAGGAAAAGAAACACATTATGTTAATTGTGCAAATACATTTTCAGCGTCCCTTACAAATGGGGACATTTGCCTACAAGCCAACAAAGAATGTTTAGTTAATAGTTAAAATTCAAGAGATTTCATTAAAAATTGAATCATTCATGCAATAGCAGAGCAATTTTGTATTTTTGTTCCCCCTTAAGCATTTTGTGCTGCACAGAACACTTTTGAATTAATTTACTTTTACAAAATTAATTGCCAGGTCAATTTTCAGTGGGAATAGAAGGTGAGAAATTCAGAAGGGAAAGGTGAATCTGGCAGACAGCAGAAGGCCTTTCCCACTTAAAGAGTTGAGGTTTAGTTTTGACGCAACAGGTAGCTCAGAAAAGAGCACAAATTAAAGACAACCTCCACAAAGGGACAGAGACTCTGAAATGAGCCAGAGGTGGTGATTATGCCAGAGGTGAATTTCAAGCAGCTCTGAGCATTTTGCAGCATTTCTCCTGCCGTGACTACCGAGACCAAGAGCGGTGGCTGCTGGGGTCACCTCCCTGGCCCGGCTGCCAGCGCAGCACACCTCACCTCGTGTCACACCTCGGGTGCCAGCTGAAGGACAGGAGGACGGGGCTGTGCATCCCAGCAGCAGCAGGAGGTGGCTGTCACGGACCAGCCAGCACAGCCCCAACTCCGCCAGCACTGGTGGCGTGTTGACATGAAAGCAGGGAGACAGGGTGGGTAAACACGCCCGTCTCAGCTGACCTGCCTCCACCTGCGGCTCAGCGTGCCCTCTGGCTGCCTTGTCCCGATGCTTCGTGGAAATATTCACAGCTGGCTGGAAGCAGAGCATTTTTGGTGGCCAGGACAAGTGGGTTCACCCCACAGAAACACTGGGCAGGGCTAAGCCTATGTGGGTTTTGCTGTGAAGGTTTTTCTTAAATGAAGGGAGACCCAATCAAACTCATAGGTTTGCAGAGCTGTACCCTAGCGTGTGCCATTCATGTGGGAAGCCTGTTATGTCCTTCCCTGTGGGTTTCAGCTGTGTGGAAGGGAAAAGAGAGAAAATAGTTAAATGCTTTCCATCCCACAAGGATGCTACCCCACATGCCTTGTCTTGTCCTCCCCTAAGATGTCTGCAAATCCACAGCAGACAGGTCCCTTCTAAGATGAGCACCCAAAGCCACCAGTGACCATTGCAGAAGTGCACCAGCAACCTGCTCCCTGCAGTGCTCACCTCTCCCAGTGCCTTCTTGCCTGATTTAATGTCTGATGCTTTCTCTAACAAGGACATCATCACGTCAAAGACAGGAGCAAGCAGCCAACAGCCTGGGGAAGAACAGCAATGTGTGCTGCTCATCAGACCAGGATAATACCACATGCACTTCAACAATGTGGCTTTTCCAGCCAGGATTGCAGAAAAGCCCCTGCTCTCCGGTGAGCATCATTTTTCTATCAACCCTCCTGGTCTACAGAGCTATGCTTGCGGAAAGGCTCAGCTTCTGGCTCTGCACATCTCAAGTGGGAGATGCAACAACCACCAGAGACAAAAGAACATCTTTTCCAGAATCACTTTTGTTGGTGCAGGCAGGGAGAGAGCTATGCTCACAGGGAAAGAACAGCAGCAGACCTAAGGCTGCTGTTTTTTGGGAGTCCACACAGCTATTCCAAAACCATCACTGCCGAAGTCAAGCCAGTGAACATGCAAAAAAAAAAAATAGCTAAACTGGGAGACAAAGTCTCTGCTCCAATCCTCTACTCTTTTCCAGCTCTATTAAACCCTCTTCATAAGACCAAAAAGAGACTCAAAAGACAGAAGCTATCTGGGACACTGTTGGGAAGGGCTGGCTCTGGAGGCCTTTCCTCCTTCCAGCTGCAGCATATCCTGGGGAGAAACCTTCAGGAGCCACCTCCTGGTATCCACCTCCCACTGAAGCTGTTTTGTTTTTGGTCAGAGCCTTTCTCTTTCCTCACCTGGTTGTTGCAGGAAAGTTCAAGGAGTCCTGGCAGCAGGAAGCTCCCTTGCTCCACCCTCTACCCAGCACAGCTCTCCCTGAGCTCACCGAGGATTTGCTGCACCAGACCTGCCAGCGACAGCGACCTGCTGTGTGTGGACACCCGGGTGGGAGCGGGACCCCCGGCATGAAGCACCTCTCCTGTGAGCCCTGGGCAGCCCTCGCTGTGCTCCTCCTCACCGCTGCCCTCTGGGATTCCTGCTCAGCAGGTATTTCTCTTCTCTTACGCTCCAGTTTTGATACCCTGCCCTTTCCCCCCACTCCTCTCAATACCTATGAGTATTGCCCACCGACAGCAATTTGTTCTTTAAGAATGAAGGGGCAATCCTTGCTTCACCTAAAAAGTATAAAGAGCTGGAATTAATTGATGCTAATGAGAATTACCAGACATGACTGATCACAGCATCACTGTAAAGGGATGTTCTTTTGCCAGCTATTTACAGAGCCACTGTAAATGTGACAGAGTTGCAGGTTGCTCCACTGAACAGCAAGGAGACAGGAAACACTTGGCCTTCTCCTGCTTGCTGAGGCAAAGGACCACCTGCAATACCACCCATTAGGATCACTGTAGCCCGATTTAGCTTTCATTACAAGCTTTTTGCAGAAAACGTGGCTTTGGTACCACCTTAATTGCAGAAGTTGCCTGAAACCAAAATGTAAATGAGACCTGTGAGCTGCTCCTTTCCCACCACCAGGCTACTGCCTGCATTTGTGTATCAGCACCAGATGAGACCTGCCAGCTGTTTAAAGATGGGCTGGCTTTGACAGCCTGTTCTTTGGGCTGTGGGATCTATAAACACAAACCAGCACTCGGCATTCCGCAGTACTTCCTTCCACAGGTCACACACAGGTTTTAATGATTCCTCCCAGTGCTTCTGGGAGCTATTTATTAACTGAAAAAACAAGCTGTGGGCTTGGCCAAGGTCATTCTGCTAATCTTACGGGAGTCAGACAGAAGAGTGGGGAATACTCAGACCCTTCCCTGAAGCAGGTTTCCCAGGGGCTCATTCTGAGCACGGCAGATGCCACAGGCAAAGCTCTGGTGTTGCTGATGGTGGGTCAGCTCAAAACACAGAGCCAGGCAGCAGCAGGTGACCCCCAGGGCAACATGTCCCACAGGACAACTTCAGTTTACTTGCTGTTACTTGGAAAACATCAAACTCAAAGCAAATCTTTGGCCAAACATCTCATTCTGTTTTGTTTTCCTCAGCTGAAACTAATCCTGAGCTATTATTTTACAGTCTTCGGTGAAATCAAGCTGGAGCTGATTTTCTCTATTACATTTCAAATTACCAGCTCAGAGTGATGGCTTGACTGGAAATAATTCTCCCATAGCTTCTGCCTGGTCTGTGGACCAGTAGCACATTAGAGCTTCTCCTCAGGAAATTTTTCATCTCTGTGCAGGGAATACTCTACCCAGCTGAACTTGAACTGTGCTGCAGTAATCCCTCCCTTCTGCAGCAGGGGACAGACAGGCGCTGGTGCCCAGGGAGCAGTGCAGCTTGTGCTTTTACCCCTGCAGGCATCCTGCAGCTGTCCTGGTTTGAGGGAGCACGCTGAGGCTGAGGGGCAAGGCAGTATCAGGAGGAATAAGGAGGGTTTGGCCTGTGACACCAAGTGCAGATTTGGAGAGCTGGACACGAGCCATGGAGTTGTGTCAGAGTGTGTGTGTGTGTGTGTGCTGATTGTGTGTAGGAAGCAGGAAAAAGGCAAAACCTTCATCAGAGCTCCAGACCTCTCCCTCATGAGTTACTTATGCATGTTGTATTTTCCAGCCTGAGCTGGTTACCACGTTGGTGTGAACTGGAGTCCAGCCAGAGCAGTTTCAGATGCCCTGACCTGCAGCAAAGCCAAAGCTCTTCACTGGGGCCTTGGTGGACCTGCTGAGGCTCCGCAAAGGTGGGCTCAGCCCTCGGCTCTGCCAGACTCCTGCACACCCTGGGATTTTTCCAAGGGCAAAAGGAGGCAGAGGAACAGCCTGCTGGCCATGGATCTCTCCATGCCACTGCACATGTCTCCCACTTGCGTGCTTGCACGTTCTTTCCCCTGCAGTCTGGGAAAGGACAGTGGTTAATTTGAGCTCCAAGAGAATGGCTCAGCAAGGCAGAGGTGCACTGACTGTCCTGCTCCTGAGGGATGCTGCCAGAGCGAGTCTCTGGAGCTCTGGTGTTAAAAGTGGTGGGAGAAAGAAGCATATCCTAATGCAGCAATCTTTAAGGGCAGGAACCTGCTTCAAGCTGTTTCCATCCCACAGACCTCTACAAGGCAAATGACTTTCAGATTTTCCTGCTTGATGCCAAACATCGTTTTTCTAATCCAACTTATCTTTTCTCCTGTGCTTTCCTTCTGGCAGCAGCTGAAGACATCTCCAATGCTTCAACAACTGAGTATGAACCACCGTGTCTTAGTAAGTCTTCATAAATCATTACTATCTGTTAAAGTTAGGTGATGAGTCTGCACAGTGACTGAGATGCTGTCCTGGAAAGGGATTTATCTCAAGTTTTCCATTGTGGGTCAGCCTCTGGGATGCTTTTCTAAGATTCCTCCACTGTCATGGTATGATATCTTAGGTACCCTGAGGCAGATACATGGCTTTGAACAGATTAATTGATAGCTAATTTGTGTCCTAAAGCTCCCTGCCGGACTGCCTGCCTGTAGGTATTACACAGGTTCCCAAGAGCGCCTCTTTCCCCTGCCCTACCAGGTCCTTCCCAAACAGCCAGCCCCAAACAACCTGAGATCCCACCACTACTCCAGAGTCATCCACCAGGTTAGGAGCCAGGTTTAGGGGAAAGGCAGAGGGAGAGGGCAGAAGTCATCTGCCTTACTTGAGCTCGCTTCATTTCTCCTCCACCAGACGTGAACTTCTGCAGGCAAGCGGCCACGTGCTGCCCTTCGGGCATGGATGACTACGGGTGGATCGCAGCAGCTGTTGGCTGGAGCCTCTGGTTTCTGACCCTCATCCTGCTCTGCATGGACAAGATCATCAAACTCCGGCCTGATGAACCCAAATACTTGGCCTGAAGCAGAGCGAGCCAGCAAATGGCAGCGCTGGGGAGCAGTGAGGCGCAGGCAGACTGACAAAACGCTTCCAATGCTTGCTAAGAAACAAAAAAGAATGGGAAAACACCTTCAGCCAGAAAAGGCTAGATCTAAGCAGGGCAGCTGCAGAGGCTTCACCCTCTCTTGCAGGCTGGAGCTGCCAGCCAAGGTGTGGAGCGGGCAAGCCCCTCCAAGCCACCACATGTGTCCCAATGAAAAAAACCCCACTTTTCCCTGAGCCCTCTCGTGCTTGCTGTGAGCAGCAGGAGGAGAGGCTGAGGGCCACTTACCAGCCTATAGCACATTGCCTCCACACAACCAGGTGCATGACCTTCGGGTTTGACACAAAGTGGGCAAATAAAGCTATTTTCTGGAGCATCAGCATTACCAGAGCCATTAGTAAGCTATAGGCCATCAAGTACATCAGTAAGTGGAAGTAATTAATTGACTTTATCGAGTCCTTCTCAGTCACTAACCTGCGATATTTAAAAGTCTATTAACAGATACATGGGAAGACTTTCTTATGGAAACTTAGAGATTGTTTGGGCTGGTTTGAAAGTGAAAGTAATTTTTCCAGAGCCATTTAGATGTGAAATGTGTTGCAGGAATTGAATATTGGTTTTATTTATTCAGCTTCCACCTGCCTGAGAAACTGAGCCAAGCTGAAGTGTGGTAAGCAGGTTTAAACCAGCATATCCAGTTCATGCACAAAACTGTTCCTATTTATATGAGATGATAATAAACACTTACTGATTGAAAGACTCTCACTGACTGGTTTATATGGATAAAGCTTATATTGGCAAGGAATTAGTCAACCCAAATTGCTAGAAAAAGGATTCTAGGAAGACATATTCATGCAGGAGGGTTTGCCTCACTGCAGTCAAACTCTGATTTGGTGCAGTTGCACCAGCTTTATTTCTTTCTTCTATAAAAAAAATAAATCAGAATTAAACTACATAGACCAACACAAGGTTAGCAAACCTGCTAGAGATCAACTGAAATGAAACACTGAAGGTGACTTTTAAATTTTAAACTTTTTAAAAGCATCATTGGAGATCTTTATCTAGATCTAGCCAGAAATAATTATACTTTCCCATCAGCTCAAAAGTATGTAACTTCAGGAGTGAGAAAAGACAGAAATCAGTTTAAGACCCTTCCAATTGATTCTGGCACAATTAACACTTTGATCAGGACAATTTGGCCACTTCAAAGTGATGGGCAGTTGTCTCTGCTCAACTATAAAGAGGAACAGGGATGAGTTAGACACTGAGGAAAGAAAATGAAAGGAAGTAATTTGATGGAGTCCTTCCCTATCACTACTATCACTTAAGAAGTCTTTCAGGCGAAATTTTGAACAGATGCTCATGTCAGGAAAGTGAGTTTTTAAAGGGAAGGGCTTAATTCTCAACTTTTCAATGTACAGAAATTAAAACAAAAGTAATTTTCACACAACAAATCTCAGTGTTGGAGACACTCAACTTCTTTCCACAAAAACTCTGACAACCAAGCAAAACAATAAAGTCCCTCTCATTTTGTATAAACTTACAAAATGAAGGGCTTGCAATATGAAACAAAGGACTCTCAATCAACACCAAAATGTGGAGAGCAGTGAATTGACTGTTAAACCACTGCAATCACTCCTGTACTACAAATCTTCTACCTACATTCTTAATTTTTCCCTGTTATATTAGTTCTAATAACAGAAAATGTTCATTGGTCTGAAAGCAATGTGAAAGATAATGTGAAAAAATCTCCACTTACTGCCTTCATGTCTACCTTCTGCAGATCTCTTCCTACAGTTCTCCAGACTTATGGGCATTTTTCTCTGGGCTGGGAACGCAGAAGTGCCTGCTAGATATGGCATTGCCCTTCATCTTTGAGGGCATATGTTTCATAACTTTTGCATGTCTTTGAGTTTTCAGCAGATGATGCAAGTTCTGGATGTCCTACAAGAGCAACAGTCACAAAGAGCTTCCTCACAACTGAGCAACTGTGGGTCTTCCTAAAGTCTGCCTTTAGAAGCACAGCTTGTTCATCCTTCATATTCTCCAGAACCGTGCAGCTACCTTCAAGGACTGTAGTAGACTTAAACCTCAGGTTTTGCTTCTTCCAGTTTCCTTTAATTCCCACCTCAACAAAACAGGGGAGAAAAGGGGAAAAAACCCTATTTTGTCATATAATGTAGTGCCCTCAAGGATTTTGTGTGCCTGCGTTCAAAGGTCTCCACAAAAGTCTACACAAAATCAAGTATAAAAATGGAGTAGCTTACAGACAATTTCTACTGCGAAAAGCATCCCCTTTCTAAATCAGTGACCTAAACCTCTGATCTAGTATAACAGGGCTGTTTCTTCCTGCATCACCTACTCTGACATCTGACATTGTCAGGTTTGATCTACAGCTGCTTCTTTTCAAGTCATTTGATGGAGTCATGTAGAAAGACTTAGTCCTGCAATGAATCTCATGAAGCTCCCAGTTGTGTCTGGGCTCCCGAAACAAAGTGGCAGCGTTCCACAGGCTCCAAGGGTATCAGTGTAAAACATCTTGTCTGCTTCTACATAATACAAACCCCAAATTGCTATTTTAAAGGGCCTCTTCGAGGTGCACACTAAGTGCTGTACTGATTCTATGGGCAATCACAAGTACAATGCAAAACAACCCACTCTGCAAAAGGAGGAGAAAAGCCCCAATGGTGTTGTCAGTGTTCCACGGGTTTGCCCAGTTCCACAAAGCACTGAATTAAAAATTTGCATCTGAAAGACTTGAGAAATTGATACAGAGGCAGAAATTAGTAGGCAGGAATGGATTATAGATACCTGATTTCTAAATTGTAAAGATTATCTGTAGTGTGCTGTTACATTTCCTGGAATAATTCTAGCCAGGAAACACACAGGAGCACAGGTAGTGGGTTACAACCCCTCATTTAAGAGCAATCGAGTCACAGTTGAAGGCTATGGTCTGGTTTTGATGCACAAATTAAACACAGAAATGCACAAATTAAACATACATGACTGAATAATACAATGCCTTATAGAAGTGGTCTGTGAGCAGAATTGCAGACTGATGTTCTCATTCATTGTGTATTATTTAATATTGTTTCACACTCTTAATATCACTCACAATTTATTACCACTAATCGTAGACCCAAACTAGTGCATTGCTGTCCAACAACCCCTGTGACTTCAAGGGAGCTACACAAACACCCAGCACGTGCCTTGTTTTGTTCTTTGGGGTTTTTTCCACTGTAATTCAGGAAGTCTGTCATTTTTGTTCCCACAGGAAACCTTGGAGGCAAAGCATAACCACTGATTTATCAGCACGCATAAATCATTTTTGTGTTAAACCTAGGTGCCCCATCAGACTGATATAAACAACCTCATGGCACTGAGCTGGTGTAGGCAGCACATCTCCAGACATGTCAAAAGTAAGGTGATAGCTCCAAATGATGATGGAAATGTTAATGCTCCAGTCATTCATAGCTATTGTCTGTCCAGGACCAAGAAGTTCCTCACTGGAATGAGATGAAGAAAATAAAATAAAAAAAAACCCAAACCAGATTCCAGCGCTTATGATTTAGTATAAAGAAAACCAAGAAAAAAAAGTTCTTTCAAGAAAGTTGTTGAAATCTGGATGGCTGGGTAAAGAAAAAGTGTGAATAAAATTTGCAAGTTTGAAACTCAGCATTGTTGACCACATCAGCAGAGCTCTTCCTATTTTCTTCACTAAGTTTCTGAATCTGAGGAGTGAAAATACGTAGTGCCAGGGAAGGGAGCTGCAGATGGCACCTGGGAAAGCTGCTGGTCTGCAAGTGTTTCACACAAACAGAGCACTGGGGACGTGTAACTGAGCAGCACTTTTAATAACAAAGGAGAAAAACAGCAGCAGCAGCAGCAGCACAGCATTGCAGGGTAACTGCTTTAATTTGCCTGGAGATAGTATCAATCACATCCAACTAGTGATTTTTAAAAAAAAAAATCTTAATTTGAGATTAAATGGATTGGAACTCGATGCATGACTCTTCATCTTTTCAGATACCACTGCTCTGGTAATGACTCACATTACTCACTGCCTTGATCCTTGGGGTTTTAGTGAATGAGCTACATATTAAGCAATTGCACTTCACAATGATTACACTTTGCCAAATCACCAGAGGAATGAAAACTGGCAAGCATCTGGGCTCCCTCCTCACGTGAAACACACAGACAAGACAGAGGTTAAATTCATAAGAAAAGGTGTTCTGTACTGGGACTCTGTAGGAATTTTGATAAAGTCATTACAAAAACTAGGATTTCAAAAACTTATTGTCATTAATTACTGCCAAGGAATGGAATATAGGCATTCTTGGCAACCACCCACCCTCTCTCTCTTATCCTTACTCTCCAGATTCTGCTTATTTTGTGGCATCTGTGGTACCAGTATTTGTTGTGGAATTCAAAGCTCACTGCAGGTTTCTCTCCCAGAATCAAACATGTTCAACGAGCTAATTTCCAACTCCTAGTTTGCAATAACCATCCAGAAATAAACCATGACATAAAAAATTCAGTATTGTCTCCCAAGTCTGAAAACTGCTTGGAATTAAAAACAGCTCTAAGACTTGTGACTTTTCCTATCTAATGTGACAGTATGACCTTGACAGCATGACTTCTGGAGCAAAAATTAAGTACTTTTTCAGGTTTTCCACAGCTCTGTCTGCCTTGTCTAAATGGGAGAAGGGAGACACCTGCAAAGCCCCACCTCTGCTAGACTGCTACACTTTGTGCCATGGCACTTTGTGTATATAATCAGATCAGTTCCAATCAACATACTGTGCACATAATCAGTTCAAAAAGATGCAAGTTCTAATGTAGAGACCCTCTGGACTCAAATGCATGAAGAAACCACCTTACTTTAGCTGAGCAATACCAACATCCTGTCACAATGTTGGGTAAGAGAGGTTAGCTCCTCCCTTAAGAAGACTCAATAATGCTCACTGGCACTATTGAGTGCTCTTTCAGCTGCAGGAAAGGGCACTCTGCTCTCTGGGTGAGCAAGATTATTGTAGGCAATGTTGTGTCAGTGATGCCGTCTGCTGGAAGTGACAAAAAACTTCTCCTAACCTCACTGCAGTTCTGCTCTGCAAAAGCAAGAACGCCGTTTCCAGCATCCCAGCAAATTTTCTTCCACACAGCAGTGAAGTGCAGGAGGATGTAGCAGGAATGGAAGTACACATCTGCACATCTACACATCTTCTGAACAGGAGATTCCTGTGCCATCGAGCCCGAAGACAGAAATAACTGTCAGGATCAAAATCATCCATGGAAATGCTTGACTGGGAGTGTTCCATGCAAAATACAAAGCAACTTACCTGAAACCATTTTATCCGGGACTGCATGGACACGAATTCAGCAATCAGTTCAGAAGTTTGGGGATGCTCAGATCACCTATACTGCACTGAATCTGAACTATTTAATATTTGCTGACTATGCTGAATTACTACTGACAGTGGCTAGTCCACAACTCTTTCTCTTATTTCCTCAAGTCCAAGGATAAAAGCTTTCTGCTTTTTCATCATCATGTATTTTTAGAATTTATATTTCTTTAGTCAAGTTTCTTTCAGATCTGTGTTTCAGGACCAAAAGAGTGCTGTGCATTGCCAAATATAACACAACATTAATTCTCCTTGAATACAAAAAGGTTGTTGCTGAAACACAAACAATACGCAGCTACTGCTTTTAAATCATGCACAGCACTAAAACCTTCCAACAGCCTGGATGAGGAAACCAACTTCTCCAAGAAGCCTTGGGATGGAAATATTTGAGAAGTCTTCCAGGGAGCACTACAGAGCTCTTAAGAAATGTGTGCATTTGAATATATCTGGAAATGCAAACCAATAATTTTCATCTTTCAACTCTTTAGTTCTCATTTCATTTCACCTTCTCTACAAGTGGCAATAATAAGATTTCTGCAAGTGAACCTGAAAACCACCATGTCAGGGATCCAAGGCGGTTTAGCATTTGTTTCAAAAGATTCTTCAGAGCATTTGTTCAAATGTGCCAATACTTTATTCCAGTTTAGATGTAACAGCCTAAACACAAATTTCCAGTTATGGAGTAAGAACTACTCAAAACTAAACAGGAGTGGCCATTACAAAGGCAAAAAAAAAATATTTGTTATGTAAAGGTACCAGAAAAAAGTAACACAAAATCAAGACAAAACATTCCATCTCTACAAATTACGAAGTGCAAAGAAATGTGTATTTTCCTAATGCTAATGTAGTTTCTTTTTTAATCTGTCAGTCTTCGGTGGGATTTATGGGACTGCAGCTCTACTCCAGAAAAGCCTCCTTAAAAATATAGTAAAACTCTGTGGGATTGTTGCTTCTCAAGTTTCTTACACTGTGTGAGTAAACTCACCTTGGGATTTGTAGGTCAAAGCTAGAACATCTTGCCAAGTGCATCCCAAACTGCACTGAAGAATCTGTAGGATGAATTCTTCCAAAGCACATGTGACCTACATGGTTTTCACTGGAAGTCATGCAGATGCAGCCAGGGGCAACATGCAGAGCAATGTTTGGATCTGAACTGCCAATCCCATGTCACAAGCTGAGCATGCTCTGCCCTCACTGAAATGTGTCTGCTGGTGACAGCAGAATACATCCCCATCCTGTCTCCTCCATTTCTAAACAATATCTAACAGGAAGAGAAAAGCATACCCTCCACAAAAAGGAACTGGATTTTCATTTCCACATTTAGGCGATTCAAAGCTGCTGCTTGTCTCTAGGCACATCTAAACAGTCCTGGAGAAACTCTACAGCCATGGTGAACTGCTTTTGGGAGTCTCACTGATGAAAGGAGTTCTTCACCCATACAAATCAGCACTGCAAGTGATGCAGGACTGCAAAGAGGGGCTGTCATGGACTCTACTTGAGTGGGGTCAGGGGGAATCCCTAAGATTTCTTCTTACTGTCACAGGTAGTCCTGGAGACCTGGTTGCTGCCCTTGGCCTTCTGACAATCAGATGGCATCCTTTTTTTTCCCATCAATTTCCAGCTTTCTGTCCATATTCAGAACACAACAAACTGTGTCTGTTTGTGTTTTTGTTTTTTTTTTTTTTAAATCCATTTAATTCTTTACATCTGCAAAAATATGGCCCACAACATGTCCTCACCTCAAGGGCACAAATGTTCTTCATCCTGCCACTTCAAAGCTCTTGGCCAAAATAGGGAATTTTCAAGGACTGCCAGCTATTTACAAGGAACTGCTAGTTAAGGCATGCAACAGAAAATGCACATTTCTTCCTTTAGGTAAAAACTATGATAGCTAGAAAAGTGAGGAATGTAGTGGGGGCAAAAGTTAAAAAAGTGAGTTCAGCTGCCTACTGTCATCCACATCACACAACTGGTGACTTCACTTGGGCTTGAATATACACCCAGCTTCCTTATCTAATCCATCAAACATGTTTTCAAGCCATGAGTTAACAACAACAGCGTGAGCTGTCATGGTTCCTGGGAAGCTACAATTACTGTGCACAGCCTCTTTCTAAGATAATGCTGTAACCCTGCTGTTCATGGTCTAATTTAGAGGCACTGGCTTGGTAGGAACACGCACTTTTGGGTGATCACTCTGTGTGTTTACTTGTGTCCATAAATGTGCACCATACTGGGTAGCCAACTCCGCACCAGCCTTTTGGGGCAGGGTGATACACACAGACCTTGTCTGACACTGCTGCTCCCCAACCACAAGGTAAGAAGCCTGATCCAAACCACTGCAAGGACAGTGCATTGCAAAGGGTCACTCAGATTCCACTCACTGCGCCCAAGTGGCCATATTTAACATTACCAGTCCAGCACCTATGCAATTCTTTCCTCCTGAAAACAAGGTTTTCTTCCCCGAGTCAAAAGCCCACAGCCACTGGCACGACCACGAGTTACATCCTGCTGGAAAATATTTCATAGTACTGAAGCAGGCCCCACCTTCCACAATGAGTGTATGAAAAATAACTGCAACATTTCACTTAGCTCCAAAAATAACCGAGAAGCAGGCTGGAGGTCAACATTTTGGCCACAAAAAGGAAACCATGCTAAATTATGTAGCTCTCATCTTGCCAAGTTCTTTTATATGCCAAACTAAACACAGACTAAACACAAATGTCAAGGAAAATTGTGAAGAAAGGGAAGAGCCCGAGGATTCCATGAACCAGATGGTTTAGTCATGGAAATGGATGCAACAGTTGGTAACAGCTTTCTGTGCCTGTACCAACTTTTCATCTGACAGGTGTTTTCAGAAACCAGTAGATGCATTAACAGATACTTAAAACCAGGATACTTTAAGTTTCAGGGAAAAAATGGTTTGTTTGGTTTCCCCCCCCTCCTGCCTTTTAATAGGGCAATAAAAAAAAATTGGCAAAAGAACTCAAGGACATGGGGATGCAGAAGCTTACAGATTTTCTACCCCCAGAATTTTCAAGTGGAAACACACATTCTGGCATATGAATTCCACAGAATCCTTTTGTAGCACATGAAAAAAAAAAACAGCCTTCCCTGTAGCTGCAGAAAGTGTGGGACTCCCTTGTTAAGGCCGTTCTTGGAACTGGTGGCTGGTAACTTGTGTTACTTTTCTTCCTATATGAGGATACAGACTAGGCCATACCAATTTTTTGGACACTGGATCAGGTCTCCAGCCAATCTGAGAACATAACTTCCAAACACAGCTTTCTGACTTCTTATATTTTACTATCCTGTTGAAAGTTTGAAAGAGGGTTTTCCTCATCAGAAAGCCTCTTTTATTTACAAGTACATATTTGTCCTGTGTTCTTCATAAGATTAGGGACTGAAAGAAGAAATTATACACACCCAAATATAAAAAGATGGAATTTCACAATAGCATCACCATTACCAGCAATGAATGAGAAGTGGCTTAAATCTAAATTTCAAAGCTCTTATTTTACAAAGAACATATTGTTCTTAAAGAGCTGGAAACAGACAAAATTAATTTACCTCCTAGAAGACCACGTTTTCTTGAAATGAAGTCACACTAATGTGCTAATATTATAAGCATTGGTCTCTGAGCTCACTACAGAATTAAACTGGAGAAGGATGTGGGGTCTGAAAGAGATGGTTTTAATGGGAACACTTAGCAACAGTCAGTCTTCAGCACTGTCAAAACGACCAAATGAACACTGCCTGGTACACTCTTCATTCTTCAAAACCTGTCATTTTGCAGAAGTATTGGCAACATTCATGTTTACAAAGTTGGCAGAAAACAAATGTTTATTTTTATCCTAGAATTAGCACACAAAAAACTTAAAAAATTCAAATCATAATGACCTGTTGGTACTGCTGTTACAACCGTGCTGGTGTTCTGATTCCTTTCAAACCTCAACCCGTGCCCATGAGGGCTGCACACAAAGGCCAGGGAACCGGAAACTAATTTATGCTTCTTCATTACTCTGAGTCCCTCAAAACAGTTTCATACAGCATTTTGATGATCATAGGTAAACAGAAAAATAATTGAGCTTCCTAGTAAAGAGGGAAACATACCACCTTTTATTCCACACCACCGAGGAACTGAGGTTTGGCTTCGGCCATGAGTATGACGTACACACTTCATCAATAAGGTAAGGAGGTGACTTCTTCCACCACGTCCTCCCAACTGTTTTCACTTCAGTCTGAGTTAGTCCTGCTGCTCTTACTGAACTGTGCACTGGAGCCAGGAGCAGATGTGGTAGCCAAAGACCACCATAACATACCAGTGTTACGCACTTGTACTTCACCACTGCCATTTCTACCCCAGCCCCTGCCCAGCTGCCCAACATTCCCTCTGGCAGATCTCTGTTCCTTAGACCCTTGACCACTACCTCCTGCTTGTGTTTGAAACACTTAGACTGCAGCACCTATTCTTCTGCTGTCCATTGCCCTAGAGTAGGGCTCCCAAGCCTCCTCACCAACACTGAGCCTGCCCTCCATCTCTGTGCCAGTTTAGTAGCTCTAGCTCACTCTGACCTAAAAATGAAAACACTTCAAGCAATTGTGACTTAAGCAAAATGTCTGTATGTATTATGTCAGTTACAGTTATGCAATGGCCAATATTAGTAAATTCGTAGCTAATTTTAAATTAAAACTCTGAAAAAAAACAGCGACAAAAGAGTTCCATGGCACGTACCATTCTTACCATGGGGATAATGCTTACCCTTTGTCCAAAGGGACAGTGGAAACAAGTATAAATATAGAAACTGTCTCAAAACTGCAAATCTAAGCCTATGTTAATGCTCTAAACTGTCACTGACTTCCACTAAAATTATTCAGATCCAAACATAAGCAATGATTTAGGACATCAATTTATAACATAATGCTGGTGACCCTGTACCAGTCAGGCTGGATTGGTTTCTGTCCACAAAGCAAACTACAGAGTGGCAATAGTTTATCGCTGGTCTTGCAAGAGCATTTAGTATGCAAAGATGTTTTTTTAAAGATATACATACACATTTCCCCAAATTCAACTGTGGCTGAGTATTCCCCTTCCAGTTTTCAATATTTTTTTAACAAATTAGATACCAAGCCCTTTCTGTTTGCATGCTCTGCTTTGTTTTTCCAGCCTGAATGAGTCTACAAATATTTTCTTAATTATACAAGGCCAATGTTTCACTTTGCAAACATTGAAGATGAAGGAACACTTGAAGCTTCAGCACCAGAAGGAAAACAAGGAAGAGTGCAGAGGGTAGCTCCATTTGGAACCACAGAGCTTTAACAATTATCGTTCCAGTTTGATACAAGTAACTCATAAAGACTTTTATTCTAAGTAGTCCCCTCGTTCCTAACAACCAAAGTGATTCTTATGTGAGATCGGACCTTAAAGACCCTTCAGTTGATACAGTTTGCAATCCTGCAGAACAGCAACACAAACCAGCTCCCCATAAGCACTGGAGAGATAAGAATACTTGTAATCTCTTGCAAAATGTCATCTGAGTTCATTCAAAACTTCACCTACTTCCTTAGAAAAAGGAGTCTATCACTCTTCAAGATTGTTCCTGTCATTTTCTTTTGTTGTTGTTGCTGGAGTACTGAGTTCTTGACCTAAGGTTTTATTTATGTGTTAGCCTGAATGAGGGTAAGGAGAGAAGAGGAGCACCATAATATTAGCAGACTAATTAATATTACTTGTGATGACACCGATGATTTTTCCTGTTTGTCCCCCATCTCTCCTTACAATTCTCATTTTGCTGCCTTTTTTGATTTTTCCAGAATGCTGTCAACAGAGTTGTGGAAGTTCCTTCCTTCGCGAGAACAACATTGCTGATTTCCTCTAAGTCTTTGCTTCCATAGGAAGCAGATACCTGGCAGATTTGCAATGGAATGCTAAATCAACTATGGAAGTTCTGCACTGTTGTCTGTTTCTGAGAAAGTCGCAGAAGTTCTTCTCTAATTGCTTTGATAAGAGAGGCTGACGAGTGACCTGGCTGGAGATCCTCAGTGGAACTGGTGGTGTAGCAAAGGCCCTGGCCCTGAAGGCTGTTGTGTGGAAGCTGAGCAGGAGGTGCTGAGGGCTGCCTGGCTGAAGTCCTCGGCATCTGGAATACTGGTGAGGAGGAATATTCTTGGTGTCCATGCATATGCGTCTGGAAAAAGGGAGAAACCGTTAATGTACTTTCTGAATAAACATGATTATCCCAGAAAAGACAAGAAAGCAAAAAGGCAAAGAACAGGGGGGAAAGCAACATGGATATGCTTCTATCTGCTGCAATGGTTCTTCTGTTATATGAATGAGTGATGTCTCGTACAGAGCACAAAACAACAAGTGTACACAAAATTGCTGAACTGCCTCAAGTTCAGAGACCCCCTTTGCAATCTACAGTGTGTTTAGGAACTGAAATGGAAGGAGGTGGGGAGAAACCCCACAGGACTGGAAATCAACAGGAATGGCTTCTCTTACCATCCACTTCCATCAACTTCCTAAAAGACAGCAGGCAAATCACTTTTTTCCTGGCTGTCATTTTGCCATACTATTTATAAACAGAGGTACTAGTATTTCCACCTTCCCTTTTTCTGCCTGCTTTGCCTGTTCAGACTACACTTTTGAGGACCCTGTGACCAGTATAACACCGTCAACAGAAGAAGCAGCAGAAGAAAACTACTTGGATTTGAAAGATTAGATTTGTCCATACTCAATTTCTGAGAAATGCTATCCCAGCTTAGGGACAATGATTGTTTCATGGCAGGAAGGGGTTAATTCTGCCTGTGTTCAGTAACATACATTTTCTAACAAGACAAGAGAGACAGAGAACAGAAGCCTGAGTTCATTATGGCTTGTCATTCTGCAAGACGACCTGCTTACACTAAAACAAAGCATGGATTTGCAGTACACTGGGTGACTGCACCAACGCCCAGCGTGGACACAAACAAGGTGCATTTTGAAAATCTGGATTCCAGCTGACAAGCCTGAATGAAGCAAGTGTTTTTCCTCTTGCCTCGTATTGCTGGAGGCTGAGACACAGCCTGAAGAAAACGCTGGACACAGAGGACTCAAACACACAGGTGGGAGCAAAGCAACGTAATCCCCTCTCAGGGGGAGCAGCAGATTCAGACCACAGCCACCACACGTCAGTGAGCACTACCTTTCTCTGGGAACAAGCCTTAAGGAGTGGCAGGGAGAGCAGCCTGATGGGGGAAGAAAGGACAGCAAGGTCAGCTAGAAGAGGATTTGGGAGTGAGGGGGAGGGGAATGAAGACATTACAAAGCAGAGCCTGGGAAGGATACGGGGGACCTAGAGTGACAGTGGCAGCGGTGAGCAGGGAACACAAAAATGCATGGGAGCAAGCTCCTTAGCATCTCTCATAATACAAATGAACAAAATTTAAGCCATTTTGTATAAAATAGAATTATTAACAGATTCTGAGTCTCTTGTGCAGCTCATGTACAGCACTCTTCCTTTACACAGTTAATTTTGGGAGACAGATTAAGGGGAAAAGAGGCTTTAATAGAAGAATGATAGGCAAAGGTTTCCCAAGTAACATTCTGTCTTATTTCCTATAAAAGAGAGGTGATTTCAGTATCAGAAAGGAATGAATGGGTCTCTTGATTGTTCAGAATTATTCATTTGGCAGTGAAACCTGAAACTAATTCATATGTGCAGTCTAGAGTTTGCAAACCTGACAAGTACTCTGTGGGTTTATAGAGAAGAGATGACATAAAAAAATACTAAAAGGAAACACTCCTTGATACATGAGTCTTAACAGCAACCTAAATTATGTTCAGGTTACTTTCACATTAAAATGCACTATGTGATTCAGCTCCTATCTCACAATGCACTGAATTACCACCATAAGAATGGCCTCTACAGGAAAGTTAGGGAGTCTGATGACCACAGGGTCTGTTTTTTACAGTAAGTTTATCGAGGTTTTCTTAAATATCTCAGAAAAAGAAAAGGGTGTGTTTCTGTGGTTTCACATAAGCATCAGAATTAAACAGGCCTGTGAAGTTTCAATACCACATTGTTTTAGAAACCTAACCTCTACTAACCTACAACAGCAAAATAACAGGAGCAAAGAGACTGAAATAATTTTTGCTGTTTTTTTTAAACTTCTTTACTAACAGAAACACACAGAGATATGTTATATAACATTATATATGCAAAGAGACATAGTTCTACATAATATCTATACATTTTATATTTTTATCTAGAAATTTCTGGATAATTAACAGCAGTATGAAACAACTGAAAAATATCTTTACGGAATCTTCCTTCTTAAGAAATGAAGATTTTTGAGATGAAAGTGTAAATTAGTTAATCTCCATTTAATACCTGTTGACCTCTGGCCAATTTCAACTGAACTAGATGTATAAATACATACACGTGCATATGTGTGTGTATGAATAGATAAGTAAAATTCACAAAACCAGATAGCTAATTAGACATAACCTGATTTGTTATCACCTTATCTGTTATCATTGAATCTGCTTCTGAGGGGCAGAAAGGTCAAGTTAGGCTGTTCTCTGCTGGATCTCTTAGCCAGCATGTATCTCACAGGGCCTATCTTGGGGACTTGAGAGACAACTAAGTTTGGTGAGATTTTTTAGAGACACTACAGTGGGCAGCTGAGCAGAAAAATAGAGTGAAAGGGAAACACTGGAAACCTGGAGGAAAGCTTGGGAGAACAGTGGAAAGCTACAGGGGACTGCAGGTGGGTAGGAGGTGATGCCAGGTGGAGGAGGGAGGTGGAGATATGCAAGACACTGAACCCATCTGTAAGAAGCCTGGCTTGATTTGCTCTGCTGCTCAGATGAGCACTTCAGGATTGTTCAGGATTGTATTTTGTGTCAGCTAAGGAAATGCTGTCATTCTCCTGGTTGCCCTGGGCCTTCTGAATGAAGAATTAAGGTGAATTGGTGGTACCCTGCACACTGGCTTTGGGCTGGGACATTCAAGTGAGGTCATATTCCAGCAGAAAATCAGGTATTGACTTCAGGAATAAAGGGGTGAGGATACTGTGAGGAAAAGCACTATTGCAGGAAGACAAATGCAGATCCCTCTCCAGTATGTGTGTGAGAAGAATGCTCTGGATTTCCATCTTCTCAAATGCAGTTTAATTTTAGAAACTTGCTCAGAATGAGGGAACAGCAAGACAAGTTTTGCATAGGACCAGTTGAATAGTGTACCAGAAGGAACATGACCATCATTAAGTAAAGCCTCACTGCCAAAATGAGGAAAGACAAATTTAGAGCTCTCTCCTAGTGAAAAAAATACAAACTGTGAAGGTAATTATTTAACTACAGAAAGCTACTAGACCAAGGTTTTGTTGGTTTTTTTTTTAAATTGGAAGAATCTTTTTAAAAAAAAAATTGCTCACAGGAAAAATAAATTTCAGGCAATATGTAAGCTCTCCTACAAATGGATGACACCAAATTCAAGTAAGTTTTTTATGTTCAAGATCTCCTCCTTTAGCCTGTTTTTTAATAACAAACTGGAAAAAAAAATCACATTGCAGTAAAAAATGAACTGCAGCAACCAGTGAGCAAAAAGTTCTGGCAAAGCCAAGGAAATCTTTAAACTGCCATGAACTGAAAGAAAAAGAGCCTGGTTTGAAATGACCTCAATAGGAACGCACCCACAAGATCTAGAAGAGCCATTTTCAGAAAAGAGATGCAAATGTAAAGAAAGGTCAATAAATGGTAACCCAGAGATGTCTCTGAAAATGAAATTTGACTCACTGAGATCTCTTAAGCAAGTGCTCTTCTCAATGTAAACTGAAATTATGATCTTTCATTCAAATGCCACCGTTTCAAGCAGAGAAAGCACATTAAATTAAGGAAATAAATCTTTTGGCTTTGACAGTTGAAGTTTTTGAATAGTATCAAATGGTGCACCCAGTTCTCAAAAACTTTATGCTGCTGGAGGCAGCTCAATTTCATCAAAATCTAAAGATAAGCCCATCTTGTTGAGTTT
Source organism: Pseudopodoces humilis (assembly GCF_049639895.1). Lineage (NCBI taxonomy): Eukaryota > Metazoa > Chordata > Aves > Passeriformes > Paridae > Pseudopodoces > Pseudopodoces humilis. The sequence continues at coordinate 18,222,958 of NC_142204.1, forward strand.
CTTTTCTGCAAAGCTATGTTACAAACATGCAATACTGCAAAACAACTTGAAGTTGTGTGAACACACACTGTCCTAAATATGCAAAAGGAGGAGATCCTGTCTTCTTTTCTCAAGGAAGAAACCAGAAAAAAATATAATTTAAACTAAGAAGCAGGGTAAGAAGCATAAAGTTGTCACTCTCAAGAGTACTGCAATAAACCTGTCACAGGTCAGTGTGCTCCAGGATGCAAGTACACCAAAGAGGGACTGGTAGCAGGCAGGTGTCTCTCTCCTGGCAAGGCCATATACTATCTTTAACCTCACACATCTGGTTGAATCAGAAATGTCAACCTCTGGAAGCACTGCTGCCAAGAACATGACATCACCACAGCTGCCTGGGGAAGACAGGTAAATGAGTATGGATTCATTTACCACATCCTGCTGACTTGGGCCAGGAAAGTAACTTGTTTAGAAACACCTCTAACATTTAATGCAAGTATGTACTTTTTTCTGCTGCCCTGACTCCTGCTGTTAGCACTAACACAAAAGATAAAAGAACTTTATGCATACAAAATAGGATGGTAGCCTGGGACAATTTAGTTCAATGTTTTCTAATGACAGTGATCTCAAAATAGAGAGGCATATTTCAAAGAAGGAATGGAAAGCAGTATCCACCTCTGCTGGAGCTCAGAAGCAGAACTGGATGAACTGCAATTAATGGGTGAAGGCCTCAAGTGAGGAAAAAAAAAGGTTAGGGTAAAATGAGAGAAAGCATTTGGAGAAGCAAAGGTGAAAGAACAGCAAGCAGAAGTCAGAAGAGCTAACAAGGGTTCGAAGGGCAAAGCAAAGAATGTCAGAGAAGCAACTAAAAGTATTCCAGCAGGAAAAAAGTTCCAAACAGTAATGCAAGAAAAAAATACCCAAACATATCACTACTTTGGAAACTATGCAAATGTGTAACAGTACTCACTGCATCTCGCCTAGCACATTCATCCTCTCCACGATACTGGGGCCACCCTGGCCCCCCCGGCTGGCCATGCCCTGCTCTGCCTGAGGGGATCTCCACTGGTTGACCTCCGATCCTGCTAGCAATTCCCACCTGAGTGAGGTGCTGTATCTGAGAACCTTAAAAGCAAATATTGGTTTTTTTTTTCATCTTTATACACAGTCAAGTTCGCAGGGCAGACACATGATAACATAAAACTTTGCTGGAAGCAGGAGACAAGAAGAAAATGGAGCTCTGTTTCTGTGCAATTAATAAAAATCAGCAGAAAGAAGGCTGTAAGTGTGGAATAAAGACAGAAAAGTTATGTGCATTTTGTGCAGTTCATGTGAGTGTGATGCATTTCATGGCACTGCACCGAAAGAAGAGGTTGAGATACATGCATCCCTGACATGGGCTACTCTTCATTCCAAAAACATGCCAGCCCTTTCCAAAAAACAGTGCTTACTGAAAGCTCTGGCAATGCTTTTCTGTCAGTTACTCAGCAGCAAAGAGAAGACATTTGCTCCTGTGGCACACCTTATTTGCATCACACTGGCAAGCAAGACCCTAACTCTGCAGACTGCCTCCTGTTCCATGGCTCTGAAGAATAAAATACACAACTATGTAAGAGTGTGCTTCTCTCAGCTTTGCTTTGTGGTTAAATATTAAACAATCCTGTCCTTAACTAACCAGAAGGTCAGAACACACTGTATCTCCTTCCAGCCTGAAAGCCAACCTCCTCCTTTCTCCTTTTCCTTCCCTTCCCTCCCTCCCACTGCTTTCAAACATATGCAAGGATAGCTGCCACCATTAATTGCAAGAGATATGTAACAACATGCCAGCTTTCCTTCTTCATTAATTTTCCCCCACAGGGAAATGTAATTTATATTTTTATTTTTAAAATTACTAATAATACTTTATTATTCATTAGAAATGAAACACATTTAACCCAGAGATACATAAAACTGTGTGTATGTACAAAAGGGGAGGAAAAGACAAGGAACAACAGTGTGATTTACGTGATGGACAGTCAGATCACTTTCCTATTTTCTCTCAAAACCCCCCAATATTTGAGAAGTTCGATATTTACATGTTATTATGCTGAGGGACAGAAAATAAATATATGAAGTATTTCCAAACTTTAAAGCAGAATACCTATGAACACTTAGACAACAGTGTGAATCAGAGAATAAAATAACCATCATTAGGCTGTAATAGTTACTGCATATTCCTACTATTCTCATTCATTTAACATTTACAGGGAGATAGAAGCAACTATCGAAACTGGGCTCCTGACATAAGTATATGATCATATTTCCGGTCTTTTTCAAGGAAGAAAATATTTATCTGGGAGAAAATTAACTGTAACATTTGCATAGCAATACAGTATTTTATTTTTAGAAGTGTTTGCTGCTTAACTGCCATGTGATGTTACCATCTTATTCATGATAGCATTGGTGACTGCTATCAAAATCACCTCAACCAAATCAGGGAAGGTGATTTCATGTGGGACAGGAGAAATAGATAAATTCAGTCTAAGAGATACTTCTTTAATGCATACAGTTCTACAAAGAGAAATAGGAAACGCAGATGTAGAGAAGTATTAAAAAATGTTGCTATTTAGCATGCTGATTTGGGATACATCAATTAGTTCATTTAGCACAAAAGAAGGAGTTCAAAACGGAAAGTTAGCATACATTGTAATCTCTAAAACAAGTAATTTTCCATTCTTAGAGAATGGGGCTTTGTGAAAATACGCTTTGCGATAACCAGTGCTTGCAAGATACTAAAAAAGGAGCAAAGCACTTCCTTTTTCTGCAAGGTCCTATGAAAAGTAAATCTCACTTTGTGATCATTTTCTGGGGGGCATTGAGGACAAGGACCACATATCACATGGAGCACCTGAAGGAGAATGACGTCTTACTGGTGACCTTGGCATAAGTACAGATACAGAAAAGGATCAGCTATTTTACCGCATATTCAACCGCAGTGAAGTGTACCTGCAGTGCTTCCAACTGGTCGTGGCCGTGCCACTGATGGCATTTCCTCTGAGTACATCCCTCTGGAGGAATACTGAACCTCAGGTGGTGGCTGCTCCCCGTGCATTAACTCTGCAGGCTGAAGGAAACCTGGCCCAAAGTTCTGCCTGTGGAAAAAGACTCGAGATTAAAATAAGTGAAATCCCTAATTAGAAACAATAACGTAGGTGTGCCTCATACAGCAGTTCTTTATGCCTTTTAATGTAATTGTAATCTTCAATGTTGAGGAAAATATTTACACCTGAAGAATATATTTTAGTGAAATTTTACGCAAGTGTTTTTCACATGTTGCAGTCTCCTCAGTGCAGAGAAAAAAGTTTACACATCTCAAGATCTTGTTTTTCCCTTGGGGGAAAAAAGTATCTTCAATAAAAAAAAAAATAAGAAAATTAGAAAAGTGAGACTTCAGCAGTGATGTAGCTGCTTATCTCAGCAACAAAGCTGACTCTGCTCAAAGAGTTTCTAGGCTCTCTTGGTCTAAACCACAAGATAAACTGCATTACGTGTGTATTTTGTGAAGAATTATTACTTCATTAAGTATTCTGATAATTTTTTAGGAAGTTTTCAAAATTGTGCTCTTTAAGATTGATGAAACTATTCAAAGCTGTCATTAGTACCTGTGAAGAAACACAATGTATACTGAAATTAATGTTTCCTTACAATCAGGCTGGTGCTGGTAGTCACTGTTAAATATTTGCTAAAAAGAGTTAACAACAGAAACTGTAATCCATCTCACTTCATTAACTGTGTGAGTGTAAAAGAAGCAAAGTGAGACAAGCAGCCAAACTCAGGCACATGGAACTACACAAAGTGAGGGCTAGGGATGAGTTTTCCATGCCTTTTACCACAATGGCATCTTAGGCCTCCCAGGCTACAGTCTGCAGCGTATCGTATTCCTCAAGATCTCAATTTTACACCCCTTTGCTTTACCACAAAATCCTGTGACTGAATCTAATTCAGACTATTCTTGATCTGTACTTTATCTGGAAAACTACCCACCTTCATATGACAGCCAGATAGCAAAGATAGTTGAGACAATAAATTGCCTAATAAAGCACAAACAAGTAATTGTAAATAAAAGTACGAGCAATTTGGCATGCAGTGTTACTAAATGAAGGAGGTTTAAGGGCTTCAAGCTGTAACAATCCCATTGTGGAAGTGCTAGAATTTCCCCAGTTCCCTACCACACAATCCCCACCTGTCCACTCAGCAGATCCAAAGGAAATCATTTCCAACCACACAAGCTAGTTAAAATAAATGCTTCAATGGGTAGGTAATGTTTAACAACATCACTTCTGTTATGTTAATCACTGTAATCAGTAAGGGATGTGATCATCTGGCCCTTTATGCCTGCAGTGTTAAGCTGGAATTTTGAAGCTGACAAATTACAACTTTTTGATGTTCTCTAAAGAAAAAATTTTCTCAACATTACTCCAAATGTATTCTTTCTGTGCCAGTTTTTCAGAGGACAGGAAGTAAATTCTTTATTCCTGATGTGTTTGCACTTGAAAGGTTCACATTTAATAAGGCTTCACCTTCTCCATCTTCTTTATAATAGATAGCTATAACTTCTCTTTAAAGTCAAAGGTCAACGTAAGAGTATAAAACCAGAATACAGCTCTGCATCTGCATCATACAGGCTTTCTAATGCTCCATCCTGTTTCCAGACTGAAACGCTGCTTTCAATTTTTTGCACACCCAAAAAAACCCCAAAATCATCTCCAGTCATTTACGTCAGGAGATACCGCTCCAAAAATCAATTTTACACCACTAATCCACTATAGCTCAGTATATCTATCTCTGCTGCATGATTCAATATCCATTTTCTGGCAAAAGCTGTTCATTATGCCTTTATAACTGCCTAGCTCTTATGTGACCTAGGTCTTTTACATTTAATTTTTTTCCCCAGGTTGGTTCTGCCCCATTAAAGATGCTGATGGTGTTATTACAGAGAAGAGAACAGTATGCTCACCCAACTATTATTCCAAGCATTGGATATTTAACCCAATGGACTATGACATTGATACATGCCACCTAATCACACTGACCTCAGGTTATTTTTCTTTCCTCTAACTGGTGCATTGCTTCTATCAATTTGTTTGTCATTATCTCCAGATTTTGAGAATAACTCCCACTGCACAAGCATGACAACTCTTTCCTTGTTTTCTACTGACCAAGCTTTAGGAAACCTTCTATTTTGTTGAAAACTTAGAGGAATTATTTCTGTTCAGATCAATGACTTTGTAGATTGTTAACTTAATCTCTTGACACTGGCAAAGCCAGCATTTGAACTTTTGTGGTTTACATAAATTCAGACTGCCTATGCCAAAGAATGACAAACTTTTGAACAAAAAACACGTTGTGAGAACACCATCTTGCTCAGGTGTATCAACACGGACTACAGCAGTGCGATTAATTTATTTATGTGATTGATTTATCACATTTTCCCTGAATATGTAACAGGCCAACAAAGACAAAATCTCAATAACAAGTAATTGGTTATGCTTTATACTGGCAGTCTCAAAGCTCACAATCAAGGTAATCTCAATTACCAGGAGTATACCAGATGTCATACTGTGTGCCATTTCATCTATGCTTCAGTCACACTGAAACTGTCATCTCCAACCAAGATCTAAGCAAGATGCTGAGAAACTTCTCCTTTTCTACTTGGTCTTCTCAAAAATCAAGTTGCAGAACAATAAATCAAGGAAAATTCTTCACAGCCACTTTATCATCAAGTTTCCAAGGCAGTGAAAGGTGAAGTCTGACGAATGATATGATATCTGTGGGATTTCATCTCATATGGTAAACTCTAAGAAGGTAATGAGAGAGCAGCACAAGGCCACCATTTTACTGCAGCAGCTTGGAGAGGGTGAGACAAGTCTCTCCCCAGTGAGTACTGTGACTCAAGTGTCCAACTTCACATGTGATTAAAACACACGAACCAAATGCGAAATTAACCATCACCCAGACAACCGTTTTCTCCTCTTTACACAATTCTCCCACGGCAAGGGCAGGAGAAGATGGAAAATTTGTTCTTCCCCTATTTTATAGTAATAGGGCTTCAAGGCAGACTTTCTCTGTGAGGGTCACTGAGATCTGTCATTTATTCTCAACTCAGTTAAAAATAGAATGAATCTGTTAGTCATATGAAAGCTGTTCTGAGTGAGTGTTGCCCTGAGGATACAGAAACAAGATGAAAGCAAGAGTACTGGGACAATTACATGCATCTGAGTAACTGTTTCAGGCTCTCCAAAAGCTCAGACTCAGTGCTTTACTGAACATTGGAAGGACATCTCTATAGCTGAGGGGCTAGAAACACATTTCTTTTAAACACAAGCTTGGATTCCATACAGCATGCATATGTCATTTATGCTTCATAAATAAATAACTGGATCTGGATTCCTGTCTCATTTATACAGTACTTTGCATAACAATATACCAGTGCCAACAAAAAATCTGGAGTAATTGCAAGGAAAATAATAAATGAAAATTTTATCAGTATAAAGCTACCTTGGTAGGAGACCTGGTGCTGTTGGCGGAGTCATTCCAAATTCCATGTATCTCTGTCAGAAGAATGAAACAAAGCACCAAATTAAAATAAAAATTCATACCTTAGGAAGTCCACGGTCAGTCTTTTAAGTGATGAATGGCAGAGATCACTAAGCCTGTATGTAAGACCTGATGTCAGCCATAAGAACTTCCATTTTACAAACAGAGGAGCACAAGAAGATCTGGGAATCACTGCTACAGCCTCTTCAGTGTGATCAGAGTCTTAATTTAAAAACCTTTCAGAAATACTTTTTCTCACTTGCAGAAGATCAAGAGCTGCTCCAATGTCTACTTAGCAAAAAACCAAGCTTTGCATTTGGAAATCTCTTTTGACCTCGAACAGCATCAGACTGCAGCAGAGACCACAGGGCTCAGACTCATCAGAGCTTGGGAATCAGAGCTACAAGATTATCCATGTGTTTCAGTGCTCCATCAAAAGTGAAAAATCATACACAGAAACACTGCTTCCCTATCCCTCACCTCCTGAAAGTTTTTGGATATCCTGCTGAAAAATATGACCTAAGTCAAACGGATTCTTTTTTATTATTGTCAAAATAGGAACTACCACACATATTAAAAAAAAAAGAAAAAAGTTTTACTCTCAGACACAGCAAGACTGTTGTTGTGAAAGACTAACTGAGAAGATCTGAAATTATCCTAAAGGAAAACCCCTTGTGGATGAGATTGGACAAGGGAAAAGCAACCAAACAGTGCAGAAAGCAAGTTCACCATCTTGTGTGAATTTCTGAATTCTCCTTGTTTCAGGAATATTCTGCATTTGTGCCAAGTCCTCACAGCAAGGGCACAACAACAGTGGCCATGGCTCAACCGGTGCTAACTCCCCAGAGACACCTTTCAAGCTGCGTCACAAATGTGTCTTTTACCGCCCGAGCCGGCCCACGAGGTGATCCCCAGTGCCTGCAGGTGAGCTGGCCCACGAGGTGATTCCCCAGTGCCTGCAGGTGAGCTGGCCCACGAGGTGATCCCCAGTGCCTGCAGGTGAGCTGGCCCACGAGGTGATCCCCAGTGCCTGCAGGTGAGCTGGCCCACGAGGTGATCCCCAGTGCCTGCAGGTGAGCTGGCCCACGAGGTGATCCCCAGTGCCTGCAGGTGCCCCCGGCCGTGCCCAGCAGCTCCTCACCGGCTGTCCCGCCGGCACCCCGGGCGGAGGCGCGGCCGTGGAATTGGCTGCCTGGCTGCTGGGAGCCACCAGCGCGAAGGCGTCGTCCAGCAGCGAGTGCATGGTCTGCCGAGCCTCCTCGATGGACGGCTGCGGGGGCACGTACTGCGACACCGGGTGCGAGGGCAAGCCAGGGAACTTCCCCAGATCCGCTGAGGATGACGTCTGGGGGTCGGGAGGCAAGTCTGGATCGGACTGGAGAAAACGGAAGGAAGGTGAAGGGCAGCCACAGAGAAGATCTAAGCAGCTTCCAAGCCCCTGTGGGCCTTCAGTCCGAGCAACACTGTCCGCCAGAACCACAGCACCTGCCCTTACCCTCCCCACTTCTGCATGCACATACATAACACCAGCAGCTCAAATACTTCATTCAGTGTGATCTGAGGGACTCTGATCTCAGGTAAGGCAGCAGAGCTTTGTGCAGGAGTTACTCAGCTGTAACAGTGGTTTGCAAGCACGTAATGAAGTCATGCAGAGAGTATTTCTCCATCCAGAAAACAAAACAATCAGCTCTGTCTACATCTCTGGCTTCTTTGCAGCTTTTGCAGGTCTAAGAAATTAATTCAGTCTTCAGCTTATAACTGACCACATCAACAGCAACATTAAAACAATCATTACCTCCTAGAAAAACACAGAAAGGAAGCTGATAAGTGGTTACCTGCATCCAACTTGAACTTGGGTGCATCACCTGAATGGGATTCATGTAAGTGCTTCACTGCAGCAATACCTTAGGCATGCATCATAATTACAACCTGGGATCTTACCACATGGGCTTATTGTTCATCAGTGAGAGGAAATTAAACGAGCTTTACAGCAGCAGACTTATTATCAGAGCTCATTCTTACCACTGCACGCAGACTGCAAAATCAGTCGTCAAGAGGCACAAGCTTCTACTTTATTAGGGACTTAGCATTCTGAGCAGTCTCACTGCAGATGCCAAAGGGGCTGAGCCTGCTGTGTGCCACGTCTTAATTAAACAGCTTCAGATGATAATTCATTCTACTGCAGCATGACATTAAAATCATCACACTCATGTCTGAAGGCAAAGGGAAACTGCAGAAATCGACATCAGAGTTACCTGACTGCATATGCAGCTAACAATGAAATTCTTAAAATTATTAAACCATCTTTAAAGATAAGAACTGTCCAGGGCCTTCCAGTATTAGCATTTGGCTTAATGAAATCTGCTTAGAAGTGGCTAAAGATGCCTAAATACTGTTTGTGACATGGATATGATTGAACAGAAGTATTCTCCAGCGTCTTTCTTTTTTTAGATGTGAAACAAAATTAATTTTCAAGACATTGCACTAGAATTGTTTCAAGTTAATGTAGTACAAAGACGTGTTTCTCTATCATTAATAATTAATTCCAGCATTTGAAAGATGAGAAAATTTCTCACGAAAAGACTTGAATCTTCCACTCTGTAAGAGCAAAGTATGAAATTTCTTGTAATATATGAATATATAATACCCAGCAAATTGGACTAGAGTTAGAGTGAAACTGTGTTCAAGATACTGTGGAACATGTCATGCACACTTTCATGTGCATAACATAGCGGCATTGATGAAAACAAGGCTTTGGTTCTTGGCCTCTGTAGTATCAAGGAACACTCGGTGGAATTCTACTGCTTAATAATGACAGACTGTCAATGAAATCCTTATTTCACTTTGATTTACATGCTAACTACATGACTGAAATGAACCATGTCATATGGACCATAAACAGAAGGCCAAAAACCTGCCAAAGTCTCAGCTGTCATCACTGTCAGAACATTCCTGCCATTCAAGAGACATACATACAATATATGCAGAATTATTGACTCCTGGAGGCCTTTTGTACGTCCCATCACTGTCAGTTGTGATTAACCTGTCCTTTTCAGCATCAAGTGGACTCCCGTTTATCTGGTGGCGACGGCGCTGCTTGGGAGAACGCTTTGCACGAGAACTTAACAGGAGAAAGACAAAAAGCAGAGAGAGGAAGACAAAGGTAATCACATTTATTTTTGAAATTTTTCTTCTCATCCCACTCAAGCTTGAACTCCTCTGCCCACTTCCTCCAAGTCATCCTTGCCTCAGCCCCGTTTCTCTTCCTTTTCCCAGTTTTCTATACCAGTCCTATTAGGTAGCTCAAATCTCTTTCCTCAAGCTTCTCTTAATAACACTCTCATTGGCAACTCTCTAAAATATCCCATTCTTCCCTTAAATTCTCTCCAGAGTCACCTCTCTCCTACATTCATCTGTCCAAGCTGCCTGTGTTCCAGCTCTCCAGCCCAAAGTGTGACACATCTGCAGGCACAGAACAGACCACACTGCCATCAGGGCTTTGTGCTTGGTCCAGGGGGTTTAACGCCACCAGGCAAACCAGCTGAGGAACCCACACCACTGGAGAAAAGCTACTTTCTATCAGTGCAGAAGCACCCACTGGGCATCAGTGCTCCAGGAACAAAGTGCCTGTATTCATAAGCCTGAAACAAAACCCAGGGAAAACTTTCTCAGCAAACACAAGGCCAGGAAGGCAGGTCTGTGAGGCTGACAGACGTACCTTATAACCTTTTATGTATTCCCTCAAGGTAATCTCATTGATTTGTGAATTTGCCTTTAACATTCAGAATCTTTATGGTTTTTAGGTTGTTCAAGGTTTTCCTTATTTTACATATTCCCCACCCCCCCTTCTGCTTTACAAAAAAAAATATTATTACTTGTTGGTTATATTACTCGCAGGTTTCTTTCTAAGTGCAGATATTGCAATTTTAATCCCTCCTCACCACACACAAGAATTATTCAAACAAATGGCAGAGCAAGGACTAAATTGTTTTAAGACTGTTTTCATGCATTTGGGCTTATTTATCAAGAATTCACTGCTGAGAACTTGGAAAAAAATAATTTTAAATCAAAACATAGCAGCATATACTGAAATAAATAAAAGTGTTTAGAACAACCCAATCCTTTTCACCTAGATAACTCAAATTCAACTAGTGATCAAAATTATTTTAAGCTCTGACAGTTAAGAAGTACAGTTTTGATGTAGTTTGGGCACTGACTCTAAAAGAAAATAGTTCATTGCATCTTTGGAATGCCTACCTCTTCCTGGGCTCTATGAAGACAGTAGGCACACTGCCTCCAGGGTCCAAGATCTTGTCAATCTGCATCTGTGCCTTGCGATATATTCTGTGCTGTTCTTTGGAGTCAACCACCACCACGTCATCCACCACTGGAAATTCATAGTGCCCTTTACGCTTGGCGCGGAGGCGAATCTTATTGCGGTGATGCTCGATCTCAGATTTATGCCTCAGGGCTGTTTGTATCTTAAGGAAGGAGAAGAAAAAAACAAGGAGGAATATTTTTTCAGCTGCATATTTTGCAAACTGGGTTTTGCTGCTCTTCTGCAAACCTCTCCTGCCCACCTCTCTGCCTGCCCCTGCCTCCCTCCCCTGAATCTCTGAAGGATTAAAATAAGACACAACCATTTATGAACATGCTTTCCTTCCTGGATATTATGCAGTCTCCCCACTGTCTCCCCAGGTAGACGTACTATTATACACAACACGATTGCCAGCACAGCAGGTGCAATTAGAGGGTAGTGGCAGTTTGTTAACAAAAGGCAGGAGGAACACAAAAAACTCCTGCTGTCTGCCAGACGTAACACTGCTCTAAAAAAATAACACTAACCAGGCTGTAGTTAGCTATGCTAGGCAAGCAGATAGATATTTGATCAACAGTGTTAAAATCTGCCACCCTTTCCCTTTAATGACCTTCATCACATAAGAAGCAAGAATTTCAAGAGCCAACTGAGCTCGTAACTCAGTGCTTCTGCTGTGCCATATGCTATGCAGGAGCACAGGAGCAACACAAGCGCCCAGATCCCCAGATGAACATGGCACTATCAGCTCTACATCATCTTGGTGGCTGAGTTTTCAGGCCTCTCTCCCACCATTTTTTGCATTTCATGGAGTGCATCTCATTATCTGGGTAAAGCTGTTGTAACACCACACTTTCTAAGTCCTGGCCCAAAACCCACTGATATAATTCTTATCACTGGTAAGCACTTGAGCATTAGGATTAGGTACAACTTGAGGATTAGATTAGGTACAACTGCACTGCCTGTGCTGGACTAGTTCTGGAACACATCTGCATCAGCAAATTAAGAACCAAATAGAAATTGATTTTTGTGTATTCTCTCATGAAAATCAAAAAAAAAAAACCCA